>NC_141691.1:2054683673-2055341511 GCF_964263255.1 Lissotriton vulgaris | reverse complement strand
TTCTTGTAATGACCTTCCTCTCTAAAATAAGCACACTGATTAGGGCCAGGAAAGAATCGCTGAACATAAGGCTCGGGCTACTGTAACATCTCTGAAATTGTGGAGGTTGCTGAAACTGAGGCTGATTCTGATGAGGCGAAAAAGCTTGCTGCAAAAGAACTTTCGTCTTTAACTCTTTAGTTTTCTTCTCCACTTTATCCTTCTCATCTTTATCCCTATTCTCGTAATATTGTGCAGTAGCCAATATCTGGGCCGACGAAGAGACAGCCCATGAACTCTCAGAGTCCTTTAACTTATTAGATAGTTCGGGAAGCAAATTAAAGACAAATTTATCGACAAACAACTTTTGACCACCCTCCGTACTCATATCCTGACCACTGTGATCAATAAACGTCTCGTCAAATCTAGTGAAGAAATCAGATACACTCTCGCCTTTCTTCTGCTTACATGCTGCTAACTTATCCCATTTCACTCGCAAAGCGGGCATCATCGTTTTCATCAGATTAATAATTCTACCTGGTAATTCTGAAACTAGAGGTTCAGGTTTAGCACCTCCCTCCTGTCTGCCATCTGCAGCAACAATATTCACCCAGGTATCACCTAATTCAGCTACATGATTCTCATGACGAATCTTCGCCCACAAGGTTTGAGGGACTACATTACCCATCAACATATCGATGTCAGCTAAATTCATAATACACGCTTCAACTGTCTGGGACAACTTCTTGTAATAACCAGCAGGATTCTTACGAGGGCCAGGTAAGGTCTGCTTAAGAGCCAAGACCTCTGCTCTCTTCCAAGGGACATGTACCAATACTCGCTAAAAGTGAGCTGGAGCGGCCTGAATAGGGTGCTGTTTCACCTTCCTCCTAACAGAGGAATCAGGTTCATACAATGTCTGAGGCAAAAGTCTAGATCTGAAAGCAAGTATCGTCTCTACGGCATCTGTAACATCAGATTCCACTATCATCCCTTTGGCAAAATCTGACTGAACATCGAGCACATCCTGCGGAATCGGACCCAACTCATTATCTTCCCATTCCTGATGCAGAAAAGTACACATTACATCAAAAACATACCTTTGCTTAGGCGGTTCCCACTTAAAGAAAACATCCATAACTGCTGGTAAATTATACCTCAGAGCATCTAAAATCCACCTACGAGCCAACAAATCCAACACTGTCCGTTCTTGAGAACTAGGAAGCTGACTATGACTCTGCTTACGTTCCGAAACAGGGGTCATATTCAGTGACCCAAACAATGGTGACAATAAATTAGAAACAGTTTCTGTCATTCATTGTCGAACAGAAGGAGAAGAAGCAGACATAAGAACAGGAGAATAAGTATTCTGAGGCAAGGAAGGTGTTGGAACAAGAACAGTAGAAATCGAAGATGCAGAAGCAGAAGGCAAAGGAATTTGAGGCAAAGCTGATAGCAAGGCTGGCGACCCTAGAATGGGTTGCGCAGGAGATGACAAAACCATCTGTGGAGCACCGGGTGGCTGAACAACAGCAGGAGGTTGAACAACAAAGGGTGGAAAACCTTGGGGTAATAGAAGTGCAGTAGCATCCTGCATATAAGGAGGAGGCAATCTCAGTAAATGAGAGATCAAAGGATCTTTTTCAGGGTCTTCCATCACTTTCCGAGGAGAAGACGGCAAGGCCGGATAACATTTATCTATGGCCATGCAACGCTGTCTATCTAAGACTTCACTCGCACGCTCTTCTCCATCTTCCTTAAACTGTCTAGCAGCTTGTAGTACTGACATATTTTTATCTTTCCTATCTCTCTTTGCTTGCTTAATTTCTCTATGTTTGGCTTCCTTACGGCAAAGGCGGAAAGAGTCAAACATTGCCGGCCGGGCTTTCTTCTTAAATAGCTTAACTTCTAGATTGTCTAAAATCTCTGTTTCAAAACTACCATGTGGGTGCCATTGCAAAACACCATCTTTTTTAGTGTAGCGGACCCATACTTCATTATAAGTAATAGGGCCCACTCCGTGTTTTGAGTAAACTTCATAAGTCGGAGTTCCAACCTGAGGTATGGGACATGAATCCTCCAATCGGGAATCCCTGTTACTACCACAAACAAACCAATTACCAAATTTACCAAGACCAGGCATCTTGCTCACTAGTCTGGTTTCAAACTTCAAAGGAAATCAAAAAATGATAGACTCGTAAATATACAAGCCCTTCGGCTTTGGGAACTGCAGCAACCAAATTAAAACCAAGGAATCAAACAAAGTTGTGGGAGCGACCCACTTATACTTAACCAAATATCAGTCACGCCACCAGAAGACCGTCTATCGTCTCGCTTTACAAACATCAATCACATGGTCCAAGACAAGGCGACAGTCAGGGCAGCAGTCCTTCGCAGCCGTTGGAAAGCGGGAAGCCTCGCAGAAAAGTCCTTTGGTCCACGTCGACATGCAGGGGTCGATGAAGTGGGGGCCCTCCTCCAGAATTTCCTCACGTGGCTCCTCGCAATCTTCGGGCTTGGACCGGTACCACTGAAGTCGGCCCGCGTTGGCCGCGCCAACTGAAGAACCGAGTTTTCAAGTACCCAGCGGCGTCAGGGACACGACCAAATTCCTCTAGGTTCCCTTGCCTTGGTATACAGAGACACGGAATACTTCTAGATGGCGTCAGAGATCAAATTTATTAGCTGCAACTAGTAGCAGAAATCCCAGCAATACAACACGGTGTACAACTCAAGAAACTGCTCAATTTTACTAAGGCGAGACATCCCTATTTATACACAAAAAGGTACATTTAAAATGCACGCCCTGCACCAAAATTCAACCAATAGAAAATACATGACATCACACAGCATCATACAGTAAAGCTCATTTTACAGTGTCCCAACCCACAAGTTAATATTTAGGCATATCTAAATAATATCTGGAAGGCCCGAACAAACCCTTAATTGAAAGCGTAACCCATGAAATGAAGAAACAGTCAAGAAAAGTAGTTTCAGATAATGTGCAAGATAACAGATACATAAAGAAACTTAAAAGTTAACAAATGTCTTGGATGATGATTGGGAAAGTAAATTACGATCTTGCAGGGAAATTGGCTTGGCAGGGTCAATTTCAGGTTAAAGGCCAGCTTCTGAAATTAACTCCAGTGCCCGAAGAAATCCTTGGCTAATGTATATATATATGATTCACAATAGGTCAGACTGCTTTGCTCACAGACTAACTTCTGAGGCCTACATAGAAAGTAACACCAGATGGCAGTCACGACACATGGCAAAAACCCATGTTTCAGAAAAGAAAGTTTTAAGGAAAGAAACCATTTAGATATTGCTTAAGATAAGATATGCGCAAGGAAACTAAAGGTTAACGACGTCCTGAACAGTGATTGAAAAACTCAGACAATGATCAGCTAGTGAAACTGGTTTTGCAAAAGGTCAGTTTCAGGTGAAAAGGGTTACTCTCTCTGCAGTTCATTCAGAGTCAGAGAAACCCAAATTAATATATGCACGAACTCGGAAGGCAAGGCCACTTGTTCGTTGGGCCTACTTCACTGGCCTACGTGAGGGCAAGACTAAAATGCAGTCAGGTTTGAGAATTACAGAACCACACACCATGTGGAGCTGAACAGGAGGTCAGAAGACACAGAAGGCCGCTCTCGCCACAGCAATATCAGGGTATTGGGTTTCCCAGAAAGGGCAGAGGGAAGGCCCACTGAGCAGTTTCCCGAAGGATGGATTCGAAAGGCCTCTCTGAGATGTTTATCATTGAAAGGGCACACAAAGCCCTGGTCCCCCCTCCACGAGAGCAATAATTGCAAAGATCCTTAACTTTAGGGACATGGACTGTATCCTGGAAGCAGCACAGGAACAGGAAACACTACAGTTTGAGAACTACAGTATCGGCATCTACCCGGATTACACAAAGCAGGTCCAGGACCAATGCAAGTCCTTGCTGGTCATCAAACAAAAACTCCAGGGTATGGGGCTAAGGTATATGTTATTGTACCCAGCTAACCAAAAGGTACTGTAAAAGGGCAAGGGACACTTTTTTTTGTTTTTTAAACGGAAGAGGTGTGGGAGTGGCTCAAAGTCAGAGACCCAGGGGGCCCAACTGGCCGTGGAGCATGGGGCAGACTCTCTTGGAGACCTCCCGTTAAGACAGCTCTTGGCCCCAGACCTGGAAACCAATCCCCTGAAACAACGGAGAGAAACAATATTTCGGAGGATGGAACGATGCAAAGATCCAGACCAGGATGCCCTGGGATGAATGCAGTGGCGGAGTCCGGTGGAGACCCGGCGTCGGGAGCACCAAGGCCTGCAGCTGAAATGATTCTTGATACAGTTATGAATGAGGGGGTAGCGAAAAAGGGTGAAAAAGAGAACCATGACGATGTAGAGACCTGGTAATTCAGGGAAAGGGTAATCTGAAAATTGAGACCAGTAGGAATGCTTACTGCATTTATATTTATACTGAAATGACACTGAAGTGAGAGACACAGGGAGGAATAGATGTGTAATGAGGGTTGGGTGGGGGTTGATCAGACAAAGATCCAGGAGAAAAGGAGTAAACACACAGGGCAGAATTGCAGGGGACCCGGGGGTAAGGAGAGAGCCAAGTTCAAAGGGAATCCTTTTTTTTATTTGTTGTTGCCGGTCCAGGTTGGGCCAGCGGGGTAGTTGTGCAAGTCTTCACACAATAGCGGGTAGGCTGCTGTAGGCTGATGTTGTTCCTATGGCTGTCAGCGGGAGGGGAGGAGTGAGTTGTAAGTTCATCGGTTATATTACCATGGTTGATGAGTTGTTTTTGAAGGGGAATAGACATTTTCCTGCCTGAGGCTGTGCGGGGATAAAAAAAAACACCACAACATGTAATGGAGGTCTCTGACAAATACAAACTGATCACTTGGATTGTACAGAGACTGGGCACAGGCAGGAAGAGATACAGGGTCGTTTCACTCCTCAACAAACACAATACCAGTATAGCTTGTCTCCAGGGAACACATTTTACAGCTGATGAAGCAGCAACAATAGCGAAGAAATTGACAGTACAATCATACCACGCCACTTACTCATCCTTTGCTAGAGAAGTTTCGATATAGGTGGTCCCATTTGCCCTGAAATTTATGGAAGCTGATCTAGAGGGAAGATACATACTTATCCAGGGCACACTGGATCGGCAGGAGTTAGTAATGCTGAACTCCTATGGCCCGAACATAAATGACACAGAGTTTTACACCACACTGAGAGACGTACTATCCTCTACAGTGGGAATGGACACCTTTTGGGTGGGGGACTTCGATTGCGTGACGAATGGGAGACTGGACCACCACCCGCCCCGGGAGAACACCAAGCCAAGAATGACAGCAACCTTGTCAGAAGTGATGTTGCAAATGGAGTTAGGAGATATCTAGCGTGATACACACCACATGAAACAGGATTGCACGTGCTACTCAGCTACAAATGGAACCTATAGCAGGCTAGACATGTGACTGGCGCCTTGCCAGACAGCGCTGAGAGTGCAAGGGGTCACTCATCTGCCAAGATATTTGTCTGATCATGCACCGTTGGTATGCGAATTTAAGTGGGAGAAGGGGACCAGAATCCTCTATTCATGGAGGTTTGCCTCTCAAATGTTGCAGGACCCGTTGGGGAAAGACGATATTGCTAAAGCACTGGGGGACTATTTTGGATTAAACTGGTATATGGCAGGAAGCTGCACTGCAGACCGGGAATCGTTCAAGACTGTCCTTAAGGGTCACTGCGTGAATCTCACATGCGTAGTGCGCCGTATTCTGCACTATACACACATAGAAAAGGAGCAAGACTTATGAGCCCAGCAGGGTGAGATGGGGGATGACGAGGGACGGGAAACTAAAACTGAATTACTGCACAGGTTATGGAAGCATGTGACAGATTAGAAAAATACATACTAACATCATTCCGACA
This sequence comes from Lissotriton vulgaris, assembly GCF_964263255.1. Taxonomy (NCBI): domain Eukaryota; kingdom Metazoa; phylum Chordata; class Amphibia; order Caudata; family Salamandridae; genus Lissotriton; species Lissotriton vulgaris. The sequence continues at coordinate 2,055,335,589 of NC_141691.1, read as the reverse complement.
GCTACTACATCAGCAAGGGGATAAATCCAGAAGTCTCCTAGCCGGTATGTGGAGAGACTCCACATACAGAGGTGCTCCATCTTGTGAATCCAAGAGGAGGCTACGCATGCACTCAGAGTGCTATAGTGGAAGGGTTTTAGGGTCATCTCGAACAGGCATAAGCATCCCTGTGGGATCCCATCCCAGAACAATTAGACGGGTATTTTAAAGATGTCTTAATCCCGCAACTGGGGGAAAAGGGCAGGCAAACCTTGGACAAACCCCAGTTAGTAGAAGAGATTCAGATGGCCATCAACTCACTCCCATATGGGAAAGCACCAGGTAGCGACGGATTTCACTGCGGAACATTCTCTGCGATGGTGGCATCTCACCTTCAGGAGGTTTATGCATAGGCCCTGGTGGGAAAGGGCCTTCCTCCCACATTCGGAGAGGGTATTATAGAAATGATTCCAAAGCCAGGTGCAGAACACTCGGACCCGGCCTACTACCACCCAATCACAACAATAAATCTAGACATGAAAATTTTGCGTACGACATTGGCTCAAAGGCTAGGTCCGGAGACAGGCAGAATGTTCAACACAGACCAATGTGGGTTCATACCAGTAGAAATACCACGATGAACATCGGGAGGCTAATGCATGTCATACATTAAGTAGAGGACAGTGATCAGGATATTGCTCATTTGACACAGAAGGAATTGGATTTCTAAGGGATACGAATTGGGTGAAAAGAGCATTTGATATCGCTATTCACTAACAACACTTTGTTTTACCTCACGGCACCGGCTGTCTCGCTGCCACTCTTGTCGGAACACCTTAATACTTTCGTAGATATCTCTGGTCTGCGCATAAACATGGCCAAGTTCTTGATCTTTGCGCTTGGTGGCCTAAGTCCTGTGTGATTTCCCCGGTGCTCCCCCAAGGCCTTTACATTGGGAAACAGACCAGTTCAGATATCTGGCATCATGGTCACGCATACCACTCAGAAACTGAAGCAATGCAATATAGATCAAGCGACAAAGGGATTGTTAGGTCACCTTCTGGAACGGCCTCTCTTTGTCCGTTATGGGTCGGGTGGCTGTAGCCAAAATCGTTTTTCTGCCACGATGCCTTTATGCCCTTCAGCACTCACTTGACACACTACCACGATCAGTATTTGATAGACTTCATTCCCTACTAATAAAATTGGTATGGGCAGAGAGCAGAAACAAAGTGAGCAGAGAGGTACTGCAACTGCCACGGGAAGAGGGAGCGTTGGCGCTTCCCAATTTGGAACTCTATTATTTAGCATCCCAGCTCCAACATGCAGCATACTGGCTGACTAGCGAGAACAACTGGGAGAAAGAACTCCTGATGCGAGGGGAAACACCTTATCCTAACTGCTACATAGAGGGGGAGGGGTCAGGGAGAGTGCCCCTGCTTGATTAACCATACAGCAGCACTTTGGGAAAGGGCGGTGAGGGTGATACTGAGACATGTCCCCTTTGCCAGGGATTTCACATTTTGGGACCTCCCGGAGTTTCTACATCTGGCGTCGAAGATGGATGTAACGAGCTGGAAAGACGGGGGATGCCTGACATTGTCAGATCTTTTCCCCAAAGACACACTGATTTCCTTTGAAGTGGTGCAAGACAGTTTTGGGTAGGGACAGGGTCAATTCCTTCTCTACGCAAGCATTACTAATATAATCTGGGGCATCTGCCTACATACCCGGTTGCCCTGGAGTCCTCAGTCTTGTTCTGGATGCTACTGGAGTTTAGGGGGGGAAGACACTTGATATCCCACTCATACAACACAATGATTATGGACACACCCAGACCAAGACCAAGGGCGAGACTGGTCTGGGAGGAGGAGCTGGAGGCACCATTTACTGACTCAGAGTAGAAGGAGACCTATATACTAGTAAAAAAAGCTCATGTAACGCATGTTTAAACTAGCCTACTTCAATTTTCTACACCGCACATATTTCACTCCGGTGCTACTATACCACACAGAACCCACGAAACCGAACACATGTCCATGATGCCAAACCGCTCCAGAAACATTTCTACACCTGGCCTGGGAGTGTCCCGCAGTACACACTTACTGGGGACAGGTGGTTGAGACACTGCAGTGTGTGGGGGGAGTGAAACTAAGGCCGGAACCTACAGCTTGCTTATTGGGTATTCTTAAACAACGTAAGGGAGGAAAAATGCAATGGTGATTCACACAACTGGCGCTTTTACTAGCGAAACGGCGAGTAGCTATGACCTGGATGGGCACAGGGGGACCCAATTTGCTAGGGTGGAGTAAGGATGTGAAAGAATGGGCTTTAGCAGAGGAGCTCAGGCTACGCTGGTCCGGGTTAGCGGGCTGCAGATACGCGGAAAGGGACACATGGACTGCTCGAGCATGAAAAAAGTGACCATGTGGCACCAATAGGCTCAGTAACATGATAGGAATGAGACCGATGTGGGTCAAGGAGATCAGAGTTAGTAGGACTGCTTGAAGCGGTACATAAGGAAAAATTGGACGACCCTTGGTCCTGATTACAGTCTGCCCTGAAAGCATGAATTCTGCGGTACAGTTGCGAACATACGGTACCTAAATCCACTAATAAATGCATAGCAGAAAGACAGGGATCTAACTCAGTAAATCCTTTCTAAAACCAACTGACTTTGCAGCACGCTGCAGCACTGCAAGGATTATCCAATAGGAGATTCAAATATGGAGACTAGTGTACTATAATCTACCCTATTGGATTCCCCATCACACCTCTGCCATGGATAAAGAAATATAATATCGTATTGCCCTGAGGAAGGTGGACACAAATTTTTTTAATCCACCGAATAGTAAGTTGGCATGATATAGTCCTGGCTGGCGGCAATACCATGGACAATTGAAAAGGATTTCTACCATGTGTCTTATTAGTACGCCTTTGTTAGTTGGGATATTGATGTGGTTTTGAATGTGAGTATGTATGTTTGGATATGGTGAGGATGCGTCGGAATTAGAGGTGTGGTATGATGAGATGAGGTTTTCTTTTTTCTTTGGATGGGGTTATGAAGAGTGATTAATCATTTATAAGAAGTGTATTTATAAGTATTATATTTTATAAATGTATTGTCTCATTGTGTGTGATGTCTTAAAAACATATATTTATGAAAAAAGTTATTTTTCCCCAAAAATGTATTTGCAAACTATTTAAAAGGATATTTTTGTGTCATTTTTGTATAAATGTATAATGAAATACAAAACTCTTATCAATTCAGGAAAAGAAATGAGTATTTCAGAATAAAATGTTGAAATGATCTCTTGCATTGTGCTTTGACTTATACAGGATGAGATGCCCATTAGAGCTGTGTAAAACCAAATCTAAAATATTATAGGTCAAGTGGGAGATTATCATTGCATTCTTGTGGTCTTTCCCCCTTCTCCCAGACCCCATAAGTAGCATTAGGGGGTACCTTTCTTTAATAGAATTGAGGGAGTGAAACTAAGGCCCAAACCTACAGCTTGCTTATTGGGTATACTTAAACAACGTAAGGGAGGAAAAATGCAATGGTGATTCACACAACTGACGCTATTACTAGCGAAATGGCGAGTAGCTATGACCTGGATGGGCACAGGGGGACCCAATTTGCTATGGTGGAGTAAGGATGTGAAACAATGGGCTGTAGCAGAGGAACTCAGGATACTCTGGTGTATGGCAGATTAGCATGCAGAAGAAGAATGCTAATTATGGAGAGATTCTATAGAGGAATTTGAAGCAACTGAGCAGGATACAGGGAATTCAGGCTCTTTTTCGGAAGGAGGTGCCTCACCTACGAAAGGTCTTGAATCTAATGATGAGGGAACTTCCTCCACTGACCACACATAACACACAAACTGTAATATTAAAGGCCTTTAAAAAATGGGACTGTATTACTGGACACTGCACTGGGAAGGGTGGAATGGCTATAAAGTTTACTACATGTTTGTAACGGTTATACGGTATTGCATTTCATATGTCAACCAATGTGAAACAAAAAATAAACAAATTCTTTTTTTTTTAAAAGTGTCCTGGGTGCGTTAAATGTGTCTCATGGAACACTGCAATGTGTTCATCCCTCTGACAGAGGTCTTTTGACTACCCCATTAACTCTGCACATTGTAAGATATCATTAAATAGCTAACCATTGCCTCTCAGTTCAACCATTGGTGTCAACACTGGCTCATTTAATGATAGTGCATGAATGTCACTTAGTGTCACCTCTGCTCAAACTATTGCTAAGCTTTATTATGTCACCTGCTGTGTGGATCCAACCCTACCTCAGCCACAACAATATAGCCACAAAGTGTTCCTACGAAAGTGCCCCATTTTCCTCAAACGACTCATAATTAGTATGAACAACATGGTATTTCTTCACTTTTTCTCCCACAAGAAGACTGAAAGACAATGGATAGTATTTGAGGGTTCAGCTCTAAGCATGGGCGAATTTTGCAAATCTGGCGTTCGCGAATTTTGCGAATTTGCGAACTCGCAATCCGCAAAATCCGCGAATTCTCGCGAATTTGGGGATTTTTTTTGTGTGTTCACAAGGGTTTCTGCCAGTTCGCGAGGATTTTGTACCAGTTCGCGATTGCGAACTTACTTGTCGGCATGCAACGGTCGCGACTATGTTGTTTCTACGTCTGGTTCATCATCACAGGTTCACAGCACCCTCTATTTCAACACTGCCACCCTCTGTTTCACCCATGCCACCCTCTGGTACATCAATGCCACCCTCTGGTTCATCATCATCACTGTAGCTTATGGGGGGAAAAGCAAGCACACCTGCCCTGCTTCAACTGACATGAATTAATTTGGGGTTGATTTATTAATGTGTCACTGTTTTAAAATTCCAGTCTGGCACCTGCTTCCTTATCTGTAATTTGCTTTCTGTTGCAGTGCAATTTTTTTCTCCAGGACCTTTGTGGCCTACTTGTAGCTATTCTATGATCCGGCTGTGAGGGTCAGAGCAGGGTCCTACAATTGTTGCAACTAGCAACTGAACTCTGGAGGGGCCCCAGTCAGGAAGCACTACAGGAAATGGTTACTAATATGAATTTGAACTTTTGCACCTGCTGCTGAGTGCTTTCAGTTTAGCAAAACTCGTTTTTCTGCAGAACAGCAAATGTAATGCCCTAAACAAACTTACTTGTGAAAGTTTATTTCTAATCCAAAAGTGATCTAAAGAAAGTCAAAAGGCCACAAATCCAAAAAAGGGCAGGCAAATGTCAACCTGAGGAGTTATTCTGATAAAAATCATCATTTTCAGAAGGTCTATGCTGCTTGCTAGTGGATTTCTTGTGCAGAATTGCAAATTTTGTAAGTTCGCAAGTGCGAGATTGTTGCTGCCTGCCGCACCTACATGTTCTCAATTGTGAGCTTACACCGCACGCTGCAAAATTGTATCACTGAGAAAAAAAAATCCGCTGCGTGCGAATTTGCAGATTTTCGGTAAATTTGCGAGCGTTCGCGGATCGCGAATTTACCGAAAATCCTCAAAATAAGAGCGTAACGGATTTTCCGCCCACCCTTATTCAGCTCTATAGACTGAAAAACAGAAATGAAAAGAAACGGAGATCTAATACCTACTGAATAATCTGGCATAACTAGTGTGTTGGTAATGACATGTATGGAAAGCCTGCGTTCCTAATTAGTACAAATAGTTTTCACTGGTATTACTTGTTGAGTATGTCGCAGTTACAGACATAGTTGTCATAGATGTATGCAGCTCAGAGCCCAAGTGATTCTACAAATGTCAGCACTTTCTTGAGACACTCAAAAAATGTATTTCATTAAAAATGAACTGTCAATAGAGCAGGAAGGAGTAATGCATAAACAATCTTCTTTTTCCAAAATTTGTGTTTCGCACTGCCAAATGTTCTCTTCCTTTTCTTTGTACGTAGACCAAATCGTGATAGAAAGAGAACCAGTGACCATTGCAGCTGATTTATTTCGACTGATCTGCTAGTAGCAAATTATTCACTCTGAATTGCTGCATGCTTATCATTATTGACCTTGCAGGAGCAGTAGGTGGGTGCTTATGCACAGGATTTCGGCGCACTGTCCACCTGTATGTGACCAAACGCCTCCAGCCTCTATATCTGAAATAATTGAGGAAGAACATTCTCCTGGAAGGTCTCAATAAGATATAATTCTGTGCTTTCCGGTAGCCCCAGAAGTCTCACAATATTCCTCTCTGACCTGTCCTTCAAATCTTTCATGGTCAATTGTAGCCAATCAGATAGTTGTCTGGCTTGTGCAACCTAAGAATCTTGTAGATACAAAATTATTGATTCTACACCTGAAATGTATCCCTGCATTGTATCCAAGCCATGCATCAGAGGATCAATATTCATAGCACATCAAGTGTCTCAGTTCCAGTCGATGGTTGCTCGATCTCATTGTTACACACCGCTGCACCACCTGGGAATGGCTGAGACATACCCGCTACTCCCTTCTTAATAGCATTGTATTGGCCTGTCTGCTGGGTTGTGCACTCTTTGCGCTTTCTCTCATCAGAAGAGCACAATAAGGCAAATTAAAGACCTCTAAGTGTTTGTGCAAATAAATGACACCCTGATTGTCAGAGCCCATTCGGTGGTTCACAAGCTATGCACTGGCTACTGGGCCTCAACCGTGAGGGTGTGTGGTTATTTGCCTCCGACATCCCTGGATCCATCCTACTATGGCTGTGGAAACTGGACCAAGTATAACCTCTTTTGCTCCTGACTTTCAGTGGTAGCAATGGGAGGTAGTGTGAGGGTGCTCGAGCTCAGCACTCAACAACCACCCAGCAACTCAGTAACTGAAGTACAATAACTGAATGTCTAACCCAGTGTTATGTTTCAAGAGAGGAAAACACTTTAATAAAGCCTTGAATTGAATACTGCACATATAAAGGCCAACCCCAATTTAGTATCTTGGGTGCTATTAGTCAGGTCTGTGCTTCACTCTGCTATTCTTCCTTTATGGTCCAGGTTGGTCCCTCCTGTGATTAGGGCATAAGTGAGATTATGGCTTAGGAGGCGATCTTATTTCAGTTCCCATTAAGTTCAGTTGCTCAATTCTTACCACCTGCAGTGGAACAATCCTTTCAAGCAGCTTCCAGTTTCTTCTTAGCACAGGTGCAGAGCTCCGCTCATGAAGTATTCATTCTCATTCTCTCTCTCATTCTCTCTCTCTCTCGCCTTCTCTCTCTCTCCCCTTCTCTCTCTCTCGTTCTCTCTCTCTCTCTCTCTCTCATTCTCTCTCTCTCTCTCTCTCTCTCACTCTCTCTCTCATTCTCTCTCTCATTCTCTCTCTCTCATTCTCTCTCTCATTTTCTCTCTCTCTCATTCTCTCTCATTCTCTCTCTCTCATTCTCTCTCTCATTTTCTCTCTCTCATTCTCTCTCTCTCATTCTCTCTCATTCTCTCTCTCTCTTTCTCTCTCTCTCTCATTCTCTCTCTCTCATTCTCTCTCTCATTTTCTCTCTCTCATTCTCTCTCTCTCATTCTCTCTCTCTCTCTCTCTCTCTCTCATTCTCTCTTTCTTCCTCTCTCATTCTCTCTCTCTCACTCTCTCTCTCTCTCTCACTCTCTCTCTCTCTCACTCTCATTCTCTCTCTCATTATCTCTCTCATTCTCTCTCTCACTCTCTCTCATTCTCTCTCTCTCATTCTCTTTCTCTTATTCTCTCACTCTCATTCTCTCTCTCTCACTCTCTCTCTCTCTCTCTCTATCTCATTCTCTCTCTCTCACTCTCTCTCTCTCATTCTCTCTCTCTCTCTCATTCTCTCTCTCTCGCTCATTCTCTCTCTCATTCTCTCTCTCTCCCTTATTCTCTCTCTCTGTCTCTCACTCTTTCTCTCTCTCACTCTCACTCTCTCTCTCATTCTCTCTCTCTCATTCTTTCTTTCTCATTCTCTCTCTCAGTCTCTCTCTCTCTCATTCTCTCTCTCTCATTCTCTCTCTCTCTTTCTCTCTCTCTCTCTCATTCTCTCTTTCTCTCTCTCTGATTCTCTCTCTCTGATTCTCTCTCTCATTCTCTCTCATTCTCTCTCTCTCATTCTCTCTCTCTCTCTCTCTCTCTCTCATTCCCTCTGTCTCTCTGTCCCATTCTCTCTCTCTCTCACTCTCTCTCTCTCTCTCTCATTCTCTCACTCTCATTCTCTCTCTCATTATCTATCTCATTCTCTCTCTCACTCTCTCTCATTCTCTCTCTCTCATTCTCTCTCTCTCTCTCTCTCTCATTCTCTCTCTCATTCTCTCTCTCTCTCATTCTCTCTCTCTCACTCTCTCTCTCTCTCATTCTCTCTCTCTCATTCTCTCTCTCTCTCTCTCATTCTCTCTCTCTCTCATTCTCTCTCTCTCTCATTCTCTCTCTCTCACTCTCTCTCTCTCTCATTCTCTCTCTCTCACTCTCTCTCTATCATTCTCTCTCTCATTCTCTCTCTCTCTCTCATTCTCTCTCTCTGTCTCTCACTCTTTCTCTCTCTCACTCTCACTCTCTCTCTCTCATTCTCTCTCTCTGTCTCTCGCTCATTCTCTCTCTCACTCTCTCTGTCTCTCTCTCTCTCATTTCAGATACCATATAGTTTAGGTGCTCTGTTTTTAACTTCTTGAGGTGAAAGGACACACACAGGTTGATCTTTTTCTGGCCAATCCAGCCACACACAGGCCGATCTGCTTCTGGGCAATGCGGACATGCTCAAGTCAATATCCCTAAAGGCAATACAGCCACACACAGGCCAATTCGAGCTCAGATCACAGCCCTGTCCGGGCTGCAGTAAATTGTAGGACGAATCGTCATGATTCAAACCAGGAATGGCTACCGGAGCAGGGCCGGCCCTAGGCATGTGCAAAGTGTGCACCTGCACAGGGCCGCCAAACCCCAGGGGCCGCCAGACGAGGATCGGATTGGAAGGATCTGATAATGTTGTAGCAATGCAGAAAAGGAGTGTTAAATGTTGCTTTTAGTTTCTAGATATGAATGCCTGCTTGTCGCTATTGTGTTTGGCGAGAAGAAAGCTTCAGCTTGCACGGCATGTCTCCTGTCACACCCCGGACTCTGTCATTCTGAAACTTCTATGGCAACACCAAAATCTGCTCTGAGTCCAAATGGTTCAAAAGAAACACAATTCAACTTAATGGATCCTGCCTTTTAAGTATACCGTGAAAACAAACACAAAGTTGACGGCTCACTTAAAAGTCATCTAGCGCTCATTTGCAGGTGGCAGAGTCCTAATGGCCCATTAAAAAAAATCAAATGCAGAGGAAGGGAGATTGGAGAGAATTATTTACCTCTTTACAAAGTAAACTGAGGAAAAGAAAGTAAATAATAGCAGTGTGCAACTTGATCTATAGACGTGTTTTTTAAGTGATGTTTTCAGCAGTTTACTTCTGAACACACAAATTAGTACAGTTTAGAAATAAGACGCAATTAGGCCTTTTTTGACAAACAATGTGCACAAATCTCTCAAATTCCACTACTGTTGGTATACAGTAATTTTACGGCTAATCTAAAATATTGTGCAACCTGCGTACAAATGAATTTAGAACCAGCAGATTTCTTGTCTCTTTCACACTGGTGCAAGCAAACATATAATGTGTGGGCGTACAAACATCACCACCATTAAGGACCTCAATACGAGGTCCCTGGATGAGGGGTGTAAAGTCGACACCTCCAGAATTAACGACACAAATGGTCTTGTTAATTCTCAGAGTGAAAAAATGAATAGAGATTCTGAGTTGAACACTGAGAATCCTCTAAAGAATAAGAAATAACTAAGGGGATTGATAATTCCATGTCTAACACCGCAAGTAATTCCCAGGATTTCCCTACAGATTTCCTGGAGATTTCAGCTGCTTTCAGCCACGGACCTTGGACCCGCTAAAGTATGATATGTTCTCACTAACGCCGCAGCAGTCGCTGTATATACTTTGACTCAAAATCATCCTATTATAAAAAATAAAAAAATAAAACATCTTTGTTGAAGGCTAGATAATTACAACAATGCAAACCATATTAAGCCTGGTGTCATTACTTGTCCAACCGGAAAAATCACGTATTGTTAGAAAGAGCTTGAGATCCTCGAGGAAACAAGCTTAAAGGAAGATGCAAGACTTCACTATTTGCCAAAATCACAAAGTTTCCCAAAACATGAATCAGGTAATGCTCTGGTGCTTTACCTGATTAGATGCACAAACTCAGGAAATGGTGGTATGTGCTACAGGGATCTGTCTGCATGCCAAATGTAGATGGAACATCACTGAATGGCCTCCAACACTTTTCTTGATTGCCCTCATCACTGATGCTCTGTTCAAGTGAAAGCAAAGCTTTCTAGAACTCATCTCTCAAGATAATAATTCTCAACAAGGAACTGAAAGCAAAGTTTTGCAAGAGGGATCCATTTTGCAATTCTGTGAATTTTCTCTTTGTTCCAAAACTTAAACTGTGAATGAAAAGTTCTGTAAGAATTTTTTTAGGAAGAATTTTCTGACATAAAAACTTTTTGCAGATTTCTCCAGTTAAATATGATCTTCTGGAAATGCTTTTTCTGGCAAAACCTATTTTGTGGTCTTTGTTCAGATGATTTTTAATTACTCGCTTAACTTCATGAAGCTAAGTATTGAGACAACTTCATGTAGTTTGCAAGGAAAACGCATGCTACTACTCATATCCCTATTCCCAAATCACACATACATCTTTCTATTACATTTACTAATATTCAGCAGATTTACTAATATTCACACTGAAAACTGCAAAAACCAGCAGTCCTATATTTAGCGCTGTCCCAAGTTTCCTTTGTGTCCGATCATGAAATGCATGTTCTTTTGCTCAGGCAAAGTGCATCGAGTTACATTAAAAGGAAAGCTACACCTACAAGTTAAATTCAAGCAATACAAACTGCACTCCAGACCTGCCCCACTTATTATACCACTTTACATTAGAAATCCGTAGGTGACACTGCTTTCTCAGTTCAAACCGTCAAGCTCTGGAACACACTAGAAGCTAGTATTAGAAGCACCCAAGACCATATACACTTCCATAGACAGTTGGAAACTTGGATATTTCGTAGGTAACTGTACCACCAGTATCCCAGCAACGTAGCCTAGAAAATAGTCAAACCCTCAAGTGTAATCTACAGCTTACAACCCACAACTGCAAACAAATCAACTAGCACACTGCTTTTACTATGCAGGTAAGCAACAAAAAAAAAATGTTGACATATGACCATGGCCTTATATAATTATGCACTTCCATATATAAGAGTTATGCCAACTGTAAGAAATTGAGTTTCTGTTGCAGTACCCCCCCACAATTTTTGCCTGATACCTGATGCACTTTTTCCTTGGTGTGCCCTGGGTCAGGGCCGGCCCTAGGCATGTGCAAAGTGTGCACCTGCACAGGGCCGCCAAAGGCAGTGGCGGCCCCCTGGCAGGATTTGGCGGCCTCCGGCTCCGACCCCGGCTAGCAATGGCAGCGTTGTTCACAATCTTGTTGTTAGTTTCACTTTGCCCAGCGACGGGGTCGCAGGGCCTTCAATCTTAGCCCACTACCAATGACTGTATGACATGACGGCCCTGGGACAGCCCCCGCGCGCTGTGCGCAGTGCGGAACTGCACACCTGCTGCCGCTCTGACGCGTCACGGTGGGTCACGCTCCCACCAGGCCCAGGAGAGTGCGTGAGCGGTGGTGTCACTGACTGTGCGTCATCATCGTGTCTGCAGTGTGACTGTGAGATTGAGAATATTACGCGGCCACCAATGATCATCAGAGAAGAACACCTGTCCCGTGTCCGACTCCGAGTCTCCGGATTGCCAGGTATTGCCGGCAGTTCTGCAATGCGCTCATGACTGTGTACAGTACACTTACTGCAGTGCATCTTTACAATTACTTTGACTGAGGTCGGACATTGTCACCATCCCGCAGCACATGCCATCTTTACAGTGCCACATTGTCACTGCGGTGAAATCTGCATATATTTGTAATGCAGATGCTGGCTAGATATCACAAAGTCTTTTGCTTTCTTTCTTCCAAATCAGTGTTCACAGGCTATTTATTATTTTCCTGACAATGTACCATGTTAATGATAAATAAGGAGCGCCAAAAGAAAAGTGTGACATCAAATGTCCTTCTGGAAGTAGTCAAAGACTTTTCAGACATTTAAAGGGACACACTTCTTATCATTACAATGACATTTAATTGTAAAGTAAACTGGCTGTTTGGCTAGGTTCCCTTCCTGATGACTACCTGGCTTTAGTTAAATATATGGAAAACTGTCAAAATTAAGGGATGTTTGCGCCTTAATTTCTCTCTGACTGAATATTAGTATTTAGGTTTTCCGGATCTGGATTTACTTGATGTGAAAGATCTTGACCCACTTTTTTTTAACCAGAAAAATCATACAATGCATCACCCCCCCCCCCCAAACACCCACACCCTTTCGTACCCCTTACCCTATGCACAGGTCCCCCAATAAATGTTCAGCCTACTTACAGCAGGTGGTAAATGTATGTGGCAAATCCACATGGAATATGGGGTTCCTTGTAATTTAATGGCTGGAAAAAACGACCTCACGAACTGAGGGGCATATCATCTAGAAACTGAGTTAAAATTATCGCCGCTTCAGCGGCAGAAAACTGTCCCTAAATCGGCAATGATGGGCTTGATAATACGCCCTTGAGAATTCCAATAGAAGCCCATGTTCACAGCAGAACATGGGCTTCTATTGGAATTCTCAAGGGCGTATTATCAAGCCTCTTATCTCCACTTTAGTTTTCTGACTTTGGAATGGCCTAATTGGGGGCCCTTTTGTTTAGATTTCTTTTTTGGGTGGGCAGTGGTGCAACCTGGGGTTGGTGCATTAATCTGACCAGGGGCAGAGACATCCTGTGGAAGCTGTACTGATCATGGGTCAGTAAAACCCAGGGGATACTCCTGTTAGGCCACAGGTACTACTGCTAGTGGCACTGGGTAGTGGTAACTCAGTTTCATTGTTGAACATTAAAAGAAGGCGACTTCAGGCAGGATAGACTTGGTGCTCACTAGGCAGGTCTTACTTTCGTTCTTGGATCTGACTATGTTGGCAGCACAAACTTCATATCTACAGATGTTGGATTTGTCTTTGTGGATCCTGGCTTGTTTGGCTCATTTATTGTTAAAATTACTTTCACCTCATGAATTGTCCCTCTTGGACATAAAAGATAAACCATTGGTGTTGGCAGCAAGGTAAGCAGGGCCGTCCCTAGGCTGGGGACTGCGTGGTAATGGCATTTTGTTTGCTTTGATACTCGCACAGTGCCACCATTGCCTTTGCCTACGAACATAACGTTTGTTCTTGTGCTCGTATTATTAAAACACCTTCCTGAGCTCCGCCCCGTCCGGACCTCCTCTTCCGGGGCCCCCACCTACACTCCCTGCACAGGGCCACCATGAGCCTAGAGCCGGCCCTGTCCGGAGAGATTACAGGCTTGCAGGCGCGGGGTTATACAAATCTCTCTCGGCAGCCTTCCTCTTCCGGAAGACCCGCCAGCGCCATGGACCCGCTGCACCCAACTCCTCCTGAAGAGTTACTCTTCCTTCAGCGTTGGAAGGCTCCTTCCCCTCTCATCAGCAGGCTGGCATCTGGGTGCTTCAGGGCAGGTGTTCAACTCTTCTCTGGTGATGTCCCCTCACCATTTGAAGACTAGTTGTCAGATAGACCCCAGCCCTGGTTGAACAGCAGCCCTCTGGGTACCAGTATATTGTTAAGTATCTGCTTAATACTGCTCACTGCCTTTAGAACACACGCGGGGGTGGTATACAGCGCCTCATGCACCGTCCAGGCGCTTGAAATCTTGAGGTCATCACAGCAGCTGAAAAATATAATGACAACAGATAAGACAATGTTACAAAGTGGACATGGGATGTCTGTATGTAGTATATAGTTGTATAAACTTTGTATTTTCTTACAAAACCTTTTCTAAACTAAAAAGCAGGTATTCTGTTGGCCAGCAAAAGCAGCAACAGTACAGGGAGCGCCTTGGAGGAAATAGAAATGCAGCGTGAGTCCTGGTGGTCTGACACTGGGGCGCACACACACATTCCATAGGCTGTGCGGGGGAGACGCCTGCAGCAGGAGAGTGGGACTGCACGAGCTCTCCTTTCCTGCCAGAGGTCCCAGATCTAAGTGCCTGGCCCTCTTAGGTAGTTCACGAGCTCTCCTGTCCTCGCTTGGAGCAGTGAGGAGTCTGAGGGAGGACAGCTGGCGCTGCCACTCTGCGCCTCCAGCCTCAGCAGCTCATCAGGGGAACCACAGATGCGCTCCGCATGCCACGTCAGCAGTGGACAAAGAGACAAACCGAGATGTTACTGTCTCTTTAAAACAACACAGATTCCTGTGAGGGGAAAAGCAAGACAATGGGTGTTACAATAATACTAAAACAATGAAAGAGAACACGATAAGTGGATTGTATATGAAGACAATCAGGGAAGAGGATAGAGCTATTCAATGCACATTACATGACATGCATTGCAGGTATGTAGGGGAAAGGGTGTGTGCTTACGTGTGATCCCTCTAATAACACACACTGAAATGCTGAGGTCTAAACGAAGTCTTTTTTGGGAATCAACTAATTGACCTGGCATGCAATGTTCGCTTTGTATACACACTGCTCCACTCACCCATACATCTCACTCACAGAGGGACAATTCACAACATCCAAAGAGCTCCTCCTAAGTTTTGGAGCTGTTTCCTGTATGTTGAAGCATGCCACCTTTCGGCGGGTGAGGGTTTTCGTCCGAAAAAAAAACGTATTTCCACACTCGTCAGTAAGACATTGCATGTCAGTTCGATCTGTTGATTACCAAAAAATACCATCACTTAGACTCAGCTATTTCAGTGTGTGTTTCAGATTATGTGTAGGGAGAGAGTTCCCGCTGGCCTTTAAATCTCCCTTTAGACTCCTTAACCTTCAGGTAACCTGCACTGCTTTGTGGTGGTGATTCAAACCTGTGACCACCACCTTACACAGAGATCTCCGAAACATGTGCATTAACACCTGAGCTTTCTTACTAGTATACTTAGTCTTGCTGACCATGTGACCATCTCTGAAGCACGTGACCTGCGCCCCTAAGATATCCTGAAATATGGTGTGTGGCCCGTACAGGTAGCAAGAGCACATCCGGAAAAGTCTCTTTTATTGCATTTCTTTCTCTTGTCAATGCCCTTGGGGCAGTGTGTGTAAGGTTTCCCGTCACTTCCTCCACCCCCCATGACCGGAAGTCACCCCAGCTGTTCTTCTCAGGAATGTTCCACAAAGACTCTTGGTATGTCCGCTTCTATTTTTAATGAAAGGAGCCTGGGGCCAGTGTCAGCAGGCATACCAGAGGTATGAATTGTTGCTGATGTCACGCCCTCATGCCACAGGCTTCACCCTAAACCATCTTCAACAATGAGGTGAATGTGAGTGACGCACAGACTTTGCATGAATATTTCTGTCTTATGCCCCAACCACAGTTTCTTTTTCTCTGTTCTCATGTGTTTGTCGAAAGGAGGAAATGAAAATGAAAAGGCGGCACACCTTCAAAAGAGAATTATTGACTGTACCCGAATACCTGCTTGGAGGGTGTTGCGATTCTATTTACTGATAAACAGCAGCTAAAAACTGGGTTATCGTTCTGACTCAAATGCATAAAACAATTGAAATGCTCCAGTTATGGCTTGTAGTGAAATACAACCCTGGCACCTCCTCCTTGCAATGCAAATGACATCACACGACTTCACTCATGGCATCATGAGCCTTCTTTGCATCACTTATGAAATCATCAATGACATCACTGCTTGAACCATAACTGTGCCGCCTCGTACGGCCTAGGACATAACACATGACATCATTGATGGCATAACTCATAATGCTATTAATGAAGTCATGCGTGATGACATTTGCGAAGCCAGTGGTAGGTGCAAGTCATGGTTTGTTCAGTGATCCATCCGTTACTGCCCAATTTCAGTGGTGTTATGGGTTTGAGCCACAACCATAACTCAAGGCCTTCTTTCAAATTTTGCAGGCTGGATGCCTCGTCAAAACATGGAAGATATCCTGTCGGTCGTATTAAGGGGTATATTCACAAGAACGTGTGCTAAACATCACCAAAACATGCTAACGCACCTTTACACATCGCACCAGATCGTGGGAAAATAACCCTGTGTTAACATGGAATTCACAACAAGGCGGTAGCATTCGATAGTCTGCCGAAACCGCGGCCAATGTCCGTGAGACAACCACCTCGCTGATGATAAAAACACAAATCTCAACGCGAAAAAAGATGCGATGGGCCAAAGCGCAATGAAGAAATCAGCAATAAGCAGCGCCAGGCCTGCAATACACACATCGGTACAAAAGGGAGTGGTGATGGACGGAGCATCTGAACCAACCAAACACTCACACCCAGTCAACAGATCTGGGTTTAATCCATCACCGTTCTTTAGCCCTCTCTGCCAACCCAGTTCAGACAAATCAGTTTGACCCTGTGCCTCATGGGTACAGTCCAGTCCAAACTGCCAAGCCATCGCTTCCCTGGACCAGAAACAAGCTTTCTAGGACCGGTTTCTGGCATTTCAGCCGTCTTCACCCAGGCTTGCTTGAATCCAGTGGCAAAGTGAGCAAGGGACTCACGTCTGAGCATGCCCTGCCAACTTATGGCGAACAAAGCGGTACAAAAGGGAGTGGTGATGGACGGAGCATGTGAACCAATCAAACACTCACACCCAGTCAACAGATCTGGGTTTAATCCATCACCATTCTTTAGCCCACTCTGCCACCCCAGTTCAGACATGGCCATATGCAAATCAGTCTGACCCTGTGCCTCATGGGAACAGTCCAGCCCAAACTGCCAAGCCATGCCTTCCCTGGACCGGAAACAAGCTTCCTAGGACCGGTTTCTGGCATTTCAGCCGTCTTCAGCCAGGCTTGCTTGAATTCAGTGGCAAGGTGAGCAAGGGACTCATATCTGAGCATACACACATGGCAGGCGGGAAAAATCAGTATAAAAGCAGGAAAAACACCTAAACACAAACTGGCCAACACCCAAGCACCATGGAGGCCACCGGAGCAGGTGCAGAGGACGAGCACAACCCCACATTCACCCCGGATGAACAGCCTGGGTCCTCGGGGACAGGGAAGGGCAAGGACAAGTAGAGGAAGACGAAGTTCAGACCGCAGGAAAACAGGATCCTGATTACGGAGGTGATGGAACACCATCAACAACTGTTCATCACCTCCAACGTGTCATTGGGAACCAAAAATGGGATTTGGCGGAACATCATGGACAAGGTGAATGCTGTCAGAGAGCACAGGAGGTCAATGGACGAGGCCAAGAGGCAATGGATTGACATCAAGCGAAAGACCAAGGAGAAACTCGCAACCAACCATAAGGCAGCAATGCAGACTGGAGGTGGGAGCCCAGCACCACAGCTCGTGCTGGATGACATGGAGGAGCTGTTGTCGACAGCCATCAGTGTGGAGACTGTGGTCGGAGTCGGGGGACAGGACACTGCTCGACAGGACACAACACAACCACAGCAAGGTGAGTGACCACCAGGTACTGGGGGACGGGTGGAGAGGGTCACAATGGTACACATGCACAATCAAGCAGAGCACAGTGCACACCCACAATGACTCTGGGTCATGGCCCTGACCACACAATGACACCATGTGCAATGCCATGCTGTCTGAATATCAACATGTACCATGCGACTACATACATGTGGACACATTATAATACACCATCTCACCTTCACATTGCAGGGGCATCGTCAACACCCCCTCCAGAGCAGTCCCAGCCACTCTTCACTGATGACGATGAGGACGCCGCCAACATCGACACCCAAACCCTCCAAAACATCAAGGACATAATCCGCAACTCACCTCCAGGATCAGGGCAGCCCAACTACATCAAGCAGACCCCACCCATTACCCAAAGCACTCAGCAACAGGCATCCACAACCCCGGCACGCTCCTAAGAACCCCAGGAACAAACCATGGCCTTCCAACACTGTGTGCTGGAGGGCCAGAGGGAGACGGCTAAGCAGATACGGGTGATGTTCGGCCTCATGGCTGCCAAAATGGACGCCATCCATGGGTGTCTAGGTCATATCAGGGACCATCTCCAGTCCCTAACGGACACTCACGGCCTGCTCCATGGTCTCCAAGGAGCACTGACTGACATCGCTGGAGTCATGACGCGGAGGGAAGAACACCAGTCCGCTCAGATTGGCTCCAGCAATTCCAGCCGTGAGCTGGCACACATGCGGAGGCTTATGGAGGACTTAGTGCTGATGGAGGCGGAAATGATGGCAGCCACCTCTGCACATCAGCGAAATGCAGCTGGGATCTACCATGCCCTGCAGATCCTCATCATGGCATTGCTGCCACAAGGCTTGGCGCTCATGAATGCTGCTGCCCCCACACCGTCCACATATCCGCCCCCTGGTGTGACAGTGCCTCACAGTGTGTCAGCCGTGTCCACTCCGGCACCTGATGTGCCACTGCCACACAGTGCGGCCGTCAATCCACCTCCGGCCCATGATGTGTCAGTGGCACACAGTACCGCAGTTGGTACTGCAACACCCACAGGTGGATGGGATTGTTGTCAGAAGGAGGCAGTAGCATTCAATTCCGCCACCTGGCCTGTTTCTGCTTGGTGTTGCACATGGCCTCATGACCTCCCACTGACCCCGATACACTCCCCTGGGACCCACCTGAAAGTTGTTGTGAAGGCTGCTGCTTGTCCCTACGACCTCGGGACTGAGCTGTGCTGGGTTGTGCTGCCGCTGCCTCTCGCCGCACCCGCTCCGCGGGTGCCGCTTCGCTGCTTGGAAGGAGGGAGAGCTGAAGATCAAGCGCTGGACACTGAGAGGCGCCTGGAAGGACCAACACGCTGGCGCTAAGCAGGGACTCAGAAGTCCAGGAGTCCCTCCTTCCCCAGGTGTGCAAGCGGACGCGCCCACCTACAGACACGCCCCCGCCTTACCAAGAGAAAAGGCGCGTGTTTCCAATACTCGCTGGGACCCACCTGAAAGTTGTTGTGAAGGCTGCTGCTTGTCCCTACGACCTCGGGACTGAGCTGTGTTGGGTTGTGCTGCCGCTGCCTCTCGCCGCACCCGCTCCGCGGGTGACGCTTCGCGGCTTGGAAGGAGGGAGAGTTGAAGATCAAGCGCTGGACACTGGGAGGCGCCTGGAAGGACCAACACGCCGGCGCTAAGCAGGGACTCAGAAGTCCAGGAGTCCCTGCTTCCCCAGGTGTGCAAGCGGACACGCCCACCTACAGACACGCCCCCGCCTGACCAAGAGAAAAGGCGCGTGTTTCCAATACTCGCTGGGACCCACCTGAAAGTTGTTGTGAAGGCTGCTGCTTGTCCCTACGACCTCGGGACTGAGCTGTGCTGGGTTGTGGTGCCGCTTCGCGGCTTGGAAGGAGGGAGAGCTGAAGATCAAGCGCTGGACACTGGGAGGCGCCTGGAAGGACCAGCACGCCGGCGCTAAGCAGGGACTCAGAAGTCCAGGAGTCCCTGCTTCCCCAGGTGTGCAAGCGGACGCGCCCACCTACAGACACGCCCCCGCCTGCAACGCCCCCTACTTCACGAACTGCTCGACGCTCAGCGGGACGCGAGCGGGACGCCGAGCGAAGCCCGAGCAAAGGGCGGGCAGTCTGTGGCAGTCAGGGGCTGTCAAGGCTGGGCTGGGCCACGTCCCTTTCCTTTTCTTCAGCAGTGTCCTCAGACGGTCTGTGTGAGGCCCCTTGGTGTTCCCTTCAAATATGTCTACCCGCTCTGGAAAACTTCTCAGGAGTGAAGGTGAAAGAGGAACTATCGCTGGGAGCCCTGTAATTGGAACTATGGACCGATTTATTACCAGGGTGGCGGCTGCAATAGAAAAGGAGATCGCCATGTCAGAGCGGCGCCTATCTGAGGTCTACCTCCCGTCAAGACGCTCATCATTGGGGGCTGCTGCACAGGCGCTTACCCCGGCCTGTGAGCGGGTTCAACCCGCCCCCACTGTAGGAGTTGTTGGTGATTTTACAGACCCTCCCCAACTGCTTGAAATAGGGCAAAATATAGACAGGTTGGAACACCTGGCCGCGCTTCTTCCTAGTGGTATTGAGGAAGAGGGTGGTCTTAGTATATCATCTCCACCTGTATCACCTAAACCCCTAAACGAAGCCATTAGTCAGCCCTTATTGCCAAAATCGCCCACCCCTACCATTTTATTATCAGACGGGGTGTCAGATGGGGTGCCCTCAAGTAGTCAGACTCTCGAAACTAGGCAGGACAAGAGGATCAAAAGTAAAAAGGCAGGACATCGTAAAAAGGGTAGACTGGTGAGTCAGGCGGCACTTTACCAAAAAACAATAAAGCCCCTGGGTCTTGGTGTGAAAAATGTAAGGGGCATGACTTCGGAGAGTAAAGCAGCGGCAGAAGGGGATGTTGTGGCCTCCCCCAAGGGGCCACTCACTAATGATATCACCGTTAATGTCTCCAAGCTCCCTGACCCTGTAACTATTGAAAATATCCTAGAGAGGGTAAATAGTCTCTTGATGCCCCTGCTAACACAGGTTAAGAGCCTGGGGGCGAGAATAGATAAATTAGAGCAATCAACCCTCGACGGGTTTTACTCACTCAAATCTACAGTTAAACAACTAGCCAGAGTGAGTGAAAACCCGGACACGGGCCTAAAGGAGAGCGAGCTCCCAACAGTTTCCTTACCACCACAGAGAGACCCCAAGTCCCCAAAAAGCCTAAATAAGGTTGATACTAACAGATTACAAACCCCAGTTCCCAAAACTTCTCCCCCTCTTAAAGTAGGGCCGAAACCTAAGGGGCCACCAGCGCATTTAGAGGCTGCCACAACTAAGCCCAAACCACTTCCACAAAAACAGCCCCAGACAACCACTGGCAAAGCGAAAGATATTCAATCTATAGGCTCACGTGACAAAGTTCAGGGACCAGTAACAGGGAAAGTCACCAGATCTGCCCCCCAACCTACGTCCTCAACTACCACTGCACTGGCTCCTAGAAATCCGGTGCGTCGGACCCCTCCAATAAACCTCCCGCCAGACTGCCAACCTTTTGTTGCAGTTCTGGTAAACGTCCCCCCACTAAAGGAAGGCCAGTTGGAAGACCACCACTCCCTTAAGAATAAGTGCATCCACTGGCTAAAGTCAAATAAACCAATTCCGTTGGGTGTGGATGGGATTATTCTAAGTGTCCGTAGAGTAGGCTGGGTAGGGCAGGGTAAAAAAACCCAGGAGGGGGACTGCATAATAATAAATTTCCAAGACCCCAGAGTAGTGCCCTCCATCTGCACTCCAATAAAAAATATGGGGGCCCCAGGGGTTAAAGTAGTAGACCTATCCTACTTCTACCCCAGGCAAATTGTTAGCCTATCTGGAGAAAGCCTAAGCTCCCCTGATTTTTGCCAAAATTGGGAGACACCTTGGGCTGGGGCACCTGGGGGTAGAGGGATAAACCCTCTGTGGGTGCCAGGGTCCCACTGACTGGAGGAGGATGACCCCAGGGTATGTACGAATGTAGCCTCAGACAAAGAATCTGTGAGTAGTCTAGACCCAATGGTAGTATTACCCTCCCAAATTGACTCTCCCCCAATTGGAGATATTAGCGGGACGGTAGCCCCAAAAGATATCCCGCAAGATCATTGCTCCCTTCAAGCATCCTTGATGAGGACCACAGACAAGGGTACTCTTGCGACCAGCGACATCTCAGCTGTGACGGACCTAGTATTTAAGGTTTTCAGCTGGAATGTCGCAGGGATCGCAAGGAAGTTGGCTCTACCTGACTTCACTGCATGGGTTGATGAACACTCTTTGTGTATCTTCCAAGAGACCTGGAGCTTAGTGCCGGTTCACAGGGTGGGATTCTCTTCCTACTATGTCCCTGCACTAACCTCGGAAACCGGAAGAGGGCGACCTTCGGGCGGCTTGCTCATTTGGGTAGCAGCCTCCCTAGACTGTAGAGTAGAGGAACTTCACACAGGTTGCCCGGACATCCAAAACATGACCTTAATAGATCAATGGGGAAGACTGGTTTTAAATGTCTATAATGTTTATGCCAGAGGGACTAAGGGTGGAAGAAAGTCATCTGTAATATCTCTTCTTGAGACCCTCTTAAATAAAACCCCTTACAGGTTGCGTACACTGGTCGTGGGCGACATGAACTGTACGTTCGAGCCTCTGGGCTCGGATGTTGCCCTTGAACAAGATGAGGAGGACATTAGGTTGGGGATCCCGGTATTGGAAATCCCAACCATCAGAAGGTGGTCAGAAGTGGCGCTACAGTTATACTCCCTGAGCCTGGAATCAAATCTAAGGGCAGCAAACGGGAGGACAACCTCGGATAGGGGGGGTGCCCATACGTACAATAGACCAGGACACACCTCCAGGATAGACTATATACTAGTAGATGTGTATCTATGGAACCATGTGAGGGACATGCTGGTGGTCCCCACGACTGAAAGCGACCACAACCCACTTTCCTTAAGCATGGATCTGTGGTGGCGACCTGTAATAGAGGGTCATGACAACCCGGTAGTAGTGCCCCCCGATGATTCTGAAGTCTCGCCTTGTGGCAGACGAATAAAATGGGCTAAACTGGTCCTATCGGAGGCAAGGGTCGGAGAAATTGTATCCCTCTTAAATCATGCAGTGACAACCCTGGGGTCCCCCTTAGATGGGGTGGGTAGGGCGAGTGGACTTTTTCTCTCCTTAGTAGAGGCCTTGACTAATGTGTTTACAATCCACTCTAGTAAGTTGGGTAACAAGAGAAGCAAAAAACTAGAAGATGGCTGGTATACTCAATCATGTAGGGTACACAAGGCAAGGCTTGTTGAGGCAGTAAAGTGCAAATCCCACAGCGACATACAGGTAGCAAGGAAGGCCATAACAGATCCCTCAAAAGTGCTAAGAGGGAGTGGGAAGATAAATTCTGGGAAGATCTGCTCCAAGCTAGTAGGTGTAGGGACTCAAGGGCTTTTTGGAATCTTATAGGCTCACGGAACAGGCCCGAGGTAGCTATGAGACCCTGTAACATCCCGCCACAAAGTTGGGTAAAACATTTTGGGGCTTTATACCTCCCGGCACACGGGGAACTGAACGTTAGGGCGAACTCCCCACTAGTAATTGAACCGCACGCCTATGATCTCTTTACCCCCTTAGAGATCGAAAAAGTAATAGGGTGGGTAGCCCCCCGCAAGGCAGCTGGTCCAGATGGCCTACCGGGGGATCTTATGAGGGCATACCCAAGGGAGTGGGGAAGGGTCATTGCTGCTCTCCTTAATGACATCATGATGGGAGGGCCAGTGCCAGAATCGTGGAAAGGGGCGGTGGTGGTACCGATTTACAAAAAAGGGTGTAGAGAAACCCCGGGGAACTACCGCCCCATAAGCCTGATAGACTCCACCCAAAAGATAGCAGGCAAAGCCATACTTGGGAGGATTCTTCACTGGGTGGAGGAGAACAAAATACTATCGGACTTTCAGGCAGGTTTTCGGGCAGGAATGGGGACAATAGAGCAGGTGTTCAGGTTGGCACTTCTGGGGTGGAAGGTGGTGGAGCTAGGCAAGGGCAGTCTATATCTGGCATTTATAGACCTAAAGACTGCCTTTGACCTAGTCCCCCGGGAAGAGTTATGGAGGGTGCTTCATGAGCTGGGACTGCCCTCTTACATCCTGTCCCTCCACATTAGCCTCCATGCCCATACCTTCGCGCAGGTCCGCTGGGGTAAAAGCGGAGAGCTCACTGAGAAAATTCCGGTGTCCAGGGGCGTGAGACAGGGTTGCGTTCTGGCGCCCACCCTATTTTCACTATATGTGAACGGGGTGGTAGAATATCTCCAACTAGAACCAGCCGACGCCCCTTGTCTCGGAGGAGTGCGAATCCCCACCCTGCTATTTGCGGACGACACGCTTTTGATTTCCAAGACTCCGCAAGGTCTCCAAAAACTGCTAACCCGCTTCCAGGATTTTGGTGCTGCAAAGGGCCTAGTAATTAATGTGGACAAAACTAAATATCTAGTCCTAAACCCCCCAAGGAAATTGGGCCGCCCACCTATGCTCAACTCTGTGGCCTTGGAGAAAGTATCCGAATTCGACTACCTTGGAATTCGGATAACGGATAGAATGTCCTGGGCACCCCACATCGATAAGATGGTTCTTAACCATAAGAGGGTAGGAGGAGCCTTGTTGAGGGAATTCCGGGCTTCACCGAGGAGATCGCTTACCCCAGTAATTGATATCTACAAGGCCAAGGTAGTAACATCGGCCTTGTACGGGGCAGAACTGTGGGGTCACTGCCGTCTGGAGGCCCTGGCTACAGTGGAAAGCAAGTTACTAAAAACCATTATCGCCATCCCCCCGAGCACCCCAACTGTACCTGTGTTGTTGGACACAGGTTGCAAAAACATCAAAGACCAGGCCCAACTTCGCCCCCTCCTTTTATGGACACGAATCTGGAGGGGTGAAGAACTAAAATCATATGCTGATGGACTGGCGGAAATAATGAGCTTGGGTGGCTGGGCAAAAATAAGATGGCTGAGAGACACTAAAAAGCTTCTGGAGAAAATTGGACTGGGGGATTGTTGGTCAACTCGTACAGCCCCACCAAAAGAGGTCGTGAAGAGTCTTTACTGGAAATGGACTGCGGAGCATCTAGTTACAAACCCGAATCATTGTAAGTCCACAGCTGCTTTTTTACTAGTAAAAGATGTGGTGGCATTTGAGCCTTATTTGGACCTCATCACCCTCCCTTTTGATCGAGCACTATATTTTAAATTTAGAGTTGGTTCGCTTCCGCTTGGGCTGTGGTATCAAACTGGAAATTAGCAGCACATATGTCCCCCAACTGTGCATGTTGTCCGAGTAGGATAGAGTCCATCACGCATATCCTGTTTGAATGCCCGGACTATGCAAAGCCAAGGAGCTTTTGGCTTAAACCTCTTTGCCGAAACATGGGTACACGTAGTTACCTAGTAGCTTTGCGCATCCTAATGACGGAAACATCCCCCCCAATTGTATGTGGAATAGCAAAATTTTTAAAGCAGTTTTGGCTTATTCGTTGCAAGAGATTGTCAGTAGCGGTTTAATTCTCTTTTTAGCTAAATTAATCCGGGCATTTCATGTCCTTTTATCTTTTTTAAATGAGATTTAATATTGACTTCTTATGTAATGGTTTTGTACTTTTGTAAATGACTGTATTGTACTTGTGCTTATAAGATATCTTGCATATCGAATAAAAGCTTATGACTGACTGACTGACTGACTCCCCTGCACTCACCTTGGACTGCGACATGGACTGCCCTATCCTGTTTGATGACCAATGACAAGGCGACTAGACTACAGACTGTTCCCTTCCTCTTCTGCAGTACCTGTCATCCCCGGATGGACTCTGGCTGGCCCTCCACGGGCCCATATTGTGTGGTGTGCTTGGCATGGCCCTGTATCGCTCCAGCTGCAACACTCCGCTGGATGTGCAATAAACATCCAGTAACACACTGCTGTGTCATGTCTTTCATCATTCCTGCATGAATGTGTGGATGGAAGTGTGTTGGACTTGGCCCTTCTGGCAGGTCCACCCCTAAACTTTTTGCTTTTAATGGTGACCTGGTGATGGTGATTTTTGCGTTCTGCGCACTTTCACTGTGTCCCAGTGGAAAGTGTGTGCGCACTCTGAGTGCGTGGAGTAAGGTTGGCCTGCCCTCCCATAGGAATGCATGGGCAACGTCTGTGTCCCTGATAGTTCCTGATGCCTGGGGTGTTCAGGCTCGAGTCTGGTATGTGCGGACTCGTGTGATTGAATGCTGCGAAATGATGTATGCGGAGTGTATGTGTCTAGTGTGGAAGTGCCACTTCTAGACATGGCTGTGCGTGTGCTGTAAAGGTGCTGGCGTGTGATTGGCTGGGGCTGACTGGGATGCCAGGCCCCATGAGTCATGATGGGTCTGCCCGGTGGTGAGTGTGGAGATTAGCATGCTGATGGCTGGGAAGGAGTGCACCTGGATCCTGAATAGGGCTGGGCTTTCCCCACACAATGCTGGCTCTGCCCCCTGTGGTGCGTCTAGGGACGTACTCCTTTATAGACCCCCTGGGACCAGATCTGCGTTCCTTGCTAACCTTAGTAACATCACTGAGTCTATAGTTACAGAAGAGTCCACCACAATTATGGGCGATTTCAATTTCTATCTGGAGCAAAGCAGTGATAGGGATACTATTTTCCTTACATCCGACCTAGAAATAATGGGCCTCAGACAACTGGTTACGACCCCCACCCATCAGGCAGGTCATACGCTAGATGGAATCTTTTCAAATGTGGAAGGCCTGTGTATAACCTCAGTTCTCCCCATGACATGGACTGACTAATCAGTCATTCTTAGCAGCCTCACTATTAAAGGCTCGCTGAGGAAAAAGGTTGCTCACACGAACAGTGGCACCTTCAAAGCATGGAAGGACATTAACTCTAATGACCTAACGTTGCTTTTAAACAATACCATTCCGGACCTATCCACTGACCCCAATACTGCCACCAACCAATTCCAGAAATGGCTGGGTGAGGCCACTACTCAGCTGGCACCTACCAAATCTCTCTCAAGAAACACAAATTTGCCTAAAGCTCAGTGGTATACAAAAGAACTGAAAATTCAAAAACAATTAACTAGGAATAGAGAACGGCACTGGCGAAGAACTTATGACAGCGAAAATAAGGAAAAATATAAACAAGCTCTTGCTTCTTATAAAGCTATGATAGTAGCAGCTAAAAAACACTACTTTACTACCCATATAGAGACCGCGAAAAATTCTAGCAGACAGCTATATAACATCGCTAAAACTCTCTCTGGAAACACTCCGGATCTTAACCCTCCCCCATCACAAGCATTATGTGATGCCTTATCTAAGTTCTTCACGAAGGTCAATGACATTTACCAAGCTTTTAACTCAGACCCCGCCAGCAGTCCTGTTACCTCCCCAATGATCACACCGAAAAACACCATGACCAGTTTTAAACCCCTCACCACGGATCAAATTAAAGGCATAGTAAAATCGATTAAAGCCGGGTCAGCTCTGGATCCCTGCCCAACCTCTGTGATTGCAACCGTACCAGACACAGTCATCCCCGTCATCACTCATGTCTGTAACACTATACTGACATCTGGAACTTACCCTGACTCATTAAAAAATACGCTGATTAAACCCCTGCTAAAAAAGCCTGGTTTAGATAAAGGTGAACTAAAAAACTATCGCACCATCGCGAGCCTCCCTTTTTTAGCAAAAGTCACCGAAAAGGCTATGAACCAGCAACTCTCGGAATTCATAGAAAGTCACAACTTGCTGGATGATACTCAGTTCGGTTTCCGTAAACACCATGGTACGGAAACCGCTCTCATCAAAGCAGCTGATGACATAAGAGTCATCCGTGATCAGGGAGGAACAGCTCTGCTTGTCCTTCTCGATCTCTCAGCAGCCTTCGATACGGTCGACCACAGGATCTTGGTAGACCGTGTCGAAAGGATGGGTATTCAGCTTACTGCTAGGGATCTACTTGCTTCTTTCCTAGCCAACAGAACCCAGGCGGTCACCTTGGGCCTTTTTCAATCAGCTGATTTGTCGTTACCGTGTGGGGTCCCTCAAGGCTCATCCCTAAGTCCGACACTATTTAATATATATGTGTCGGACCTTGCTAGTGTCATCAAAGCACACGGGATGAGCCTAACCTCATACGCTGACGACACTCAGCTGGTACTGGCCATAAAGGGCGATGGACAGGAGGTGGCAGAAAGATTCCAAAGGGGGATGATTGCTATCGGTGAGTGGATGGCAAGAAATTGCCTGAAGCTCAACTCCGATAAAACGGAGGTGGTTATCTTTGGCAACCTTCTGCCAGCCTGGTCTGCAGCCTGGTGGCCATCGGCTCTTGGTATCCCTCCTACCCCCACCGTTAGGGTCAGAAACCTAGGAGTGACATTCGATGACCAGCTCAGCTTCATGGCCCATGCAAATAAGGTGGCAGCTAACGCCCATTTCAAGCTTAAAATGATAAAAAAGATCATACCTTATCTACCAGATTCAGCAGCCAAGACGTTAGTCACCTCCCTGGTCCTGACATCGTTAGACTACTGCAACGGTCTTTTGCTTAATGCACAAAGCAGAGTCACTAAAAAACTACAGACTGTGCAGAATGCAGCGGTACGCGTGCTGTCCAAAAAACCCAAATTTGCACCCATCTCGGACACTCTGAAAGGTTACCATTGGTTAACCATCCAAAATAGGGTAAAATTCAAATCACTGTGCATAGTCTATAAAACTCTGCAGGAACAAGGACCGCGCTTTCTTAAAGAGCAACTAATTCCTTATAATCCGCCCAGAATACTTCGCTCTACCTCGTTCAACCAATTAGTGGTTCAACGAAGCAGAACAGTCTCTTGGGGTGACCGCCGCTTTTCTATTGCGGCCCCTAAAATCTGGAATTCCCTACCAAACCACATAAAAACAAGTTCCACACTCCTTCAGTTTAGAAAAAAATTGAAAACGTGGTTATTCAACCAGTAAATCTAGCCTCCGAATCATCTGATCAGGGAGAGACAGCTTTGCATACTAGCGCCGAGACGCCTACGGGTAATTGTACGCGCTCTACAAATGCCATTGAATAAATAAATAAATAAATAAATAATGACCCTAGCCCTGCCAGTGAATAGAGTGAGGGGCTGAGCACATCAAGAGTGCTCACCAACCAGCTGCGACTGGTTTTCCCCTTCACCCTGTGCCAGAACAAAGGAATTTACAGTATAAGAAGAGGCTGTGTCCCCTTACAATTGGTTCTCTTCCAGGATCCTGAGGGGGCTGCTGCTGTTGCTGGGCAGGAGGACTGCCACTTGGATTGCCTCCCTGCCTGGAGGCCCAGTGAGCTGGCTCTGGGCCCAGCCTTGCCACCCCTGCCTACCTAGGAACTTTGCTGGAACCTTGCTGGGCTTATAGCGCCTGGGAGCGCTGTATTTGCTTTCTAGCGCTGAGAGCGCTTTACTTTTAACCCCTAGTGCCTGGAGTGCTTTATTCCGCCTCTAGCGCTGAGGAGCGCTTTATGTTGCTCATAGCGCTGGGCGTGCTTTTATCTTTTCCCCGAGCGCTCAGTAGCGCTTTTATGCCACTTCCAAGTAACCACTTTGGTTTATTCTGCATTTAAAAGAAGAGCTGGTGCCCACCCGGCCTTTGCCCCGAATCTTCGCCGCAAGCACCGGGACCGAGAGAGTGGAGCCGCTGACGCCACCCGGGGAGCCGGGCCGCCATTGGTTAAGGCCGCGGGAGGCTCGCCGGGCGACTCACGCTGCGATTGGCCGCCTGCCTGAGAAGCAGGAAGCAGCCTGCGTGGTCCGTTCCGAGGCTCCCGAGCGAAGGGAGAGCCCCGGGAAAAGAGAACCATCCAGCCACAGCCCCGGAGAGTCCCGAGAAGCGGGAGCTCTCCGTCTACAGCAGCCACCCGGAAGAGCCCAGCAGAGAGGAGCTGACGCCGCGAGGAGTCGCCGCCTCCAAAAGCCGGTTAGTGCGGGCGGGCTCCGGGTCACTCCTCTGCTTGGGGAAGTGCCGTGGGCTCAGAGGCAGGTTGGTGTGCTCAGAGCGGCCCCGGTTGGCAGCGGGCCGCTCCCACGATCTCCGTGGGCCTATTTTGTTTACGAGCCCTGTGAGGCTCCCGAGCCCCTTTATTCTCGAATCCAGGAAGGACTCCAACGACGCCCCTGTTGTTGGTTGGAGCCCGAGAGGCTCCCCGCCCACATTTTCCTCAGCCCCGAGAGGCTCAGGATGAACCGGTGCAATTGCGATTCCCCAGAGGGGGGACTCTATCAAGGCAGCATTTTTGTTGTGAGAGCCCACAAGGCTCTTGGGACCATTTCCACGATCCCGAGTACCCAGAAAGAGGAGGACTCCATCCAAGGCGGCATCTTGGCATTTCCGAGTCCCCAGAGGGGGGACTCCCACAGAAGGGCTCCAGGGGCATAAGTGTATTTCGGGTCCCCAGGAGGGGGACTCCCATGGCCTGGGGCATTCTTTGTTAGAGCCCAGAGAGGCTCATAGCCCCCATTGTTGTTTGCTCAAGCCAAGAGAGGCTCAGGGGGCCATTCTGTTGTTCAGAGCCTGGGAGGCTCCAACGTTGCCCCCCACCATTGTCACACAGCTGCCCAGCACTTCGTGGGCAGCTGCTATGTTTAGGCCCCTGACATTGGAACACAGGGCATCCTAGCCCCAACAAGGCCAGAGGGCCTAGGGACAGTCACAGGTGGTGACTTATGTGAGTTGGCGCAATTGTTCTTGAATACACTGCTGAATGTGTTGTTTATGCATCATGTGTTTTCCTTCCCTGCACCTCTGAATGTGTTTTGATGCGTCATATGCCTTGTTCTTACACCGCTGAATGTATGTTTTATGCATCATGTGTTTTCCTTCCCTATACCTCTGAATGTGTTGTGCTGCATCGTGTAATATGTTCATGCTTATACCCCTACAGGTATTGTGATACTTAGGTGGTTGTTCTTGTTAGTACAGGTGGTGCTAGTGAGGTCCTGGTTCCCTGCGTGACCTGTTCCTAAGGTGGTTAGGGTTGTGTAGGTGGTACTTAACCTTTACCAGTAGTTACTGGTTGTGTGCTCTATTTTTATATTTTGTGCTACAGTAATTTTATATTCTATGTTCTAAGTGCTAATTCTACCCAGTGCTAAGTTCTAAAAGTGCCTATTCCTGACAGTGGTCCATGTGGCCCTTTCTGTAAAATCTGCCCGTGCCTGTTGGCACATTGTAAAGTGTGTGTTTTATCTAATGTGTTTTGGTATATGTTAGAAACGGGATCCCTGGCTGGCCAGGGCTCACGCCAAAGTCAGTCAGAGACCACCACTCCTAAGTCAGGGCAAGGGAGTTACACGCCAAGATAACCCCTGCTCACCCTCTAGGTAACGTGGCGCGAGCAGCAAGGCTAAACTTGGAGGCGGTATGAGTTAAGTATTTGCGCACGCAGCCCAGCAACAACACCCAAGGCCCACCACAAAGGAAACTCCACACAAGGTTATATAAAAAATAGCCTTTGTATTATAGTAAAAAACACATTAGATAACACACAAACTTTACAATGTGCCAACAGGCACGCGCAGAATTTACAAGGGATTATGTACAGGACAGGGCCACATGGACCACTGTCAGGGGTAGGCACTTGTTAGAAATAATACTTGTAGGTATACACTTAGCACATAAACATATAATGACTAGCACCAAAATAGTACATGTAGCACATAACCAGTAATCACTGGTAAAGAGTAAATACCTCCTACGCAACCCTAAACACTGTAGGAAAATCACGCAGGGAACTAGGACCTTATCATCAGGACCTAAGGAACATAAACAATCACCTAAGAAGGTCACATCTAGCAAAGGGGATAAACATAAAATACCTAAGCAGGTCACTTTTAGCAAAGGTAATGGGACATCAACAATTGCACATGAGGCATTAAACACATTCAGAGGTGCAGGTTAGAACATTTGCGCAGGAATTACATACATCAGGAAATTACAATGCGCAGGGTGCATGTAGCACAACACTAGGATTGTCCCTCAGGCCAACTGGCCTCGCAAGGGGCTGAATGCCCTGAGTCTCAATGTCAGGGGGTCTGCGCAGGCAGCACGAACCACAAGCCTAAACGTAGCAACTGTCCACTAATTGCTGGACAGTTGTGAATCACAGCTGGGCAAACGTTGGAGCCACGTGGGCTCAAGAACAAAGGTGGACAAGGAGCCTCTCAGGGGTTCGCAAAGCAATTGTGGCGCCTTAGAGCTTCAGCGCTCTCAAAATAATGATGTGGGCGGGGAGCCTCTCAGGGCTCAGAATAATGAATGCCCCCTCGAGCCTCGGGGCTCGTAAATACAATTGCCCTGTGAGCCTCTCGGGCTCTAAATAACCAAATTGCCGGGAGCCTCGTGGGCTCAAAAATGAATGTGCCCCTCCTCGAGCCTCGGGGCTCGTAAATACACTTGCAGGCACGTTGGAGTCCCTTGCGAGGGACTCAGGATCAAATAATGCCCCCGGGAGCCTCTTGGCTCCAACAAAGAAATGCTGCACACGTGGGAGAGGCCCTCTGCCAACTGGGGCCGCTCGAAGAACCGAGAGAACCTGCCCCTGACACAGCCGGTTGCTTCTCTCCTCGCTGCTTGGCTGCGGGGGGCGGGACTTCCGGTTCGCCTCTCCCGGGCCGCGCAGCGATTGGCCGGCCGACCCAGTACTTCTGGGTCGTCGCTGGCAGCGTGGCGGCTCTCTGCACACTTTTGGGCTGCGGCAGTGAAGTTGCAGCTCACAATTCCTCGGGGGCAATGCCGGGTGGGCACCGGCCTCTAATTAAATCATAAAGCGAGGTGGGCACTCGCTCGGGGCATAAACACAGCAAAAGGTCCCTGGTAGGGTGGGCACCTGCCAGGAGACTCGGAAATCGGCCAAAGTAGACAGGCAAACGCCGGGTGGCACCGGCTCGGCAATCGGAGTGCTCCCCAGCACTCTCAAGGCAAAGTGAAGCGCGCTCAGCGCTAAAAGGGAAATAAAGCGCTCCTAGCGCTAGAAATATAAGCAAAGGGCTCCCAGCGCTGAGGGGAGAAATAAAACGCTTCCAGGCGCTCTGGCCAAAAGCAAAGCTCCAGCGGGGTCTGGAGGCAGGCAGGGGGGGCAAGGCAGGGCCAGAGCCAGCTCATTGGGTCTCCAGGCAGGGAGACAGCCAAGTGGCGGTCCTCTTGGCCCCAGCAGCAGCAGCAGCCCCCTCTGGCAAGGATCCAAAAGAAGAACCAAATTGTATGGGGACACAGCCCCTTCTTATACAGTAAATTCCCTTTGTCTGTAGGTGCAGGGTGGGGGAAAACCAGGTGCAGCTGGTTTTGAAGTACCCTTGATAGCTCAACCACCCATTTCATTCACTGGCAGGGCTAGGGACATCAGTCGCACTACAGGGGGTGGAGCCAGCATTGTGTGGGGAAAGTCCAGGCCCATCAGGGACCAGGTGCACTCCTCCAAAGCCATCAACATGCTAATGAAATGAAATGAATGAGACTTATATAGCGCACGACTTACCCTGGGGCATCTCAGCGCTTGCTTAGGGAACCCGTCCTGGTATTCCCCTGTGAGATAACCCTGGCAGGGTATCCACAAGGTGAAAGCCAGGCATCCCACCGCGAGGGGGCGTTGTGGAGATTAAGCAAGCTATTGCCCAGAGTCGCAGAGTGTGAACCCGTGAGTTGAGAAGGCACCGGAGCGAGAATTAACGAGTCCGTGGAATTTTGAGCCCAAGACCCACCGAGGCGGGGAATTGAACCCTGGTCCCGGGCCGAACTCAAGCTCCAGGTCTGCTGCCTCTAACCCCTGAGCCACACTTCTCACTTCTTCTAATCTCACACTCACCACCGGGCAGACCCATCCAGCCTTCCTGGAGCCAGGCTCACCAGCAAGCTCCAGCCAATCACACGGCAGGCATATTTTACATTAATATGCCAAGTCCTAGAAGTGGCATTTCTACACATGACACACACATGCCACATACACCGTTGCTAAGCATTCATTCCCACGAGCTTGCACATACCAAATTCGAGCATGCACTCCCCATGCATCAGGAACTACTAGGGACACAGACATTCCCCATGCATCCCTATGGGAGAGCAGGCCAGCCTAACTACATGCACGCACTTTACTTTGGGACACAGGGAAAAAGTGCGCACAAACCAGAAAATCATCCACATAGATCACAGATTAAAAGCAAAAAGATTAGGGGTGAACCTGCCTTAAGGGCCAAGTCCAACACAACCCCCTTCCAGCCAAAACGCAGGGCAGACCAATCACCACTGTGATGGGCTTCCCTGCTTGGGGCGATAAAACACGGACGCGGGCCCACAACTGCAGGGACACCCTCCTGTTTTACGCCACGGTGAACCCCTGGGGTTCTTTCTAAAACTATGGTAGGGACTAACTGGACTACCCCACTGGTACTCTCCAGCTGCCCTTGGCCAGGACCAGGCCCTAGGCCTCCCAGGTGCCACTGGTTCCTGCCTACTCACAAAGTGGGGGGTAGTAACCCCTGGCACATAATAGCATCTTCCACTCTTCCTGTCTGCAAGACAGGGCTAGACTGCCACTGGTTCTCCAGGCTAGGGTCTACAACCTTAGGTGAACCAGGAGTCTCAAGGAAGGCTCTCCTCCCCTTACCTCTTCTCCTAGGGTTCCTCCTCCTCCTGCGAGGGGTACCCTCTAAACACCATTCTCCCAACCTAGGGTTTAACCCCTCAGGTGGTACCGGGGTCAGAGGTGGGCTCTCCCACCCTCTGCACCCCCTTCCAGAGTCCTGCTCCCTCCCAACCGGGGCGGTACCTCTGGAGAAAGAACTGGTCAGGACACCGATAACAGTATTCCCACCCTTCAGGTCAGGCAAACCCTGAACCTGGACCTCCAACCTCCAGTCTAGAACCTTTGGTGGAATCACTGCCTGGCACTCAAGGACTTCTGGGGACTCACATCCTATCCCCCAATCACATTTTTCACTGGACTTCTGTACTCTCCCTCCTGGAGCAGTACTGCCAGACTCTAAAACCAAAGAAGCTCCGCTTACAGTTGCTCCAGGTCCTCCACACACTAGGAGATCTCCCTCAAGTGGACTAACAGGTAAGCTTAGGTCCCCACCCTGGTGTTCCCTAAAGAAACCATCCAGGCTCTGAGGCAGGGCTTCGGGCGTCTGAGGACTCTCGGTCTCACACTCACTTCCGCTCCACTGAGACAGACAGCAAGCCCCTACACCCTCCTCACTATACTGGGACCTAGCTGGGCTACTCTCACCCTTCTCCACCACGCTGGGTTGGAGAAAACCTGACCCACTATTGTTGGAATCACTCACTAGCGGCGCTAAGGAACCTCTTGCACCTTCCCATCGGTCAGCTACCGCTGCAAGCTCACAAGGCTTAGTCAATCCACACCCTAACAGGTGTTGGCGCAACTCTGGCGCAATACAATTGAGCAGCTGCTCCCTGTCAACTAGGTTGAACAGCCTATAATACTCAGGTTCCCCGTGAACCCTTAACCAATCAATCAGTGCATCCTCACACTCATCAGAATACTCCCCCCACTCCTGGTGAGGTTGTTTCCTAAGGTTCCTGAATGTCAACCTTAACTACTCTTCTAGGGAAACAGGTCCTAGACTCGGGGAACTGGGAGTGGGACTGTCTACACTGACACTTAAATCGCTGCCACCACTGGACTCCACCCTCCCTGGGGAATCCAGACATTTACAACTGTGGGCAGGGGAGAGTCTATTCTCTAGGGCTGCGCTCTCACGGATGATGGCCCTTCTCTCCACCTCTATCCTCTCCCACGCTAGGGCTCTCTCAACCTCTAGTTGTTGTTTCTTAACACCCAGCTGCGCCATAGCCTGGGCATGCTCTAACATGAGCTGTTCCATCGCTAGCTGATGCTCCCTCTCTTCCTTTCTATCTAACCAATTCTCTGGGGACAGGGAAAGGGATGGGGCGCTGGTACTGACACTGGGCCGAGCAAGGGACTCCCTATCTATGGGGTCCTCACTATCTGCTGGTTCCCATTCACTGTCATCATCATACAATTCACATTCATCAGAATCTTCAGGACTCCCCATGGACTCACCACCCTCATGGCGTGCGGCCCGGGACCTATCTCTCTTACTGTGCTCAAGATCCCACTGACCCTTTTGCCATAGGATCAGGCTGCTCCTAAGTTCGGACTGAGTATCTGACTCATCCACCCCTATGTCTCTCTCTTCACAGAATCTGACCAACTCCAACATACTGTATCTAAACAGATCACAGAAATCAAAAGTAGGCTCCATTTTGGCGGACGTTCTCAAGAAGAGTTTGACACAGGGAACCTGGGGGTCTGAGCTAAACAGGAGAATACAAATAACACAATTCAGCAAGATTCCTATCTCAGAGAACTTGCACTCCACTGTCCAATGTAATACACACTCATTCACACACAACCCTCCCCTCAGACTGGTAAGGCAGTTTCTACCACCCCTGATTTTCTCAACCTGACCACTAGCGACACAGGTACCAAACTCTGGGAGCAGGGCGGGGAACAAGGTACTGGACAAAATACAAAATGACACCTTTCAGGAGAAGCAATACTGATCTTCACCTAAAAAACAATAATCCCCAAAATGTGGTTATCTAAAAATGTACAGCGCAAACACAAATCCTTATCCTCACCGCTGCGGCCAATGTTAGAAACGGGATCCCTGGCTGGCCAAGACTCGCGTCAAGGTCAGTCAGGGATCACCACTCCTAAGTCAGGGCAATGGAGTTACACGCCAAGATAACCCCTGCTCACACTCTAGGTAACGTGGCGCGAGCAGCAAGGCTAAACTTGGAGGCTATGTAGGTTAAGTGTTTGCGCGTGCACCAAGTAACAACACCCAAGGCCCACCACAAAGGAAACTCCGCACAAGGTTATATATAAAAATAGCCTTTGTATTATACTGTTGGACTTGGCCCTTAAGGCAGGTTCACCCCTAATCTTTTTGCTTTTCATCTGAGACCTATGTGGATGATTTCCTGGTCTGTGTGCACTTTTTCCCTGTGTCCCAGAGTAAAGTGCGTGCTTGTAGTTAGGCTGGCCTGCTCTCCCATAGGGATGCATGGGGAATGTCTGTGTCCCTAGTAGTTCCTGATGCGTGGGGAGTGCATGCTCGAATTTGGTATGTGCGAGCTCGTGGGAATGAATGCTTCGCAACAGTGTATGTGGCATGTGTGTGTCATGTGTAGAGATGCCACTTCTAGGACTTGGCATATTAATGTAAAATATGCCTGCCGTGTGATTGGCTGGAGCTGGCTGGTGAGCCTGGCTCCAGGAAGGCTGGATGGGTCTGCCCCGATTTAGGAGTGGTGGTCTCTGACTGACTTTGGCGCAAGCCCTGGCCATCCAGGAATCCCATTTCTAACAAAGTGGGACAGTGGTTCTCCTTACGTCAATGATGCTGATGTAGTGGGATGACTGTCACCGTGTGCTACATTGCCTAATGTGTCCCGGGTGCTGTGGACTCTACAACAGGGACACACGCATTAGTCACTTCCTTGTCCAGACATGGACTGGACCACGCCCAGAACCCTCCCCGAGTCATTGTTGCAAGCCCTGCGCAGGGCCGGCGTATGCCAGGCCAAACCACTCCACTGACGCTCCGAGCGGGGGCCCACATAGCTACCTGTCGCAGGCATTCTCGCTGGTGGTGTGCAGGTCGCTGGTCTAGTTGTCAGCATGGTACGGCCACTCCCTGACGACAGATCTGTACACACACCACTGCCATCCGGCACAGGCATCACAGGCCTTGTGACCCCCCAAATATAAGGGGCTGACAACATCACATATCCCTCTGCCGGTGGTGACTGGATGACGGACGCTCCACGGTGCTCAATCATAAAAGGCTCATGAGTTGCTGCGCACAGGGTTGGTGGCACCCAAGGCCTTGCAGCCGACATGGGCCTACCACCACGGGGCGCTGACTGGCATAGCACAGGGTTAGTGGCACCCAAGGCCTTGCAGCTGACACAGACCTACCTCCATGTGGTGCTGACTGGCGTTGCACAGGGTTGGTGGCACACGTAATTG
This sequence comes from Lissotriton vulgaris, assembly GCF_964263255.1. Lineage (NCBI taxonomy): Eukaryota > Metazoa > Chordata > Amphibia > Caudata > Salamandridae > Lissotriton > Lissotriton vulgaris. The sequence goes on along the minus strand of NC_141691.1, from coordinate 2,055,297,921 downwards.
CTGAGCGGGTGTGCAACCTGCGATGATGTTGTGTGCACTGATGTGGTCTCCGCCATTGATGACTCTGGACTCATTATGTGTGGGACATGCTGGGCCGCGGGCGGACTTGCATGATGCAGACTATGCATTGGTGGCGTGACAGGGGCCTGGAGCTTTCACTGGCACGCTGTGTGTCTACTGTTGGCACACAGGTGGCAGCAGGTGAGCAGTGGGGCCTGTGTGCGCAGACCCGCATGATGTGGACCATGCCATGGTGACGTGACAGGGGCCTGGAGCTTGCACAGGCACATGGTGTGCCTATGGATGGACACACCGATGGCAGCAGGTGAGCAGTGGGGCCTGTGTGGGCAGTGGTGGTGGTTTCTCTCTTTCTCCCTTCCCACTCTCTCTCTCTCTCTCTCCCTCCCTTCCCTCCCTCTCTCCCTTCCCTCTCTCTCTCCCTTCCCTCTCACTCTCTCTCCCTTCCCCCCTCTCTCTCTCCCTTCCCCCTCTCTTTCTCTCTCCCTTCCTTTCCTTCCCTCTCTTTCTCTCTCTGGCTCACTTTCCTTCTCTCTTTCTCCTTGTCTCGCTCCTCTGATGTGTACATGACACACATCCTGATTTTGTGCTTTCTCTTCCAGACTGTGTCGTCGAGATTGTCTCTGGCGGACCCGACAGGCGTCTTCCACATTGCTGTTTTGTGTTGTGTTTCAATAAAGTTTTTGGTTGTCACTTCACTCCTGTGTGACTGTTTCTCGTTCTTCTGGCAACACATGTGTGTATTTATTTTGGCACTGTGCATCACCGTGTGTTTGTTGTAGCTCTTGTGTCGTGCACAGTATTTGTATGGGAGGGTGCCTTGGGTGGTTGCGGGGGGTTTTGTGGCCCTCATGGGTATCGGCTTTGCATGATCATTGTCTCCTTGGCATCTGTGGGTCTTCAGGTGTGGCTCTTGGCTGGGCTCCCTTTCATGCTGCAGGTAGTCGTCCTGCTTAGCACCAGCAAAAGGCAGGTGTTAATTCCCTGCTGCTACCGTGGCTTATCGCCTGTTTTTGTTTTGCTTCGCGGATCTGGTAGTTCCTTTTGAATGTGGTGTTGTGGTTTTTTTGTGCGTTTTTGCACAGGAACGCCCACTCTGCATCTCATTAGGGTTAGTTGGTGGTGTCCACCATGGAGATACATTTTGGGGCACTTATCACGGGAATAATGGCGATGTCTGCAGTTTGCACCAGCTTGTGAATGGGGTGTTAAATCTATCTCTGCATTTGTTGAGTTACGGTGGGGATAATTTGGAATTGTGTCCTTGTGAATATCCTTCTTAGTGTCATAGGCTATAATGTACTTGTAACACAGCTGATGGGACATCTGCCCTGTTTGTGGCAGCGTAACCCATCCGCCAAGCTCCAAGTAAGGTTCTCCGTTTTAAACTCTGGCCTTTTCAGTGACTTTCACTGGTTTTGATATTTGCACATGACATTAAATCACAGAATTATCTTTCTCAAAAAGTCCTGGGAGACACATTCCAGTACAGCTTTGGGAAAACACCAGTAAGGCATACACAGATTACAGAAATGGTTAGAGGTACACTCAGGCTCAACATATGCTGTTCCCCAGAGACTAATACTCAAACCTATGTGACTGCATGCATTCCCTCTGTATCACACATTGAGTCACACACTCACAAACCTATAAAGATATTTTAAATATTAGGAATGACTCCGTTTTTAACTGTGTTTTTTCAGTGGATACAGTATTTTATATATAAAATGTATTTTATTACATGTATCTTATATATAAAAAAAACTGGATCCACTGAAACTTTTGATAACCTTTATTTTTTATATAAAATACTCTATATGCTCTGTAACAATTTTTAAACAATTGCATCTAAAGGACTGAAAGGAGTTTAGGGTAAATCCATTCACCCATTTGGATTGTAGATTTGGGCAACATTTCTTATGGGAGATAAAATGGGAAATCATTTGTTTTTTTCACTCACCCTTAACTTTTTTTCCCAGATTGGCAAACTTAATGCAAATTCATCCATGGGTCTGAAAGTTATATGCAAATCAAACAAGCATTTGCAATGCAAAAGGCCTCGCATTATGAAAGTTTGAGCTGTTGGCATTGCTAATAATAATGCAACACTAGCAGCTCAAAGATTCAGTAATGTGAGACCTATTGCATTGCAATTGTTTTTTTGTTGTTTTTTTCTATATAGCACGAAATACACGCATAACCACACAAAGCATTGGCATAGCCAAAAGTTCTCGCTTTTGGAACTTTCTACGTATTTATTTATGTACCATAATATCCTTTGTGCAACCACATTAACTGTTGCATGGCTAAACACTTATAAGGTCCAAAAAAGCGAAACCTATTGGCTATGCCAATGCTTGGTTTGGTTGTGGGTGTGGTTGTGTGTGTGTGGTTGTGTGTGTGGTTGTGGGTGTGGTTGTGGATGTGGTTGTGTGTGTGTGGTTGTGGGTGTGGGTGCGGTTGTGGGTACGGGTGTGGGTGTGCACACATATAGGTGAATCACAATTTAGTATCTTGGGTGCTATTGGCCAGGTCTGCGCTTCTATCCGCTATTCCCCCTTTATGGTCCAGGTAGGTCCCTCCTGTGATTAGGGCATCGGTGTGATTAGGCTTAGGAGGAGATCTTATTTCCGTTCCCATGAAGTTCAGTTGCTCAATTCTTACCAGCACCAGTGGAACAATTCTTTCGAGCAGCTTCCAGTTGCTTCTCAGCACAGGTGCAGAGCTCTCCTCATGAAGTATTCATTCTCATTCTCTCATTCTCTCTCTCTCTCATTCTCTCTCTCTCATTCTCTCTCTCTCTCATTCTCTCTCTCATTCTCTCTCTCTCTCGCCCTCTCTCTCTCTCGTTCTCTCTCTCTCTCTCTCTCTCTCGCATTCTCTCTCTCTCTCTCTCTCTCTCTCGTTTCAGGTACCATATAGTACTGTTGCTCCGTTTTTTTAACTACTTGAAGTGAAAGGACACACACAGGCCGATCTGCTTCTGGGCAATGCGGACATGCTCAAGTCAATATCCTTATAGGCAATACAGCCACACACAGGCCTATTCGAGCTTAGATCCCAGTCCTGTCCTGGCTGCAGCAATTGTAGGACGAATCGTCATGATTCAAACCAGGAACGGCTTCCGGAGAGACTATAGGCTTGCAGGCGCGGGGTTATACAAATCTCTCTCGGCAGCCTTCCTCTTCCGGAAGTCCCGCCAGCGCCATGGACCCGCTGCACCCAACCCCGCCTGAAGAGTTAGTCTTCCTTCACTTTTGGAAGGCTCCTTCCTCTCTCATCAGCTGGCTGGCATCTGGGTGCTTCAGGGCAGGTGTTCAACTCTTCTCTGGCGATGTCCCCTCACCATTTGAAGACTAGTTGTCAGATAGACCCCAGCCCTGGTTGAACAGCAGTCCAATGGGTACCAGTAGATTGTTAAGTATCTGCTTAGTACGGCCCACTGCCTTTAGAACACACGCAGGGGTGGTATACAGCGCCTCATGCAACGTTTAGGCGTTTGAAATCTTGAGGTCATCACAGCAGCTACAAAAACATAATGACAACAGATAAGACAATGCGGGCCGACCGACTCGTCCACGCAAGGGACCCTCATGAGATGGCGGCCCCCGTAGTGCCACAAGATGGCACACGGAGCAGCCTAGTGTCTCAGGACCCCGTGGGTCCCGCTTGTCACTTCCGGCCTGGGCAGGGCAGGGAGGAGTATATAGTCCTACCACACCCCCCTATCGGCCTCTTTGCTCCCTCACCCTCCTGACGGCCTCTTTGCTCCCTCACCCTGATGCCGTTTTGTACTCGTCGCTCCAGCCATGCGGCCTGGACGCGATGTCCGGTTACGCCGGGGGTCTTTGTGCCGTTCTGTTCGTCGGGGTTTTGAAGGTGAGTCAGGGTGTGTCGTTTATGCCCCTTGCGCGGACACCTTCGGGGTCGTGCCTCTATGCCATTCCTTGTTCCAGCAATCCCCTAGGTTTTTGGTTGTGTACGTTAGTATGCAGCCGCGGTGCGTCCATTGGGGCGTAGGGGCGTAGCCCCACTAAGCCCTGGATGCACCGTGGCACTGCAGCTAAGCTATATAAACATACCGGCACAAATTCTTCAAATTAGCGCAGCGCGGGAGGGACAGGCGATCAGATGATCATGTCGATGCCTGTAATTGGTGCGGTCCGGAGTGCGCAGAGGGTGGGGGTGGGGAGGGGGGCGGGTCTGCTGGTCTGCTGCAGCTGCGCATGAGGATTCCGGGCTGAGACTTGCCCGCGCATGCGCCTTTGCGTGAAAAACACTTTCGGCAGAGAGAAGGGGCCAGGGGTGTGGCTTCAGCCGGGCCGAGTGTACAAGGCTGCCCAGGGTGAGTGCACAGTGTGCCCCCCTAGCCAATCCTGGTGCTGCATGCAGCGCCAGGATTGGCTGGTCCACCGCGCATCCAATAATGGATGTTGCGCGGTGGACCAGCCAATCCTGGCGCTGCATGCAGCACCAGGATTGGCTAGGGGGGCACGGCGTGGGTGGGGGCAGAGTGGGGCGACCCCGGGCAGGAGGAGAAGCAGACGACGGTGAGAGCCCCTCATGTGCTATCGCCGGGACTTTTGATTGAGCTTCTCGGCGCTATAATTCCGACGAGTGTCGTTAGAACACAGGAAGAAGTTGTTTAGAAGAAAGATTGACCACGTCTTCTAGATTTAATGGCGATAGTATAATGGGAGAGCCCAGGAGGCTTAAGCCACGTGAGTTACCATCAACAGGGTTGACAGCCGGCCTTTCTTCTGCAGTTTGAAGCACTAAAAAGTAAAACTGTTGACATCGGAGAAGGGACTTTTAGATGTCAGAGGAAGTATGACCATGTGCAGCGGGTTAATTCATGCAGGCACTATGTCGATGCTCCTGAGTATTCGATCCAGCACCGGTCCAGTAGCGGTAACCTTCTGTGAATGTTACCTGACCTTCTAGGCCAGGCGTCTCCAACCAGTAGCTCGGGAGCTACTGGTAGCTCACCAGCACCCTCAAAGTAGCTCTCAGAGGTTAAGCCAAACCAATCTGATCTCAGGGATTCTGTGTATATTAAAGAAGGCAGCACTGCTCTTTTCATTACCCGTAAGAGTTACAGACAGCCAAACCAATGGCATGACCTCTTGATAACACTCAAACACACACTCTGTTGGCCTATTAATCAATCAATCAGGGATTTACAGAGTGCACTACTCACCCGTAAGGGTCTCAAAGCGCACGGGGGGCATTTGATCAGCTCCCGTTATTCGAAAAGCCAGGTCTTCAGGCTCTTCCTGAATCCTTTCAGTGTGGGGCTTTGTCTGATGCTGAGGGGCAGTTAGTTCCAGGTCTTGGCCGCGATGTAGGAAAAGGATCTGCCTCCTGTTCTGGCTCTGTGGATGCAGGTGATTTCGGCCAAGGCCTGGTCAGCAGAGCTGAGGTTTCTCTCTGAGGCATAGAAGAAGATTCTTTTGTTGAGGTATTGGGGTCCGGTGTTGTGGAGGGCTTTGTAGGTGTGTGAGCAGCTTGAAGGTCACTCTTTTTTCGAAGGGGAGCCAGTGGAGGTCCTGTCGGTGCTGGGTGATGTGGTCTTGTCGTGGGTGCTGAAGATGAGTCTGGCTGCGGTGTTCTGGACGGTCTGGAGTTTTTGGAGCAGAGATATGGAGATATGTTGATTCCGGCTTAGAGAGCATTCCGGTAGTCCAGCCTGCTGGTAATGAGTGCATGGGTGACAGTCTTCCTAGATTCTGGAGGGATCCATTTAAATGTCTTGCGAAGTATGCGGATGGTGTTGAAGCATGTGTAGGCTACGGTGTTGGCCTATGGGTCTGTTACATGAACCATCTTTATCTACTTTAAATCTACTTAAGAAGGAGATTGGCCATGTTATATGTTCTACTCTATCAGTCACACCATGTGTGAGATCAAAGAATAGTGGAAGCAGTAACCAGGGCTAACCGCCCAAAGTGTGTGACTGCAAGAACTGGACTAGAGTGAAAATGTGTTAGTTGGGAGCATGATCAACCAAAGAGCTGAGAGAACAGAGGATGCATTTAGGGCAGAGAAAATTAGAAGCATCATATTCATTTTTGTGTGGGTGTGTGGCATTGTGTCCTTCCCTAATAAACAGTGTTGGTTCCTTAAAGCTACTCCTAGTGTCAAGGGCTGACAAATATGTATGCTGTCTCCATTATCTGACGCAATTGTGCTCGTTCATGGTATAATTGTGCCATTGCCATAATATTACATCCTTTACTATTTTGGGCATACAAGTATTGTAATTGCATACTTACTGCCATCACTGACATATTAAGAGCATGACTGGCTTGCTTATAGCCATTCCTGACAGAGTGGTAACCGCTTCTCCCATAATAATGTCCATAACTGATATATGTTGGGCATCCAGCTGTGGCACAGTGGTAGCCCCGGTTTAATGGTGGGCATTTTTAGCATAACAGATGCATTAATAGGGTAATGGTGAGCATGCATGGCCTATGATTCCAATTCCTGGGTATTTGAAGCAGAATTTGTCCATCCCTGGCATTTTTACATGGTGGTACTCAATAAAAACGAAAAGCTGATGTTTAGGGACTGTGCATTTTCTAACAATGAAAACTGATTTGATTTTTAAAGAAAAAAGTTATGGTTTTTCTCTTGGAAAATTGAGTCTGATTGCTGGAAAGTGGAAAGTGGTTTTGATAGAAAAATGTGTATTTTTAAAAACTAATATGCTAATGAAGACAAAATATTACAAATTCTAAAACACATTTAAAGTTGTTAGCTGAATGATAATTCAATTTGAGCTGGGGAGACTTACTGCTGTAGTAGTACACTTTGTGGCACACAGCATGTGAGGGTCTTAATTTTACTTGATTATAAGCATTCAATATTGATAAACGTTTTCCTAGCACTCTGATTATAACTGGAATACTTGGGTGGTGACTCCTGATAAATCTTTCTTAGGGTGATCATAGTGTAATGTTAATACATATCATCAGCATTTTACAGTGACAAAATATGCTAGTAGCTCGGCAGGACTTTCCTTGAGCAAAATTAGCTCTCACTACAGAAAAGGTTGGAGACCCCTGTTCTAGGCGCTATAATCCTGACTTTGGAGCGGTAGCGTCCGATGCAGCACCGTTCTGGCAGACAGAAAGCAGTTGTCCACCTCTGGTGGAGGCATTGATGGCCCCGGCATGTAGCAGCACTCGGGCCACGACCCCCCCCCAGACTCCCCCACCGCCACCCCCCAGGAGCCACCATGGACGGCAGGCTCAAAGTCATCCCAGAGGCGCTGACCCGCCTTCTCCTCGATCACAATATGACCCGGCAGGAGTTCATCACGGCGTACGGCATCAAGCCGCTGGTCTACCGTCTACATCCCCGAGCTGCCCTCTGGCGCCAAGGTGGTCTTTCTTGTTCTTTACATCTTCATCTTCGCCCTGGCGCTCCTGGGCAACAGCCTGGTGGTCTTCATCATCGTGCGCAGGAAGGCCATGCGGACGGCTACAAACATGTTCATCTGCTCCCTGGCGGCCAGCGACCTGCTGGTCACCTTCTTCTGAATTCGCTTCACCCTGCTCCAGAACATCTCCTCCGACGAGTGGCTGGGAGGTGAGTGCGGGCTCGTCAAGCGCTGCGCGCTGGGGTTCGAGCTGTTTCTAAGCGCTCCTAATTCTGACAATAGAAAACGAGGGCATTGAGAGTGAGATTATGAGCCTGACTCCTCTAGCGCTTCGTGGGCTGTTTCTAAGTGGTCACAACTCTAGCGGATACGAGAAGCTTCCCCAGAGTGATTAAGGAATTGGTTTATATAGTGCTTTCTGTTGGGCTTTGATCTGTTTCTAAGCGCTCGCAATTCTGACAGATGAGTGAAAGGAGCCACTGAGAGACTAAGGGACGGGTTTATATAGTGCGTCAGGCTGGGCTTCGGTCCGCATCTAAGTGCACCGAATTCTTGCAGTAAAAGGAATATGTCATGGAGAGGTTATGGACTTAACTCTTAAAGCGCTTTATGAAGTGTTTCGGTCTGTTCTTAAGTGCCCAAAACTGGAACAGACAAGAGAACAGTGCCATAGAGAAAGTAAGGGTCTGGCTTATATAGTGCTTTATGTTGGGCTTTGCTCTGTTTCTAAGCGCTTGCAATTCTGACGAATGAGAAAAACGATCTACTGAGAGATTATGGGTTTGGTTTATATAGTGCTTCATACTGGGCTTCGGTCCATTTCTAAGCGCTCCTAATACTGGCAGTAAAAGAAGCATGGCATGGAGAGAGTATGGACCTAACTCTTATAGCTCTTTATGAAGTGCTTCGGTCTGTTTTTAAGAGAACGTTAAGGTCTGGCTTTTATAGTGCTTTATGTTGGGCTTTGATCTGTTTCTAAGCGCTGGCAGGTAAGTGATACTAGCCACTGAGAGACTAAGGACTGGGTTTATATAATGCTTCACTATGTGCTTCGTCCTGTTTCTAAGCACTGCTAACGCTGGCAATAAAATCATTATGACGTCGCGAGGTTATGAACCTGATCTTATAGCGCTTTTATGCTGTGTTTCCGCCTGTTCCTAAGTGCTCACAGCTGTGACAGATAAGAGGACAGTGTCACAGAGAACTGAAGGATCTGGTTTATATAGTGTTTGTGCTGGGCTTTGATCTCTTTCTAAGTCCCCCCAACTCTGGCAGATAAGGGAAATCTGCTTCTTGGAAATTAGTTTCAATAGTGCTTTGTGCTGAATTTTCGTCTGTTTTTCTCGCTCCCAGCTCTGTTCGATAAGAGAACATTATGATAAGAGAAGAGTCACAGAGAGCTGGGAGGCCTGATCTATAGTAGGGTGGTAATAGAAACTTGCTCGGCAGGTTGTGTTTGCTCGGATGTCATCACTGCTGGCTATATTTGAAGCTACGAAAGCCAAGGTCTACCACTGAGCGAACATTCCGACACTCTAGCTACTGGTCTTCACGAGGAAGAGGGGAGGGGAGTGGGCATGGGGATGCCGTTGAGGTTGGCTGTGCTGTGCTGTGCTGTGCCTAGGAACTGGAATCTGTTACCCAAAATGTGAGCTGGGCCTAACAAGGATGGAACAGTGAACAGGAGGAAGAGGGGAGGGGAGTGGGAATGGGGATGCCGTTGAGGTTGGCTGTGGCTGTGGTTGTGCATGTAATGTGAATACATGACAAACGCCTGTAGGTAAACTATGTTTCCCAACTGCTGTGCAACTTCTTCTACTCTTAGAGCTGAGATTTCCATGAAAGTCTTATAGTCTGAATTCAGCACCTGAGCATAATAGGACGGAATGTATGAAGCTCTGTGGGTATACTGAATAAGCAGCTACCTATGTTATGCCATCTCTTAATTTAATAACTGCACTTTCACAATTGCTTTATTAACCTTCCTGCTTTCTCAAATTTGCTTGAAAATGCACGATTTTTCTTCTCTTTTGGGGTTCGGGCTCGCTCGCTCGCTACAGTGCTGTATGCAAATCACTTTACGCCTCACCACTTTCAAATGTCACCCACCGCCCCTGTTAGTATGTTGTTTTTTACGTTGGCAGTGTCCATTAGTATGTTGATGGTAGTAGGGCCTCGGTGAGTCTGGCTCTACGGGGGGGTGGGGGGTAGAGAGGCACGGGTCCTTTTAGTGGGTTTGTGTTTTGTAACTTTGCCGCGACCGTCCTTTGGGTCTATGCACCGATGCCAACGCATCTGCAGATCAGCCTTTTAACATGCAGTTTATGAGCCAAGCCAGCGTCGGACTTTCTTGTTTACGGGGGTCAGCGTGGGCAGTGTCTGCACAGGCAGCATGTTGTTACAGCTTACTTGGGGACTGTGCTTGATTGGGATGTGCTCACCACCCCCGGTTTGGGGGTTTCATGGCTAGGCCGCCGGGGAGTTGGAGGTTTGGGAGTCACTAGGGGCATGTAGCATTTCGGACTGGGTGTTCCCGCCCTCCAGTGTCGGGTGCGGTGGTGCGCGGCGGGGCAGTTGCTGTATGTATTATCCCAAATGCACCCCATACATTCAGGTCTATGGGAATCTCCTCGTTTCACTGCCTCGCTGCTGGTTATGTTCAAGAATTGTTTATTGGAGGTGAACGTTATACCTACCCCCTTCGTGCATGCTCCACCCAGTATGGGAGCGGGGCTGGGCCGGCCGGCCTGCTTAGGAGCGGGCCGCTGAAGCAGGGGCTTCCTTACGTTTTATGGCAATGTTATGTTTTGTTGGTTTTGTTACGTTTTGAGGGTGGTGAAGTGGGCAAGGAGCGGGGTGCTTCCTCCCCGGTCTTCACAGCGGGGGTGAACTTGTTTGGGCTCAGCTCCCATTGTGTGCAAGCTTTCGTGTATAGGTGTTATCCTGGTTGAAGGGGTGTCAGTTTTCTATCGCGACTAACCAGGCAGTGAGGCAGGACCTCACGCATCTGTTGTGTTTTTTTGCCGGTGCCCCCACTTGCTCACTAGGACTCCCCCATGGTGGCAGTGGCAGGGGGCACGCATTTTCCTGGGCTAGCTCTCGGAGGAACTTCCGGTCGGACAAGTCTAGGTCCTGGTTGTAAGTGCGAGCACGGGGCAGCCCATCGATGATCAGTATGCTTCCCCCCCCCCCGCCTGTTCGGATTTATGCGAGTTGGGTACTCACAGGGGGGTTCATGGCCCAAGCACGGTGATGGTGCTGGCTTTAGTGCATTGGGAAGTTTGTTTTCTATATGTCGGCGCACGCGGGTAATGGTGTCCGTGTGCGGCTATTTACATGGGCAGTATGTGTGACACTGTCCGGCGCACGTGGGTAATGGCGTCCGTGGGCGGCCATTTTCTAGGTCAGCTGGCGTCCGTGGGCGGCCATTTTCTAGGTCAGCTGGCGTCCGAGTGCGGCCATTTGCATGAGCGATGTTGCAAGATGGTCCGGTGTAGGTGGATTATGGCGCCTGGTGCAACCATTCTTCTTTGTTTTCTTTCCATTTGCGGGGGACGCATTTGTCGGCATTCTAAAGATGCAATTTTGTGGACAAGTCTTTCACGCTGCAGTCTTGCGGAGTCGCCTTTGGCCGCTAGTTGTGAAGGGAGATGCGTGGTCGCATATTGGATGTCCGCCCTCAGGGATGTTTCAGACCGAGCCGGGTGTGCAGGAACCTGCCTGTGGGCCGCACAGCACAGACTACCCTGGGTGCGGAGATACTCGCTTTCGCTCTCTAGATGCATTACCGGCCGATGGTTACTGGGATTTTCGGGCTTCAAGCCGCTTTCTTCTGCCTCTCCCATTTGGTCATTATTTTCCTTTTCATCCCTTGCTGTGTAGTAGAGTCTTCTAGCCTTGCTTTGCATGGTCGCCTTCCCCTCTCCGATTGGCTTTCTCGCGGAGCTCGGGTGTGTCTTTCTTTATGACTTTGGCCTATGCAGGCTCTCCTGCTGTTCCGATTTTACATGGACATGTCTTTCCGTTGGTATCTGGTACGAAGCAGTATTGGCAGCGCGTTTCTTCTTCCCGATATCTGATGGTTGCCCATGGTGCCCGCATCGCATTCGATTGTGAGGCACCGCCTAACGCTTACGAATTTATTTACTTGGTATTACTTCTCAAGGTTATTAAGCTTAAGGTATCTCGGCATCCAGGGCACAGGAGGAATTCTCTCGGTGCAGGTTTTGCGTTTCTGGACGTTTCCTTCCTCTTTGTAAGGTATGGGGGTTATATGCGCGTCACACCAAGGTGCGTACACACGTGTGCCGCTGCAAGCGTGTTCCAGGTTTGAGTGACTACAACACGGTGGGGCATGATGCTCTGGTGAAGCCACCGCTTTTAGGTTGTGCAGGGTGCGGGAGTATGTATGGTTTATACTCGCCGCCATTGCTGTTTTATGTTGTTTTACACTGATACGTTACAAATAAGAGTGGCCAGAATGGCAACACTCAGGACACGGTTAGTCCATTTTCAGCACTCGCTCGGGCATGCCTGCTGGCTTAACGGCTAGGGCACTCTCCTGTGGAGCGGGGTTCGAGTCTAGGTTACAACGCTGCGCGTTCTGTGAATATGGGCAAAGTAATTGAGCTTCCCATGCCTTATTTGTTTGTGTCCTCTTGAAATGAAATGAAATGAAATTAGATTTCTTAAGCGCATGGCTGCCCAAGAGCGTCCCAGCGCTGATACACACCGATAGCTTCCAAGATCCTCAGACAACGGACTCACACTCCTCGTGGGTAAAGGAATGTCTTTAAAGATTTACGAAACGTCTGGAGACAGGGTTCCAGGCGGAGAGCGGCAGGAAGATCATTCCAGGTCTTGGCTACATTCACAGAGAACCTCCTGCCTCCTGAGCGAGCTCTCTTTACTCTGGGGATGGTCAGTAAATTGCTCCCGTCAGAGCGGAGGGAACGCGAGGACTTGTAGGGGCATATAAGGTCCCTGAGGATAGGGGGGGCCCATTCCCTGGAGAGACTTAAAGGCGATGGAAAGGGCCTTAAATTTAACTCTCTCCTGGATGGGGAGCCAATGGAGTGCTCTGAGAGCGGGCTTGGCCGAAGTTACACAACTGGTGGCAATTTGTAGTGCTCGGATACCCTATTCGGTTAGGGCTTTAGATTTCAGGTTCCTTTGCTTTACATGGCCAGTTGGTGCATGGTAGGTTGTCAGGTATCTATCGTTAGCAGGCGGTGACTCGGGGTGCTCTTGGGGGTTCAATTACGGTGAGGACCCCGGGGGAGTAAGGGTACAAGCACCCCCCCTCACCCCCGCCAAGCATTTCCAGTGTAGAACACGCCGTATCTTGTAACATGTCTCTGGGCGGTGGGAGGCTGGACGTAACTGCCAAATAGGTAGTAGGATTTTTCGGCATTCATTGGCAGACACTCAATCCGTACGTCACTGGGAGGATCCCTCCATAGCGTAGGTGATTAGAATTCTCCTTTTATGGGGTCTTCCTTCTCTTCTGAGAAGGATCAAATTATTGCGGAAGTGTCTTTAAGGGAGAATAATTTTGAGGTCTGCTTGAAGGCCTGGACGAGGTTGTGTCCCTGGGTAGTTGGTAGGGGACGAGTTAGATACTATTCCTATCTAAAACATATTAGTGCTAGGGTCTTCTTCTGTCCTAGCATACCTCCAGTAAACTCTGTTTTATGACACGTATAAACAATAGCCCCTGCGCCACTCAAGTGTTTGTCCCACCCTACTCCCTCCAAGTATTTATTTGGACAAACTAGTTCTCGTACAGGACATTCAGGCTTGATCTTGGTAGCATGGGGGACATTGTTGGCCCCTGTCTGTTCGTATAGAACATATTTGGTTTGTGAGGGGGGGCAGGGCTGCTTATGGAGGTTTTATGTCTCACCTGCAGGATCAGCGCTGGAGAACAGCCCTACTCACATGGGGGCCACCTGAACCAACTACAGGTATATAGGTCTTAGCACGATGGGGGCAGTGTGCATCCCGCTGCTGCTGACAAACATGCACTCTATCTTAGTTAGCCCCATTTAGCGCGGACCTCTCTCGAAGGTGTCTGTGCGCTTCACATTAGGAACAAACCTGAAGCCGGGTTTGGTGGCACTGTGGACTTGTATCCACCTCAGGGGTCGGAGTCTGACCCCATGGAAGCAGGTTCTACTCCCGGTGGACCTTCCCAGCCTTTCAACCTCTGAGGACGATAGTCGAGTACTTCAGTGTTGGGCTTCAAGATACAACTGCTATTCAGCGCCTAGAAGGATTTTTTTCTTCTTGGCAGACTCAATAACATTGGAACCACTGTGAGGACACTTCCATAGTTAGAGTATTTATTTTGCGAGTATGAAAGGTCTTTTTACATTTGATAACAACATGTCTAGTTGGAAGTGGCCTGTTGAGAGTGGAACGCTGAGGTCAGTTATGATGGCCTGGAAGCCGGAGGTGCTTAAGGGAGAAAGAACACACTGGTACGTTGGTCAAGCTTGTCTTAGCCTCCGAGTTATGAGCTTAGCCAGGGCCTCAACGATCTCCGTTCTAGAATGTTAGGTGGTCAACCAGTCCTCTTACTGACAAGCAGGGTTGGACGTGGTAGCCTTTTTTGCAGTGATTTCACTCTGGTAGTGTTTTCAAGGTTGTGTTTCTAAGTTGCAGGAACCACGCAGGAGAACGACCCTACTCACTTGGGGGGGTCACTGGAGGGATAACAAAGTATAAAGGACTTACACTCTGGGGTTGTGGGGCTGTGGTCACAGCCGTGCTGGGGGTAGGGCAACTTTAAGGGGTACGTTCCCAGTCCTCCACAAGTTTCTAACAAGGGGCAGTTACTTGTGCATGCTCTTGGCTGTGGTCAGCGCGCGAATGTCAAGCATGTGTTTGTAAGGGCAGGGCTATCTCCAGAACTGCTTATTACATAGGTCCGGCAGTACCTCTAAGATACAGGCATGCCCCTCTCCTTCTATCCGGTGGAGGGATAGCTATCCCAGGGGTTACCTAGCATTCTGGGACTTGGTTGGTTCAACACTTTGGGCCACTCAAGGACAGCTGGTGGGGCTACCGGGGATGGGACCACAGCAGTTAAGCTTGTCACGTGTGGTATGGGTCACCCCGCATGGGTTGCAGGGTCTGCCCTTACTTTAACTGCATTCGTACTTTGGATCTTTAGGAAGGGGGTATGTGCTGTTCTCCACCCCGTGGGAGAATCAGCTGTCAGAACGGGTGAGTCCGAGCATAGCAGGTATCCCCTGTGGAAGGTTGGGTGTTTCCTTTTAAAAGGTCTGAGTCAGGGTAATTTGTTTATTCCCTGTGTGGTAAATTTAAATTACCTATACTTAATTTATGCGGTAAAGTTCAATAAGAATAACTCAGTCAAAAATAAGAGGCAGAGTCTGTGGCATCTGAGTTTTGTAAGGGTTTTATTCCTTAAAAAGGAATTGGTTCGAACCAGGTATCATGTTCCATCACCACAAGGGTTCAGGAAGGGAATCACAATGCTTTATTAACAGAATATCATATATATAGTCAATGCATTACAGTAGTGATAGATGCAGAAGGCGTAACAGCTGAGAGAAACGAGATAAGAACACATGTACGTAACAGAAGGCGTGCATGAGGGTGTACACGGAGGTGTGTGCTAGACAACGTCACATGAAACGTATCACAGGTGGGTGGATCCATAGAAGAATCCTGCAGTGTCAGCAGAAATGCATGGCAGAGATGCGCGCGCAGCAGCATGACGTGTGATTGACGTGGAACTGGAGGGTGAAGGGGACTTGACATTTAGCCCTATATGAGGAGACAGAAGTCTGGGGTGTCAGAACAACCTAATCCCAAATCATATCTATATCTTGTGTTTGAGGAACTGTATTATCTAGAAGAAAAGGTTTCTCGGGCAGAGGCTATTCTATACTGACTGCTAGGGCGTGCATACGCGACTACGTGTCTACATGAGATGCGAGGGGCCATGGGCCTACCATGGTAACGGGAGCTATGAATTACTTGCATGGAGACAGTGAGGCCGGGCCCTTTGCTCTGCAGCTGGGAAGGATGTTTTCCTAAACTACTAGACAGGAATGTATTTTCGAGGAGCGGAGCAGATAACTTGAAGGCTGAATACAGTCTTGGCAGGCAAGCAGGCCGAGCCAGGCACCGCTCGCCACACAGGGAGTAAGGCAGAGGTCAGGAAGCAGCAGACTGTAGTTTTCAGAAACAGAAGGAAAGAAGGGCTTGATGGCAGGAATCAGGGCCTAACTCACCAGAGCTAGAAAAACATGAAAAGTGTACCATGTAAAGACGTTGGCAAGGCACACTTAGGAACTGAATATCCGACCCATTCATGGTGGATCTGAAAGAGGACATGTTAACGTTGGACGCAAATGTATTTGCGTCTTCATAGCTGGAAGTGGAGGGAACATACATGTACTTGAAGCACGTACATGGAGCCGATGGGGTCTACGATAGGGGACACAATTGACCATAAAAATTCATATTACCTCATTCCCTCCTTGTCCCCTACGGACCCTTCATGAGATATCAATCCTCATTAATCTATCAATCTGTTCATGTAACATCATTTGCTCTTCTTTCTTCTTACGGTTTTTTGAATGTGGACTTGAATGAGGAATACATGATGTGGCGCGCAAGCCGCAAATCGCTGGCCCACATTGCAGACATAGACAGCAACTGAATACTATGAGAAGGGCAATACCTAGGAAGGATAGGACTTTCCATCCCCAGGCTGACAACACGCTCCAGAACCAACCGGACCAAGTCCAGGTGCCTGGATTTTGGTGTATCTGACTTGCAATCTTGTGAAGACGGGTTATGGCTCTGTATACTGATGGCGCGTTTTCTGGAATGAAAACACAGCAGCTCGATCCGATGACTCTACAAGCTCCGCCCCTATCGGCCAGGATGACGTCAAGGACAAGACGATTTTGAAGAACAACAATCCGCATAGCAGACTGCTCCTCTGTTAAGTTACCTAGGGCGGAAGTAGTTTCATTCACTACTGCTTCGAGGGTTCTGGTTAATTTTCGTATCAATTTACTATTAAAGACAGCACCTAAGTAGGGAAAGAAACCTTTATTGAAGTCTGTGTATTGTTCCCATGCAGTTTCAGTGTAGTCGACAATCGGGAGATCTCTCTTGGGTCTGACATGTACTAGATGGGAGTCCCTATGATAATCAGGAGGGGCTAGGAAAACAGGTGGCAGAAGGAATGCAATGTAGCAGGTGCCATCCCAATCTAGAGGTAAGCGTATATATGCGGTATGACCACAAATGAAGTAGGAATGACGGGAAGCTTTAAATGTAGACTTGCCTTTATCACTGAATTCGATCACAGTAGTACATTTACTATGACCCAGGTGTACTGAACCATTCTTTCTGACACATAATTCACCTTTGACTGGTAGTACGGACATAGCAGGCAAGACTGGTTCGGTTTCGGATTCAACATTCAGAATCATGAGGTTAAGTGTAAAGTTACCTAATCCATATACTTCATTTTCTAGATCAGTCCCTGTCCTTTTTGGTAGACCCTCCTTGTCAGGGAAACATACTTTATGCAGAACTGTGTTCAGATTTCCCCATACCCAGTTGCCCTGGTAAACTACGGAATCAGAATCTAAGGAATTAATTAAACTAAACCATGCACCACAGGAACCATTGTGTGTGAACGGGTACGGGAAGAGGGGCAGAACTCCCTTGTATTTCTGATAGGGAGGGAGTCGGCCACATATCCAACAATTTGTAGCATTGCTGGTCTGATGGGAATGGTGTAACATACTAATGAATGTGTTGTTGCGCAGCGCTAGTCGGTAAGATAACTCATGCGGGGGCAGTTCACTGAAAGAGTGCTCGGCAGTGACATTGAAGGAAGAATGTGCACGCTTGAAAATAGGATGGTATAGATGTAACAGTATACTTGCAGCAATAATCAAAAGACTTAGAAAAAACATAATCAATAGTGTCACAATACAGTGACTGCGAAGTGATTTACAATATTCACGTTTCTTGAGCTGTTTCTGTCTATCTCTCTCTCTGTTGGGGTCTAGGGGATACATGTCAGAAACTCGTCTAACCGATTCACCTAGGGGAGGACTTAAACAATTAAACTGTCTGACTTGCTAGTCCTCAATTTTAATTTATATTCTTGAGAAGAAGTTTTCTCGACCAGGGGGAGTTTTGAGTCAGTCTGTGGAGGAGGGCAGGGCTGGGAGGCTAGATCTGGCGGTAGTCCATGGTATTTTTTTATATGACTCGAGTGAAGCCAGCCCTTGCGGCCCTCGACTTTGATCGCTGTCCTTGTGGTCAAAAGTACTAGCTTCGGTGCTTGCCAGCGGGGCTCCAGCGGACCTCTCCTGTCGAAGTTCCTTATGAAGACGAGGTCCCCCGGAACAACCTCATGTGGCTTCACCTCGGTGTTGTCGGGAAAAGCTGCAGCAACCTGTGAACGAGATGATTGTAGTGCAGACATCAAAGAAGCAAGGTAATCTCTCAGCATGTTACAGTCAACATCAGTGATTTTGCGAGGCAGAGGCGTCCCCCACATATTCGGCGGTCTACCAAAGACCACCTCGTACGGGGATAGCCCTGTTCTTGAGTGTGCGACCATTCTCATAAAAAAGAGTGCAACTGGCAAAGCTACTATCCAATCGACACCTTTCTCTCTACAGATCTTGGCAAGACGAATTTTCAGAGTCTGGTTATGACGTTCCACAAGGCCTGCTGCCTCGGGATGTCGGACACAGTGGAATTTCCATTGATAGCCGAGCAGGAGAGATACCTGCTTCATAAGCTCGGACGAGAATGGCTGACCGTTATCTGAGTATACGATGCGGGGCAAACCATATCTGGGGAAGAATTCACGAACCAGCTGCTTGGCAGTGGTCGGAGCAGTGTAATCTGAGACTGGATATGCTTCTGTCCAACGGGAGAGTGCACATACAACTACGAGGACATATTTGAATCCTCGACAACGTTCCATCTGGATATAATCCATCTGGAGGACTTCAAAAGGGTGATCGGGAGGATGAAATCCACCTTGTTCTACGGGAATGCTTTTACCTGGGTTGAACTGACAACAAATCATGCAAGTACGCACTTTCTGTTTGGCTGCTGCTCGTAAATGATTATTGAACCAGAGGGTTTGAATACTGTCTAACATGGCTTTTTCTCCTAAATGTGCAGGACTGTGTACTGTGTTAATGATTACTTGGACCATAGAGTCAGGGAGAAACCATGTAGATTTTCCCTTCGTCATCCATCCCTGTTCTGTCTGGACCCCTCCTAGTTCAATCCATTTCTTGATTTCGTCTGGTGTAGCATGTGTCTGTATGTCAATTACATCTAGGGCGGGATCCTTAACTGTCATGCAATGTGTCGATGTCGGGACTATTGTCTTTGTCAGATCAGTCGCGTGAGTCTGAGTCTGAGCTGTATACTTTGCTGTTCGGTCTGCCAGGTCGTTACCCTGGGAAATTGTATCTGTGACTTTTGTATGTGCCTTGCACTTCATGATGGATATCGCTGTAGGCAGATGTATTGCATCTAACAGAGTTTGAATGAGGGGACCGTGTTGAATTTTGGCTCCGTGAGAGGTCAAGAAACCTCTCTCTCGCCACAGTACACCGAAGTCGTGTACGACTCCGAATGCATAACGTGAATCTGTGTATATGTTAACTCTTTTGTTCTTTGGTTGAATACAGGCTTGTGTTAGAGCGATGAGCTCTGCTGCTTGAGCTGACAGTGTATCAATACAGTTTGTTTCTATGACTTCAGTTTCTGTCGTGACTGCGTAGGCGGCCACTAATTCTCCTGTACTTGTTCTCATGCATGAACCATCCACATAAAGTGTCAGGTCTGGATCTGGTAATGCGGTGTCTGTCAAGTCTTGTCTGGGTTTCGTCGTGATGGTAATGACTTCAATACAATCATGTGCCAATGGGTCTGTCTCACTTAATGGCAAAAGTGTAGCAGGGTTCAATGTGTTGCAACGTCTGATTTCTATGTGTGGCTGAAACAATGTCAATTCATAACCTGTCAGTCGCGCTATAGTCAAGTGCTGGGTCTGTGTTGGGTTTAAAAGAACTTCCACGGAGTGTGGAACTTGTACTGTCAATTGATGTCCTAACACTATGGAATCACTTTGTCTGATTGCTAGAGCTGTTGCCGCTACTGATTTCAAGCACGCAGGCAGAGCCTGGGCTACTGGATCCAATGTACTAGAAAAATAAGCACACGGTTTGTGTGAACCTGCTTGATCCTGAATGAGTACTGACAATGCGGTACCTTCACGTTCTGTGACAAAAAGTGTAAAAGGCTTGCTGTAACATGGTGTCGCTAAAACTGGTGCTTGACATAAGGCTTTCTTTAAGTCGTCAAAAGCTTGTGTGTGTTCCTGAGTCCAAGGAAGGGCAGTCGATGTCGTTGCCTCCTGGGTTGTCAACTGTATGAGTGGTTTCGCTAGAAATGCATACTGAGGGATCCATTGTCTACAGTAAGAAGTGAGGCCTATAAAGGCTCGTACCTCCTTTTGTGTCTTGGGTTGTGACATGTTTACAATTAATTGAATGCGGTCAGGTGTTAGCTGTCTCCCCCCTTTGGACAGCAAGTGCCCAAGGTAAACCACTTGCTGAACACAGAATTGCAGCTTCGAAGGGGACACCTTGTGTCCCTTGTCAGCCAGGAAATGCAAAACCGTCAGTGACGCTCGCTCACATTCAGGTTCGCTGCGGGCGGTGATCAATAGATCATCGACCTACTGAAGTAGGGCAGTGTTGTCAGGCATGCGTATACTGTCTAGTTGTCTCTTCAGTGCTTGGCTATAGATGCTGGGGCTTTCTGTGAATCCTTGAGGTGCGCGTGCAAATTTGAAGCTTTGACCATTTAAACAGAATCCGAAAAGATATTGGCTTTCCGGATCAATGGGGACACTAAAGAAGGCGTTCTTCAGATCAATTACAGTAAAGAACGTTGCTTCGGAATCAATGGCAGTCAATAGAGATGAGATGTCTGGAACCACGGGATACTGTGGTACGATGCATTTATTCAATTCGCGCAAATCGATAACTAATCGATAAACTGGGGGTGCATTTGGATCAGTACGTTTAAGAATCGGAATGATAGGGGAGTTACATAGATTCGAGTCCGTTTCTACAACCACTCCTTGTGCAATGAGTTTGTCAATGATTTTCAGTAAAGCCGCTACAGCATCTGGAGGTAACTTGTATTGTCGGATTCGTGGTAAGACTACTCCTGGTCTGAGTGTGACTCGATATGGTGTAATGTGCATACAACCTACATCAGTGGGGCCTTGTGCCCATAAATGTGCAGGAACATTCTGTAATCTGGGATCAATATCTCTCAACACATAGTGACCCTTAAAGTCACGTAAGAACAATCTTACTCCTTCCGGAGAACAGCAAATAACAGCTCCTAGAGCTTTCAGTGTCTTGATACCTAACAAGTTTTCTGGACATGATTTCGTTAATAACAAATCTGTAGTGCGAGACAACGGACCAACTAAAAGAGGTACTGGTTTCGATACTTCATTTACAATAGGTTTGCCTGAAAATCCAAGGGAAACATTCTGGGAGCCTGAGAGGGGTGCCCCTGGAACCTCATCATGACTTATCGTTGTTCTGCTTGCCCCTGTATCAATCAAAAACTTTCTATCTTTTCCTAACACTTGGCTATGTACGTAAGGACCCTCTTGATCTACAGGAACCTCAATAAGAGGCAAGCCAACTTCCCTCTCTAGGCTGTTTCATGTGTATCGCTGATAATCGGGATAATCTGTTTGTGCATACTGGTACATCTGTTGCGTTGCATGTTGTGTCGCGGCAATGGGCTGTGGCTGTGGAACTGCTACGGTCTGCACTGTCTGTTGTGAAGCTTGCATAGGCTGGATATTCTGTGATACTTGTTGTTGGACCTGGTCCTGTCTAGGAGGACGCAGTCTTTCTTTAGTTTTACCCGTAGCTATATTGTGTTTCAACACTGCACAATCGTTTAAATAGTGACCTGGCTGTTTACAATAGTTGCATATCCCTTTAACAGGAGCTGCTGAATTATTGGACTGTGTCATGCCCTTTTTCTGACCGTCAGCTGGGACTGACTGAGCAACTAACATTTTCATTTTCGTGTCCTTCATACGTCTTTGTTCGTGATCATGTTCTTCTCTAATTCTGTTCTGGTGGTACTGTAACATCTGTAACATTTGTGAAGGGGTATTAGCTTGCCATGTGCTCTCGACTTTCAGTACTCGGTTCTTAACCTGGGGCAGGGAATTTTCGACCAATTTTGATACAAAAAGATGTGGATATGACTCGCTACTTGCTTTCAGGCCACTATTAATAATAAAACATTTCTCAAATCGGGAATAAAAATCACTAGTGTCTTCATCAGGTTTCTGTTTGCAGGCTGAGATTGCATCCCAGTCCTCCTTTTTCGTTGCTAACAAACGTGGCAAAACCTGTACTAACAATCCTGGTAATGCTTTAGTTTTGTCCCCAAGCCCTAGGCCTGGGGTTCGAGTATTTTCTTCGTTCTCTAATGCAGCCCAATCAATCTTTTGCTCTCCCACCTCCCATTCTTTTTCTTTCAGTTTCTCGTAAATACCGGCAGGCAGTAATACTTTTAATATTTTCATGATGTCGGGATAGGTGTAATCACCCATGAGTAACATGTCTTTTATTTCACGGTGAAAACCTGCTGGATCTTTGTCGTGACTAGGCACTAGTTTCTTCATTTCTAATAGTTCCATTTTCGTTATGGGCGTGTACACCAACACACGTCTAAAAGTATTATCATCATTCCTAACTGGATGCACTTCTCGCAAGGGATTCTGTCTGTCTATGTAATAAATTTTTCTTTCTACGGGTGGAGCTGGAACAAACTGTGTATTCAGAAAAACACTATACCTGTGTCGATGTTCTAGAATTACTTTAATTAAGTCGGTACCTAGACCTCTCCATCTATTCGAGAGTAGCTCTATTAAAATATCAGGTAGGGGACCTGGATCAGAATGTTGGCCTTTGAACAACGTAATGAGATGCTGAATCATGTATATTCCAGCTAATTTCTGTTCATCAGGGGAAAGGTTCAAAAAGGTCTGCGCTAATGCGTCATCACTATATTTATCATAATTGTCAGCCCATTGCACTGCTGACCTGGCCAATTCTTGTTCATCCATGGAATCGAGTACATGGTACCCCATTCGTTCTTGAAGTATTTTATCGGTAGCCTGAAACATATGTTCAGGAGTTTTCGGATTTGACATAGCAGTGTGAAAAAGTCTCTTACTTTCTGGACGTATTCTTTTCTTAAGGTATTTTCCCTTCCCTACGTATGCTATTGTCCCTTTTTCTGACTGTTGCGAGGTTTCTGCTAGGTCCTCTGTTTCCTCCTCCTCTTGCGAGGAAGTTGGATCGTCTAATTCAAGATCCTCGTCAGGTGCTCGTTGGGCATGTATTTCTATTATTTCTTTACGGACTTTTCTAACCATATGATGTACTTGCTTTTCCTTATCATGTTTACCCTCCGACATATTCTGGCTCCATCTAATCAGTCTATCCATCTCACTTTGCGGAAAACCTGCCTGATCGTGTTCTCTTATTAAGCAATTAACCAAAAATCGCATTATCAAACCTTTAGTCTCAACTTTCTGACGTGACATGGCTTCGGCAACAGACTCCGGCCCTTCTCCTGTTCTAATAAAATCGTACAATTTGTCTAGATGTTCTGGCATTCCTGGTAGTAACATTAAATAGTCTGTAACGCGCCTCAAACGTAGGGACGCTAGTAACATGGGGCCTGACGTACCAGGCACTGGGTCATATCTGCAGTCTGTAAGCTCTCTTCTAAGTAGTTCGGCCGGAACGCCTTTCGGTGTCCGTGCCTTTGCTAAATCTCTCATCGTAATTCGGTGTATCTGTGGGGGTGTTTGATAACCTCCCGTAGCACCTCCTGAACCGGAGGCTTGAGCATAACCCGACTGTACTTGCTGTAGCTGGGTTGGGTCCTGGGCCACGCCGGTCCCAAAAGGATTTGATGGATGCAGTTGTTGAATACCGGGGGGAACAATGGGAGCAGGTGCGGGCAGCGGACCTGGAGGAATCTGCAGTTGCGGACCTGGGAGCTGATGCTGTAGGGGTAGGGAGATGTCAGCAGGAGCAGGTGGTACGGGTACATGAGCAGGTGCAGAAGTATATGAGGGGGCTACATCGTCTAGATAGGAAGAAAGGAAAATGTCTTTTGTGGTCTTGTGACATAATTTAGTCGGAACCAATGGAGGGGGTAAATTCTTCGGTATTTCCGGAGTGGCCTTAGGTAAACCCTCGGCCAGAAGAGGATACATACCATTCATAAGAGTGTTTCGTTGTCGGTCTACTTGTTCTGCTTTAACTCGTATCCCCTCTTCAACTAATACGTTTTCTCGGACTTTGTCTGAATCCTCTCTACTTTTCTCTGCTTTTCTGAGTGCTTTCTCTGTCCGTCTGTGTGATTCTTTACGCCATAATTCAATGGCATCTTTCTGTGACTGTCTGGCTTTCTTTTTCCATAATGCTTCTTCTACTCTCATGATGCACTCGGCATCCCATGTCCCAGTAGCGGGCCATCTCTGATTCTCTGCTAAATCTTTGGTGTAATCCACCCACAAGTCGAGATATAATACAGCATCTAGGCCGTGTTTGTGGTACATAAAATACCCTGGAGTGTCCCTGGGTGGAATGGGAACAGCTTCCTCTAGTATCCCTTTTCTAGTTCCTATCTGTCTTAGTTTAGAGAACAGCGGCATGTTTCAGCCGTACTACTTGGTACTTGATACTTACTCGGACTTGGACCCAACTTAATACAGTAAACACGATAATGTAGATCGAACAATCACTCATACCACGACATTAAAGCACATTTAAACATTTTGAAAACGAACAACAATAACCAGAATAAAACTAGCTACCTGCATACTCGATATACTGCTAAACAGTACAGATACACTGCTAAACAGTGCAGACCGGGTCTGTGTACCCAAACCGGTCTTGACCGGGCACAAATTAATGCACCCGTCTAGATGCGTCCCCAGCAACGGTACTCACCGGGAAGCACGGAAACGGAAGGCCTCGGAAACTCGACACTGGACTGGACCGAACTGGACTCGACTCGACTCGTGACGTAGGCACTTCGGAACTTCGGAACTGGTGGGCCTCTGAATACCTCGGACTTTGCTCTCTCAGCTAGGCTCTGGTCGGGATCCTCCGCACTCCTCACCGCCTCGTCTGGGTGTCGATCGCAGCCTCAGTCACCTCCGTTGGCCTGAAGGAGATACAGGAAATCCTGCGGGTACGCGTAGTTGTCCGTCCGGCTGTGGCATGGGGCTAGGCCTGCAACGCACCGCCGGCGCGTAAAGTGGGGGAGGGGTACCTGTTCGGGCGCCAATTATGTGGTAAATTTAAATTACCTATACTTAATTTATGCGGTAAAGTTCAATAAGAATAACTCAGTCAAAAATAAGAGGCAGAGTCCGTGGCATCTGAGTTTTGTAAGGGTTTTATTCCTTAAAAAGGAATTGGTTCGAACCAGGTATCATGTTCCATCACCACAAGGGTTCAGGAAGGGAATCACAATGCTTTATTAACAGAATATCATATATATAGTCAATGCATTACAGTAGTGATAGATGCAGAAGGCGTAACAGCTGAGAGAAACGAGATAAGAACACATGTACGTAACAGAAGGCGTGCATGAGGGTGTACACGGAGGTGTGTGCTAGACAACGTCACATGAAACGTATCACAGGTGGGTGGATCCATAGAAGAATCCTGCAGTGTCAGCAGAAATACATGGCAGAGATGCGCGCGCAGCAGCATGACGTGTGATTGACGTGGAACAGGAGGGTGAAGGGGACTTGACATTTAGCCCTATATGAGGAGACAGAAGTCTGGGGTGTCAGAACAACCTAATCCCAAATCATATCTATATCTTGTGTTTGAGGAACTGTATTATCTAGAAGAAAAGGTCTCTCGGGCAGAGGCTATTCTATACTGACTGCTAGGGCGTGCATACGCGACTACGTGTCTACATGAGATGCGAGGGGCCATGGGCCTACCATGGTAACGGGAGCTATGAATTACTTGCATGGAGACAGTGAGGCCGGGCCCTTTGCTCTGCAGCTGGGAAGGATGTTTTCCTAAACTACTAGACAGGAATGTATTTTCGAGGAGCGGAGCAGATAACTTGAAGGCTGAATACAGTCTTGGCAGGCAAGCAGGCCGAGCCAGGCACCGCTCGCCACACAGGGAGTAAGGCAGAGGTCAGGAAGCAGCAGACTGTAGTTTTCAGAAACAGAAGGAAAGAAGGGCTCGATGGCAGGAATCAGGGCCTAACTCACCAGAGCTAGAAAAACATGAAAAGTGTACCATGTAAAGACGTTGGCAAGGCACACTTAGGAACTGAATATCCGACCCATTCATGGTGGATCTGAAAGAGGACATGTTAACGTTGGACGCAAATGTATTTGCGTCTTCATAGCTGGAAGTGGAGGGAACATACATGTACTTGAAGCACGTACATGGAGCCGATGGGGTCTACGATAGGGGACACAATTGACCATAAAAATTCATATTACCTCACCTGGACAAGATTTGGTTGTTATATGTAAACAAGATACAAGGTTTATGCATTCCCGTGAGAGGTTGGAATGTGTCCTTTGGTACATTAACCCGTGCTCTAGCAAGGGACTTGTTCCTGTCGAGCGAGGTAGTGTCATATAGCTAATCCTTTTCTATATACTGTGTTAAGTTAGCATGAGCTTATTAAATATTTAAACGCCATTTTACCTTTCGGCTTCATTTTGCACACCACACATAATTGTTGCTTTAGCTTTCAACCCAGAAGAGCTTCATGATCTACTTGAGAAATAATATGTTATTGCTCTGATATCAGTTTTGTTCGAAACTCTGTCTGCACAGTGAGTGCTGAAGGCTACAAGGATAACTCGACACAGTGTTGTTGTGAGGTCTGATCTTCGCACTTCTATAGATATAACAAACATGCTGCTGCCAAAATCTGGCTCTAGGCAGGTTTTATATTGCTTTGCTGAAAACATACGTAATACACTTGATGGTGCTTCGCATGCAGAGAGCTGGTGGAAGATGATGTGATCCTCTGCCACTGAGATTTTGAAGTATGTTCCCACCCAGCTAAAACCCAAAAGAGACCTTCATAGATATAATATCCTATGCTAGTTAGGGAGGGTGAGAAATACGTATTGTTAATTCCTATTCAATACAGCATTTTAGTATGCTGTCACCGTTCGCTTTCTAGGGACTAGTAACTATGCTGATAATTTTGTTTCTTATAATGTGTTTGCTTGTATTATATAAGATACTGCGTTTGAGAACCCTGCATTAGTAAATAAATATTTCAAATATGCACCTGTCCTCATTTACTCCACGTTCTGGTTTGAAATGATTATAGAGCGAAAGAGCTTTCATGTGTTCCACGATGCCTGAGGAATTCTAAGTTCATGTTCTGGTCTGTCTAAGCATTGGGAGTTTGTGATGACCAATGAGACACTGTAGCTAGCTTGGTAAGGGGATTTTGGGTACTGAGGTGAGTTTTGGGCCATCCTAATTCACTGAGGTTCCAAATCTCTATGCACAGTTCTGTAGGAGAACGGAATTCCCGCTACATGGCGCCCAACCGATGGTGCTCTTATGTCATGACACTCGAGTAGTATATCATTCAATCCTTAACCCCTTCACTTCCGTTTCCAGAAAACTATGGTGTCGGAACAAACCTACCTATTTGTGAAATAGGTCTTTTCAAACTTGATTCTTACTAAAACGGTTTCCTTGAATTACTACCCAGTTGTGCTACAAAGTTTATTTTGTTTTTCTTCTTTCCTGTGCTGTCATGGCTGCCGTGGACATTCCGCAGCATAGTCGCATTGCGGTGCGCGATCATTTGCGGATTTACAATGTACCTTTAGAAGGCTTGGCTGTTATAATGGTGGTGAGTGCGGATGCTGCTTACCCATACGAACTGTTTTATTCATGGGTGACATTTCCGGAGGTGGACGCTAATTCTGATGTGTTCCACACATACACTCCCTCTGCTGTACCGAATGAATATACTCCGCACAGGGCACAGGAAGTACCTATTGATGTTTGGCAGCATCGAGTTTGGTTTGGTGGCGCCCTACCCCATTCTTTGACAGCTCCGAGGTTAGGTCCTTTGTCCATTCCAGGCGCAAATTGGCCTGTTTTGGCTGGATTTACTCCTCATCCTCTACACGGCAACTGTACCCTAGCTGAACTTCGTAGACTACATGTGGTCTCTATTGCCGTGATTAGAGCCTTAGTGCACTACACAAGCCGTAATCTTCCAAGTGGGCCCCGGGGGGTGCGGCACTTCCGGCCGGACAGGGTGCTTTGAAACTCAGTCCCGTCATGGTCAATGCTGTAATGGGCAAAAAGCCCCAGGATAAGGATGATTTTCCTTTCTAGCTTGCTAAGAAATTTGACCAGCTGGAAGCTGTATTTCCTAATACGACTCCTGGTGAAAAACACTGGATTCTTACTCTTAGTTTGCCGAAAGATTTGGCCCCTGAACTCGTTGACTGTGAGACCTGGGGTAAGACTTTTGCAGCGGTCTATGCGAGGTGCTACAGTACCCCGTCTATGTCCGTGCTGTCTTCGGTCCTTAAACGTGTTCAAGATGATCACGGACCGGATTGAATTGGGCATGCGCCTGTTTGGCACCTTTGATGTGGTTTGCGATCTGATCCTTGCTAATGTCAAGGGGGATGCAGTGAACTTTCAGGTTGCTAACGCGTTGGCGGGGCTTCCCGAGGCCAAGAAGCCCCGACAGTTGGCGAAGATTATTGTGGCGACTTATAAAAACGTGGGTCGCAATAGTAAGGGGCTTAAGCATTTTTCTGTTAAAGAGAAAAAGCAGCCCCAGGGACAAGCTTCGGAAACAGAGGTTCAGCCAAAGTCCAAAAAACAGAATTGGCCTAAAAAAAGCAACAGCAACAACAACAAAAAAGGTTTCGCGCCCTACGTCTCCGTTGCCTGCGCAAACGGAACTTGTTTATGACCTGCGCGATTGCGCGATGATAAAACTCCTGATCGATTTCAGGCTTCTGATCAACGCTCTCCTCGTTCCTTTCAGGACTCATCGGCCTCGACGACCGGTGGTGGAGAGGGCGGCAGGGCTCGGGGTGGTCAGCAAGGACGTGGCCAGCCCCGCCCGAAAGACGGTGCAGGAAAGAAGGACGACTCGACACCGAGGAGACCTCAGTTTGCGAAAAAGAAAGTCGCTGCTTTAACAGCGCATCAATATGCCACAGATTGTGAGAACGCGGCTTAGGAATCTGACGTGGGCTCTGACCTTGCTGGACAGCGCGGCGGAGATTACCATAGTCAGGGAGGCCCTCCGTCCACTACTGAAGGTGACAGCGACTGACATTTATGTTGTGATAGAAACAGCTGGTACAAGAGTTGCTCCCCTGATAGACTTTTTGAAATTGTCCTGTTAATCGAAGGTGACATACAGCGAACCATAAAAGGGATATTTTGGGTAAATCTTTCGTCTACATATGACATTTTGCTTTCGGAGGCTGACTGGCCCCCACCTTTTGTTCTCGCAGCACCGCGAGGGGAGGAGGTAATCCTCCCCAGTTTGGCGAACAGAGTCTCGAAAGAGGATGCGCTGCATTTTGCAGAAGAGTGGGTTCTGGCTCTTGTACCGGCTGTGTATCGCAATCAATGTGGTTGGGATAAATTGTCCCCATGCCACCAGATTCCTTTACGGTCTCAGCCGCAGTCTCAACCACAATATCCCATACGACGTGAAGCCAAAGCTTCCGCCGCGGCTATCCTTGAACAATTGGAATATCAAGGTATAATTGAAACATGTGTCACCGATGAATAACCCTCTTTTTACTGTAAACAAACCAGACGGTTCATATCGTTTGGTGTTGGATTACCAGCATTTAAACTCGCATGTGCAGTACAGAATACTCACGGCTCTGCCCTAGTGAATAGTCTTGTGCGTAAGCGGTTTAAAACCACGCTTGACATTTCCAATGGTTTTTATGCCCATAGATTGGATGGTCTAAGTTCCCAATGGACCTCCTTTACTTGCGCGGTGTCAAAAAACAATTTCGGCGTTTGCCTATGGGCTATAAGAATAGTCCTGGGATTTTTACTGCCCTCATGGTCTCTCTTTTGGAGAGGATCGACCCAGATGCTTGTTCATATGTGGATGACATATATCTCACAGAAGAGGAACTTTGGGAGCATCTGTGTCGAGTCAACGGAATAATTTGTACCTTTGCAAATTTGGGTTACAAATTTAACTTTGCAAAATCGCACATTGCAGAGTACACAGTGTTGTTTCTGGGCTATGAGCTCAACAATGAGGGAAAAGGTTTGGCTCCTCACTTCCTGGAGAAATGCGCACAGCTGCGCGCTCCAACAACACTGAAAAAATTACAGTCTTTACTGGGCTTCTTGAATTTCGGGAGGACATACATTCCGGAATATGCCCAGCGTATCAAGCCTTTGTATGCTTTGATACAACCATCTTTTTCCAAATCATGCTGGCGGCCTGAGCATTCAGCTATTCTGCAGTCATTGCAAGCTGATCTGCTCGCTTCTAAATTCTTACTGACTCGTGATAATCAGACCAATCTGGTGATAAGAATTATCCCTGGGACGGTAGGTTTCACGTACCTGACTTTTAATGAAGGAGACACAGTACCTATTGCTTACAAGTCACACTTGTACACTTCGGCTGAGTTGCGCTTTTCCACTGTGGAGAAGGTTTTGACGGCTATGCAGATGGCAATTCTTAAGGAACGTGCCCTGTCACAGGGAAAGCGCATGTTGGTTGTTACTCCGTGTCCAGCCTTGGAGGCGGTCACGAAAGCCAGTGTACCAAATTCTAAAGCTTTGCACCCTCTGTGGATTCAATGGGCTGCTTTCTTGACATCCCAGGATGTCACGTTTATTTTTTATGCCTCATTACGGTCGCAGGAGTACTTACAGTATGAATTTGTTTATCCGGCTCCTTTAGCAATGTGACCCCTGGAGGATTTCCATTGCATCATTTACACTGATGGTTCGGCGCAGGTTGCGCATGGCTCTAAACATGCCTACGTTTCCGCATGCGCCATTGTGGTCGGTGACATGGTGAACGATGAGTTCAAGTCCAGTGTCGTGCACACGCAGACACTAGGGGACTGCACTGCACAATTAGCAGAGCTTCGTGCGCTGATGCTTGCATTGGAGTACGCTGATCCTAGTGTGACAACACTTATCGTAAGTGATTATTACTACTGTGTCCAGTCTTACAATGAGAACTTGTTCTTTTGGATTCAGAATGAATTTCATTTCGTGATTCCAAAGGTAGCACAATAAAACATAAAATGATCTGGGTCAGAGTGGCTGAGCTTAAAGAGCAATTGCCCCTTGTGTTTGTGATTCATACTCTTGGCCTACAGCGCGTTGGAGTCCACGCTGTCGGTAACTCGCTTGCTGATGAGGCGGCGAAGTCAGCAGTATCAAAATATTTAGTTGCAGCAGTTACACGGTCCAAAAGTAAAATAGATGACGACATCTTGGCAATTTGCTTTGCACCGTGCATGTCTCATCCCAAATCATATGTAGTTTTTAAATTCTACTATTTCCCAGACGACATGCTTTGGATTGGCTACTTCAAAAAAGTTGAATACCCCTACTATTCCTGATTTGGAGGAATATTCCGGTTGGGATAATTTCACCAAGTTTTCCATTCGAGAATTGCAGTCATTATTGCATAATTCATCCTTTAATGTATTCAGTTTGGAACCAAAGGGTTGGCTGATGTGGCACAGAAGCTCTGATTCTTGCCAATGTTGCTTTTTGGGTTTAATTGAAGGTTTTTCACAGGTCAGGCCTGATCCACGTTTTGATGATAACCACACTGTTACAACATACTCAGTTGGCAGATTTTGTCAGAATTGGCTACAACATTCTACATTGGCTGCGGTTAAATTACATCTATCCAAGCTGACTGATGATGTAGATCTAAATGATTTTATAAAGGGCCCGGCTAGTGGTAGATCTAAACGTTGGATTTATGCTGTTTACAATGAAATCTGGAAACTTTCTCAAATTGAGGCTGCTAAGCACCTAAGGGCTATCGATCAAGCTAATTTGGAAAAGGTGCTTGCAGTTGTGGATAACAGTATTAACATGCTTTCTTCCCGCATTTACACGTTGAATAATATTGTGTCTCCAGTTGTTGATATTGTACATGATGAAGACTCTGTGTTATACCATGGTCAAAATCAGTTACGTTCCAATATGCAATTTGCTTGGACCCTGCAGACTCTTAAGGCTGGTCGGGTGCCTTGGAATTACATGAACGTGTCCTCCCTTTTTGCCCCGTTTAATCTGACTGAAAAGCAGCGCATGCTGTCAATGCGTGATGCATCCTTTTCCATGTTACATATTGAAAGGTTGGAATCTTTACCGTTTTCTGTAGCTGAAGCCACTGCTGCAACGTGGCTTATCCACGGATTAATCACATTACCTTTTGCTTTGTACAAATTTACAAATTGTATGCGATATATTGCAATAGGCAGATATGAACCGCTGGGTAGCTCATTTCTCCATGAGGCATGGTCACTCCCATTCACTTATCGATGCATGAAAGACGAGAAAGAAGTTTATCTTAATGGGGAGGAATGCACAGAGTCTCCTGATCATTCATTAATATGCAGACACATACAGTTGCACGGTTCTTGTAACCAGGACCGGCCGAATTTAGCCTGTGTTTTGAAAGGTACTCTGGTTCCCGCAATAGTTCCCACGTTCACTTTACTGGCGAATGGTAGTTATTTACTGTTGAATAACGAGGAATGTTGTGGGTTAATTATGGGTGTCGCTTATGTGGTAACTGTATCAGAATGTGTTGTCTGTTGCAAAAACGTTCTGTATCCCCCTACGCATGGGATTTCAGATGTTTCCATCTGGCCGCGCATCCCAACCTTGAAAGCAGAGTTCAATGGTATGACTAGAATAAGAGCCCTTTTGTCTCAAAAAGAGGTGGCCCTGACTTTGGCCCGAGAAACATTTGTCCTTCACATAGCTAATACACGCACAGAGGTGCAGCCGCTTTTAAATACTGATTTGCCGTTACATTTCAGCGAGCTGGTTTATCAAATATTTAATGCCTCCTCCACTTCCGGTCTTGCTCACTTTTTTAAATTAGTTAGCAGTGGTCTCGTGACTTCATTCGAGAAAATATTTGGAGTCATCCCTGCCTTCGTTCATTCTATTTTTTCAAGTTTTTTCGGTGGCTTCCCTGTTTTGTTGGCGTTGGCTGCAGGCGTGTTGGTGATATTTTGTTTTATTAAACATGGATGCCCGTCCTGCGTTAGGAGCCGCAGAGCCCCTCCTGCCACTGTTTCGCAACCTGATGCTTGATTACTATGGCACCTTGCCGCTTGCAAATTTGAGCACGGCATTTAGATTATCGTTTAGATTTTCCTATTTCACATGTGTCCAGCCTGTGTTTCATTACCTGAGCTGCGATTTCGACTGGGCCCTTGATTTGTGTCTCTGCTTGACGATGTCTCCTGACGTCGATTTTAATCATCTGATGAGTCCCGTAGTTGCTCACGAGTTGGTTTGTTCTGGTGGAAGGATTATGGCCTTGGCAGCGATGCATGGACTAATGGGTCATTGGGACATACTCGCAGCGGCGCATGAGTTCTTGGCACAGAGCTTTCCTGAGTACCCACCGAGTTGTCCTCTGATGATGCTAGAGGATCCAGTGCTGGAGCAGCACGTATGTTCTTTCCCACTACTTAATTGGATGGCTGAACTGTTTTCGGATGATGACAGTGATTTCATGTTGGAAGCTGTTGCTGCATATTTTGCATATTCAGTTCTATCCTGAGATGCCATGGAGTCTTTTATTATTTAGGCACGAACCTGTTTGTGTTTTTTGACGGTGCCTTTTTTCTTACAAACAATTCTTTTTTATACGTCCCGAGCCTATTGATTTGTATTGAAAAGGTTAGACCATCATATATGCTTTTGGAACTTATCTTAGTTCGTTATTATTGAACTCTGTTTTCAGGTTATGCCCCTGTTCTGGTCCTACCTTACCATGATTTTTTACCGTGCTCGGATCATTGGGGGGGGTGTCATATAGCTAATCCTTTTCTATATACTGTGTTAAGTTAGCATGAGCTTATTAAATGTTTAAACGCCATTTTACCTTTCGGCTTCATTTTGTACACGACACATAATTGTTGCTTTAGCTTTCAACCCAGAAGAGCTTCGTGATCTACTTGAGAAATAATATGTTATTGCTCTGATATCAGTTTTGTTCGAAACTCTGTCTGCACTGTGAGTGCTACGCGGATAACACGACACAGTGTTGTTGTGAGGTCTGATCTTCGCACTTCTATAGACATAACACACATGCTGCTGCCAAAATCTGGCTCTAGGCGGGTTTTATATTGCTTTTCTGAAAACACATGTAATACACTTGATGGTGCTTCGCATGCAGAGAGCTGGTGGAAGATGATGTAAACCGATGTGCAAACCGTCATGTCAGATGTGCAAACCGCCTCCAAGTTTCGATCCTGCATGGAGGCGGTCAGTCACTGGATGATTCAGAACTCTCTTAAACTGAATGGGGAGAAGACTGAGGTGATGGTGTTTGGGGGGAAAGAAAACATCTGGTCAGCCAACTGGTGGCCTGACTCACTAGGAATGTGCCCTTCCCCCACAACATCTGCTAAGAATCTCGGGGTGATGATAGATCCTGCCCTTGACATGGGCAGTCAGGTGAGCAGAACCATTTCCACCTGCTGGGGCTTAATTCACACCCTGCGAAGGATTAGGAAATATCTTTCCTTGCAGTCCAGAAAACAAATAGCTGTCGCACTCATTGGTTCACGCTTGGACTACTGTAATGCGCTGTATGCGGGGCTAAACAAGTGCCTCCTGCAGCGCCTTCAAGTAGTTCAAAATGCCACAGCTAGATTTGTTCTGGATATTCCCAGACGCTCCTCGGCCACGGCGGCCAGGAAAATGTTGCATTGGCTACCTGTAGAACACCGAATACGGTTCAAAGTCTTATGCATGACATATAGAGCCATTGCAAAAAACAGCGACACGGGAGTTGGCTCCATCATCTCCCACTACTCTCCTGGAAGGAACTTGCGTTCCTCCGGGAAATTGCTCCTTACAGTTCCCCGCATACGAAGAGCTAGGTGGGGTGGCAGGGCTTTCTCTACCCTGGCCCCCAAATGGTGGAATGACCTCCCTCTGGACCTTAGGTCTTTACCCTCCTTACAGAAATTCCGCAGTGCTCTCAAAACCTGCCTCTTTCAGCAAGCCTATATGTAAGGATGTCTGCTTCAATTTTGATCGTATTGTTAGGCGCCTTGATACCTGCAGGTTATTGTTTAGCGCTTTATAAATTCTTATCAATCAATCAATCAATCAATGATGTGATCCTCTGCCACTGAGATTTTGAGGTATGGGCCCGCCCTGCTAAAACCCAAAAGAGACCTTCATAGATATAATATCCTATGCTAGTTAGGGAGGGTGAGAAATAGGTATTGTTAATTCCTATTCAATACAGCATTTTAGTATGCTGTCACCGTTCGCTTTCTATGAACTAGTAACTATGCTGATAACTTTGTTTCTTATAATATGTTTGCTTGTATTATATAAGATACTGCGTTTGAGAACCCTGTAGTAGTAAATAAATATTTCAAACATGCACGTGTCCTCATTTACTCCACGTTCTGGTTTGAAATGATTATAGAGCGAAAGAGTGTTCATGTGTTCCACGATACCTGAGGTATTCTAAGTTCATGTTCTGGTCTGTCTAAGCATTGGGAGTTTGTGATGACCAATGAGACACTGTAGCTACCTTGGTAAGGGGACTTTGGGTACTGAGGTGAGTTTTGGGCCATCCTAATTCACTGAGGTTCCAAATCTCTATGCACAGTTCTGTAGGAGAACGGAATTCCCGCTACAGTAGCATTTTGCTTATATGTCTTAGCTGGTTTGGGGCTTCAGGGATCTGTTCTCTCTTCCAAGATTATCATGGGTTTCGTCCTATGTAGGCCAAACTACGCTGTCCGGCTGGCCTGCCAGGGCGAGGAACAGGACAGGGAAAAAACACACTGGGGCCAGTGTGTGGGGCCCTGGGTCAACACGCCCAGGATTAGAATGCAACCATTTTTATATTAAAAAAACACAAGAAGTCCCTAGATGGTGGGGGTATACCCTAGAGCGTAGAATAACCCAGCCAAAGGGCTTAGGGGGTATCTACGCTGTCAGAGACAAGATTATATTACACTCAACATACAAAAACTCAAATAAATGCTAACAGTCAGTGTAGGAACCCTGTCTACAACTCACCACATTAGTTAGGAGACTATAATCTTCACCAGTGGAAAAAAACAACAGTTTATTAAAAACAGTACAGTTTCAGTTTGCATTTAAGAGACAATTATACAATCAAATACACATTTTAAAAAACCAAAAGTCGACGCGGCGTTTCGGTGTCTTGTGTCGATGATAACACCTTCTTCAGGACGGGGTTTTTTGTTAAAAAAATCTCTAAAAAGTAAGATTACAGAAACATAATCAACAGGGGCCTATTATCCACTGACGTTAGCATTGACACTAGTTGTCACATATAAAGACTGTGCACATTAATTTAAAACATTAGTGATCCCTACAATCAGACTTGTAAGCAGAGAAACACAAAAACTGTTTTCTAAACATTTCTCACAAGTGTAAATACCAGGCTAAGTTACAGCATGTCTAGGGTCTCTGTTATTTACAGCTTTGTTGAGTATTTGTTACAAATATTCACATTTAACCCAGGTTCACAAAAAAATATTATTTAATCAGGGTTATTTCTACTTTAGACTCATTGTTTGCTTAAATCGCACCTACCCTTTGTTGCAACAGGATTAACTCTATGCTACCTTAGGGTCATCATTGTCGTACCATGCAATCCCTGTCTAATGTCCAGTGGATACTTTTTATCAGCCTGCATTTATCGACCTACCTCAGAGATTTTAAGGGATTCGGGGCATATGAGATCTCATGAGGATGCAGTTTTTTCTCATTAATCTGACTCTCATGGACTTTTCTTCATTCGATGTAATTTAGTAATAATTGTTCCACCTAGAGTGTAAATTTCATAGTTCGGAGGCACGGAGGAGGTAAAGACATTGTTGGCTTTTGCCTTGGGTTTCACTCTTGTTTTATTTGGTGCCAGAATATTTTGACACCTGTTGGCACGTTTGGCCAGACAGGGGTGGGCTTTTCAGGAGGGCCTGCAATAGATTTAGCGGGGTTTTTACCCATAGGGTCCGGATGTGGCCAAGTAACAGCAACAGTCTATTCGAACTGCAAGCGTTTTACACGCAGTGGAGAGCCCCGGGCTAGGAGCACCGGTAATCGTTTGACTTGAGCCTTTTTAGGTAGTGGTTATTCAGATTCTGGGTGGGAAGATCTTAGGCAAGTTTATACATGCTGGGACGTGCGTGCTGGAAAGTTTCTAGTGTCCCAAGCTGCACAACATGGTTTAGGCATTTGGACTAGCCGCTTGCCAATAGCCACTGTGGGTCCAACGAGTGCCCATTCTGGGCGACGTGGGCTGCTCACCCAGGCGGGCGAGTTCGGCAGGGGCTTCGGTAAAGCTGCGGCCAGGCAGGGGGGTTGGTCCCAAGTATGGTGAGAGTGTTGTGGGTTGCGGGCATGCTCCAGGAGATGGATCCTCAAGACCATCCAGGACAGTCAAATGAAAATCCTGCCCTTTTGCCAGGCCCTGGCAGAAGCTACCAGATAGTCGTGGGTTAGGGGGGCAAGACACTGAGGGGACCATGGGGTCAAAACAGCTTGGCTATCAAGATTGAAAGAGTGTTCAGTGTTCACCTGCGCTTAAAGGGGCAAGGTACGTCTTGGCTGACCCCCACCCCCGCTTCTCACAGCTGGTAGGCAAGGACACCAGTACAAAGGTCACATATACCTTGCAGGATAGTCCCCACAGGGAGGGGGGATCCCCCTTTGCTGGCCTTGCCTGAACAGGGATAGCCATCCTCTCTCTCTGCGCAGGTAGAGGAGATAAAGGACAATGACATCGATGTCCTGACTCTTTCGGAGACCTGGACGGGTGAGAATTCGATGCCGGATATCATCGCCGCTCTCCCAAACGGATATGATGTAATGTGGCACAACCGCCCAGGTGGCTCACGGGGAAGAGGGGTAGCTATCTTCTATAGGAAGACCCTGTTAGTTGAGAAGCTGCTATCAGAGACAATTGACCTGACTGATTTGCTTGGGGTAAAAGTCACTGTGCACAATGTGTGCTGGGTGATCTTGTCATTCTACCGTCCACCCAATTCAACTCCACTCTTCTATGATCTATTCTGCCCTATTATATCTGACTTATGTTCCAGATATATGAAAATTCTGGTAACTGGAGATTTTAATTTACATTGGGATAACCCCAACTGGGACCTGCCCACGCGCCAGCTGGACACCTTAATGTCTGCGGTGGGTTTTAAACAAATTGTGGATGTCCCCACACACGAAAAAGGCCACACTCTTGACCTTGTGTGGACCACAGATGCTAGTCTAACCCTTAAAGACGTAGCCCCTTGCATCTGGTCTGATCACCACCTGATATCCTGTGAGGCCCGCATTAAAGGCTGTACTACCAGCTGTCCGCCTGGTATCAGGAAAACCCGGAAATGGGCCGAGGTTGATCTAGCATCCCTGACTAAGGTGCTCCCGGTAACATCCCAGGTCGCTGATCTGGGATGCAGCCTGGACCGTGAATACTCTGATCTAACCAGGAGCATGACCCGGGCCATTGATCAAATAGCGCCGGTGAGAACGCAGCAAATAAAGCGATCCGGTAAAGGGGCTCCCTGGTTTACGCCAGCCTTAAGGGAAACAAAAAGAAAGCTTAGAGCTCTGGAAAGAGTGTGGAGGAAAACCAAGCAGGATACTGACAGGAAACTCTATAAAGCCTCCCTTCAACAATATAAAAACCTTATGACCCAAGCTAAAGCGGACCACTTTGAGTCCCGCCTAAGTAAGGCAGCGAATATTCAGAAAGAGACCTTTAAAATACTGGCAGAGTTGAGCAAAAAAACAGATAACTCCAAGGCCCCTATTGACTGTAACACCTTTCAGGCTTACTTTTTAGAGAAGGTGAAGATCATCATCCAGGAGATAAAGAACGGGGTGGTATTAGGGACTGCTATAACTTCAGCACCTGAGATCTTGACCGACTGCTCCCTTGAATTGTTTGCAGAGATGGATGTATTGATTTTAGAACAGCTGATGAGTAAAATTAAATCTGGCTCCCCAGCTGATCCATGCCCACCTGAGATCTTCCGTGTTGCGCGCCCCTTGTTGGAGGAATGTATCATCTCCCTCCTCAATAGATCATTAGATACGGGGTACCTACCGGCTGAGCTTAAGGAGGCGCGTGTAAGACCTCTATTGAAAAAGTCTGGATCAGATCCTGTGGTGTTAAAGAATTACAGACCTATTTCCCAGCTGCCTTTTCTCTCAAAAGTTCTTGAGCAGCATGTATTAAAGTCCCTGTCCCTCTATCTGAAAACTCATCATCTACTCCATGAGCGACAGGCAGGTTTTCGAGCTCATCACAGCACCGAGTTGGTGATGCTCTCGGTGTTGGATGAACTAAGAGGCATGGCTGACTGCAAGAAAACGAGCGCCCTGATTTTGCTGGACTTATCAGCGGCGTTCGATACTGTCAGCCATGCCTTGCTTTTGGAAAGACTGAAGGACTTTGGGATTAAGGGCCTGGCCTTTCAATGGTTCCTTACAGGAAGGACCCAAAAGATACAACTGGGGGACGAAACATCTGAGACAGGGATTTTAGAGTGCGGGGTGCCACAGGGGTCCGCCCTGTCCCCGCTTCTATTTAATCTCTACCTGCAACCATTGATTGCTTCTTTGGCCACCATGGGCTGTAAAGTCTTTAACTACGCGGACGACACGCAACTGCTGTTAAGTGTCGATGACACTATGGCCGCACAACTCCAAGCTCAGAACATCTTGCGGTTCACAGTGCAATGGATGACGGATAACCTGCCAAAAATTAACCCTGACAAGACTGAGGTACTAGTGATTCCATCCACTGCCTCACCTTGGTGTGATCTCTATTGGCCCACAGAGTTAGGCCCTGCTCCAAAACCAAGCCCGTTTGTAAAGAGCCTGGGGATCAAGCTGGATGATGATCTGTCAATGGCCCCTCAGATCTCTGCGGTTGTGGGAAGCTGCACAAACATCATTCGGCAACTGCGGAAGTTAATTCCTGTCCTCTCACAATCCATGATGCGATCAATAGTAGCGGCCACCATCATTTCCAGAATTGATTACGGTAATGCCCTTTACCTTGGCTTACCTAAAACTCTGACCAGTAGACTTCAGGTCATAATGAATGACGCTGCCCGGTTGATCTTCAGGCTACCGAGGAGATCTAAAGCCACTCCCCTACTACAAAGTTTGCACTGGCTCCCCATTAAAGAAAGAGTGGAATTTAAGAACTTATGCACGGCCCATAGGGCAATCTATGGCAAAGCCCCAACCTATATCAAAGATCGTCTGCAACTTTATTGCCCTATGAGAACACTTCGATCTTCAGACTCCCAATTACTGGTCTGTCCTCGCTACAGGTTAGTGACTAAGGGAGGGAGAGCCTTTTCAGTGCTAGTTCCTCAGCTATGGAACAGGCTGCCGGAGGTGCTGCGCCGGGAAGGGAATCTACTACGATTCAGGAAGAGCCTAAAAACATTTCTGTTCAGCAAAAGCATGAGCACAGTATAATCCAGCTATGACCTCAGCTTCCATCTTGCTAAGTTATTGTCTATTACCATCTTTCCAGGCGCTTAGAGACCTGCAGGTGATTAGGCGCGATATAAAACCTCACTAACAATAACAAAGGTTAGAATCTCAGACTGGGGAGTCTGGGCCAAGCAACCCCTCAATAGACTTTGGGGGGCATCGGACTGGAAGGTATCCTGGAGGGACGAACAAGGGCATTAGAGGGCTGTAACGCCAACACAGCATATTGCGTTAACACGATGGGCCCCAGTGGATTCACCATAAAGACTGAAGCGTACGCGGGGCACACTTTGTGCAGTTCGACACCGTCTTGGTGTAGGTATCAGGGTCACTGGTGTTTTCTCTAGTATAAGCATGGCCCAATTCTTGCTGGTTATGGGAGTGTTCCTAGAAACAGCAGGGTGTAAATGGGAATGCCGGCCTTGGTGGGGGGCCCTGGCTGCGACGTCGCCACACCCAGGGCTGTGGCGGAGTTACAGGGCGATCCAGAGGCGGAAAAGTACTCAGGGGTACGCTCTTCAGGAGCAGAAAGGATGCTGAGGCCTAATATCCCTAGGAAGTCTGTCCGGTGGACCCTGGGGTGCGACAGCGCCCCGTTATCCTACGGGTGGTTGGAAACCTGTACAACCGGGGGTCGCTTGAACGCTCCACCCCTCGTAGGGGTGGGGGGCGTAGGCAAGAGGATGGACCAATGGTTCACCAGAAGTGGGAATGGCTACCCACTCACCACAACCGCTAAGCACCGATTGGCTAAGGCCACGATGCGAGTTTGGCC
Source organism: Lissotriton vulgaris (assembly GCF_964263255.1). Classification (NCBI taxonomy): domain Eukaryota; kingdom Metazoa; phylum Chordata; class Amphibia; order Caudata; family Salamandridae; genus Lissotriton; species Lissotriton vulgaris. The sequence goes on along the minus strand of NC_141691.1, from coordinate 2,055,256,802 downwards.
CATCAGGTGGTAGGCTGCGAGGGGCGGCTTGCCTTTGGATCGCCTCTAAGATAACCCACCTTGTTGGCATTTTGTTATGCTAATAAACCTGCAGCTAATTTTTCCCAACAAAAAAGTTGTCTTGCCTGCTTATTTTATGCTGCATGTATGTTGCTGTAGGAGGGATGGTCAGTGGGCCGATATTGGCACTATGCGGGCCGACCGACTCGTCCACGTAGGGGGCCCTCATAAGAGGGCGGCCCCCGTAGTGCCACAAGATGGAACACGGAGCAGCCTAGTGTCTCAGGACCCCGTGGGTCCTGCTTGTCACTTCCAGCCTGGGCAGGGCAGGGAGGACTATATAGTCCTACCACACCCCCCTATCGGCCTCTTTGCTCCCTCACCCTCCTGACGGCCTCTTTGCTCCCTCACCCTGACGCTGTTTCTCTCCCTACCGCGTACCCGGCATCTTCAGGGTGGGGGGGGGAACTATTTCTAATCCTTTTCTATTTTGTGTTGCAGGCGGAAATACAGGGCGATCCAGAGGCGCAAAGGTACTCATGGGTACCCTCTTCAGGAGCAGAAAGGATGCTGAGGCCTAATATCCCCAGGAAGTCTGTGCGGTGGACCCTGGGGTGCGACGGCGCCCCGTTATCCTACGGGCGGTTGGAAACCTGTACAACCGCGGGTCGCTTGAACGCTCCGCCCCTCGAAGGGGGGGGGGGCTTGAGCAAGAGGGTGGACCAATGGTTCACCGGAAGTGGGAGTGGCTACCCACTCACCACAACCGCTAAGCAACGATTGGCTAAGGCCACGATGCGAGTTTGGCCCATCAGGTGGTAGGCCGCGAGGGGCGGCTTGCCTTTGGATCGCCTGTAAGATAACCCACTTTGTTGGCATTTTGTTATGCTAATAAACCTGCAGCTAATTTTTCCCAACAAAAACGTTGTCTTGTCTGCTTATTTTATGCTGCATGTATGTTGCTGTAGGAGGGATGGTCAGTGGGCCGATATTGGCACTATGTTACAAAGTGGACATGGGATGTCTGTATGTAGTATATAGTTGTATAAACTTTGTATTTTCTTACAAAACCTTTTCTAAACTAAAAAGCAGGTATTCTGTTGGCCAGCAAAAGCAGCAACAGTACAGGGAGCGCCTTGGAGGAAATAGAAATGCAGCGTGAGTCCTGGTGGTCTGACACTGGGGCGCACACACACATTCCATAGGCTGTGCGGGGGAGACGCCTGCAGCAGGAGAGTGGGACTGCACGAGCTCTCCTTTCCTGCCAGAGGTCCCAGATCTAAGTGCCTGGCCCTCTTAGGTAGTTCACGAGCTCTCCTGTCCTCGCTTGGAGCAGTGAGGAGTCTGAGGGAGGACAGCTGGCGCTGCCACTCTGCGCCTCCAGCCTCAGCAGCTCATCAGGGGAACCACAGATGCGCTCCGCATGCCACGTCAGCAGTGGACAAAGAGACAAACCGAGATGTTACTGTCTCTTTAAAACAACACAGATTCCTGTGAGGGGAAAAGCAAGACAATGGGTGTTACAATAATACTAAAACAATGAAAGAGAACACGATAAGTGGATTGTATATGAAGACAATCAGGGAAGAGGATAGAGCTATTCAATGCACATTACATGACATGCATTGCAGGTATGTAGGGGAAAGGGTGTGTGCTTACGTGTGATCCCTCTAATAACACACACTGAAATGCTGAGGTCTAAACGAAGTCTTTTTTGGGAATCAACTAATTGACCTGGCATGCAATGTTCGCTTTGTATACACACTGCTCCACTCACCCATACATCTCACTCACAGAGGGACAATTCACAACATCCAAAGAGCTCCTCCTAAGTTTTGGAGCTGTTTCCTGTATGTTGAAGCATGCCACCTTTCGGCGGGTGAGGGTTTTCGGCCGAAAAAGAAAACTTATTTCCACACTCGTCAGGAAGATTGCATGTCAGTTCGATCTTTTGATTACCAAAAATGCCTTCACTTAGACTCAGCTATCTCAGTGTGTGTTTCAGAGATGTGTAGGGAGAGAGTTCCAGCTGGCCTTTAAATCTCCCTTTAAACTCCTTAACCTTCAGGTAACCTGCACCGCTTTGTAGTGGCGATTCAAACCTGTGACCACCACCTTACACAGAGATCTCCGAAACATGTGAATTAACACCTGAGCTTTCTTAGCAGTATACTTAGCCTTGCTGACCATCTCTGAAGCACGTGACCTGCGCCCCTAAGATATCCTGAAATATGGTGTCTGACCCGTACAGGTAGCAAGAGCACATCCAGAAAAGTCTCTATTATTGCATTTCATTCTCTTGTCAATGTCCTTGGGGCAGCGTGTGTAAGGTTTCCCGTCACTTACTCCACTCCTCATGACCGGAAGTCGCCCCAGCTCTGCTTCTCAGGAATGTTTCACAAAGACTCTTGGTATGTCCGCTTCTATGTTTGATGAAAGGAGCCTGGGGCCAGTGTCAGCAGGCATACCAGAGGTATGAATTGTTGCTGATGTCACGCCCTCATGCCACAGGCTTCACCTTAAACCATCTTCAACAATGAGGTGAATGTGAGTGATGCACAGACTTTGCATAAATATTTCTGTCTTATGCCCCAACCTGACACAGTTTCTTTTTCTCTGTTCTCATGTGTTTGTCGAAAGGAGGAAATGAAAATGAAAAGGCGGCACACCTTCAAAAGAGAATTATTGACTGTACCCAAATACCTGCTTGGAGGGATTCTATTTACTGATAAACAGCAGCTAAAAACTGGGTTATCGTTCTGACTCAAATGCATAAAACAATTGAAATGCTCCAGTTTGGCTTGTAGTGAAATACAACCCTCGCACCTCCTCCTTGCAATGCAAATGACATCACACAACTTCACTCATGGCATCATGAGCCTTCTTTGCATCACTTATGAAATCATCAATGGCCTCACTGCTTGAACCATAACTTGTGCCGCCTCGTATGGCCTAGAACATAACACATGACATCATTGATGGCACAACTCATAATGCTATTAATGAAGTCATGCGTGATGACATTTGCGAAGCCAGTGGTAGGTGCAAGTCATGGTTTGTTCAGTGATCCATCCGTTACTGCCCAATTTCAGTGGTGTTATGGGTTTGAGCCGCAACCATAACTCAAGGCCTTCTTTAAAATTTTGCAGGCTGGATGCCTCGTCAAAACATGGAGAATATCCTGTCGGCCGTATTAAGGGGTATATTCACAAGAACGTGTTCTAAACATCACTAAAAAATGCTAACGCACCTTTACACATCGCAGCCGATCACAGGAAAACAACCGTGTGTTAACGTGGAATTCACAACAAGGCGGTAGCATGCGATAGTCTGCCGAGACCGCGGTCAATGTCCACGATTCAACCACCTCGCCGGTGATAAAAACACAAACCTCAACACCAAAAAACATGCAATGGGCCAAAGCGCAATGAGGAAATCAGCAATAAGCAGCGCCAGGCCTGCAATACACACATGGCAGGCGGGAAAAATCAGTATAAAAGCAGGAAAAACACCTAAACATAAACTGACCAACACCCAAGCACTATGGAGGCAGCCGGAGCAGGTGCAGAGGACAAGCGCAACCCCACATTCACCCAGGATGAACAGCCTGTGTCCTCGGGGACAGGGAAGGGCAAGGACAAGAAGAGGAAGATGAAGTTCAGTCCGCAGGAAAACAGGATCCTGATTACGGAGGTGATGGAACACCATCAGCAACTGTTCGTCACCTCCAACGTGTCATTGTGAACCAAAAATGGGATTTGGCGGAACATCGTGGACAAGGTGAATGCTGTCAGAGAGCACAGGAGGTCAATGGACGAGGCCAAGAGGCGATGGATTGACATCAAGCGAAAGACCAAGGAGAAACTCACAACCAACCATAGGGCAGCAATGCAGACTGGAGGAGGAAGCCCAGCACCACAGCTCGTGCTGGATGACATGGAGGAGCTGGTGTCGACAGTCATCTGGGTGGAGACTGTGGGTGGAGTCGGGGGACCGGGCACTGCTCGACAGGACACAACACAACCACAACAAGGTGAGCGACCACCTGGTACTGGGGGGACGAGTTGAAAGGGCCACAATGGCGCACATGCACAATCAAGCAGAGCTCAGTGCACACCCACAATGACTCTGGGTCATGGCCCTGACCACACAATGACACCATATGCAATGCTATGCTGTCTGAAAATCAACATATACCATGCGGCTACATACATGTGGACACATTATAATACACCATCTCACCTTCATATTGCAGGGGCATCGTCAACAACCCCTGCAGAGCAGTCCCAGCCACTCTTCACTGATGACGATGAGGACAACGCCAACATCGACACACAAACCCTCCAAAACATCAAGGACATCATCCGCAACTCACCTCCAGGATCAGGGCAGCCCAACTACATCAAGAAGACCCCACCCACTACCCCAAGCACTCAGCAAGAGGCACCCACATCCCGGCATGTTCCCAAGACCCCCAGTAACAAACCATGGCCTTCCAATGCTGTATGCTGGAGGGCCAGAGGGAGACGGCTGTGCAGATACGGGTAATGTTCGGCCTCATAACTGCCAAAATGGACGCCATCCATGGGTGTCTAGGTCATATCAGGGACCATCTCCAGCCCCTAACGGACACCTATGGCCTGCTCCATGGCCTGCTTCACGGTCTCCAAGGAGCCCTGACTGACAGAGCTAGAGTCATGACGCGGAAGGAAGAACACCTGTCTGCTCAGATTGGCTCCAGCAATTCCAGCCGTGAGCTGGCACACATGTGGAGGCTCATGGAGGACTTGGTGCTGATGGAGGCGGAAATGATGGCAGCCACCTCTGCACATCAGCAAAATGCAGCTGGGATCTACCATGCCCTGCAGATCCTCATCATGGCATTGCTGCCACAAGGCTTGGCGCTCATGAATGCTGCTGCCCCCACACCGTCCACATATCCACCCCCTGGTGTGTCAGTGCCTCACAGTGTGTCAGCCGTGTCCACTCCGGCACCTGATGAGCCACTGCCACACAATGCAGCCGACAATCCACCTCTGGCCCATTATGGGTCAGTGGCACACAGTGCCGCAGCTGGTACTGAAACACCCACAGGTGGATGGGATTGTTGTCAGAAGGAGGCAGTAGCATTCATCTCCGCCACCTGGCCTGTTTCTGCTTGGTGTTGCACATGGCCTCATGACCTCCCACTGACCCCGATACACTCTGCTGCACTCACCCTGGACCGCAACATAGACTGACATATCCTGTTTGATGACCAATGACAAGGCAACCAGACTGCAGACAGTTCCCTTTCTCTTCCGCAGTATCTGTCATCCCCGGATGGACTCTGGCTGGCCCTCCATGGACCATTATTGTGTGGTGTGCTTGGCACGGCCCTGTATCGCTCCAGCTGCAACACTCCACTGGATGTGCAATAAACATCCAGTACCGCAGTGCTGTGTCATGTCTTTCATCATTCCTGCATGAATGTGTGGATGGTAGTGGGGACAGTGTTTCCCCTTACGTCAATGATGCTCATGTAGTGGGATGCCTGTCACCGTGTGCTATAGTTGCCTAATGTGCCTCGGGTGCTGTGGACACTACAACAGGGACACACGCATTAGTCACTTCCTTGTTCAGACATGGACTGAACCATGCCCAGAACCCCCGAGTCATTGTTGCAAGCCCTGCGCTGGGCCGGCGTAAGCCAGGCCAGACCACTCTGCTGACGATCTGAGGGGGGGCCCACATAGCTACCTGTCGCAGGCATACGCGCTGGTCGTAGGCAGGTCGATGATCGAGTTGTCAGCATGGCACGGCCGAGGGCAGATCTGTACACACACCACACCCATCCGGCACAGGAGTCACAGGCCTTGTGACCCCCCAAATATAAGGGGCCGACAACATCACATATCCCTCTGCCGGTGGTGACTGGATGACGGACGCTCCACGGTGCTCAATCATAAAGGGCCCATGAGTTGCTGTGCACATGGTTGGTGGCACCCGAGGCCTTGCAGCCGACATGGGCCTACCACCACGTGGCGCTGACTGGAATAGCACAGGGTTAGTGGCACATGGCGCTGACTGGCGTTGCAAAAGGTTGGTGGCACACGTAATTGCTGAGCGGGTGTGCAGCCTGCGATGATGATGTGTGCACTGATGTGGTCTCCGCCATTGAAGACTCTGGACTCATTATGTGTGGGACATGCTGATCTGCGGGCGGACCCGCATGATGCGGACCATGCCATGGTGGTGTGACAGGGGCCTGGAGCTTTCACGGGCACGCTGTGTGCCTACTGATTGACACACCGGTGGCAGCAGGTGAGCAGTGGGGCCTGTGCGTGTGGACCCGCATGATGTGGACCATGCATTGTGGCGTGACAGGGGCCTGGAGCTTGCACAGGCACGCAGTGTGCCTACGGATGGACACACCGATGGCAGCAGGTGAGCAGTGGGGCCTGTGCGGGCAGTGGTGGTGGTTTCTCTCTTTCTCCCTTCCTTCCCACTCTCACTCTCACTCTCTCTCTCTCTCCCTTCCCTCTCTCGCCCCTTCCCTCTCTCTCACTCTCTCTCCCTTCCCCCCTCTCTCTCTCTCTCTCTCTCTCTCTTTCTCTTGCCCTTCCTTTCCTTCCCTCTCTTTCTCTCTCTGGCTCACTTTCCTTCTCTCTTTCTCTCTTTCTCGCTACTCTGATGTGTGCATGACACACATCCTGATTTTGTGCTTTCTCTTCCAGGCTGTGTCGTCGAGATTGTCTCTGGTGGACCCAACAGGCACCTTCCACATTGCTGTTTTGTGTTGTGTTTCTATAAAGTTTTTGGTTGTCACTTCACTGCTGTGTGACTGTTTCTCGTTCTTCTGGCAACACATGTGTGTATTTATTTTGGTACTGTGCCTCACTGTGTGTTTGCAGTGGCTCTTGTCAAATGTCAAATGTCAAAAGCTTTTATATAGCGCAACAATTCACCAAAAAAGGTCTCAGGGCGCTTGGCAGAGAAACGGCAATTAACCATTGCAGGGAGCAAAAAGTGGGTGAGAGGGAGATTACTTCGGAAAGAGCCAGGTTTTCAAGCTCCTGCGGAACGCTAGATGGTTAGAGAGAGACAGCAGATGGGAAGGCAATTTATTCCATAGCTGCGGTGCCAGATAGGAGAAAGCCCTGCATCCATTTCTGGAGGTACGCGCCTTAGGTTGAACAAGAAAGGACTTCGTGCTTGAACGTAAAGTTCTGGACGGTTTATACCACACTAATTTCTTTGCCAGGTATGTGGGTGCTGTACCATAGAGGAGTTTGTGGGTGAGACTTAGGATTTTAAACTGACATCTTTGCCGCACTGGAAGCCAGTGTAGTTTTTTTAGGCTAGGTACAGAGGCAGACCTTGGTGGTAATCCCAGTACCAACCGGGCTGCCGCATTCTGTAATATTTGGAGTTTGGTAAGCACACCTTCATTGATTGACATAAACATGGCATTACCATAATCTAGACGGCTGATAATAATCTTGTGTCGTGCGCAGTATTTGTATGTACAGGGGAGAGCACTGGGGGGTGCCTTGGGTGGTTGTGGGGGGTGTTGTGGCCCTTATGGGTATCGGCGTTGTATGATCATTGTCTCCTTGGCACCTGTGGGTCTTCAGGTGTGTCTCTTGGGCTGGGCTCCCTTTCATGCTGCAGGAAGTCGTCCTGCTTAGCACCAGCAAAAGGCAGGTGTTAATCCCCTGCTGCTACCGCGGCTTATCGCCTGTTTTTGTTTTGCTTCGTGGATCTGGCAGTTCCTTGTGAATGTGGTGTTGTGGTTTTTTTGTGCTTTTTTGCACAGGAACGCCCAATCTGCATCTAATTAGGGTTAGTTGGTGGTGTCCACCATGGAGATAAACTTTGGGGCAGTTATCGCAGGAATAATGGCGATATCTTAAGTTTGCACCAGCTTGTGAATGGGGTGTTAAATCTATCTCCGTATTTGTTGCGTTACGGTGGGGATAATTTGGAGTTGTGTCCTTGTGAATATCCCCCTTAGTGACATAGGCTATAATGTACTTGTAACACAGCGGATGGGACATCTGCCATGTTTGTGGCAGCGTAACCCATCCGCCAAGCTCCAAGTAAGGCTCTCCGTTTTCATCTCTGGCCTTTTCAGTGACTTTCATTGGTTTTGATATATGCACATGACATTAACTGGCAGATGCATCAACGGAAATACCTCCCGGTAAAACAGTGAATCGGTAAAACAGGCCGATACCAAACGCATAACCAGAAAATGCTATGCATCAAACAATGAATCGTTAAAAAATAAAGAATCGCAAATAACCCCCGCGGTAAAATACCGAATCGCAAAACAGACAATCGGAATTACCGAACCCCAAAGCGGCCCTCGGTAATACCGAATCGGTAATAAAGAATCGCAATGGTATGCATGAAAAGTCGCTAATACCGAAAAACCCAAAAATCGCTATTTAGCATGAGCAAATTAAGGGGAATCACAATCAGGAGGTAATGTAAACGGAAGGACAGAAAAAAAAATTACAACCCCCAACTGCAGGTGCTCACAATCAGTAACCCTTCAAAAAAGCCCTGGGAAACCCCACATGTCTACCAAAATGGATGCCCTGTACGTGCTTGCTAGGAGGAGGAGGATCAACGCCCAGGCCCAGCGCAGGAGGATGATCCAGGACAGGATCTTCAGGGTGCGCATCACTTTGCTGGGGCAGACCAAGGAACAGGTCTACGACAAGTATAGACTGAACCGTGCCATGATAATGCGCCTAATAGCTGACCTGGAACCATTACTGCAGCACGAGACCCGTAGGACCAACGCCATACCAGCCCATGTGCAGGTCCTATGCTGCCTGCACCTGCTTGCGTCTGGAAGCTTCCAGGGGGTAATAGCTGAGACTGGAGGCGTGTCGCAAAGCGCTTTATCACGCTTCTTCCACCGGTTCCTAGAGGCCATGCTGACATTAATTAATCGCCACATCACCTTCCCCACAACCCCCCAGCAGCTGACCCTCACCAAACGGGAATTCTACCAGGTGGCACAATTCCCCCATGTCATAGGGTGTGTTGACTGCACGCATGTCCCCATCTGTCCTCATTCAGCCACCGAATACACTTTCCGCAACCGGAAGTCATATCACTCTATAAATGTGCAGGTGGTGTGCAATGCCAAGTACATCATTACGGACCTTGAAGCCCAAAATCCCCGGGAGCACACACGACGCTTACATATTCCGTCACTGTGGCCTCCACAGGCGCCTGATCAACGGTGAATTTGGAGAGGGACACCTACTAGGTACATATTGATGCATCATCGTACTCTCCACCCACTCCATCCCCACATGCATATTTTCAATCATGCTGATGACCATTCTCTCCCCATCCTGCAGGTGACAGCGCATACGCATTGCGTGAATATCTACTCACTCCCTACCTGAACCCAGCGACACCACAAGAGCAGCGCTACAACAGAGCACACATCAGCACAAGGAATGTGGTTGAGCGTACATTCGGCATCCTCAAGAGCCGCTTCCGTATACTGCACAAGACTGGAGGTGCCTTGCAGTACGACCTAGTGACCTGCTGCCAGATCATTGCTGTGTGTGCCATCCTGCACAACATCGCTACACGCAGGGGGATACCCATAGAGGTGGACGGAGAGGATGAACTACATGCACAGCAACCACCCCCCCAACACCGACAGGCGCATGTGCCCAACACAGCTGAAGGGCAAAGGAGGCGGACATACATCACACGGAATCATTTCTGAGACAGGTAAGAGAGAGACTTGACAACAGGTCTCGATTTGCAAGGGTTTAATGGGCATGGACGCCTGAGTGGTGCAGAGAAACAAAACAAAAACATGCTGCTGCTGCAGTTAAAGTCAAACTTTAATTGTCCGTCCTCAGAACGGGTGATGCGTGCGGCACTTAAGTCTGGCCATGGTTACGTCACCAAGGACAGTGTAACTTTGTCACATGTTCACTTCCGTTTGCCGCGTACCCCCAGTCTCTTGTCCTGTGACTCCTCGGCTTCTACTCGATGGGAGTCTGTGGCCACTGCGCCTCCTCCCGCTGGTGTCCGATAGGGAGACGCTGCTGACACTGGAGGCTGCCTCACTCCCCTCTTCCGCCCCCAGTATGCTGACACTGGCTGACCCAGGCTGCAGTTGCTCCACTGCGGTGGTCACCCTCTCAAGGGCCTTTGCCACATCCCCACAGTAATGACCTAGGTCCACTTGCAGGGACACGGACCTGCGGGACAGCACAGCCGTGCTGTTGCAGAGCTTATTGATGGCCTTGTTGGTTGAAGTCACTGCCAGCATGATCTGCCTGTGACGCCGCCGCTCACTCTGTTGGCCTGCCACTACGGCACGTGTGAATTCTTGCAGGCACAGCTTAATGTCATTGTTGCCGGCAGCTACGGCAGTGGTGTGCTCACGCATAGCGTCTGTCATGTTGCTAAGTTTGTTGCATAGCTTGGTCATGGAGAGTTTCATGGCACCCATGTGTCTCCCCTGCAGGCGCTGGACACGCAGCATCCGGGTCTCCACAACTCCATACCCTCCGGACAGATCGACTGGTCTTGCAGCACCACGAGCCGGGGTCTCAGCCCTCTGCCTGATGCGCTGTCGTGATGATGTTTGGCTGGTTGGAGTGACGACAGCCTGGCGTGGAACATTTGGGGGTGCTGAACTGTGATCAGATTCCATCAGGGGCAGGGAGGGAACATCAGCTCTGCGGCCCTGCGGAGTGGCCCGCACTGGTGGTGGTGGTGGTGGTGTCTTGGACCGCGAGGTTGGTGGTTGTGGTGGTGTCTTGGACCGCGAGGTTGGTGGTGGTGGTGGTGAGGGTGTCTTGGACCGCAGGGATGGTGGAGGTGTCGACCGCCGTGGTGGTGAAGGGGAGGACATGGCTTCAGCTCCATGTGAGCACTCGGCTTCGGACAACACTGGCGTCTCAGAGATGACGAGGCGGGCACTGTCGCCTGAATCGTAGGGGGATGCATCTGTGTGTGAAACAGTGCATAGTTATAATCATGGTATAGTATGTGGAAATAGCAGTGGCATCTCACAATAAATAACATTTTCAGTCTGACAATTGACCCTTTGCTGCTGTATTCATCTCTGTGCTCTAGCATGCACCCATTCATGTATGGACTGCAACTCCCATGGTGCAACACATTGGTGAGGGTATGTGTTCAGGGCAACACTACATGGGCACTGGGTCTGGCATGGGGGATTGGGCAGGGACTTAGTACACGCTGCATTGTTACGCTGTCATGCTTCTTACCTTGTCCTCCTTCCGCAGCACCAGCGGTGTCCAGACGTGTGACCCCCACAACAGCTTCCGGTTCTATGGTGGACTCCACTAGATCCTCCAGGGCAGTGTTTGGCGTCACGTTGGCTGTGCCCCCTCCTGTGCCACCAGCATCCTTGACCCTCTGCGCAATCTTCTCCTTGGCCCTCTTCCTTAGGTCATACCACCGTTTTTTTAGGTCGTCGATGCTGCAGTGGGTGACTCCGCAGGCATTTACCTTGTACTTGATGCGCAGCCACATCTTGCGTTTTTCTGCCTCTGGCACCTTCAGGGACAATTTGCCAAACAGTCTGTCATTATTGCTGGTCACACACTCGATGAGGATTTCCAGCTCCTTATCAGAAAACTTCCTTTTGCGCTTTCGGTGTGTGTCCTTTCCCTGCTGGGGGGGCCTCCTTCTCCATCTTGTCCTGCTTGCCTTGTCCTGCTTGCTACAGGTTCAGTCTTGGTCCTCAGCTCCTGTGCTCTGCCTCCTCCTCAGTGCAACTCCGAACACAGAATGCAGTGTGGCTGTCCTACTTCCTGGTTGTGATGTCATCGGCCCGCTTCCGAAGCGTCGCGTAATTTGCCCTTTTTCGCTATTACCGAAATCGCTAATACCGGATTCACTAATACCGATTCGGTATTAGCTAACTCGGTATTTGCTACTCGTGCGGGTGTACTTTCGCTATTTAATAGCAATTTTTACCGATTCGGTAATTTTTACCGATTTGTTTGATGCATCGCGGTTTGCATGTCCTTAATAGCGATTCTGTATTTTTCGCTATTACCGACGTGTATTACCGAATGTTGATGCATATGCCCGTAAATCACAGAATAAGTCCTGGGAGACACATTCCTGTACAGCTTTGGGAAAACACCAATAAGGCAGACACAGATTACAGAAATGGTTAGAGGTACACTTAAGCTCAACATACGCAGTTCCCCAGAGACTAATACTCAAACCTATGTGACTGTGGACACATGCAAAACAGCACTCTGAGCTGCATGCATTCCCTCTGTATCACACACTGAGTCACACACTCACAAACCTATAATAATATTTTAAATAATAGGAATGACTCCGTTTTTAACTGTGTGTTTTTTCAGTGGATACAGTATTTTATATATAAAATGTATTTGTGGGAGGACATTCTTTCTCCTATTTGGCTCCCTCACTCTGGAATTTTCTTCCCTACCATCTACGCATTGAACAACACTACTCCAAATTCGTAAAGACGTAAAAACATGGCTTTTTAATCAATAGTCCCTCTCTTCTTCGGTCTAGTTTCCTTCATTTTTTCTGCGGCCCCTAGTGCCGGGAAACCTTCGGGTAGCTGTTGCGCTGTATTAATGTAATAAATAAAATAAATAAATAAATACATTTTATTAAATGTATCTTATATATAAAAAACGGTATCCACTGAAACTTTTGATAAACTTTATTTTTTATATTACATACTCTGTATGACCTGTAACAATGTTGAAACAATTGCATCTCAAAGACTGAAAGGATTTATATCAACATACTTCCTGAGGTAAGTTATATGTAATTGCAAGTTTAGTGTAAATCCATTCACCCATTTGGGATTGTAGATTTGGGCAACATTTCTTATGGGAGATAAAATGGGAAATCATTTGTTTTTTTCTCTCACCCTTAACTTTTTTTCCCATCGACGGATCTCCACAAAGCTTGACTTGTTGAAACTTTAGATAAATTTATTTAGCTGAGTATCCAGATTGGTAAATTTAATGCAAATTCATCCATGGGTCTGAAAGTTATATGCAAATCAAACAAGCATTTGCAATGCAATAGGCGTCGGATTATAAAAGTTTGAGCTGTTGGCATTGCTAATAATAATGCAACACTAGCAGCTCAAAGATTCAGTAATGTGAGACCTATTTCATTGCAATTGTGGCTTTTTTTGTGCTTTTTTTATATAGCACGAACTACACACACAACCACACCAAGCATTGGCATAGCCAATAGTTCTCGCTTTTGGGACCTTCTAAGTATTTATTTATGCAGCATAATATCCTTTGTGCAACCACATCAACTGTTGCAGGGCTAAACACTTATAAGGTCCCAAAGGCGAAACCTATTGGCTATGCCAATGCTTGGTGCGGCTGTGTGCGTGGTTGTGAGTGTGGTTGTGTGTGGTTGTGAGTGTGTGGTTGTGTGTGTGGTTGTGTGTGGTTGTGTGTGTGGTTGTGTGTGTGTGTGTGTGTGGTTGTGGTTGTGGGTGTTGTTGTGGGTGCGGATGTGTGTGTGCACACATAAAGGCCAACCACAATTAAGTATCTTGGATGCTATTGGCCAGGTCTACGCTTTTATCCGCTATTCCCCCTTTATGGTCCAGGTGGGTCCCTCCTGTAATTAGGGCAACGGTGTGATTAGGCTTAGGGGGAGATCTTATTTCAGTTCCCATGAAGTTCGGTTGCTCAATTCTTACTAGCTGCAGTGAAACAATCCTTTCGGGCAGCTTCCAGTTTCTTCTCAGCACAGGTGCAGAGCTCCCCTCATAAAGTATTCATTCTCATTCTCATTCTCTCTCTCTCCCCTTCTCTCTCTCTCGCCTTCTCTCTCTCTCTCATTCTCTCTCTCTCTCATTCTCTCTCTCTCTCTCTCTCCTTCTCTCTCTCTCCTTTCAGGTACCATATATTTCAGTTGCTCCGTTTTTTTACTACTTGAGGTGAAAGGACACATACAGGTTGATCTATTTCTGGGTAATGCGGACATGCACAAGTCAATATCCCTATAGGCAATACAGCCACACACAGACCAATTCGAGCTCAGATCACAGCGCTGTCCGGGCTGCAGCGATTGTAGGACGAATCGTCATGATTCAAACCAGGAACGGTTTCCAGAGAGACTACAGGCTTGCAGGCGCGGGGTTATACAAATCTCTCTCGACAGCCTTCCTCTTCCTGAAGTCCCACCAGCTTCATGGACCCGCTGCACCCAACTCCTCCTGAAGAGTTACTCTTCCTTCAGTTTTGGAAGGCTCCTTCCTCTCTCATCAGCTGGCTGGCATCTGGGTGCTTCAGGGCAGGTATTCAACTCTTCTCTGGTGATGTCCCCTCACCATTTGAAGACTAGTTGTCAGATAGACCCCAGCCCTGGTTGAACAGCAGTCCTCTGGGTACAGTAGATTGTTAAGTATCTGCTTAGTGCGGCCCACTGCCTTTAGAACACACGAGGGGTGGTATACAGCGCCTCATGCAACGTCCAGGCGCTTGAAATCTTGAGGTCATCACAGCAGCTACAAAACACAATGACAACAGATAAGACAATGTTACAACGTGGACATAGGATGACTGTATGGAGTATATCTATATCTATATCCATACTACTATAATAAAGAGAGAGCTGAAGCCTTTAAGGCGGGTAATCTCAGTAACCACAGCACCAATTTACAACACTCAATACAGCCTTGGAAAGGGCAGTTGCAGCAGAAGGACATAGGCTATGCAGATGCCCACCATATACATTTAGAAGGTTAAAGAACCGTGCCAGCAAAGTAGTCCCTTGTGGGCATGTCTGCGTTGTGCTGTGGACGTGTGCTGGGGCGTGACATACGCTGGGGGCATGTGGTACGTTACGCCCTTCATGCCATGTTTCATATCCTGGTTTATCAAACAACAGCGGTCCTTAGCTAATTTACAAATCAACATAATACAGTATAGAAACACAATGGAAAGCTATACGAATTAAGATTTCCAAACCCAGCCGGGAAAGGAGTTTATTTTCTGGAGACAATGTCCAATCTTAGAATATACACAAAATAGTTTGACACAAGCCTGTGCCATACATAACAAGAAAAAGAAGAATAGAGTTAGGGTGAAAGGGGTGTCTTTCAGGCAAAGGAAGAGAGCTAGGACAGGGTACTGTGAGCAAATCAAAAAATAGTAATGACAGTATCGCCTGGAGTGAAGTATACACAATCACATTTACCAATATCATTAGTGTAACCCCACTTATTAGTGTCGACGTTTCGATCCCTTAAGCTCGACACTAATAAGTGGGGTTACACTAATGATATTGGTAAATGTGATTGTGTATACTTCACTCCAGGCGATACTGTCATTACTATTTTTTGATTTGCTCACAGTACCCTGTCCTAGCTCACTTCCTTTGCCTGAAAGACACCCCTTTCACCCTAACTCTATTCTTCATTTTCTTGTTATGTATGGCACAGGCTTGTGTCAAACTATTTTGTGTATATTCTAAGATTGGACATTGTCTCCAGAAAATAAACTCCTTTCCCGGCTGGGTTTGGAAATCTTAATTCGTATAGCTTTCCATTGTGTTTCTATACTGTATTATGTTGATTTGTAAATTAGCTAAGGACCGCTGTTGTTTGATAACTTAGTTATACCCATGGTACTTAGCTATCCGTTGGGTCCCCCTTGTATTATAAAAAATGTTTCATATCCTGTGCTGGGGGCGTGGGCGTGTGCGGGGAGCAGCATTACGAGAGAAAAAAAGCAAGCGTACATTCCAGCTCCGGGTGTTCTTGCCCCGCGCTCCCATTGCCTTGCACCTGCTTTAGTGTATGTAGGTCAGGTATGGCGCGATTCCCAAGGGCAGGAAGGAGCGCAAACAGGGGCCATTGTGCAGGAAGTCCAATCTCGCCTTATCGTCCGGTGACGCCTGATGCGCACACTGGAGATTTACCACTTCTGTTGCACTCAGGCCTCGCGCGACGCACATCCGGAAACAAGGCCTGCCTCCACGGAAATAGCAAGAAAAGGCCCATCCCTCCCCCGGTAAGTACATTGCTGGCACGGCGGGCCACATCTCCAGCAACATACTCATATTGTTTCACCACCCATTTGAAAAATGCACAGGTCTCTCTCATGGATGGCCAGCACCGAGATACACTTTTAGACACACCTCCCGCCAGAAGTGCTATGGAGGGCGCTCACATATTAGGATTTAGGCATTTGTTATGGTAATTTTTATTGGGCAATATTTCGTGTTCTGGGGACGTGGCCAATGGGCACGACAATCGGCCGGCAGCAATTCATACCCAGACAACATCAGTACAGGCTGCTAGTAGTTGTATAAACTTTGTATTTTCTTGCAAAATCTTTTCTAAACTAAAAATTAGGTATACTGTTGGCCAGCAAAAAGCAGCAACAGTACAGGGAGCTTCTTATAGGAAATAGAAATGCAGCTTGAGTCCTGGTGGTCTGGCACTGTGGTGCACATACACATTTTATAGGCTGTGTGGGGTAGATGCCTGCAGCAGGAGAGTGGGACTGGAAGATCTCTCCTCCCCTGCCAGAGGTCCCAGATCTAAGTGCCTGGCCCTCCTAGGTAATTCACGAGCTCTCCTGTCCTCGCTTGGAGCAGTGCGGAGTCGGAGGGAGGACAGCTGGCACTGCCACTCTACGCCTCCAGCCTCAGCAGCTCATCAGGGGAACCACAGAGGTACTCAGCATGCCACTTCACCAGTGGACAAAGAGATAAACTGAGATATGGAAGCATGTTACTCTCTTTAAAACAACACAGATTCCTGTGAGGGGGAAAACAAGACAATGAGTGTTACAATAATACTAAAACAATGAAAGAGAACACGATAAGTGGATTGTATATGACGACAATCAGGGAAGAGGACATTACATGACATGCATTGCAGGTATGTAGGGGAAAGGGTGTGTGCTCATGTGTGATCACTCTAATAACACACACTAAAAATACCCGGGTCGAATAGAAGGCTTTTTTGTTAATCAACAGATTCAACTGACATACAATGTTCACTTTGTATATACTTTGATGCTCTGCTCCACTCGCCCATACATACTACTCACAAAGGGCCAATTCAAAACATCCAAGGAGCTCCTTCTTATTTTTGGAGCTGTAGCCCCGTATGATAAAGCATACCACCTTTCGGCGGGTGAGGGTTTTCGTCCTAAAACAAAAAGAAATTTTCCATACCTGTCGGGAAGGTTGCTTGTCCATCCGATCTGTTGATTACCAAAAAAAGCCTTCTTTTAGACCCAGGTATTTCAGTGTGTTTTTCAGTTTATGTTTTGTGTGAGAGTCCCCGCTGGCCTTAAAATCTCCATTGGACCCCTTTTGTGTCTTGATTACTCTAATAACGACGTTGACATATCGCATAATATTACATTTTATGGCGCTTAATCAGATGTGTTAATAACTAATCAACTCCCATGTGAGTCACCATACAAGATAGATTAAATCCAGAAAAAATTCCAAAGTGTGCCTTTCAGATAAATGCATATGTTTGCAGTGGGTGTGCAAAACGCACTAAGCTTTTAATGTCTGGTTGTAACTTTTGACCTCCAAGATACACAAGGATACCTGCACCGATGTATTAACTCACTAAGGTAACCTAATTTAGTTCAAATCCTTAACCTTCAGGTAACATGCACTGCTTTGTAGTGGTGATTCAAACCTGTGACCACCACCTTACACAGAGATCTCCGAAACATGTTCATTAAGCTCCTGAGCTCTCATGCCAATATACTTAGACTTGCTGACCATGTGACCAGCTCTGAAGCATGTGACCGGCGCCCCTAAGATATTTTTAAATATGGTGTGTGACCCGTGCAGGTAGCAAGAGCACATCCAGAATAGCCTCTAGTCTAGCATTTCTTTCTTTTGTCAGTCTCCTTGTTTGTGGCAGTGTTTGTAGAAGCACACCATTATTGGGGAAGGTTTCCCATCACTTACTCCGCCCCTCAAGAGCGGGAGTCACTCCAGCAGTGCTTCTCTGGAACATTCCACAAACGGGGACCGCCACCCCCGGGACTTTAATATTATGTATGCAGGGGGCTCACGGCCTCCCGCAGCCCCGGGGACCACCACCCCCATGGTTTATTTCAATAGGGTGGGGCTCTGAGGCCACCCCCAGCCCCGGGGACCGCCACCCCCGGGGCTATTTCAAAATGGGTGGGGGAGCTCTCAGGCCCCTCAGCCCCGGGGACCACAACCCCACGGGGTTTTTACAAACGTTGGAGGGGGCGCACGGCCCCCTCCTGGAGCCTTGTGGTGGCCCTGGGGACCGCTACCCTCCATGGCCGGCTCCTTCAGTGTCCTGGGGTGCCTACCTCCGGGACACTGTAGTTTGCTATGGTAGGGCGGGAGCCTCGTGGCACCGGCCCTACCATAGCAAACTGCTTTCCTATTTGGAAGAACGAGCAGGTTAACCTGCTCTCTCTTTCAAATAGGAAAGCAGATTGCTTTTCGTTAGGGGAGGCAGAGTGTTAGCTGCTCTCCCTGACGAAAAGCAGTGGGCTCCCGAAGGACACGGGGAGCTGGCAGGGACCATTGGGGACCCCCCATGGTCCCCGACGTAGAGGGTCAGCCCTGGGGATGGGGTCCACGGGGCAAGAAGTGGCCTGGGAGGGGGGCCACGCAGCCCCCCTCCTCAAATAATTAAAAAACTTTTTTTTTAAAGTAGCTAGGCTGGCCCCGGGGGATGGGGTCCCTGGGGCCAGACGTGGCTCGGGAGGGGGGCTACCCGGCCCTCCTCCTCCCCAATTATTTATTTTTTAAATGAGGCAGAGCCCCGGGATGGGGTCCCCGGGGCTAAAAGAAGCCAAAGGAGGGGGGCCACGCAGTCCCCCTCCCAATATTTTTTATAACTTCTGGTGTGTACGCGTTCGGTACGAGTACTGTATGACGTATGCTGCCTGATTCGTAAGGCGTACTGTACGCGTACCTAAGCAAGAAAAAGATAAATATTTTTCAGATATTTATCAAGTTTATGTGTTTAGATGTTGGGTGGCTCTAAAAAGAGCCCTTGTGTTTATTGGGAGATTTTAGTACCTATTAGTAAGTACTGATGCAGAATCTAAAGTTTATGAGGAAGACTCTGTTCCCTTCATCTGTAAAATGTACACCATCTCTCCTATAGATGCCATGCATATTGAAACGCAGATTGTTGTTGTAAATGGACCCCATTCTATAGTCTTGTAGAAAAGCAGAAACATATTTATTCACATGTTTCCTAGCTTTCTCAATCAGTGGGCAAAATTTATTGGACCAGTTCCATTTCTGTCTTTGGCATATGTTGGAATACACAAAGGCAGTTTGGGGGAAAATTGACATCAGTTGTGTATAGGTGTCCTTCATAAACATTTCCAGACCTACCCCATTCAAATTGCCTAGGTCATTGCAGTCACAGTGCACAATTATGAGGTCAGGGTGTTGGAGATGTAAAAAGGATTTAACCAATCCATTTAATGTCTACATTTGGTAAATCTAGGTCTTTGTGAATTCTTTTCTGTCTGCTTACCTTTGGCTCCAGAAAATATAGATGTGTCCCACAATCCACACTCTAAGCATCTTGAAGAGAGGTCTGGATGCACTCAGATGGTCTCTGTAAATGAAATGGCAGTTTGAAAAGTAAGATTTTTCTAAAATGGTGGATATGATGCAGTTTTGAAAAAAGCAAAGAAATGATCATTTTACACAGAAAACTAGGGTGCCATTTTCTGTTTTTTAAAAGCCTGATATTTATTGGTTAACAAAAACTGATAGAAAATAACATTACTTAAGATAAGCTGGTATATTGAAAAGTCAAGCACACTTGCTGTTTTGATTTGCAACATTGTTTGATGAACTTTTCACCTGTGTGCTCAGTTAAGTGTTCCCTGAAATGTTTCTTTGGTAACAGGTAGAAGGCAGAATGGGGGTAGGGTTGAAAGTTTTGTCAGTTGGAAAGGGTTCAAAAGTTCAAATATTAAAAATGTGTGTTTCCTCTTGATTTAATGTGGGAATTAATGTGATTTGCTATTTATGTGTGTAGATTGAGTGTGTAGATTGAGAGGAAAAGTGTGTTATTCACCATTGGTCTTCTTGACCCCCTAGGCCTGCTCTGGGTGTCCTACAAGGATCCTCAAGGTCTAAAAAATATTTTTATTTTAAAAAAACAATCGCGTAGTACGCGTATGGTACGCGTACGCCGTAAAAAATAAAATAAAACCCGAAGGTCACTTTTGTGGTAATTAGCCCCCGGGGGGCCAAGTCCTGGGGGCAAAGTGTTTATTGTTGTGGGGGGCCAGAGGGGCCCCCCAGCCCCGGGGACCGCGACCCCCTAGGCTTCTTTTTTTTAAATTGTGTGGGTGAGGTCAAGCCCCCCACATGCCCCGGAGACTGCCACCTCTTCGTGGCACTAAATTTTCGAATTGGTGAGTCAGTGACAGACCCTCCAGCCCTGGGGACACCACCCCGGGGCTTTTAAATGTTGGGAGGGGGGCCACGTGACCCCCCTCCTGGAGCCTTGTAGTGGCCCTGGGGACTGCCACCCCCCAGGGCCGGCTCCTCCAGTGTCCCAGGGTGCCTACCCCAGGACACTGTAGTTTGGTATGGTAGAGCGGGAGACTTGCGGCTCCCACCCTACCATTGCAAACTGCTTTGTTTTTTAGAAGAGAGAGCAGGTTAACCTGCTCTCTCTTCCAAAAATCAAAGCTGATTGCTTTTCTGCATGGGGAGCAGCATGTTGGCTGCTCAGTATGCAGAAAAGCAATACCGGCTCCCGAAGGATGCGGGGAGCCGGCTGGGACCGTGGGGGCATTGGGGCTCCCCCCACGGTGCCCAATGTTTTATATGAGCCCCGGGGGATGGGGTCCACAGGGATAATAAAAATTAGTGATAGGGGCTATTTTGTTTTCATGGTAAAATTAGCGTACGCGTACCATGCGCACCAGACCACGTATGCTGCGAGGTTTCTAAGTCGTCCCGAACCCGTACCTTAGCAAGAAAAAAAAAGAAAAAAAAATATTTTTCAGATACCTATCAAGCTTATGTGTTTAGATGTTGTTTGGTTCTAACTAGAGCCTTTCACTTTATTGGTACTTATAAGTAAATACCTATGCAGAGTGTAAACGTGTTGAGGAGGAGTGTTTTACAGTGTGTTGAAATTTTGACATCTATGGTCAGTTGAGTTTTGCATGATCTATTATTATGGTAACAGTACAAATCAAATTGGGGGTAGGGTTCAAAGTTATGTCAGTTGGAAAAGGTTCAAATGTTGAGCCAATCGAAATGTGTGTTTGGTTTTGAATTAATATGCGAAGCAATTTGATTTGTTATTAACATGTATATATGTGTAAATTAAGAGGGAAAGTGTGCCATTTTCTGGTTTTGCTAAAAACACTGAAGTTGAGAGATTCTGTATAAGGATATCTGCTGTGTGACTGGCATTCTTTTTAATCTACATATCAATTTGAAAGGTGAGTTGATAACTTGTAAGGGAATGTATGTGGTGCATTTTGTTTTTAGTAAGAGTAAAGTGTGTAGAATCACATTCTGAGTTTGTCTGCATTTTAATAACCATTGTGATAAAACCATTTGGTAATATAATGTGTTTGGTGAGTCAGTTTTGTGCAGTAAACTGCAGTACTAAAAATGTAGAATGTGTGCAGTCACTTTTTCAGTTCTAGAGTAGTTATTAGTGTTGCTTGTTTAGAATTAGGCTTGTGTTTCAAATCTATAATTCTCCAGTCAGTATACATACACTACTGCAAACTCTCTGGGGCAGATTTACAATCCTCTTGCGCGTCTTTGTGCTGCCATTTTCGTCACTTTTTTGATGTAATGATGGCACAAATAACGCAGCAAATTTCTTATGTATTTGCAAAATTAATCAGGGCTGTGCAGTGAAATGTAGTAGTTATATACATGGAATGTATAACGACTGGGGGTCCAGAAAACTGCTCTGGACCTGCTTGTATCGTTTCTGGCCAATAGATCACAAGCAGTATCTCTAGGACCCTACCAATCATCGAAGGTGTCTCTGCCGTGTGGGGTCCCTCAAGGCTCATCCCTGAGTCCGACACTATTTAATATCTGCGTGTCGGACCTTGCAAATGTCATCAAAGCATTTGGGATGAGCCTGACCTCCTACGCCGATGACACCCAATTGGTACTGGCTATCAAAGGGGACGGGGAGGAAGTGGCCAATCGATTCACGAGAGGAATGATGGCAATAGGTGACTGGATGGCCACGAATTGTCTGAAACTCAATTCTGAAAAAACTGAAGTGGTCATCTTCGGTCACCTCTCCCCGGGCTGGTCACCTGTCTGGTGGCCACCATCTTTCGGTCCCCCGCCGAGTCCAGCCAGCAAAGTGAGAAATCTAGGCGTCATCTTCGATGCTGGCCTCAATTTTATGGCACATGCGAATAAAACTGCGGCTTCAGCTCATATGAAATTGAGAATGATTAGGAAAATACTACCTTTCCTACCGAACACGGCCGGGAAAACACTGGTCAGCTCACTAGTCCTGTCCTCCTTGGACTATTGTAACGCTCTATTCTTAAATGCCCAAGTCCGAGTGACAAATAAGATGCAGTCAATCCAAAATGCAGCCGCACGAATGCTGGCTGGGATCCCCAAGTTCGCACCAGTTACAAACATCATTAGGGATCTCCATTGGCTCCCGATACGCAGCCGTATCAAATTCAAATCGCTGTGTATTGTTTACAAGTCACTCAATAATCAAGGTCCCCACTTTCTCAAACAGAATCTTCTCCATCATGTCCCAACCCGATCTCTTCGTTCCTCTATTCAGAACTTCTTGGCTGTGCCTTGCACTAGAACAGCCACCTGGGGCGACAGGCGTTTCCTGGTTGCCGCCCCTAGACTCTGGAACACCCTTCCTGCACATATCCGAGCAAGTCCCTCCCTGTTCACATTCCGCAAACAGCTAAAGACGTGGTTATTTGACCAATAGCCTTGTATATCTTCTTTACCCCAGTTGCTGATCCATCCCTTAACTAGCGCCGAGACGCCCACGGGTATTCGCCGCGCTCTACAAATGTCAATAAATAAATAAATAAAAAATGTGTGCAGTCACTTTACCGTTTCAAGATTAGTAAATGTGTTTTGGTAAAATGCAAGGTTTCATATTTTTGTCTAGAATCACACTGTGCGTATTTAGGAAATATTCTGAGTGAAGCATTTTTGTATGTTTTGTTTCTCTAGACACATAAGTGCTTAAATATCTGTCCTTTTTTGAAGTTTTGGTAGAATTATAAACTAGTTATTGTTTTTGTATTTGCAATATAAATCATGGTTGTATAGTAAAATGCAGTATTTATATTTCTGTAATGTGTGCAGTCATATTAGGTCTTAAAGAGTAATTAATAGAGTCTAGAATCAGACTTGTGTTTCATATCTACAATTTCCCAGTTAGCATATAAACACAGTTGCATACACTCTGGGGCAGATTTACAAGCCCCTTGTGCCTCTTTGTGGTTGTCTTGTGTCACTTTTTTGATGTAATATTGGCACCAATAATGTAGTAAATTGCTTACGTATTTGAAAAATGAATCAGGATTGTATAGTAAAATGCAGCAGTCATAAATATAGATTGTATTTAGTCAGTTTACCGTTTCTAGACTAGTTAATGTGTTTTTATGAAATGCAAGGTCTAATATTTTTTGCCTAGAATCACACTGTGCATCTGTGTGCATTTAGGAATCATTCTGAGTGAAGCATTTTTGCTTGTTTTGTGTTTGCAGACACATACTTGTTTAAAAACCTATCCTCTTTTTCAAGTTTTGATTGAATTAGAAACTAGTTATTGCCTTTGTATTTGGAAAGTGACTCATGGCTGTACAGTAAAATGCTGTATTTATATTTCTGGAATGTGTACAGTTATGTTACCCCTTTAAATTCAGTCAGGCACTCTCCTTGCAGAGCTGTAATCATTCAGTCAGTACCCAAATAGTCATGCAGCAAAGTAGGTCTTAGGGCATGGACTGTTTCAAACCCCTATACACTATGCATGCACTCTTCTATACACCTGTAAACTTGTATTTTATAACTTCAATTACCCAGTCTGTATACTTACACTTCCACCAAACACTCTGCCACTGCTCTTTCAGTACTGTAGTGAGCCATTCAGCAGTATGTGCTTATCTATGCACTGTGCGATAAGTGAAGCAGTTATAAATTAAAGCCAGGCACTCTCCTTGCAGAACTGTAATAATTCAGTCAGTACCAAAGTAATTATGCAGCAAAGTAGGTCTTAGGGCATGGACTGTTTCAAACCATTATACACTATGCATGCATTCTTCTATGCACCTGCAAACTTGTCTTGTATACCTTCAATTTCCCAGTCTGTATCCTTACACTTCCACCAAACACTCTGCCACTGCTCTTTCAGAATGTAGAGAGCCATTCAGCAGTATGCACTTATGTATGCACTGTGATAAAAGTGAAGCAGTTATAAATTCAGCCAGACACTCTCCTTGCAGAATTGTAATCATTCAGTCAGTACCCAAGTAGTCATGCAGCAAAGTAGGCATTAGGCATGGACTTCTCCAAACCCCTATACACTATGCATGCACTCTTCTAGGCACCTGCAAACTTGTCTTGTATACCTTCAATTGCCCAGTCTGTATCCTTACACTTCCACCAAACACTCTGCCACTGCTCTTTCAGAATTCTAGTGAGCCATTCAGCAGTATGTGCTTATCTATGCACTGTGCTATTAGTGACACAGTTATAAATTCAGCCAGGCACTCTCCTTGCAGAACTGTAATTATTCAGTCAGTACCCAAGTAGTCATGCTTCAAAGTAGGTCTTAGGGCATGGACTGTTTCAACCCCCTATACACTATTCATGCACTTTTCTATACAACTGCACACTTGTCTTTTATGCCTTCAATTGCCCTGTCTGTATCCTTAAACTTCTGCCAAACACTCTGACACTGCTCTTTCAGTATTGTAGTGAGCCATCCATCAGTATGGGCTTATCTATTCACTGTGCTAAAAGTGTAGCAGTTATAAATTCAGCCAGGCACTCTCCTTGCAGAACTGTAATTATTCAGTCAGTACCCAAGTAGTCATGCAGCGAAGTAGGTCTTAGGGCATGGACTGTTTCAACCCCCTATACACTATGCATGCATTCTTCTATGCACCTGCAAACTTGTCTTTTATACCTTCAATTGCCCAGTCTGTATCCTTACACTTCCACCAAACACTCTGACACTGCTCTTTCAGTATTCTAGTGAGCCATCCAGTAGTTTGGGCGTATCTATGCACTGTGCTAAAAGTGAAGCTGTTATAAATTCAGCCAGGCACTCTCCTTGCAGAACTGTAATCATTCAGTCAGTACCCAAGTAGTCATGCAGCAAAGTAGGCATTAGGCATGGACTTCTCCAAACCCCTATACACTATGCATGCACTCTTCTAGGCACCTGCAAATTTGTATATTATACCTTCAATTGCCCAGTCTGTATCCTTACAATTCCACCAAACACTCTGCCACTGCTCTTTCAGTATTGCAGTGAGCCATTCAGCAGTCTGTGCTTATCTATGCACTGTGCTATAAGTGAAACAGTTTTAAATTCAGCCAGGCACTCTACTTGCAGAACTGTAATTATTCAGTCAGTATCCAAGTAGTCATGCAGCAAAGTAGGTCTTAGGGCATGGACTGTTTCAAACGCTTATACACTATGCATGTACTCTTCAATGCACCTGCAAACTTATATTTTTTACCTTCAATTGCCCAGTCTGTATCCTTACACTTCCACCAAACACTCTGCCACTGCTCTTTCAGTATTGTAGTGAGCCATTCAGCAGTATGTGCTTATGTATGCACTGTGCTATTAGTGAAGCAGTTAATTCAGCCAGGCACTCTCCTTGCAGAACTGTAATTATTCAGTCAGTACCCAAGTAGCGATGCAGCAAAGTAGGTCTTAGGTCATGGACTGTTTCCAACCCCTATACACTATGCATGCACTCTTCTATGCACCTGCAAACTTGTCTTTTATACCTTCAATTACCCAGTCTGTATCCTTACACTTCCACCAAACACTCTGACACTGCTCTTTCAGTATTGTTATGAGCCATCCAGTAGTATGGGCTTATCTATGTACTGTGCTAAAAGTGAAGCTGTTATAAATTCAGCCACACACTCTCCCTGCAGAACTATAATCATTCAGTCAGTACCCAAGTAGTCATGCAGCAAAGTAGGTCCTAGGGCATGGACTGTTTAAATCAAAACCCTATACACTATGCATGCACTCTTCTATGCAACTGCAAACTGGTCTTTTATACCTTCAATTGCCCTGTCTGTATCCTTAAACGTCTGCCAAACACTCTGACACTGCTCTTTCAGTATTGTAGTTAGCCATCCAGCAGTATGGGCTTATCTATGCACTGTGCTAAAAGTGAAGCAGTTATAAATTCAGCCAGGCACTCTCCTTGCAGAACTGTAATTATTCAGTTAGTACCCAAGTAGTCATGCAGCAAAGTAGGTCTCAGGGCATGGACTGTTTCAACCCCCTATACAATATGCATGCACTCTTCTATGCACCTGCAAACTTGTCTTTTATACCTTCAATTGCCCAATCTGTATCCTTACACTTCCACCAAACACTCTGACACTGCTCTTTCAGTATTGCAGTGAGCCATTCAGTAGTATGGGCATATCTATGCACTGTGCTAAAAGTGAAGCTGTTATAAATTCAACCAGGCACTCTCCTTTCAGAACTGTAATCATTCAGTCAGTACCCAAGTGGTCATGTAGCAAAGTAGGACTCATGACATGGACTGATTCAAACCCCTGTACACTATGCATGCACTCTTCTATGCAACTGCAAACTTGTCTTTTATACCTTCAATTGCCCAGTCTGTATCCTTACACTTCCACCAAACACTCTGTCACTGCTCTTTCAGAATATAGTGAGCCATTCAGCAGTATGTGCTTATGTATGCACTGTGCTAAAAGTGAAGCAGTTATAAATTCAGCCAGGCACTCTCCTTGCAGAACTGTAGTCATTCAGTCAGTATCTAAGTACTCATGCAGCAATGTAGGCCTTAGGCATGGACTTCTTCAAACCCCTATACACTATGCATGCACTCTTCTATGCACCTGCAAACTTGTATTTTATATCTTCAATTGCCCAGTCTGTATCCTTACAAATCCACCAAACACTCTGCCACTGCTCTTTCAGTATTGCAGTGAGCCATTCAGCAGTCTGTGCTTATCTATGCACTGTGCTAAAAGTGAAGCAGTTATAAATTCATCCAGGCGCTTGTGAGAAGTTGGCCTGGTATATAATGCTCACTAATTCTTAGTGATCACTTTGTACCATGCCAAGCAACCCTCATGATGATTGGTTGTAATTCAACCTTGTAGATCAGTTATCCTAGTGGTAACGTGGACAAAGCAGTCTTAGGCTAAACTCTGAAAGGCATGTGAAGCCAGCTGTATTACCATACACAACCCCCTTGAATACCAAATGAAAGGACACCACACAGATATATATTGAAAATATATATTGATTTATTAACTATAATCCCCTGGCCTCTTTATGAGCACAGAAGCACAAACGTTAAATCACAAGACAGTTTAAAATACACAAAAGTTGCACAATATGGATGAGCCCTAGGGGCCACCTAAACCATATACTAAGAAAGTGGTATAAGGGATACCAATCAGAAAGGAAACAGGCCTAGGGCCTTGGGAATCGCTGGAGCTATTTGAGACTAGCAATGATTAAGTCGGGAAAGGCCCGCGGGACTCGGGTGCAGTGTCTAAAGTGCACGCACTTTCCAATGTAAAGTCTATGGTGCGTAAAAAGTACAAAGTTAGATAGTTCGGAACCTTCCGAGTGACCTAGAACTCTGAAACTTAAGACACAGGCCCTTGAGATGTGTACCAGTGTAGGAACACCGGCGGAGCTGAGTTACCTCACCCACAGGAAGCGGGTGCACAGGGTCGAAGTAGTGTCGGGTTTCGTCACGCTGGTCGATGGTGCTTGGAGCTGAAGATG
This sequence comes from Lissotriton vulgaris, assembly GCF_964263255.1. Lineage (NCBI taxonomy): Eukaryota > Metazoa > Chordata > Amphibia > Caudata > Salamandridae > Lissotriton > Lissotriton vulgaris. The sequence continues at coordinate 2,055,228,766 of NC_141691.1, read as the reverse complement.
CTGCAGGCGGCTCGATGTGAAGAGTTCCGGTGGATCCAAGGGTGGATCTGAAGTTGTGAAGACCTGAAAGCAGAGGGGACAATGTTCAAAGTCACTAGCCAGTGACTACTGTGGAACCAGATTGGAACCAGGCGATGTCGGGTGCAAACAGGCGTTGTTGTGTAGCTTCTCTCTGCAGCCACGTGGACACCGGGGGTCGAGGACGTCCAGGAGTCAGTCACGAGCTGTTCCACGCAGGCTTCTCGCTGTTGGCGGTGTCGGCAACCTGATCGGAGCAAACAGGCCTTGGCTAATGCAAGCCACGCAGGAATCAAAAGATGCTTAACACTCGGACCAGCAAGGTCAGAGCGAGTGCTCCTTTTCACAGGAGCTTGGGCAAGTCTGGAGCAACCAGACCCGCAGTGTAGTTTGTCGGTTTCGTCGCCAAGATGGCCGCTGACCACGTGGCTAGTGGCCGGTATGGCGCGTCGAGTGGCACAATGCAAAAGGGCCCCACGCAGATCGTGGAGATGCTGGGGGGCTGATCTTCGGTGCAAGGGCTGCTCGGTGGTGGGGGTTTTTAGTCCCCAAAGCACAACGTCGAGGATGCCTCAGATGCTGCGCAGTCAGCTTTTCGAGTGTCTTCCAAGAGGGCCGGTCCCACGTCACTCGGTGCCTCCACGGGTCCCTTCTTTGCAGGGACTGTGGATCGGGCTCTGAGAGGTATGGGAGTTTGGTTCTTGTCAGGCTCTGGGTTCGGGCTCTGGAGGGAGGCGGCGGCAAAGCAGACGTCGAGTTGCTGGTTGGTGCCTGTGTTCACAGGGTGGCCACTCCTAGGCCACAAGGGAGATTCTCTTCAGTCTTCTGAGCAGCAGAATGTCGAAGTCCAGTCTTCTTCTTTGTTTAAAGTTGATTTCAGGATGATCTGCTGTGCAATGGCACTGCTCCCACTCTTATTCCCAATCTGAGTGGTGGATCACCTACTAGGTCCCTCCTCTGGGAGGAACCAGGAAGGGGGGCGGTTACACCCCCTTTCCTTTGTCCAGCTCCTTGCCAGGCCTGGGTCTGGAAAGTCCCAGGACCGGTTTGGACTGGCTTATGCACGGGGACACCTTGTGTGCCCCGGGTATGTCTGATTCTATTCAGCCCTGTCCTACCCAATACACAAAACCCTGTCTGGGGCGGTGCTCGCACCTCCCAAGGCAGGAAACCCTTTGTCCAGGCCACCATCTGCCGAGTTTCGGTCAGCAGCAGGAGGCCAGACTCGTGTCTGTGGTGGCAGCATCCATTTTGTGATGCTGAGGCTCTGGTTAACTTTAACCGGGGTTAAGGCTACACACATGTCATGTCCCTCTAGAAGGGTGGAATGCTATCCCCGTCGACAGAACTGTCGAGGGGATAGTATTCCAATTCGTATGACACCTTACTCGACATGTTTTGATAAAGCCAAACCAAAGATAGCATTTAACCGCGAGGATTATAATGCACTTAAGAGTATATGGTATGGCAATATCCCGGAACAGCTTAGGGAGTGGTTCCCGACAGCTGCAGACAGGCTCAGCTCATGCTAGAGCACCATCTCACATATTTCCAAGCACTCTGCCTCCAGGATTGATGAGGCCTTCCATAGGAGTTGCTGATAGGAACATAGGTGTCCAGTTTAGGGTTAGATATAGGGATACTATATCTAAGCAAGAGGTGATTACACCAACTTACCCCAGCTGAGTGATCAGCCAGTTGTGTCAAATGTGAAGGCCAGGCCAGGGGTGGCACAATACATGCTGCAGCCCCTGGTAGGCCTTGGAAACACCTATGCCCTGGGTACCTAGGGTACACTGTTACAGGGGTCAATAAGGTGAACCAGTTCCAATTCGTAATGCACCTAAAGTGCATTGGCAGTAATTTAGAGAGAGAACAGCAGGCTGTGGGTCTGATTAGCAGGCCCACAGCCACATTAAGTCATAAACCAGTGAAGCAAAAAGCAAAAATTTGGGGTGACCATAGGATAGCAGACCCTACTCTCCTACACAACCCCCCCCCCCCCAAACGCAGGGACATTAGACTAACCTTGACCAGTTGTGTCTTCATGTTCTAAGTTGGTGTACCTGGAGAGACCATCTGCGTTGCCATGGTCAGTCCCTGGGCGGTGCTCCACTGTAAAGTCCATCCCCTGTAGGGAAATGGACCACCTGAGTAGTTTGGGGTTCTCACCCTTCATCTGATTAAGCCATAAGAGGGGCTTATGGTCGGTCTGAATCTTGAAGTGAGTGCCAAATAAGTATGGTCTCAACTTCTTCAGGGCCCACACCACAGCAAAGGCCTCCCTCTCAATAGCTGACCAACGTTTCTCTCTGGGGGTCAGCCTTCTGCTAATAAAAGCAATGGGCTGGTCCTGGCCATCTACATTAAGCTGTGAAAGCACTGCTCCCACTCCCAACTCAGAAGCATCTGTTTGGACAATGAACTCTCTTGAGTAGTCAGGACTCTTTAGGATAGGTGCAGAGCACATGGCCTTCTTCAGGTCATCAAATGCCTTTTGACAGATTTCTGTCCACTGAACCTTTTTGGGCATCTTCTTAGATGTCAGATCATTAAGAGGAGTCACAATGGACCCATAGTTCTTAACAAACTTCCTGTAGTACCCAGTCAGGCCCAAGAAAGCTCTGACCTGAGTCTGGGTAGTTGGAGGGGACCAGTCCTTGATGGTCTGGATCTTACTCTCCAGTGGTTGAACTTGGCCTCCACCTACAAGGTGGCCCAGGTATACAACCTTGCTCTGCCCTATCTGGCACTTTGTTGCCTTGATAGTGAGGCCTGCCTTGTGCAGAGCCTCAAGCACTTCCTTCAGGTGGACCAGGTGATCCTCCCAGGTGGAGCTAAAGACAGCAATATCATCCAGATAAGCTGCACAAAAGTCATCCAACCCAGTGAGGACTTGATTCACCAACCTTTGGAAGGTGGCAGGTGCATTTTTCAAACCGAAGGGCATTACCACAAACTGATAATGCCCACTAGGAGTAGAAAATGCTGTCTTGGCTTTAGACTCCTCAGCTAACCTGATTTGCCAGTAGCCAGCTGTCAAGTCAAATGTGCTCAAATATTTGGCAGAAGCCAACTTGTCAATGAGCTCATCTGCCCTTGGAATAGGGTGTGCATCTGTCCTGGTGACAGCATTGAGTCCTCTGTAATCCACACAGAACCTCATCTCTCTCTTGCCATCTTTGGTGTGAGGTTTGGGGACCAGAACCACTGGGCTAGCCCAGGGGCTCTCTGAAGGCTCAATGATACCTAATTCCAGCATCTTTTGCACCTCAGTCTTTATACAGTCCCTGACGTGGTCAGGTTGCCTGTAAATCTTGCTCTTTACAGGAAGACTGTCACCAGTGTCCACCACATGGGTACACCAGTTAGTCTGACTGGGTGTCAATGAGAACATATGCCTGTATGCCTGTAGAACTTGTCTGCAGTCATGTTGCTGATGTTCAGTGAGGCTGCCACCTAAGGCCACACCATCAACTGAGCCATCCTCAGGGTTCTGAGTGAGCAGGTCTGGGAGAGGGTCACTCTCTTCCTCCTGTCCCTCATCTGTAGCCATGAGCAAGCCCATGTCTTCCCTGCTGACATATGCCTTCAATCTGTTTACATGGAGCACCCTGTGGGGGCTCCTGGGAGTTCCTAGGTCCACCAAGTAGGTCACCTCTCCCTTCTTTTCCAGAATTGTATGGGGTCCAGACCATTTGTCTTGGAGTGCTGCTGGGGCCACTGGCTCCAACACCCATACCTTCTGTCCAGGCTGACACTCAACCAGGACAGCCTTTTGGTCATGCCAAGCTTTCTGTAATTCTTGGCTAGCCTCAAGGTTTTTGGATGCCTTTTCCATGTACTCTGCCATCCTGGAGCGGAGACCAAGTACATAGTCCACTATGTCTTGCTTAGGCTTTTTGAGAGGTAACTCCCATCCTTCCTTCACCAGACACAGGGGTCCTCTTACAGGGTGCCCAAACAACAATTCAAAGGGGCTGAAGCCAACCCCCTTTTGAGGGACCTCTCTGTAAGCAAACAAAAGGCAGGGCAGTAGGATGTCCCATCTTCGCCTGAGCTTTTCAGGTAATCCTTTGATCATGCCCTTTAGGGTCTTGTTAAATCTTTCAACAAGCCCATTACATTGTGGATGATAAGGAGTGGTGAACTTGTAGTTGACACCACATTCCTTCCACATAGCTTTCAAATATCCTGACATGAAGTTGGCACCTCTGTCAGATATTACCTCCTTAGGAAACCCCACTCTGGAGAAAACTCCAAGTAAGGCCCTGGCCACAACAGGAGCTGTTGTGGTCCTAAGTGGAATTGCCTCTGGGTACCTGGTGGCATGGTCCACCACCACCAGTATGAATCTGTGCCCAGATGCTGTAGGGGGATCCACTGGACCTACAATATCAATCCCCACTCTTTCAAAGGGAACCCCCACCACAGGTAGTGGTATTAGGGGGGCCTTTGTTGTTCCACCTGCTTTACCACTGGCTTGGCAGGTTTCACAGGAGCGACAAAACTCCTTGGTGTCTTCAGACATGTGAGGCCAGTGAAAATGAGGGACAAGCCTGTCCCAGGTCTTATTCTGGCCTAAGTGTCCTGCTAAAGGAATATCATGGGCCAAGGTGAGAAGGAAACCCCTAAATTGCAGAGGTATAAGCAACCTCCTGGTTGCACCAGGCTTGGGGTCTCTACCCTCTGTGTAAAGGAGTCCTTCATCCCAATAAACTTTATGGGCACCTTGAGCATTCCCAGCAGCCTCAGCCGCAGCCTGCTGTCTGAGGGGTTCAAGAGAAGGACAGGTTAACTGAGCCTGCCCCAAGTCTGCCCTAGAAGGTCCCCCTGTCCCCAGAAACTCAACCTGATCAGGTTCAAGTTCTCCAGAGACAGTTCCTTCCGGGGTCTCAAGACCAGCTTCCTGTGAAGCTTGATCCTCACTTGCAGGCAGTTGGGAAGGCACAGCCTTAACCCTCCTGTTCTTCTTCTTGGAAGGTGCTTGGTCCATTGTTCCAGGATCCAAGACCTGAGGTTCAGAGAGGCACTTTTTGGCCTGTGACCTGGTCACAGCAAGGACATGTGATGATATCCCTAACATCTCTGCATGAGTCCTGTACTCAACTTCTGACCATAGAGAGTTCTCCAGGTCATTGCCCAACAAACATTCTACTGGGAGATCAGCACTAACCACAACTCTTTTTGGCCAGTTACCCCTCCCCAGGAAAAGTTAACAAGTGCCACACTATGTGTAGTAGTGACATTGCTGGCATTGGTCACCAGGTAATTATCACCTGGCATGTATTGTCCAGGGTCCACAAAGTTAGGTGTCACCATAGTGACACTGGCACATGTGTCCCTGTAAGCTTGAGCCACTTTGTTATTAATCAAAGGCGTCTGTCTGTATTTGCCCAGGTTACTGGGACTGATGTCAGGGGTCAAATCTATGTCCCCTTCACAAATCAGAACAGCCTGTGTAAGGGTTCTGACTAGGTCAGAATCTCCTTCAGTTCCCAAGGTGATACCCACTACCCCCTTGGTTTGTGGACCAGCACTGCTAGCTGTACTAGTGGGTGCAGTTGCCTTAGGGGCTGCAGTGCTGGGGGCTCCACCCTTTTTACACTCACTTGTCCAGTGAGAGGTGTTTTTACAAGTTTTACACCAGGGTTTCTTCTGACCTTCTTTCTTCTTCTTCTTGGAAGTTTGGGACCCACCCTCTGTTTCAGTTTGGGGCCCTGTTGAAGACTTCTGGTCTTTAGATTTCTGCTCCCCACCCTTCTGGTCTGTTTTCTTCTGGTCACCACCCTGGTTCTGGTTCTGGTTCTTTTGCTTAACTCTGGTTCTTACCCATTTATCTGCCCTCTTTCCCAATTCTTGGGGAGAGGTCAAATCTGAGTCAACTAAATGTTGATGCAACTGCTGGTTCTGACAATTATTTAAAATGTGTTCTCTCATCAGCAAATTATACAATCCTTCATAGTCTGTAACCTTGCTTCCCAGCAACCATCCCTCCAGAGCCTTAGTGGCACACTCAACAAATTCAGACCAGTCCTGAGTCTGTATCTTCTGGGTATCTCTGAACATTAACCTGTACTGTTCAGTGGTTAAGCCTAACCCATCAATCAGAGCACTCTTCAGGACCAGGTAGTTTCTAGAATCCCCATCACTAACTGTGAGGAGTCTGTCTCGGCCTCTACCTTCAAAGGAGAGCCACAAGATTGCTGCCCACTGCTCCTGAGGGATCTGCTGTACTCTGCAGGCTCTCTCCATTGCAGTGATCCATTTATGGATATCATCCCCAGCTTTGTAGGGGGACACAATCTTACTCAGGTTTCTGTTATCAAAAGACCTGTCTTTATCCTTGTGGATATTGCTGCCACCAGTGGGTTCTATTACCCCACTCTCTCTAGGCTATCTTGCTCTAGCAAGTTTCTCTTGGGCCAGGGCAACCTCTAACTCTTGTCTCTGGATCCTCAGTTCAGCCACTCTCATTTTGGCCTCATGTTCCCTTCTCTGAGGGCTAGTCATCTCCCTTCTGGAGTGACCATGAGAACCTCTAGAAGCATGGGAGTTGTTAGAGTCACCTGAGTGAGTCCTTCTCCTCCTAGGCTTCTGGTTAAGTCCACCTGGGGGTCTGAATGGGTTGTTACCTGATTCAGTCCCAAATAGGCTTAAGTTAGCCTGGTTCAGTCTACTGACCAGCACCTGACTATTTCTGTCATCATCTGACTCACTGCTCCCCCCCTCAGTCTCTTCTTCCTCTTCCTCTTCCTCCTCATCTACCTGAGGAGCTCCAGTGATGGGTGCTTCCTCATCTACCAGGATGATAGGGACAGGGGTGTCTACAGTGTCATCCTCTGAAGGATGGCCTCCTTCAGCATTCCCAGTGGGGTCTGACTTAGAGGGCTTTAGAGTCTCAGACTGGTCTAAGAGCTCTCTTAGGTGGTCTGTAGTAGGGGAAGGCCCTGTCTTCAGACCCCTTAAGACACAAAGCTGTCTTAGTTCCTTAAAGGAGAAAATAGCAAATTTGGATGGTGCCCTTGGAGGGTCCCTCTCAACAGGGATGTTCCCAGTGGAACCCTCTGCTCCAGACATTGCTCTAGTGTGGGTGGATGTGTTGCAATCTACCTACACTGGTGTTTACCTACTAAACCTATCTAGTAGTTGTAGTCAGGGTGTGCTACTCCCTTTGCTCTACAACAACTAAGTTCAGTAGAACTTAAGTATACTAGTCTTGTTTTATATGTACCTAGCAGGTACCTGTATGATCTTTCAAATGATAATCTCAAAGATTGTAATGGTAAAACAACAGCAAGCTCAGATCCCAATCCGCTGCTCACCAATGTGAGAAGTTGGCCTGGTATATAATGCTCACTAATTCTTAGTGATCACTTTGTACCATGCCAAGCAACCCTTATGATGATTGGTTGTAATTCAACCTTGTAGACCAGTTATCCTAGTGGTAACGTGGGCAAAGCAGTCTTAGGCTAAACTCTGAAAGGCATGTGAAGCCAGCTGTATTACCATACACAACCCCCTTGAATACCAAATGAAAGGACACCACACAGATATATATTGAAAATATATATTGATTTATTAACTATAAAATCCCCTGGACTCTTTATGAGCACAGAAGCACAAACGTTAAATCACAAGACAGTTTAAAATACACAAAAGTTGCACAATATGGATGAGCCCTAGGGGCCACCTAAACCATATACTAAGAAAGTGGTATAAGGGATACCAATTAGAAAGGAAACAGGCCTAGGGCCTTGGGAATCGCTGGAGCTATTCGAGACTAGCAATGATTAAGTCGGGAAAGGCCCGCGGGACTCGGGTGCAGTGTCTAAAGTGCACGCACTTTCCAATGTAAAGTCTATGGTGCGTAAAAAGTACAAAGTTCGATAGTTCGGAACCTTCCGAGTGACCTAGAACTCTGAAACTTAAGACACAGGCCCTTGAGATGTGTACCAGTGTAGGAACACCGGCGGAGCTGAGTTACCTCACCCACAGGAAGCGGGTGCACAGGGTCGAAGTAGTGTCGGGTTTCGTCACGCTGGTCGATGGTGCTTGGAGCTGAAGATGCTGCAGGCGGCTCGATGTGAAGAGTTCCGGTGGATCCAAGGGTGGATCTGAAGTTGTGAAGATCTGAAAGCAGAGGGGACAATGTTCAGAGTCACTAGCCAGTGACTACCGTGGAACCATATTGGAACCAGGCGATGTCTGGTGCAAACAGGCGTTGTCGTGTAGCTTCTCTCTGCAGCCACGTGGACACCGGGGGTCAAGGACATCCAGGAGTCGGTCACGAGTTGTCCCACACAGGCTTCTTGCTGTTGGCGGTATCGGCAACCTGATCGGAGCAAACAGGCCTTGGCTAATGCAAGCCATGCAGGAATCGAAAGATGCTTAACACTCGGACCAGCAAGGTCAGAGCGAGGGCTCCTTTTCACAGGAGCTTGGGCAAGTCTGGAGCAACCAGACCCGCAGTGTAGTTTGTCGTTTCGTCGCCAAGATGGCCGCTTACCAGGTGGCTAGTGGCCGGGATGGCGCGTCGGGTGGCACAATGCAAAAGGGCCCCGCGCAGATCGTGGAGATGCTGGGGGGCTGATCTTCGGTGCAAGGGCTGCTCGTGGTGGCGGTTCTCAGTCCCCAAAGCACAACGTCGAGGATGCCTCAGATGCTGCGCAGTCAGCTTTTCAAGTGTCTTCCAAGAGGGCCGGTCCCACGTCACTCGGTGCCTCCACAGGTCCCTTCTTTGCAGGGACTGTGGATCGGGCTCTGAGAGGTCTGGGAGTCTGGTTCTTGTCGGGCTCTGGGCTCGGGCTCCGGCGGGAGGCGGCGGCAAAGCAGACGTCGAGTTGCTGGTTGGTGCCTGTGTTCACAGGGTGGCCACTCCTAGGCCTCAAGGGAGATTCCCTTCAGTCTTCTGAGCAGCAGAATGTCGAAGTCCAGTCTTCTTCTTTGTTTAAAGTTGATTTCAGGATGATCTGCTGTGCAATGGCACTGCTCCCACTCTTATTCCCAATCTGAGGGGTGGATCACCTACTAGGTCCCTCCTCTGGGAGGAACCAGGAAGGGGGGCAGTTACACCCCCTTTCCTTTGTCCAGCGCCTCGCCAGGCCTGGGTCTGGAAAGTCCCAGGACCGGTTTGGACTGGCTTATGCACAGGGACACCTTGTGTGCCCCGGGCATGTCTGATTCTATTCAGCCCTGTCCTACCCAATACACAAAACCCTGTCTGGGGTGGTGCTCGCACCTCCCAAGGCAGGAAACCCTTTGTCCAGGCCACCATCTGCCGAGTTTCGGTCAGCAGCAGGAGGCCAGACTCGTGTCTGTGGTGGCAGCATCCATTTTGTGATGCTGAGGCTCTGGTTAACTTTAACCGGGCTTAAGGCTACACACATGTCGTGTCCCTCTAGAAGGGTGGAATGCTATCCCCGTCAAAAGAACTGTCGAGGGGATAGTATTCCAATTCGTATGACACCTTACTCGACATGTTTTGATAAAGCCAAACCAAAGATAGCATTTAACCGCGAGGATTATAATGCACTTAAGAGTATATGGTATGGCAATATCCCGGAACAGCTTAGGGAGTGGTTCCCGACAGCTGCAGACAGGCTCAGCTCATGCTAGAGCACCATCTCACATATTTCCAAGCACTCTGCCTCCAGGATTGATGAGGCCTTCCATAGGAGTGGCTGATAGGAACATAGGTGTCCAGTTTAGGGTTAGATATAGGGATACTATATCTAAGCAAGAGGTGATTACACCAACTTACCCCAGCTGAGTGATCAGCCAGTTGTGTCAAATGTGGAAGCCAGGCCAGGGGTGGCACAATACATGCTGCAGCCCCTGGTAGGCCTTGGAAACACCTATGCCCTGGGTACCTAGGGTACATTGTTACAGGGGCCAATAAGGTGAACCAGTTCCAATTCGTAAAGCACCTAAAGTGCATTGGCAGTAATTTAGAGAGAGAACAGCAGGCTGTGGGTCTGATTAGCAGGCCCACAGCCACATTAAGTCATAAACCAGTGAAGCAAAAAGCAAAAATTTGGGGTGACCATAGGATAGCAGACCCTACTCTCCTACAGCGCTCTCCTTGGAGAACTGTAATTATTCAGTCAGTACCCAAGTAGTCATGCAGAAAAGTAGGTATTAGGGCATGGACTGTTTCAAACCCCTATAGACTATGCATGTACTCTTCTATGCACCTGCAAACTTGTCTTTTATACCTTCAATTACCCAATCTGTATCCTTACACTTCCACCAAACACTCTGCCACTGCTCTTTCAGTATTGTAGTGAGCCATCCAGTAGTATGGGCTTATCTATGTACTGTGCTAAAAGTGAAGCTGTTATAAATTTAGCCAGGCACTCTCCTTTCAGTACTGTAATTATTCAGTCAGTACCCAAGTAGTCATGCAGCAAAGTAGGTCTTAGAACAGGGGTCCTAAGGAATCAAGATATAACAAAAAAATAGCAATATAGACTACAATAAGTACTATATTTTTGAAACACGTCCAGCCGGGCGTAAGTTTATTCATAAGATAACATGAAGTTGTGTTGGCCCAAGAGGAGGCCAAAATATAGTGGCAAGATAGGGTACAGTCCTGTACCTATCCCGAGAGTTTAAGAGAGGATAAACCAGGAAGAGGGAGATAGAAAAAGGAAAAAACTTTTCAGGCAAAACAAGAAGTTTTTGAGCCAATAGGTGACTTGTAGTTAAAGTAAATACAGTTACAACAAATTCACCCTGCAGTGCCAACAATTTTAAATAACCATATTAAATAATATGTTACACTGCTTATTGCGTCGACGTTTCGATCCCTAAGGGCTCATAGTACAATGGGATCATCATCAGGACTATTTTTACAGTTATTGCCTGCAATACATAAAGCCTGCCATATGGTGTGGACTTTGGAAACCTGGAGAGATGGACCTGTGATTGGCCGTGTTGACGAGGTTAACGCTGATGGATCCTCGTGGTTGCTAGCTACATGTGTTGTAGCAGGGCGTCAGAGGGTTTAGGCGATCTCCGTTTTAGGTAGGCTTGAATTCAGACCGTCCTTTTGCTTGCTTCCAAAGTGAAAGCAACGGCGGGTTGGGGGAAGCTCGATCAGCTTCTGCCCCCTTCTTTGTAGCAGCGCGAGTCCGCTGTGTTTGGACCCTCAAGGGCCAGGCTTGTGTGGATGGCGGAAATTCCGTCCAGTAGCTGGCTTCCAAATGAAAGCAGCGGCGGGATGGGCGAAGCTCGATATGCTTCTGCCCCCTTCTCAGTTGCAGCGTGGGTCCGCTACTGAGAAGGGGGCAGAAGCATATCGAGCTTCGCCCATCCCGCCGCTGCTTTCATTTGGAAGCCAGCTACTGGACGGAATTTCCGCCATCCACACAAGCCTGGCCCTTGAGGGTCCAAACACAGCGGACTCGCGCTGCTACAAAGAAGGGGGCAGAAGCTGATCGAGCTTCCCCCAACCCGCCGTTGCTTTCACTTTGGAAGCAAGCAAAAGGACGGTCTGAATTCAAGCCTACCTAAAACGGAGATCGCCTAAACCCTCTGACGCCCTGCTACAACACATGTAGCTAGCAACCACGAGGATCCATCAGCGTTAACCTCGTCAACACGGCCAATCACAGGTCCATCTCTCCAGGTTTCCAAAGTCCACACCATATGGCAGGCTTTATGTATTGCAGGCAATAACTGTAAAAATAGTCCTGATGATGATCCCATTGTACTATGAGCCCTTAGGGATCGAAACGTCGACGCAATAAGCAGTGTAACAAAATATTTAATATGGTTATTTAAAATTGTTGGCACTGCAGGGTGAATTTGTTGTAACTGTATTTACTTTAACTACAAGTCACCTATTGGCTCAAAAACTTCTTGTTTTGCCTGAAAAGTTTTTTCCTTTTTCTATCTCCCTCTTCCTGGTTTATCCTCTCTTAAACTCTCGGGATAGGTACAGGACTGTACCCTATCTTGCCACTATATTTTGGCCTCCTCTTGGGCCAACACAACTTCATGTTATCTTATGAATAAACTTACGCCCGGCTGGACGTGTTTCAAAAATATAGTACTTATTGTAGGCTATATTGCTATTTTTTTGTTATATCTTGATTCCTTAGGACCCCTGTTCTTCAAAATAAGTTAAGTAACCCACGGTCCGAAGGTCCCCTACTGGGTTCCCTTGTGTCCTTAAAACGCAAAGTAGGTCTTAGGGCATGGACTGTTTCAAACCCCTATACACTATGCATGCACTCTTCTATACACCTGTAAACTTGTATTTTATAACTTCAATTACCCAGTCTGTATACTTACACTTACACCAAACACTCTGCCACTGCTCTTTCAGTATTGCAGTGAGCCATTCAGCAGTATGTGCTTATCTATGCACTGTGCGATAAGTGAAGCAGTTATAAATTAAAGCCAGGCACTCTCCTTGCAGAACTGTAATAATTCAGTCAGTACCAAAGTAATTATGCAGCAAAGTAGGTCGTAGGGCATGGACTGTTTCAAACCATTATACACTATGCATGCATTCTTCTATGCACCTGCAAACTTGTCTTGTATACCTTCAATTGCTCAGTCTGTATACTTACACTTCCACCAAACACTCTGCCACTGCTCTTTCAGAATGTAGAGAGCCATTCAGCAGTATGCGCTTATGTATGCACTGTGCTAAAAGTGAAGCAGTTATAAATTCAGCCAGACACTCTCCTTGCAGAATTGTAAACATTCAGTCAGTACCCAAGTAGTCATGCAGCAAAGTAGGTATTAGGGCATGGACTGTTTCAAACCCCTATACACTATGAATGCATTCTTCTGTGCACCTGCAAACTTGTCTTGTATACCTTCAATTGCCCAGTCTGTATCCTTACACTTCCACCAAACACTCTGCCACTGCTCTTTCAGAATTGTAGTGAGCCATTCAGCAGTATGTGCTTATCTATGCACTGTGCTATTAGAGACACAGTTATAAATTCGGCCAGGCACTCTCCTTGCAGAACTGTAATCTTCCAGTCAGTACCCAAGTACTCATGGAGCAAAGTAGGCCTCAGGGGATGGACTGCTTCAAACCCCTATAGACTATATGTTCAGTCTTCTATGCACCAGCAAACTTGCCTTTTATACCTTCAATTTCCCAGTCTGTATCCTTACACTTCCAGCAAACAGTCTGATAGTGCTGTTTCAGTATTGCAGTGTGTCATTCAGCAGTATGTGCTTATCTATGCACTGTGCTAAAACTGAAGCTGTTATAAATTCCGTCATGCACTCTCCTTGCAGAACTGTAATCATCGAGTCAGTATTCAAGTACTCATGGAGCAAAGTAGGTTCTTAGGTCATAGACTGCTTCAAACCCCTATAGACTATGCATGCAGTCTTCTATTCGCCTGCAAACCTGTCTTTTATACCTTCAATTCACCAGTCTGTATTCTTAAACTTCCAGCAAACACTCTATCACTGCTGTTTCAGTATTGTACTGAGCCATTCAGCAGTATGTGCTTATCTACCCACTGTGCTAAAACTGAAGCTGTTTTAAATTCAGTCAGGCACTCACCTTGGAAAACTGTAATCATCTACTCAGTACCTAAGTACTCATGCAGCAAAGTAGGCCTTAGGGCATGGACTGCTTCAAACCCCTATAGACTATGCATACAGTCTTCTATGCACCTGCAAATTTGTGTTTTATACCTTCAATTCCCCAGTCAGTATTCTTACATTTCCACCACTCTGACACTGCTGTTTCAGTTTTGTAGTGAGCCATTCAGCAATATGTCGTTATCTACGCACTGTGCTAAAACTGAAGCTGTTTTAAATTCAGTGAGGTACTCTCCTTTCAGAACTGTAATCACCCAGTCAGTACCCAAGTACCCATGGAGCAAAGTAGGCCTTAGGCCATGGACTGCTTCACACCCCTATAAACTATGCATGCAGTCTTCTGTGCACCTGCAAACTTGTTTTGTATACCTTCAATTCCCCAGTCTTTATCCTTACGCTTCCAGCAAACAATATATCACTGCTGTTTCAGTATTGTACTGAGCCATTCAGCAGTATGTAATTATCTATGCATTGTGCTAAAACTGAAGCTGAATTCAGTCTGGCACTCTCCTTGCTGAACTGTAATCATCCACTCAGTGCCTAAGTACTCATGCAACAAAGTAGGCCTTAGGGCATCGACTGCTTCAAGTTCAAACCCCTATAGACTATGCATGCAATCTTCCATGCACCTCAAACTTGTCTTTCATACCTTTAATTCCCCAGTCTGTCTCTTTACACTTCCACCAAACAGTCTGTCACTGTTGTTTCAGTATTGTAGTGAGCCATTCAGCAGTATGTGCTTATCTACGCACTGTGCTAAAACTGAAGTGTTTATAAATTCAGACTGCAAAAAACACAGTTGATGGACAGAATGTAGAACAATGTCATACATTCACCCCAGTACAAGGATCTGGGCCTAAATCCATCGTTTTTTTTGTACTCCACACTACCCTGGGTTAGACACTAGCTATATGCAAATCAGCTCTGACCCTGTGCCTCATGGGAACAGTCCAGTCCGAACTACCAAGCCATGTCTTTCCCAGACCAGAATCAATCATCCAAGGACTGGTTTCTGGCTATCAGCCTTCATCAGCCTGGATAGCTTGACTCCAGTGGTGTGGAGAGCCTGGGACTCACATCTGAGTATACCCAGCACACTCGGGTGAAAATTGCAAAAAACACAGTTGATGGACAGAATGTTGAACAATGTCATACATTCACTCCAGTACAAGGATCTGGGTCTAAATCCATCGTTTTTTTGCACTCCACACCACCCTGGGTTAGACACTGGCTATATGCAAAGCAGCTCTGACCCTGTGCCTCATGGGAACAGTCCAGTCCGAACTACCAAGCCATGTCTTTCCCAGACCGGAATCAAGCATCCAAGGACCAGTTTCTGGCTATCAGCCTTCTTCAGCCTGGATAGCTTACCTCCAGTGGTATGGAGAGCCTGGGACTCACGTCTGAGTATACCCAGCACACTCGGGGTGAAAATTGCAAAAAACACAGTTGATGGACAGAATGTAGAACAATGTCATACATTCACCCCAGTACAAGGATCTGGGCCTAAATCCATTGTTTTCTTGTACTCCACACCACCCTGGGTTAGACACTGGCTATATGCAAATCAGCTCTGACCCTGTGCCTCCTGGGAACAGTCCAGTCGGAACTACCAAGCCATGTCTTTCCCAGACTGAAATCAAGCATCCAAAGACCGGTTTCTGGCTATCAGCCTTCATCAGCCTGGATAGCTTGACTCCAGTGGTGTAGAGAGCCTGGGACTCACGTCTGGGTATACCCAGCACACTCGGGGTGAAAATTGCAAAAACACAATTGATGGACAGAATGTAGAACAATGTCAATTCACCCCAGTACAAGGATCTGGGCCTAAATCCATCGTTTTTTTGCACCCCACACTACCCTGGGTTAGACACTGGCTATATGCTAATCAGCTCTGACCCTGTGCCTCATAGGAACAGTCCAGTCCGAACTACCAAGCCATGTCTTTCCCAGACCTGAATTAAGCATCCAAGGACTGGTTTCTGGCTATCAGCCTTCATCAGCCTAGATAGCTTGACTCCAGTGGTGTGGAGAGCCTGGGACTCACGTCTGAGTATACCCAGCACACTCAGGGTGAAAATTGCAAAAAACACAGTAGATGGACAGAATTGAGAACAATGTCATACATTCACCCCAGTACAAGGATCTGGGCTTAAATCCATCTTTTTTTTGCACTCCACACCACCCTGGGTTAGACACTGGCTATATGCAAATCAGCTCTGACCCTGTGTCTCATGGGAAAAGTCCAGTCCGAACTACCAAGCCATGTCTTTCCCAGACCGGAATCAAGCATCCAAGGACCGGTTTCTGGCTATCAGCCTTCATCAGCCTGGATAGCTTGACTCCAGTGTTGTGGAGAGCCTGGGACTCACGTCTGAGTATACCCAGCACACTCGGGGTGACAATTGCAAAAAACACAGTTGATGGACAGAATGTACAACAATGTCATACATTCACCCCAGTACAAGGATCTGGGCCTAAATCCATCGTTTTTTTGCACTCCACACCACCCTGGGTTAGACACTGGCTATATGCAAATCAGCTCTGACCCTGTGCCTCATGGGAACAGTCCAGTCCGAACTACCAAGCCATGTCTTTCCCAGACCGGAATCAAGCATCCAAGGACCGGTTTCTGGCTATCAGCCTTCATCAGCCTGGATAGCTTGACTCCAGTGGTGTGGAGAGCCTGGGACTCACGTCTGAGTATACCCAGCACACTCGGAGTGAAAATTGCAAAAAACACAGTTGATGGACAGAATGTAGAACAATGTCATACATTCACCCCAGTACAAGGATCTGGGCCTAAATCCATCGTTTTTTTACACTCCACACCAACCTGGGTTAGACACTGGCTATATGCATATCAGCTCTGACCCTGTGCCTCATGGGAACAGTCCAGTCCGAACTACCAAGCCATGTCTTTCAGACTGGCACTCTCCTTGCAGTATTGTAATCATTCTGTCAGTACCCAAATACTCATGCAGAAAAGTAGGCATTAGGGCATGGACTGCTTCAAACCTCTATACACTATGCATGCAGTCTTCTATGTACCTGCAAAATTGTCTTTTATACCTTCAGTTCCCCAGTCTGTATCATTACACTTCCACCAAACACTCTGTCACTGCTGTTTTAGCTTTGTAGTGACTCATTGATCAGTGTGTAGTAATCCATTCACTACATCAAAACACTAAAGGGCAGATATACAATAAATGGCACATCCCTAGGGATATGCCAGTTACTGTGCACCATGCCACCACCACCATGGATGTGCCGTATTTATAATGCGGTGCACCATGGGTCAAAAACGGCACAGATGCGTGATGCATCTGTGCCGTAAAGGCGGCACAATGCTTGAGTTGGGTTGCATTAAACGCAGGGTCCCCGGCCGCAAAAGATGCACCACCCTACTAAGGTTGGGGGCCACGGGCTCTGTAGTTCACAGAGCCACTACGTCGGACATTTGCTTGGGATATTGAACGGCACCCATATGCGGAGGCCCATTTGTGGGCTCGGAACTTTTTGGCAACAGCAATATTCACGTGCACCAATTAGGGTAGAGTTCGCTGATCCAGACTAAAGCACCCACAAGTCAATACACTCAACAGAGCAGACCATCGAAGGGTGAAAAGCCTGGTGCTAGTGGATGTCTGAGTGCGTCTTTGTTCCGGTGGGGAACTTTGGAGCTTTCATTATACTCTGCTTCCCCGGCCGCGAAATATGCACCACCCTACTAAGGTTGGGGGCCACAGTTTCTGTAGTTCACGGAGCCACTACGTGGGACATTTTCTTGGGATATTGAACGGCACCTACATGAGGAGGACCATTTGTGGGCTCGGAACTTTTTGGCAACAGCAATATTTATGTGCACCCATTAGGGTAGAGTTCGCTGATCCAGACTACAACACCCACAAGTCAATACGCTCAACAGAGCAGCCCATCGAAGGGTGAAATTTTTCCTTGTGTGTGTATGGGTCAGAACAGCACGAAAGACCGTTGAAGCCTCTGATGAAGTGCGGCAGCACAGAAACGCGTCAGGCATGCATAACTTGACACGAAAGCTGTTATTTGCATTTGCATGCCGGTTCCGTTCTTACCCTTTAAAAGCCTGGTGCTAGCGGATGTCTGAGTGAGTCTTTGTTCCGGTGGGGAACTTTGGAGCTTTCATTATACGCGGCATCCCTGGCAGCGAAAGATGCACCACCCTACTAAGGTTGGAGGCCACGGGCTCTGTAGTTCACAGAGCCACTACCTGGGACATTTGCTTGGGATATTGAACGGCACCAACATGGGGAGGCCCATTTGTGGGCTCTGAACTTTTTGGCAACAGCAATATTTACATGCACCCATTAGGGTAGAGTTCGCTGATCAAGACTACAACACCCACAAGTCACTACGCTCAACAGAGCAGCGCATAGAAGGGTGAAATGTTTCCTTGTATGTATGGGTCAGAACAGCAGAAAGACTGTCGAAGCCTCTGATGAAGTGCGGCAGCACGGAAACGCATCAGGCATGCATAACTCGACACGAAAGCTGTTATTTAAATCGGCATGCCGGTTCCTTTCTTACCCTTTAAAAGCCTGGTGCCAGCGGATGTCTGAGTGCGTCTTTGTTCCGGTGGGGAACTTTGGAGCTTATATATATATATATATATATATATATATATATATATATATATATATATATATATATATATATTTAATGAAAAAAACCATAGGTTTCACACCAGTTATAGTTACGAATTAGCATTTGAAAAACCTATTAAATTCACTGAAAAAAACATAGGTTTCACAACAGTTATAGTTAGCTGGAAATATTACGGACATAAAACCATTGAAATTCCCACGTTACAGTTAGTTGGACTCACTATAACTTGCACGCCTGCAATGCACTGCTGATGACGTCACATATTACATCACTCATGACATGGTCAGTGACATCACTCATGACATCACTGATGACACCATCCTTGTGACAGAGTGACAGACCTCCTTTCAGTGTAATGTAACCCTTGAAACACATATTCAAAAATAGAAACTAACATTTTCAAAAAAATGGAGATACCCATACCAGTTACAACAACCAATTCAGTAATACCACCATCTATATACACATCCACTCATTCAGCAACAGTTCTATATAGTCACTCATACATATACTCACTCACCATCTGTAGTGATACACATATACTTCTTGTTACACACCGACAGTCTTCCAAACGTTACTCACACACATACTCACACATGCAAATAAACTATTGAACATCCATTTATTAGCATATACAACTATACACACACTACCACCTTACTTCTAAGGAAACTTACACATACTTACTCTCTTAAACAATCACTTATAGAAACACATACTTATTTAAACAGGAACTCTTACAATCTCTCACTCTCACATATACTCACTTATATACATCAATACTCACATATAGTAGATTAAAACATATGTTGTTACTGATAAAGACACTAGTGAGACAGTCATTCACTCACTAACACACACATATACACACTCATCCACCCATACAGTCCTGCACATATGTTGTGTTCAAAACACATACAAACAGAGAGTCAGTCATTGATGCATCTATGTGCTAAGTCATACCCCCACCAAACCATACAGACACTCATACTGATACTAAAAGCAACATCTAATAACCCATATACACACACATGTAGCTACTCACAAACCCATGCAGCCACTTATACACAAAATGAAACACTAATACATATATTTAAATATTTAAACATTTCTCACTAATATATGTATT
Source organism: Lissotriton vulgaris (assembly GCF_964263255.1). Lineage (NCBI taxonomy): Eukaryota > Metazoa > Chordata > Amphibia > Caudata > Salamandridae > Lissotriton > Lissotriton vulgaris. The sequence goes on along the minus strand of NC_141691.1, from coordinate 2,055,209,394 downwards.
CACTAAGATACACTTAATAAGCCAGTTAACTAATCATTTTTTTTAAAAACATCCATTTAGACACTTATTTAAACATTTATTCTTCCATTGACTTTTACATATACATATATAAAACATATTTATTTTTCAGAAAGACACACATTCACTGGATGGTGTCATCAGTGATGTCATGAGTGATGTCACTGACCATGTCATGAGTGATGTAATATGTGACGTCATCAGCAGTGCATTGCAGGCGCGCAAGTTATAGTGAGTCCAACTAACTGTAACGTGGGAATTTCAATGGTTTTATGTCTGTAAAATTTCCAGCTAACTATAACTGGTGTGAAACCTATGTTTTTTTCAGTGAATTTAATAGGTTTTTTAAATGCTAATTTGTAACTATAACTGGTGTGAAACCTATGGTTTTTTTCAGTGAATTTCAAAGGTTTTTTAAATGCTAATTCCTAACTATAACTGGTGTGAAACCTCTGTTTTTTTCAGTGAATATATATATATATATATATATATATATATATATATATATATATATATATATATATATATATATATATATATATATATATATATATATATATATATAGATATAGATATAGATATAGATATAGATATAGATATAGATATATATATATATTCACAGAAAAAAACAGAGGTTTCACACCAGTTATAGTTAGCTAGAAATTTTACTGACATAAAACCATTGAAATTCCCACGTTATAGTTAGTTGGACTCACTATAACTTGCGTGTGTAATGCACTGCTGATGACATCACATATTACATCACTCATGACATGGTCAGTGACATCACTCATGACATCACTGATGACACCATCCTTGTGACAGAGTGACAGACCTCTTTTCACTGTAATGTAACTCATGAAACACATATTGAAAAATATAAATAAAATTTTCAAAAAAATGGAGATACCCATACCAGTGACAACAACCAATTCAATAATTCCACCATCTATATACACATCCACTCATTCACCAACAGTTCTATATAGTCACTCATACATATACTCACTCATCATATGTAGTGATTCTCCTATACATCCTGTTACACACTGACAGTCATCCAAAAGTTACTCTCACACATACTCACACATGCAAGTAAACTATTGAACATCCATTTATTTGCATATACAGCTATACACACACTACCACCTTACTTCTAAGGAAACTTACACATACTTACTCTCTTAAACAATCACTTATAGAAACACATAATTATTTAAACAGGAACTCTTTCAATATCTCACTCTCACATATGCTCACTTATATACATCAATACTCACATATACTAGATTAAAACATATGTAGTTACTGATAAAGACACTAGTGAGACAGTCATTCACTCACTAACACACACATATACACACTCATCCACCCATACAGTCCGGCACATATGCTGTCTTCAAAACACATACAAACAGTGAGTCAGTCATTGATGCATCTATGTGGTATACACCTGTTACAACGCATTTGTTACAACGCAATACTGTTACAACGCGACTTTTACAACGCATACCATTACAACGCATTGCGCTGGGGGGCGCTCTAGGATAGGGAATAAGTATAATTTACTATCCAACACCTTCCCTAGGGTCCACGGGGACTGGAGTTAGAATAGTAAATTATACTTACCACTATCCAGCACCTCAAAGCGCTATGCGTTGTAATGGTATGCGTTGTACTGGTCGCGTTGTAACAGTAGGTAGTTGTAATGGTATGCGTTGTAACATGGTACATCCCATCTATGTGCTAAGTAACACCCCCACCAAATCATACAGACACTTATACTGATACTAAAAAAACATCTAATAACCCATATACACACACATTTAGCTACTCACGAACCCATGCAGCCACTTATACACAAAGTTAAACACTGATACAAACATTTAAATATTTAAACAATACTCGCTAATATATGTATTCACTATGATACACTTATTAAGCCAGTTAACCAATCATTTTTTTTTTAAAACATCCATTAAGACACTTATTGAAACATTTATTGTTCCATCGACCTTTACATATACATATATAAAACATGTTTATTTTTCAGAAAGACGCACATTCACTGGATGGTGTCATCAGTGATGTCATGAGTGATGTCACTGACCATGTCATGAGTGATGTAGTATGTGATGTCATCAGCAGTGCATTACACGCGCAAGTTATAGTGAGTCCAACTAACTATAACGTGGGAATTTCAATGGTTTTATGTCAGTAAAATTTCCAGCTAACTATAACTGGTGTGAAACCTATGGTTTTATCAGTGAATTTCAAAGGTTTTTTAAATGCTAATTCCTAACTATAAGTCTCAGTTTATATGTAAGACTGTTAGCGCTCTAGTTGTTCTTTAGAACACTCTGGGACATTCTGTCATTGGGCTATATTTGGGCTACATCTGGCTGATATTTGGGCTACATTTGTTTTTTTTTGTCTCTGGAGGCCATCTTTGGGCTACATTGGGCTACACGGGCTACATTGGGCTACATTTGGGCTCTAACATATATATAGCCCAATGTAGGCCAATATATATTTTTTTCAAAGTTAATTTTCGTAAAAACCACTTGTGCATATATCTTGAGACATAGCAAAGGCAGAAGAAGCTACCAGTCCCTACAATTTTGCCATAATTATTTTTTGTATATTTTTTTTTTCATTTTTTTTTGCCTTGGAGCGCTCCCGGTGCGCACCCCGGTGAGCACCCCGGAAAGCGTAGTTCTATGAAGCGCCCAGGGCGCGCACCGGGGAGCGTCCCGTAAGCGCCAATCTCATGATCGTGGCGTGCCGCGTCCGCGTGATACGCACGACGTAAGCGCACCCGGAAGCACTCGAGCGAATATGATCGCGCAACGCGCTTACGCGACGCGTCCCTGGGCACGTAGCGTAAGCGCGTCGGTGCATGTGACCTGAAAATAACACTTTTCATTGGTTAATAACAGTTTTTTTTCACAAGTAGGGAAACACCCCACCCATTTCCCTCACAACCTGTTTGATTTTGCTAAGACAACACCTCTTGTCTGTTCCTGCAAAAAAAACAAATTTAACCATGTCTGGTTCCCAGAACCCTTCCCAGGACAAGTCCTCAGACTCTTCAGATGGATTCCTGCCTGTGGTCCCCACACAGAGAAAAGTGAAGGACCACTTCATTTGGAAGTTTTTCTCTTTTCCAGAGAGGGAGAAAAAATGCAATGCAGCAAAAGTCACGTGTAAAATTTGTGACACTGTTCTCTCACATGGAAATCCCACCTGGAAATATAGTTTTGGCAATGCAACATTACTCAGGCATGTTGAGAGGAAGCCCCCGATTAATTTTGCACGGGATAGCACCAGGGCCCTGCTCGAAATCCACCACCCGATTGCCCCTCCACTTCCACCGGAGCTACAACATCATCGGTGAGAGGAAGACCAGCAGTGATGACCCAAAATATTCAGCCAGTTTTTGCTGATATTACATTTCGTTGTAAGCAGTGTGACCAACTGCTATGTTATGGGGAGCAGAGCGTTGACCTGATTGTTCGAAAGAGGAAAGAACACCGCTGCGCCCCTCAGCCCTAATTTTTCCCCTTTTTTTTTGCTCCTGTTGAGCAGTTTTGCATTCCCTAGTTTTGTTTTTGTTCTGAAAAAAATACCAATTTTTTTTTAAAAAGTTCGGAAAAAGTAAAAAAAAAATTAAAAACTAAAAAAGAAGCAAAAAAACAGTTCTTTTTAGAACTACTTCCAATTATTAAAAAAATGCTACATTTTTTGAAAACTCTGTCATTCTTTTTTTCCCATGGTACGCTCCCCGGTCCGCTCCCCGGTGCGCGTACCGGGCGCTCCCCCCGCACAAATTGAAAAAAAAAATAACAGTTTATTGCCCCGGGGGGGCCTTTTATGGCCCCCACATCAAACCTAGGGGTCAGGGGGGGTCTACCCTGCCCCCTTATGGTCAATTCCCCCCTTTATTTTTGCCACCTCTTGTGTCTCGGTTTTACCGAGAGACAAGATGGCGGCCGCTCCGGACTGTTTAGAATGTTTACAGACACCCGAGAGCCAATCAGCTTTCCGCGCGCAAGTCGCGTGTCACGCCCGGTGTGCTCCCCGGTGCGCTCACCGGGGCGCTGCTATAGATATATATATTTTTTTGAACCTAAATTACTCAAAATCCACTGAAGCACATATCTTGAGACATAGCAAAAGCACGTCGGGCTACCAGTCCCTACAATCTTGCCAAGTTTGGTGGAAACCATTCAGCGGTTCGGGCTAAAAGTGAGGTCGACCGCCCTATGGAAATTAACATGGAGAAAACACGTTTGGGACCCCCCTTTAATCTCGGCCCCCACTTGACGAGTCCCCCCAAACTTTCAGGGACAGACCGGGGCGCCGCAAAGCCATTTTGAGGAAATTTTCAGGCAGATTCGTGAACCGGCGCCAAAGTTATTCCAAATAGAATTTTGAGATTTAACATTGAAAAAAATCCTAACTATAACTACCTACTGGCGACCGCCAGTAGGTAATATATATATATATATATATATATATATATATATATATATATATATATATATATATATATATATATATATATATATATATATATATATATATATATATATATATATATATATATATATATATATATATATATACATATATATATATATATATATATATATATATATATATATATATATATATATATATATATATATATGTGTGAAGTGACACAAACTTGGTAGTCAGAGCCAGGATGAATTCACATGAGACTGAACTGTGTCGAACTAAAATGCAGCGAGATATTCTGGCAATATAAATGGATAAAAACGAACTTTTCTCGCATCAAAGAAAGGGTTACGCTCTATTGAAACAGGCACTTGACTTATTTTAAATGCGCATTTTTTGCACAAAGGAGCTAATATGTTTCTGTTGAATAAAATATGCACTTGCACTTTAAAAATTGGGAAGGTTTCATTTAAGAGATAATGATACATGTATAGATCTCTTTTATTTTGAGCGTTTTTCAATTATTCCCTTATAAATGCTTTGATTTGCGAGGTCCTGCAATATGATATTCACTTTGATATCTATGTATTTGGAAAATGCTAAGATGGCCGCTGTGTTTACTCTAACAGTGTTTCGCTGTGAGTCCTTTTACTGTTTTTATCACCTTGTGTGTGTGTGAAAAGGAAGGCTCAGACCAACGCAAAAACATTGTGATCAAGGGAGCTTGACTCCCGAAACGCGTTGATGGTATATTGCTTAAATAAATAAGCTTTTGATAAAACCCTGCTCGTGAGTGCCTGGATGTTTTCAGTGACGAAGACTGTTGAAACTGGGATCTTATCCTGAATATATATATATATATATATATATATATATATATATATATATATATATATATATATATATATATATATATATATATATATATATATTACGGAGCGGCATCTACAAGCTGATCCCCGTCCTCACCTACACATAAATCAAGCTGCTGCTCGTGTGCTACTCAAGAGGTGGACAACCTAGAGCGACAATATACACGCGGCAGTCCAGCCGCGGAGTATGCACCCCCCCGTTATCCTTGGGGGTCACGGAAGTTAAACAGCAGCCGTACATGGGATCGAGGGCGGGCCCACTTGTGGGGTCCATACAGGACTTGATTGTGTGCTTTCCGCACCACACTTCCCATAATGCACAGTCTCATCGGAGCCTCCCATCGGCGGGTGTGTCATATGGAAATTGGAGAAGTGTGTCAGCCGATTTCATGAGTGATGTCACTGACCATGTCATGAGTAATGTAATATGTGAAGTCTTCAGCAGTGCATTGCGGGCGCGCAAGTTATAGTTAGCTGAACTAACTATAACGGGGGAATTTCAATGGTTTTGTATGAGTGAAACGTCCAGCTAACTATAACATGTGTGAAACCTATGGTTTTTTCAGTAAATTTCTTAGTTTTTTTAAATGCTAATTCCAAACTATAACGTGGCTGAAACCTATGGTTTTTTCAGTGAATTTCAAAGGTTTTGTAAAAGATTAAATTTTAAATGCATTAATTATTATATTTCTTTCTTTTTATACTAATTTCCTACATTTTTAGTATAAATATTTGTTTATTTTTTTAAGTTATATTTCATATTCTTAATGTAAAATAATAAAACTAAGTTCATAAAATGTTTGTTTATTAATTACATTTTTCTTTCAAAATATTAAAAATACATTCTATATAATTCCTTTCTCATTGTTTTTTTGGGGGGGAATCTTACCATACACGTACGGTGATCGCACTATAATTTGTACAGTAATTTATACTCTGCGGATACACGTCACGAATGCGCTTTGACGTTATGCTTCACATCTACGCTTCCATGTGACGTCATGTACGGTCTCCCGTACGCATATGGCGCAAAAATTTCTAATTGTTCAAAAACATATATTTATGTATTTAATGTACATACTAAGGGAAGACATTATCTGGGACAATCATGAAACTAGTTTTTTTAACTTATAATAAGCTTATATTACTTTTAAAAACAAATACGCAAATCGCAGAAGTACATCATTCACACTTGCATCGTAAGAGCACCGTAAACGCACCGTAAGCGTACACAAAGCCATCTGACTTCAAAAGAAGAGATTAGATTATTTCATAACACTTCCTATTACAACTCTTGAAAGACCCCTCCTATTTAAATCATTCTACTTTGACTTTCTAAGAAGAAGTATCTCTTCTCTGAAGCCTGTCAAATTAGAACAATGACAACACCTATGGACTCATCTTTCAGCCACTCCTTTGATGGGGAATTTACTGAAGGCGAAAAAAAGGACAATGCACCTCTTGTGACCTGTAAAATTTGCCAAACTACACTTTCCAGGGACAATCCTGCAAATAAATATTCATTTGGCACTGCAAGTATGGTGTGGCACGTGAAGACCTTGCACCCCAACAATTTTGCAAGATCTGCAACACGGAGGACGCAAGAGGACCCACCTGCTGCTATAGCAAGTACATCAAGTGCACGACCTGTGGAAAGCAGTCCACAACCAAAGATCGAACATGATTTTAGTGAAGATAAAATCCTCTGCATTTATTGTGAACAATTTTTATGTTACGGGGAACAGTCCATCGACCTCATAAAACGCAGGAAGCATGAACATCAACGTCATCGTCATTCCTTTTTTTTCACATTCCATTTTGTTCCTGTTGGACACTTTTTGCGTTCCTGTTCTATTGTTTTAGTTTTAAAAAAAAACTTGTTAAAAATTTTTTTTTTTTTAAATAGAAAACTAAAAACACAAAAAACAGTTATTTTTAGAACTGCCTACACTGCACAAAGAAAGAACTATATTTCAATGTTAGTCTGTAAAAGTTTGTCAGAATGAATGTGTAGTTCATAAATGAATTAGTTAATACATTACTACTGGATGGTGAATGTGAAACTGCAGAACTATAAGGAAGTGCTACAGCATAAATCTATCATGTATTTATAGTATAGTGTAGTAATTCCGAAGCACTTGAATGTAACATATCCATATAAATATGTTACAAGTCTATGCTTCAATTTGCACTGCTAGTGAAACTACCTGGGTGAATTTGTATGTGTTAGGAACGGATTTACAACGCCCTTTTGCCTCATTTACACATCTGTTGAGTCACTTTCGTGATGCAGCGGTGGTGCAAAAGTTGTGCCATAGTGAATGGTATTCACAATGACATGCATATGGAAGGTGCATCACATTGTAAAGCCCTGTGCCAGAAGGAGGCTTTCCTGCGCAGAGGGGTGGGAGGTGGAGGTGTTCTGGTGCAGGAACACCTCCGAAAAGTGACTAAGTGAAATCTATAAGATTTCATTCAGTCACTTTTATGCTTATGCTGCATCAAAACCCTGCATCGCTTGAAACAGGTGTAAGGATTGACACAACATTGTAAGTATAGGGGCCTAAGAGCATTGCTGGAGCTGCATTATGTTTCCATCGCAAGTCATGCAATGTGCCACCTTCAGAACACAAATACATCACATATCTGTACAGTTTTTCCCCCATAATACACCACATTGTAAATACAGTGCATCCATGGTGGTGATGCCACAGTGCACAATAACTGGCATATCTCTCGGAATGTATCACTTATTGTACATCTGCTGATTACTGTTTGAAGGTAGTGAATGGATTACTACACACTGATTAATGAGTCACTACAAAACTATAACAGGAATGACAGAGTGTTTCGTGCAAGTGTAAGGATAGAAACTGGGGAATTGAACATATAAAAGGTACATTTGCAGATGCATAGAACAGTGCATGCATAGTCTATAGGAGATTCAAGCAGTCCATGCCCTAAGGCCCACTTTGCACCAAGAGTCCTTGGGTACTGACTGAATTATTACAATTCTGCAAGCAGAGTGTGTGGCTGAATGCATAGCAGCTTTACCTTTACAACAATGTATAGATAAATACATACTACTATGTAGTTCGCTAAAATACTGAAACAGTAGTATGATAGTGTTTGCTGGAAGTGTAAGGATACAAATTGAGGAATTGAAGGTATAAAAGATAAGTTTGCTGGAGCATAAAACAGTTCATGCACAGTCTATAGGGGTTTGAAACAGTCTATGGGCTAAGGCCTGTTTTAATCCATGAGTATCTAGATAGTGAGTGGATCATTACATTTCTGCAAAGAAAGTTCCTCACTACATTTATTACAGCTTCAGTTTTATCACGGTACAATGGAAAAGAACATAATGCTGACTGGCTCACTACAATACTAAATCAGCAATGTTAGAGTGTTTGGTGGACGTCTAAGGATACAGACTGGGGAATTGAAGGTATACAACACAAGTTTGCAGGTGCATAGAAGACTGCATGTATACTCCATAGGGATTTTAAGCAATCCATATCCTCAGACCCATTTTGCATATTTTAAATCAATACAAAAGTGTAAAGAATGTGTAACTGAATCTATAAGTGCTTCACTTTTAGTACAATGAATACATTAGTAGATAGTTTTCAAACCTTTATTATTTTTAAACAATAAATGTATTCTTCTAACATCTCATAATTTAACAGACATTCTAAAACATGTCATCAGGTATTTCATATGCATCAATTCCCTTGTTAGTAGTTTTGGAATGAATTTGTTCTAAACTTTCAACATAATTCAATGCTTCCAGAAAAACCGCATCAAAGCTTTCATCTTCGAAATCATAGCTCATGTCTGCAGCACTAATTTCCGCTTCTTATTGCCTGTGACAGATGCGATTAGTTCTTCAATTGCACTCAAAGTAATATCCAAAATCTCCTCAGTATGAAGCTGTTCTCTTTCCATCATTTTTCCTTTATGTGGTTTCTCCTTGTATAAAAATATAAACAGTTCATTTTATCAGTTTTCGTAATATATAATACAAAACTAGCGTTTTCACCTATTTTGGCCTACAAACAATATTATATGAATACCATTGTCTAATAACATTCCATTAGTAGAGTTTTCCTCCTTTACAAAGTTATATAAATATAATTACTTATAAGGATATCCTGTTCTTACGTTTTCTTAAATTTTGAAATCAGTCACTCCTTATGACTATATCAAAAGACTCAGGCTGTTATAGTAAAATACAGTACTAACAAATGTACAATATGTCTATTCACCTTACCCATTCCAAAATAGAAAATGTGTTTTAGTAAAATTCAAGAGATACTATTGATTGTCCAGAATAACACTGTGTATCTGTGTATATTTAGATATCATTATCACACTACTTTTTGAATACTTCATGTATTTTCACACAAATAAACTCTTAAAGACCTATCCAGTACTCACCTTTTAACATAATTAGAAAGTAGTAATTCCTTATTTAATTCAAAAATAGTCACAACAACAGGTATAGAACACTGGTACTGTCAGGAACAGTAAGCCCAGAAACTCTTAATGGATACTTGCACAGGAACAGATGACGCTAGTTCCCAACTCCCCCTCCAGGATCCTCCAGAGACCAAACTTTTTAATCTAATCTCTAAAAAAAACACGGGAGAAGGGGGATGGGAAAAAATAATAAAGAAGAAGAGACTGGCTCGCGACCTCTGGATTTCCTCCTTGGCACCTTCTCTCTGGCCGTCTTGCTTTATTCACAGACAATCCCTTGACATGGATACATAATGGAAACTAACAAAGAACAATTATTTATTAACCTACCCTACTCTATCTCTATTACTTATCTATAATTTAGTCTAACGCTACTAATTACCTACCCCTTGGTCTTTCGAACTAGCCTCTCCTCTAGTGTTTATCTGCAACCTTGTAGCTTGCAGTTCTTTATTTTTCTCACTGCTGATAACCTATAATTACATAACATTCATTAACCTAGGGCTCTCAGTTTATTTCTAATTTTTATATTATTAATTTCCTTGTGTTCGTCTACCAACCTTTCTTTATGCAGTTGCTTGTTATCTATTCTGTCAATCCTTGAATATCTTGTAGTATTCACTAATGTTCCTTCCTAATTGAAGAGTCTTTCTGGTATTCCTTACTCAATGTGTTCTTTTCCCTTAAGACATTGCTTAACACGAATGTTATCGTTTCTTGTTTTAGGTTAGAGAAAATACATCGATACTGAGTACATTCAATATTGTCTATAATGTCAGGTAAGTTTAGTCACTCATTAACTTGTCATACGATTATTTTCCAAGAATATACTTTTGTCAACTATAACATATCACTTACCTTTCTTGTATGGTTTCTTGTTCTCTCTGCTCTTCAGGTGCTGAACACAACGGAGTCCGTCTGCCCGGAAGGAGCCGCAATGGGAAAATCAACCGCTGTGCAATGTTCGGGCTTCTTCTAACTCGGAAGCTGAATTCTAGTTGCAGGCACGATAACTAAGGTAAGTTTAACTGGGAACCTTCTTTAACTCTCTCAGAAATATTTGTGCTTTCTCTTCAGGAATATCTATGGAGCAATTGAAAGCGAGTCTGAACTCGGGAACATCCTAGGTGAAGTGAGCACTCGTTAGGGTGCACAAGCCTCACCAAGGATTTCCCACAGATGTGTGGTAAATGACTAGATCGCCACCGCGTCTTTCCTCAAGGCGGCCATCTTAGAATTCTTCTGTTGCACTAAAGCACTCCAAGTTTGTTTCCTTGCGGATTCTTCATCTCTCCTGCACTAGGTGGGGTTTAGATAAATCATTATCCTATCCACTGATTGATTAGGGGTTCTGACAGGTACACTCAGTATATCATCTTTTGAAATGTCTTTAAAAGATACAAACCATCTTCAAACACTTACGTTCTCCATCCATGTTTTGTTACTTCAGCTCGGTTGAAGCACATTCCATCGACCATATTTAACAGTTACTTGGACTAACCTTAAGCATAATAAATAAAAAAAAAATGATATGTTATAAAATTACCATCTTTGGATCACACAAGAAAATACAGTTACAATATATCTTTTACAACACAAAACAATTTGTAAAGTATTACATTTGCCTTTTTGCTGTTCTCAGAATATATTGAATTTCACTAGAAACAGTGAGTTGAATAGTACTCATCACATAACAGCGGGCAAAAAAAAGACAATCAATAAGATTATCTTAAAAAAAAACATTCAACATTCTCAATAACAATCTAAAAAATAGAAATAAAACACATCTTAAATGTTTTTTTCTAAGAGCAATTTCTTACGTAAATATGACACATCTCAAACAATCATAAAATAACAAAACATTATGATTAATTTTCATACACTGTAAATAATGTTACTGACAAATATATGCTGACAAAATATACAACAAAAACTCGTTATTGGTTTCACATACTTTTCCGCACGGCCAAATAGTATGCCTCAAATTCTTACTTTGGAAATTGTTCAATAGTAATCTTGAGCATCTTTCTCCCAGCCTTCTGATCCAAAACCACCAACATCATTTGCTCCGTCCCCCAGTGCTCATCTCTCAACCCGACGCTATTCAAAATCTTAGGGCCACCCTCACACTAGTAGTCCACCATCACAACCTCGACAACATCTACGATAACAACACCCAGCTCATCCTCTTCCTCACCAAGAAGCCACATACCACCAAAAGCAACCTCCACGACACAATGAAGGACGTCACCAACTACATAAAGAGCAGCTCTCTGAACATGAACTAGCACAAAATAAAGGTACTCATCCTCAGACCCACCCCCTCAGCCTCGGATGACTCCTGCTAGCTGACTGCACTGTAGACAGTACCAACCCCTACCAACCATGTCCACATCCTATGATTCATCCTCAACTCCTCCCTCTCCATGTGTAAGCAAGTCTACGCCATCTCCTCGTACTGCTATAGCACCCTCCACATGCTCCGCAACATTTACAAGTGGATCCTAACCAAAAGATGAAGAACAGTGACACAGGCCCTCATCAGCAGCAGACTGTGGCAAAACACTCTACACAGGAATTCCAGCCAAACACCTACAACGACTACAACAAATCCAAAACACCTCCACCTGACTGATCTAAAATGTCCCCTGCTGCTGCAACAACACCCAGCACCTGAGACACCTACACTGCCTCAATTAAACAAGAGGATCACCTTCAAGCTCCTCACCCTTACTTACAAAATACTCTACAACACCAGACTAATCTACCTTAACAGCAGTAATCCTGAAAGGCTAAATTTTGATCTTAAAATTTTGTTTTTAAAAATATTAGGTAAGAATTTGGTAACTCTTTAGGCAAACGTTGCTTAAAAACTAATTGACTATCATTACAATGTATCCAACCTTTCAGACATTTTAAATAAACAGTGTAATGTCCAGATGTTGTAGAAGGTCCATTATGAAAAATAATTGCAACAGCTACAAAAGTTCTTCCTGATATTGAAACTTGACCAGCTACAAATATTTTTATTAAAGTTTCCAATTTTCTTCCATCAGCTCTACTACGTTGCAGCATTAAAATTACATACTGTCCATATCTTTGTATAATTAAAGTTGATGACATTTCTGATTTACATTGGCTACACACCATGTTTTGACTTGTTCCTCTAATTATATTGTTAAAACACACTGATTCACAGTCAGGTAAAGTCAAATATGTGAATCTTTCAGTGTCTATGTTAGTGCTACATGTAAACAAACAATTCTGACAGTCATGTTGCCATTTATAAGAAAGGCCAAAAAGCATAAACATTAAAAATTCCTGACAATCTTGCTGACTATTCTGCGTAAATTGACTAGAACCAGAACATATGTCCAAAACATTTCGAATATCAGAAACACTTTGTATTTTACTTTTATCACTACTACATTTCTCATAAACAGAATACAACAATGAACAGAATCTTTCGTCCCGATTTTCAACAATTTGCTGTTGCAAACTTTCAAGAACAAAAACAACATTAACAACTACATTAGCATAGCAGTTGACACCACCACTATTTTCAAACCGATAACCAACATTCTCTTCAACACTGTCCTTTTTCTTTTTGCTTGCAGGCGCAACTTCATCTTGATTTTTTTACTTTCTCTACAGTTTCACTACAAATTTTCTAAAATCTTGTTTTTCTACCTACCACACGCTTTTCAAATACTGGATATTGACCTAAATTGGGTGCATATTCTCTTCTTAACCTTTTATACTCCTTCACACAATTTGCATCTGCACTAACCTTTGTCTCATCAAAATCAATCAAGTACAATCCAGATAAAGTTCTGACTCGAGACAAAGCAAAATATGCCATACCCTCTTTAAACACGGTACTTCCAATATTCACTAAAGCACTATCTACACTTAAACCTTGAGATTTATGAATGGTCACCGCATATGCCAAACAAATAGGAAACTGTTTTGTGCGTGCATACAAATCTTTTACAAGCAAAAAACGAGCGGAATAACGACTAAATTGTTGTACTTCAGCAATTTCATCAAATTTGATTTTCAAAAATTCAATCCCATCTTTATTTACATAATTAACAAAATCAATAATTTTACCCATTGCTCCATTTACTAAACCTTTTTCCACTTTCAAATTACGTCGTAAAATTACCTGACAGTTTACACGTGCATACAAATTCTTTTAGAAACTAGCAGTTTTACTTACCGATTTCTCTAAAGAATCCAATTTCCTCTTCAACTTTTCAGTCAAAATAATAGTGATTCCTTCATGGTCTATTTTAGCAATAGCTTTCAGTTTTATAATTTCTTCATTTTCCAACATTAACATTTCTTCATTGAATACAGAACATTCACGTAGTGTTGGCATTAAGCAGATTACAGATTTGTTTTCTGCAATTCTCATGTATATTTTCTCTAGGACAATATTCTCATTTGGAAACAAATTGGAAAGTAATCGTCTCTGTAAAGCTTGTTTGCCATGTTCAGTCATTTTTCCAATTATTATAGCTTGAAGAATAGTTCCATAATCAGCATCATTTGCCTTTCGCATATTTGTAAAAAGTTGCTTATACTCACAATATGACCAAATGTTTACATTTCCAATGCTCCCCAAAGACTTTCCGGTATCTTCATGCGCCAGTGTTTTAAACACTGGTTGTCTTTTTACAGGAGTAAGTTGTAGAAGATCTCCAAAAACGAAGACGTGTTTTCCTCTGAATAATACGTCATACTCTGTTTTAAGAATTTGCGGCATTCTTAAATGCACAAAAGCAAGCATTAAGTTTGATACCATTCTTACTTCATCAATAATGAGAAGTTTCATTTTCCTCAAGACTCTTTAAACTTCACAACAAGCTTCTCCAGGTAGCTTGTGGTATTCTAATTTGTTTTCATGCTCTACTGGTAGCATTAATAAACGATGTAAAGTAATTCCTTTAATATTGTGGGCTGCTAATCCAATTGGAGCAGTGACAACACAAGACAAATGCGACTCAGTTGTTTTCTGTAGAAAAGTTGTGATTACTTTAATTAAAATACTTTTGCCTGTTCCAGCTTGTCCACTCACATACATTTGGATAGGTTCAAATGATGAGCAAGAGCACTCTTTCTTCTCATGAAGTAATCCATGGTCAATATGTTCTCTCACTTGCTCATATAGTTCTTTCTGCTCAAGATTTAGTTGTTCTTCCAAGTTTCCTAAGTTTGTTACATCTTCTTGAGCTTGATACATTGCTGTTTACACCTCTTCCATAGCAGTTGCTGCTTCATTTTGAAACATTTGTTCTCCTAGTGGGTCCTGACTCAACGGAGCAGAAGTTTGACTCTCTTGAGAACTGTCTCTAGCAATCTCAGCAGCAATTGTAGCTTCTTGCACAATTTCGTCATTCAACATTTTCACATAATTAGCAAAAACAGGACATTCTATAGTATCTTTAGTTGCATTGAAGGAATCTTCATAGCTCTCGAAATCTCCAAGTAATTCCAATTCTGAATGCCATGGCTTGAAAAGTTGCAAAAGAGCTAAATATTATAATTCCCTTTTGTCAGGTGTTTCGCAACTCAGTTTACAGTAATGAATCAAATGTCCTTTTCTTTGTTTCACCAATCATCCTTCAGAACCAATCATGGCATATATACCAATATTGATGTTTTCTGTAATATTCTGTTTAAAAATATAGTTTTGCAGCACTTCATAGAGACAAATGTTCTCAAGATGATGACTTCTATTTGGATAATATGTATCCAACATATTTGTTTTCACAATATCTGTACTTTCTGGCTCTTTTTCAGCTAAATATTCAATTTCTTGTACAGATTTAAGAACTCCGTTTCGTGTTGCAGCAAGACCTAGACTCACCCAAATGATTCTTCTAGATTTGGAGTATAGACTTGCAGATGATAAGCGATCGGAGCATTCACACGCTCCAATTCGCCGATGAGATAACATCTTCAAACTGTAAGTATATAATTTCTTACTTAGACTCTTTCCATGGGAAATCTCTTCCCACATTTTCCTTCAATTCCGTCTTTTCTGATTGTGTTATGTACAATGTTACATATCAAGCAACAGCAATGGAATTGTCTGCAACATATTGAATATCCATATTAGAATTCCACATGGACAAAATGACAGGGTTATAGTCATTTATGTATTTTGACTCTTCATTTCTTCTTAAGTTGTAGGCATTTTTTGGAGACTTTCTTGTGATAGTATGTCCCAAAGATGACATAAAACTGTTCACTCTTCCTTTCGATAGTATTGGACGTTTAAATCCAAAACGGCATTTGGTGTAAAATTTGTCCTTTAGATTTGTACTTTCGACAACAGTATTTCTCACAACGATGGCTTTGGAATCGCTAAACCTGTTGTCTTTAGTCCTTATCTTGTGTACTTTTGGGTATATCACTGGTAGCATATTCTTCAATAAAAGACATCATCTGAGTTTGTTCCAAATTTGGGAGCATCTTTGATCAATATTGGCAAGTGTTTTTTTATTGGTGATAAAAGACATCATAGCTTCAAATATATGATTGAAATACCTGCATACATTAACTGGATCCAAAGAGCACAATTCTCCAGGTGTCTTGTATTCAATATTTAGTATATTTGGATTTGCCTCTCGAAGAAATTGAAGTAAACCATCCCAAGCATATTCAGCACAGCTTAGAGTAAGGAACCATGTAGGAGTTCCTAAGTTCCTTAGCATACATTTCAGTTCTCTATGATGATGGTACCAGTACTCATTAGTACTACGCTGACATGCCATGAGATTAATTAGCTGAGTTTCCAAAACATTATCTTTCTGCAGTACTTTATCCATAAATTCCTTTGCCGAAACATTTTTCAGATCCATACCTGTTTTCAATATAAGGTTTACTGCATAATAAAGTCCAGACAAATAACTCTCAAACAAAATATGAAACAAATACGGAATACAATGTCGAAATCTTGGATCTTCTGCATATAATCTTGATGTCTGGTATTCAGATGCAGGAATCTGCACAGGTCGGTCATCATATCATCCTCCTTTTCCTGTGGGAAACAACTGAGGGAAACAACAAGCTTCCAAGCTTTTTTCCCATACACTAATGGGACTTCTTTTTGCTTCTTTCATTTGGAATAACTCTATAGTATTCCCCATCACTTCTTTAGAATGCAGTGGATGAACACTGTAATGTTCGTAGATTTCTTCAGTTCTGGACACATCCACTTTTTCAATTTGTCCAGATGGCAAGTCACTATCTTCTTCTACAGTTATTTCTTCTTCTCTCACATACACATTTTTGCAATATTTATTTTTTTGTACCTGATACAACGTTGCCTTTTTCACTTTCCTAACATCCACTAATTCTTGCCAGATTTTCTTAGTAGGAACGCCATTAACAAGAATAACTAAAGGTTCATCCTCTACATTTTGTACACCAATTGTTTCAATATTTTTCTTTAAATCTAGAGGCAAAGATACAACTCTTCCCTTTAATCCTCTCTGTAAATCAGAAGCAATTATCCTGTGTTAGGCTCCATACGAACTATAGCCTGAAATGGATGCACACATTGAATATGAATAGACTCATAGGTATTTAAATCCATCAGTGCAGAAGGAATATTTACCAACTCAAGATTATTATGCACAGCTCTGGCAGGCATTTTGTTATCGTCTAATTTGTTATAACAATATTTACAATACGCTGATCAGAACCCAAATTAAAACAATTCTCTACCAACAAATAAGTTGCAAATTCCTTCCACTCATTATTATTTTCCTTTTCACTTTTTAAATACAAATCAACAGTCCTGGTCTTATTTTTATAATGAGTTCGCCGACAACAGACACAAAAATAATTTGCCGTTTCACTTGAAATCACCTTAAATGTTGTAATTTTTTGCTCACAATTTTCTGTACTACAATGTTGTACATTCTCTTCTACATTTCCTTTATTAATATCCCGATTTCTGCACTGTCTTCCTCAGGACCAAAATAACTAACCTCAATTTCATCACAAACGTTCTTTACATTTGATACAGATCCATACAAAAGAGCACTGTTCAACTTTTTCAACATTAGAGCTGTACTTTTTGCATAATACAATCTTCTAACTAATTTCCTAATTTCAGAATGATGTACTGCTAACATCCTGAAATGGTGAAAAACACTTCAACATAATTTTTTAGAAACACACGCCAGAGAATGACTTTACAAACCAGTATTTTCTCTCACTCTGCAAGGTTCTAGTCCTTGCAACCTCTTAATCTTTTGTTTAACACTTTTCTTAGCATAGTTAGGTAAGAAATTGTGTAAAAAATCAATAGATTCTTGCCGTACACTACAAATACTACTACAATTCCAAGTGTACACTGGAGCTTTAGGACGTCTCCCTAAAACTTCATCAGCTAACACCTCTTTTGTATTTCTAGGAACAATTTTCTCTTTCTCAATAGGACAACCATTTCTAACCTCATAGGCATGACCACTAGTGTCAACTGCATGCAACAAATCATTACTCTGAAGATAACTTTCTTCATTAAAAAAGGCTCAGAACTTTAACTATGTTTCCATTTACCCACAAAAACTCACAAAAATTACTTCTGTTAATTACCTTTCTCCACTTACTTATGGCCTTCATTAAATGGATTGGCTTATCTAGTGATCGAATTCGATTGATTACTAAAATAAACAACTTGTTTTTCAATTCAAAAGCCTTCTCAACTATATTTTCTATACATTTCTTCTTCTTATAAAATGCTGTTTTTTTTACATCCCTTAATTTCTTTAATTAAATTTAACACAACTCTATTATAAAACATTTTTTTCCTAATGTTCATAAATTAGTTTTTCCTCCTTTTAATAAACACTTTTTTTCTGCAGTTGACTTTCCATGATTATTCTCTTTAATCTTTTTTTTCTTTTTCTTTTTCTTTTTCTTTTTCGTTGCAGATGCACTAATACCATTTTAAACTTTGTGCACACTACACTTAGTCTTTAATATTTTCCTAAAAAAGTGTTCCTTCTCTTACCAGGACTTTTTTTCTTTTTGTTAACACATGGTTCTTCATGTAAATCTTGTGGATGACTTCTCTTCAAATAAACACCTTTCTTTCATTATTTCCTCATCTGAGATTTCGTAGGCATGATACAGTTTTCTCAGTATTGATAAACAGAATGTATTATTGTATTATAAAAAAATATATATAACTATATGAAATATTCTTTACTTATAAGAACAGAGGGAGAATTATGAGGACAAACGTGAGACTATGAAAATAAAAGTACTTACAACAAGAGAGGAAGGACTATGAAACAAGGGAAAATATAGCGAAAAAGGGGAGTATAAACAGACACTGCAATATAACAGGATAAAGGAAGTATGAATAACCTGGAAAGTATGAATAGTTAAGGCAGAGTATGAAGAGAACGTTGGAAATATGAGGAGGGAAGAAAGAGTATACGAAGAAAAAAAGAGAGTAAGAGGACAGAGGGGCACTATAAGAAGAGAGAGAAACACTCTAAAGAAAAAAGAAGGAATATATAAAAATACGCGCAACTATAAGAACAAAAAAAGAAATACTAGCAAAGGGCAGTGTGTATAAGGACAGAGAGAACAGTACCAGAAGAGAGCACAGAGAATGTGAGGACAAGTAGGGAATAAGGAAAAAAGGGGTGTACAAGAGCAGAGGATACAGTCTGAGGAAAAAAGAAGGAGTATACAGATGAATGATTATGATGAGTGAAAAGTGTATGACGATAGAGGCAGAAGTATGGCAAGAGACACAAATATAAAGAGAGAGGTCAGTATGAAAAGACAGAGAATATAAGGAAAGTGCTGCACAGTGTATGCAGGGAGTCAAGGAGGAGTAAGAGAAGAGAGCAAACAATATGAACAGATTTAAGAAGTATAAACAGAGAGGACAGAAAATGAAAATAGAAAAGAAATATGAAGAAAAGAGGAAAATATGAACACAGAGAGAAGGAGTATAGGACAAAAGGAAATATAAGAAAAACTCAGTAGTATGAGGAGACATGGAGAAGTAAGAGAAGAGAGAGGAGAATATGAAAACAGGTGGGAGTATAAGAACAGGGGAGAAAATGAGGAGAGGAATATGACAATAAGAAAAGACGGCAATATTAGTAGAGAGTGCAAAGTATAGGAAAAGAGAGGAGAAATGTGAGTACAGAGAGAAGAGTATTAGAAGAAAAAGAAAAGTATGAGAAAACAATAGGGAGTACTTGCAAAGAACAGCGAGAATAAGAAGAAACAGAGAATATAAGAACAGAAGAGTATATATGAAGAAAGAGGAAGGAATGTAAAAAGACACAGAGACAGAAATGTGGAGAAAAGACAAATATAAAGGAAGACTGACCGTATAAGGAGAGAGGGAGTATTATGAGAAGACAGTAAGAACTATGACAACAGTGGTAAATATAAAGAAAAGGGAGAATATAAAGATAAAGAGGACAAATATGTAAAAAGAGGAGCAAGTATGAAAAAAAGAAAGTATAAAAAGAGAGCAGAGTATAAGAAAAAGAACATAGTATAATGAGAGAGGAAGGAGTAAGATGAGAGAGGAGGGAGTATGACAAGAGAGTGTAGAAAATGTGCAAAAAGGGGCGAATTCAGGGGCATATTATCAAGGACCAGTGTTAAAATTATCGCCCTTTTATCGGCAGGAAACTGCAGCTAAAGCGGCTATAATGGGCTTGATAATATGCTCTATGGAATTCCAATTGAAACCCATGTTAGGTGTCCTTCACATCTAACATGGGCTTCGATTAGAATTCCATAGAGCATATTATCAAGCCCATTATCACCGCTTTATCAGCAGTTTTCTGCCGATAAAGCGGCGATAACTTTATCGCCTGTCTTGATAATATGCCCCATAATTCCTTGATGTACAAAGATGCACCACATACATATCAACTCACCTTTCAAATTGATTTGTAGATTAAGAAGAATGCCACTCACACAGTAGATATTCTTATACAGAATCTCTTTAGTTCAGTGTTTGCAGTAGAACCACAAAATGGAACATTTTCCCCCTCATTTTACACATACATACAGATAAACAACCAATTAAAATCCTTCACACATTAATTAAAAACAAAACACACATTTCTATTGCTTTAACATTCCAAACCTTTCCAACTGACATAACTTTCCACCCTAACCCCAACAGATCATGCTATGGTCAACTGTCAACAGATGTCAAAAGTTCAGCACTGTATAAAACACTGCTCCTCAACAAATGTAGACTTTGCATAAGCACTTACTCATAAGTACCAATATAGAGAAAAGGTCTCATTACAAGCAACCAACATATAAACACATAAACCTGATAGATATCTGTAAAATATATATTTGTAATTGATTTTTTCTTGCTTACATACGCTTATGAAACGGACTTTCAGAACTTCCACAGCATGCGTACACTAAATATACCGTTAAAAAAATTGAAGTAGCATCTATCACTAATTTTTTACAATCCCCGGGGGCCCTATCCCCCGGGGCTCAAATATAACATTCAAGACCGTGGGGGGAGCCCCAAAACCCCCATGGTCCCAGCCGGCTCCCTGCGTCCTTTGGGAGCAAGCATTGCTTTTTGTCAGATATACCTGCTTACATGCTGCTCTTTCGGACGAAAAGCAATCTTCTTTCCTACTTGAAAGAGAACTCTCGCCCTACCATACCAAACAGCAGTGTGCCAGGGATAGGCAACTCGTAACACACCAGGTGTCGGCCCTGGGAGGTGGTGGTCTCCAGGGCCATCAAAGGCTCAACAAAGGCTGTCAAAGATTTTGACCTTGGGGATCATTGTTCACCCCCCTAAGCAGTCCTAGGGGCACAGAAAGTCCTATAGCAAATAGCAAACTTTTCCTGTCAATCTACACACTCAATCTACACACATATACAAATAAATAAAAAATCACATTTATTCCCACATTAAATCAAAACGAAGCACACTTTTATATTGCTTGAACTTTTGCACCCTTTCCAACTGACAAAACTTTCAACCCTTCCCCCATTCCACAATCTGCCAGTTACCATAGAAACACTTCAGGGAACACCTAACTAAAAAGTTCATCATACATTGTTGCAAATTAAAACAGCAAGTGTGATTGACTTGAGAATATACCAGGTTATTTTATGTAACGTTCTTTTCTATCAGTTTTTCTTAACCAATAAAAATCAGGCTTTTAAAAAACAGAAACTTGCATCCTAGCTTAGTGTAGAATGTTGTCGAACAACCAATCATTTCTTTTCTTATTTCAAAACTGCATGATGTCCACCATTTTAGAAAAATCTTACTTTTCAAACTGCCATTTCATTTACAGAGACCTTCAGAGTGCATCCAGACCTCTCTTCAAGATGCTTACAGTGTGGATTGTGGGAAACAGCTATATTTTCTGCAGCCAAATGTACGCAGAACAGAAAGAAATTCACCAAGACCTATGTATACCAAATGTACACATTAGATGGATTGGACAGAGAGGATTAAAGTGACACCAATTGATGCCATTGGTGATATCCTTTTCACATCTCCAACACCCTAACCTAATAATTGTGCACTGTGGTGGCAATGACCTAGGCACTTTGACAGGGGTAGGTCTAGAAATGCTTATGCACAATTGATGACACTTTTCCCCCAAACTGCCTTTTTCTATTCTAATATATGCCAAAGGCAGAAATGGAACTGGTCCAACCACTATTGTCAACAGATTGAGAAAGCTAGGAAACATGTGAATAAATCTGTTTCTGCCTTTCTCCTAGACTATTGAGTGGGGTCCATCTACCACAACAATCTATGTTTCAATATGCATGACATCTATAGAAGAGACGGTGTACATTTTACAAATGAGGGTAACAGAATCTTCCTCTTGAACTTTAGACTCTGCATTGGTACTTACTTGTAGGTATTAAAATCTCCCAATAAACACAATGGCTCTTTTTAGAGTCACCCATCATCTAAACACATACACTTCATGAATATCTAAAAAATATTCTTCTTTTTCTTCCTTCAGTACTCTTATGGGATGACTTCCATACAGGCATGGTACGCGTACGATAAATCTACCATAAAAAAAAATAGCCTTTATCAATAATTTTTTATAATCCATGAGGACCCCCTCCCCCGGGGCTCAAATGTAACGTTGCGGGCCGTGGGAAGAGCCCCAAGGCCTTCACGGTCCCAGCCGGCTCCCCACTTCCTGTGCGAGCCGGCATTGCTTTTCGTCACAGAGAGCAGCTTACATGCTTACATTCTACTTTCAAAGATGATTTCAACAGTTATACATTTTATGAAATAATATAGTACTGCACTCTAAAGGAGAAAAGTCAGCACAATTATGATAGAATAGAGAATAGAAAAATAAATACTTCTACACTCAACAAACTCGTAAGCAGAGTCCACAGTTTAATTTAAAAACACCCTACCACAACTAGTTTTTGAAACGCATTATACAATACAATGCGTCACAAAATAGGCTACATACATGGTGACTGTATCGTAACGTCACATAGAAAAAAGAAAGCCACTTTTACACTACCAGGAAAACACAACAGTACAAGGCTCAAATTTCCATTGCAGTGATTTCTTAGTTGCAAGTCTAGTTGTCAGATCGACACACACACTCCCTCATGGCTGGTATACACCCACACCACACCCATTCAAAGTATCGGTCACTACACACGTGACCCTATGTATAAAAAAGATGGAGCGCATGTGTTGCACGCCATTTTAGAGTTGTTCCCAAAGCACCGAACAAGGGGCCCACTACTACATGTGTGGACTCTTTGGTCACTGAGTTAGTGGTGCCCGAAGCACTGAGCGGGTGAAGAACCTGCGATGATGATGATGATGATGGGAGCACAAGTATGTCATTAGCCATAGTGATATCAAGACTTAGCACCATATATGAGACTTCTTTGTTGAAGATCGGGACTACATCCTGAAGAAGGTGTCTTTTCCACGAAAAGGTGAGCAGTGAGACTTGAGTGCACATTGGAAGGAGTCAAAGGGTTGTAGATGACTACATACAAAAATGTGACTTAGTATTTTAGACAATAGCACTCCTACATAATGTATTAATTTACATGTTTAATTTTTTTTCCCAATAGCAGTTACGTTTTTATAATCGCTGAAATGTCCGGAATATATTCACAATACAAACAGTTCGTAGAAATGTGACAATGAACGTCTATAAGAGTGCCATTATTATCTAACTCCAAATTAATATAGCAACAATTACCAATCATAACATCTTTCCTTTAATATCTTTTAGATGTACAGCTTCATGATGGATTATGTAACGATGACGACGGCAATAGCACAAGGTGAGCAAAGAAGCTTGTTTTTGAAACAACGACAAGTTATCTGTGAAAGGAGAGAATGTGTAGTATACAGCAGACACGCAAAACACACATTGGGCTAACGGGGCTTCAGCTAGGATGAGATAGCTTCCTGGGCCCACACACAGTCGCACTTGAGTACGTCCAGGTCTTTTAAAGACTTTTTGCTTGTTAATGAGGCTTTGATATCCCCCCTGCTTACAGCCCCTGCAGCTCCCTCTTCTTTTTGCTTGAACTTAAGCCCCCCCGAAAAAAATTCTAGCCCCGCCCCCTTGATATTTTTGACTGTGGTTGTGCCTCTGGTTTCAGGTACCCCCTCCCCTGTCGTGTGTGTCTCTCCCATGTTTTAATGTCCTTTTTTCTCTTTCTCTTTCTTACTCTCTCACATCGTTTCTCTTTCTATTTTAAAGTTTTGGACGCTGCTATCTCTACTCTGCTGTTTACAACCGTATCTGAATTGAAATGCTTAACTCTCTTGATTACAGTGAAGGCTTCTTCCACACGTAGAGCACCATCTTTCAATCACGCCAATGGCACTAGGTTACAAAGAATTTTGTTTCCGAAACAACAACAAATTATCTGTGAAAGGACAGAGTGGGTAGTGTGCAGCAGCTTCACTGTGCAGAAATCTATAATACATCCGAGCAGTGACAACAGATAGGTCTACAAGCTTATTGCACCACTTTTGTGTCACTGTTAACATGGGAAAAGTGGCGCAAGCAGCTGCTAAATCTGCGTCTCACTTTTCAAGAAAAAATCTCAACTCCAGACTCTGCAAGACACTTTTAATGTTATTTTCTCAAGCTTTCTCTCTCTCGCTCTCTGTGACATCATTTCTCTTTCTCTTTTAACGTTATAGACACTGCTGTCTGCTTTGAGGTATAGAACAACAGTTGAACTCAAGTTGGTAATTCCACTGGCCACTGTGTTTAAAGAAGGGTAAGCACAGAGGCCTAGATATACAATGCCTTCTTTACAATGCATTATAAATAAGTCGGCATATTTACAATCCCGTTGTGCCATTTTTGTGTTAGTAACACAGTAGGCACTTCCATATACAAACCACTTGAACGCTGGACTATAACAGAACTAAAATGTACTAGGCACACTGCACACGTAAGACCGTAGTATTACCTTTATTTGTGAAAGGAGAGAGTGGGTAGTGGGCAGCAGCTTCACTGTGTAAAATGTATAATTAACTCCAAGCAGTGACAACAGATAGGTTACAACAGTCTGACAAACAGATCTACAAGCTTATTACACCACTTTTGTGTCACTTTTAACATGGGAAAAGTGACGCAAGGAGCTTGTAAATCTACGTCTGACTTTTCAAGAAAAAATCTCAACTCCAGACTCTGCGAGACAGTTTTAATGTTGTTTTCTCTCTCTTTCTTTCTCTCTCACTCTCTGTCACATCATTTCTTTTTCTCTTTTAAACTTATAGACACTGCTGTCTGCTTTGACCTGTAGAATAACAGCTAAAGTGAAGTTGCGAATTCCACTGGCCGCAGTGTTTGGCTGCAGTGTTTATACAACGGTAAGCACTGAGGCCTAGATATTCAATGCCTTCATTGTAATGCATTAGAAATAAGTCGGCATATTTACAATCCTGCTGTGCCACTTTTGTGTCAGTAACGTAGTAGGCACTTCCATATACATACCACTTGAACGTGGCACTATAACAGAACTGAAATGTACTAGGCACACTACACAAGTAAAACCGTAGTGTTACCTTTATTTGTAAAAGGAGAGAGTGGGTAGTGTGCAGCAGCTTCACTGTGTTGCAATGTATAATTACCTCCGAGCAGTGACAACAGATAGGTTACAACAGTCTGACAAACAGATCTACAAGCTTATTATGTCACTTTTAACATGGGAAAATTGATGCAAGGAGCTTGTAAATCTACGTCTGACTTTTCAAGAAAAAATCTCAACTCCAGACTCTGCGTGACTGTTTTAATGTAGGTTTCTCTCTCTTTCTTTCTCTCTCTCACTCTCTGTGACATAATTTCTCTTTCTCTTTTAAACTTATAGACACTGCTGTGTGCTTTGACGTGTAGAACAACAGCTAAAGTGAAGTTGTGAATTCCACTGGCCGCAGTATTTTACCGCAGTGTTTATACAACAGTAAGCACATCATTTCTCTTTCTCTTTTAAAGTTATATACACTGCTGTCCGCTTTGACGTGTAGAACAACAGTTGAACTCAAGTTGAGAATTCCACTGGCCGCAGTGTTTAAAGAAGGGTAAGCACAGAGACCTAGATATACATTCCCTTCATTGCAATGCATTAGAAATAAATTGGTATATTTACAATCCCGTTGTGCCACGTTTGTATCAGTAACGCAGTAGGCACTTCCATATAGACACTACTTGAACGCTGCACTATAACAGAAGGGAAATATACCAGGCACACTGCACATGTAAAATCGTAGTGTTACCTTGACTTGTAATGCTTCAGCTCATTTACTCACATTTACATTATTCTAAACTCTAATTTTTGTTTTTGTTTTGCAGATTACCAATCGTTCATTTTTTCTCTGGATAGACTACAACATGGTAAAGAAATCAAAGTAATACGAAACAATGTGTACCACATTTACAAACCTTTTGCGACATTTTCCCATGCAAACCTACCCTCCTACAAAATTAAGTGTGTGGGCCTCAATGCCGCCCATCAAACCACGGAAACGATCACCCCACAAAGATTTCTATATTGTATGAGAGGGGCTGCATGCCCGCCGCCTGGTGCCCTGGAGTCCGCCACGCCCAGACCCGGTTGCTGCAGTGTCCTGGGGGAAACAGCCATTACAACGCAGTCATAAGCACGTGTGATCGTCACCACGAACCCATTTGCACGCATATGGCTTTACCACGCATGCCTTTACCACGCAGGCTTTTACACCTAGTAAACATTTACCACACATGATAAAATCATAATCATAATAATGTCTTTGTGTTGACGAACAAGCGTTGTAATGGCTGTGGCTTACGTGCTTCAAATTAGTTTTTAGGTATACGTGTGACCAATTCTAAAAACATCAGAGGCCAAGGACAAACACCGTGGTGTCTGTGGCAGGAAATCTCATTGATCACAGAGAAAATAAGCAGCGGGTAAAATGAAAGTAACAGATATAATAAAAATAACCGAGGAAAAGTACTAAAATGGCAGTGGACGGAGTATGTAATCAACGTTTGGCGCCTCGACACTACATTTCAAATAAATATAGATACAATATGTTTATTAATATATAACAAAAGTATAGCAGCGGATGACACACACGGCCTGGGAAAAGAAAGCAGTAAATTTAATACCTGAAATGAGAAGAGGTTTGTTTGGCAAACTTGAAG
The DNA here is from genome assembly GCF_964263255.1 of Lissotriton vulgaris. Taxonomy (NCBI): domain Eukaryota; kingdom Metazoa; phylum Chordata; class Amphibia; order Caudata; family Salamandridae; genus Lissotriton; species Lissotriton vulgaris. The sequence continues at coordinate 2,055,181,829 of NC_141691.1, read as the reverse complement.
AAACAGAAAAAAATGTGGGCTTGGAAACGAGGCTGCACATGCGTAGAGTACAACTGGTGCACACAAAAAAACTGAAAGTTTTACACACTATCATAGAAATATAGCTCTTTTTTTGATGACCAGTAAAGTTAGTTCTCAAAAAGAACTCTTTTTTTTAACCCCAACACCCCATATATATATATATATATATATATATATATATATATATATATATATATATATATATATATATATATATATATATATATATATGTATATATAAATATATATATATATATATATATATATATATATATATATATATATATATTTAAACCAACGTGACCACTATGAAAGATTAAAAGGTGATGAAATAAAGAACATGCAGAGCAAATACCATCTAATGCTATACAAATGGAAGTCCATGAAATTATTGGCGGAATCTGAATATAAATATTTGAAAACGGATTTCCCAGTGACTCCAGCAATTTATTTCAGCCCCAAGGTCCATAAAGACAGAAACAACCCCCCTGGCAGGCCTATCATCACGGCCAGAGGCTGGAAAGGACATCTATCTATATTGAATATTTCGTACAGTGCCTTGTAACATCTATGGACTCGTACATCCAGGATACAGGGGATTTCCTGGTGAAACTGGAAAACATCCAATGGCAGGAGGGCAATTGGATGTTAGCTCTGAATGTTACGTCCTTGTACACAAGTATCCGCCACACAGATGGTATTGTAGCAGTGCAATATTATCTGGGGAGGAGGGAGGCTCAGTACAAAAACAACATAATGAAGCGAGTGCTGACAATAATTTCTTTTGGTGGTCAATTAAATAGTAGGGGGACGTTCATCCCTACTGTCCGGCACCAACCGTGCAAAGTGTGCACCTCCCAGTGAACGAATTGGTGGATAATATATATATATATATATATATATATTCACTGAAAAATAGGGATTCACATTTACAAAACCTTAATTTACTCGCACAAAACCATAGAAATTCGCATATATAGTTAGTTGCAATAACTATATATCGCGCACCCGCAATCCACTGCTGATGATGTCACATATTACATCATTCATGACATGGTCAGTGACATCACTGATGACATCACTGATGACATCTCAGATGACATCACTGATGACATCACTGATGACATCTCATTTGACATTACTGGTCACATCACTGATAATATCATTCATGTGATAATACGATGAACCTCTTCAGACTCTAACATAACCTTAGATAGAATCAGTGTAAACAGACACTCACAGATTGTCACTCATCCATGGAGTTACTCACACATCTAGTCAGTCATGAAAATAATCAATCACTCCTCCATTTCCTCAACTATACAGTTATACACACCTTACTAATTCAAACATATTCTAACACATATTTATACAATCCCTGATACAAGTTCACAATGATTCATACAGCCACTCTCACATTCACTGGCTCTTATGCTCAGTTATTTATATATGTCAACTCTCACATGTACTGTGTTTTACATATGTACTTACTTTGACATGTAGCACTGAGATATCCATTCACTCACCAATACACTCATGCACACAGTCAACTGCCCATACAGCTGTTTCCACATGCACGTTTGAACCCATACATCTAGTGAATCAACTGCTCACACATCTATGCACAGAGTCATACACCTCCCAGCCACCCACACACATACTCAGTCTCCCATACAAATACTTGGGCAACCAATCAATAACCCATATAGTTACTCATATAGCTACATATTAACACATGCAGCAGTTTACAGAACAACAGACATAATGATGCACAAATTAAGACAGTTTAGTCACTAACCCATGCACTCAGTGAGACACATTTAATCACTCTCTCATACAGTCAGTCATGCACCTACTAAATCCTTCATCCAGACACTTATACATCCACTCATTCTTCAATATGTAAGACATATTTTAACTTTACAGAAACATACAAACACTGGATGATGTCATCAGTGATGTCATCAGGGATGTCACTGACCATGTCATGAATGATGTAATATGTGACATCATCAGCAGTGGATTGCGGGTGCGCGATATATAGTTATTGCAACTAACTATATATGCGAATTTCTATGGTTTTGTGCGAGTAAATTAAGGTTTTGTAAATGCGAATCCCTAACTATATATGGTCTATAACCTATGGTTTTTTCAGTGAATTTCAATGGTTTTTTAATAGCAAATATCAAAAGCTGTAAAATGTCAAGTACGTGGTAGGTAAAAACATTTTCGTATTTATGCACGCTGATGTGCTTTGAACGCTGCCCCCCCCTCCCCTCCTCTTTTCTTTTAGGAGTATTCTCTCTTTGCAGATAGTGAAGGGTAGGTAACGTAAGCCTTTGCCCCCGTTGTAACCCGTCGTGCCTGCTTCCCTCTACATTTGATTGATTGTTATCCAAGCATTTACTGTTTTAGAATTGGGTGCTCTCATGCTGACGCCAGCTTCAATCTGAAACATCCAGAAACACTGTAGACTCAATCAGTTCCGGTAGATGCCCCAACGTGACCCGGTAGAGAAGAACTTGCCCTCCCCTCTTTGACTGATTGTTCTTGTTGCCTGTCCCTTCTCTTGTCATTTAACAGAACTTTTTGGACTGCTGAAAGGGGTTGTATTCCGACCGCTGGTTGGTGGAGACGTTTTGACTATATTCTGGACCTGCGTTGTCGCGTAATGCGTCATATGACGCGCCGCGTTAGCGCACCCGGAAGTGCTCCGGTGCTCAAGGCGCAGCTTCCCAGAAACGATCCAGAGCGCGGCGCGCAGTGCGTAACGTAAGCATAACAGGTCATGTGACTTGTTAATAAAACTTTTCATTGGTTCATTTTACTTTTGTTATTCTAATGATGAAAGGCTTGGTTATATGACCTAAAAATAACGCTTTTCATTGCTTTCGAACATTTTTTTTTCCCAAATGATGAAAGCCCCACCTTTTTTTTCTCACTCTGACTTGTAAAGCAAAGGACCCAGATGCATTTACAGTTTATCACTAACAATGTTCCAGGCTAATGTATTTTCCCAGGAAATTTACAACTGTCCTGCAAGTAAAATATTCCTTTTTCGAGAAAAAGGGCGTTTCTTCGTCCCATGAGGGAGCCGTTGAGCAAAAGAGGCTCGGCCTGCTGTCTTAGTCGCTGATAGGCATGAATATCAGATTCTTATCGATCACTTTATGTTTAAGGAGTAGAAAACACAACAGCCCCTGACCATTTTTCTTTACTGCGTGCCTGCGTATTATACCTTTTAACAGTCATGTAATTGGACTGCTTTATTTCACTTGCCTTTTACTGATTCGAAAACAGTGGCTATTATTCAAAACTTTACCAATGTAGGTACTACTACCATGTTTTTTAAAAAAAACCTTTATTGTGAAAATGTCAGTATACAAATACGGGCCTATAACCACGTGGGCCGGCCACGGAGCAAACTGGAATCATATATGATGAGGGCACATTTATACTGTAGAAGAACGTAACGGGCAACCCATTAGATTGCAAGAACTAAGGTGTCTAACATTTACGAAATCGGTGGACGTACATTTTATAATTAAAGTACGACAGGGCCAGTTACAATAAAATTATCTAGATATACATTTGCGGGCAAGTACCATGGGTGACGTTAATTCGAACTTTCAATAGTACAGTAATCAATAACACATCAGAACTTAATATCATTAGGGATGTCAAAATGTTCAATCAATTCTCGTCCCTGCTCGCCATGTGCTTCAAAACTGCATACCTATCTCGTGATATCAAGGTTGGGCAACCAGTACACAACAAGGAGTTACGAGTCCCATTTATACCTGCGCCATTTTGGGCGCGGTCGGGCAGGTCCAGGATATAGTCAAAATGTCTCCACCAACCAGCGATCGGACCAGAACCATTTTCGGCAGTCCAAAAATGTTCCGTTAAATGACAACAGAAGAAATAGGCAACAGGAACAATCAGTCAAAAGAGGGGACGCTTTCGTGAATGGGGCCCATGCCCTAGCAGGCAAGCGTTTGAGTTCCAAGGTGTCCCAGGGCCATTTTAGTGGACCCGGCCCAAATCCAAGGAGCTGGCCACCATTTTGAGAGTCCTGTTGCAGCAGGCTATCGCTGCACCACAAGAGTAACCGCAATTCAGCTAGATGGCGGGTAAGTAACTGTACCGCAAGAGCGGGCGGAACTCAGCTGGAAGGCGAGTCAAATGCTAAGAGGCACCCCACTGCAGATGAGGTGCCTCCACCTGGGGAAGAGGGAGAGGCCCGTTTGCGCTGCCTCCCCCCCCCCCCGGGCACCCCACGCCGTCTTTCGGCACAGCATTGTAGGATGGCCACACCAGTGAAACTTGCTGGACACCACCTCGGTGCCATCCAGATCTCAGCGCGTTCGAGTCACTGTACCGCAAGAGTGAGAGAAACTCAGCTGGACACGCCGTCTTTCAGCGCAGCATTGTAGGATGGCCACACCAGTGCGGCAACTTGCTGGACACCACCTCGGTGCCATCCGGATCTCGTTGCGTTGTGCTGCCTTCGGCGTACTGTAGCAGCAAGAGTGACCGCAACTCAGCTGGACACGCCGTCTTTCGGCGCAGCATTGTAGGATGGCCACACCAGTGCGGCAACTTGCTGGACACCACCTCGGTGCCATCCGGATCTCGTCGCGTTGTGCTGCCTTCGGCGTACTGTAGCAGCAAGAGTGACCGCAACTCAGCTGGACACGCCGTCTTTCGGCGCAGCATTGTAGGATGGCCATACCAGTGCAGCAACTTGCTGGACAACACCTCGGTGCCATCCGGATCTCGGCGCGTTCAAGTCACTGTACCGCAAGAGTGACCGCAACTCAGCTGGACACGCCGTCTTTCGACGCAGCATTGTAGGATGGCCACACCAGTGCAGCAACTTGCTGGACACCACCTCGGTGCCATCCGGATCTCGGCGCGTTGTGCTGCCTTCGGCCTACTGTAGCAGCAAGTGCGGGCGCAACTCAGCTGGAAGGCGAGTGAAACGCTAAGGGGCACCGCACTGCACATGAGGTGCCTCCACCTGGGGAGGCGGAAGAAGGCCGTTCGCTCCGCCTCCCCCCGGGCACCCCACGCCGTCTTTCGGCGCAGCATTGTAGGATGGCCACACCAGTGCAACTTGCTGGACACCACCTCAGTGCCATCCGGATCTCGGCGCGTTGTGCTGCCTTCGGCCTATTCGCACATCGGTCCGCTACTGACGCCGCCTCATGGGCCAACGGGTTTTGTATGCTTTTTATAACCCAAAGCCGCATAACAGGTCATGTGACTTGTTTATAAAACTTTTCATTGGTTCATTTTACTTTTGGTTTCCTAATGATGGAAGGCTTGATCATATGACCTAAAAATAACACTTTTCATTGGATTAAAACATTTTTTTTTCCCAAACGATGAAAGACCCACCTTTTTTTTTCTCACTCGGCAATCAAAAAAGGTTCCGTTAGATGACAACAGAGGGGACAGGCAACAAGAGCCATCACTCAAAAAAGGGGAGAGCAAGTTCTTCCCTACCGGGTCACGTTGGGGCTCCACCCGAACTCATCGAATTGATAGTCTACAGTGTTTCTGGATGTTTCAGACTGAAGCTGGCATGAGCATGAGAGCACCACCATCTTGTAGCTCCGTCGTGGCCATTCCGCAAGCAATCATGGCAGCCGCTCCCCTCCGGAAGCCTGCGGGAGTCGGGGGCCCCCAAGACTTTTGTAGAATCTTCAAGGCTGAGGGGACGCTTTCGAGAATGGAGCCCAAGCCCTAGCAGACAAGCGTCCGAGTTCCAAGGTGTCCCAGGGCCATTTTAGTGGACCAGGTCCAAATCCGAAGAGCCGGCCCACATTTTAAGAGTCCTGTGGCAGCCGCCTATAGCTGCACCGCAAGAGTGGGAGCAACTCAACTACATGGTGAGCGAGATGCTGTAGCCGCAAGAGCGGGCGGTAAACAGCTGAATGGCGGATGAGGCACAGTGTAGCAAAAGCGGGCGGAATGGCAACTGAAACGGTAAAGGGGCGCCCCACTACAGCAGACGAGCCTCCACCTGGGGAGGCCCATTCACGCCGCCTCCCCCCCCACCCCGGGGCGCCCCAGCTGTTTTTCGGAGCAGCATTGTAGGATACCAAAACCAGTGCGGCAACTTACTGGACATCACCTGAGTGCCGTCCAGATCTCAGCGCGTTCTGCTGCCTTGGGACTATTCGCACAACAGACCGCTACTGACGAGGCACAGTGCAGCAAAAGCGGGCGGAAAACCGCGGAATGGCAAGTGAAACCCTAAAGGGGCGCCCCACTACAACAGACGAGCCTCCACCTGGGAAGGCCCGTTCACGCCGCCTCCCCCCCACCCCCCCCCCCCCCGGGGCGCCCCACGCCGTTTTTCGGAGCAGCATTGTAGGATACCAAAACCAGTGCGTCTGGGTGCCGTCCAGAACTCAGCACGTTGTGCTGCCTTGGGACTATTCGCACAACAGACCGCTACTGACCATTGTTGCTTCTGTTTTAATAAAAAAAATGTTAAGGTGTTTACTGTTTTTGTTGCGATGTATATATTTATAAGTTATTAAAGTGTTATAATCCTACTTCTTTGTTGGAGTGCTATATATTTTTAATGTGACACAAATTTGTGAAGACTTTGATGTACAAAAAGGCATCCCTGGAATCTTCCGCTTCAGGCTCTGTCCCACACACCCTCACAGTGAGAATCCCCTCCCCAATCACAATACAGGGTGGTTATCAGATAGTAGGAACGCGTGTGGTGTGACGGATCTCATCGGGTGGGAGCCTTGATCTACTGTAACTCCTTTGAAGAGGGGTGATTCTTTACAGTTGAGGCCATAAACTACATACGCAGGGCTACGTGATAGCCTGGGACCGGCCTGGACAATCAGACACAAAGGAAGAGGAATGTCAGAGGGTGCGGTAGTGAATAGGGTGAAAGGGTGGTGTCGGGCGGGCACAGGGTGTGGTTCTCAGGGAAGAGCAGCGCAGATGGGGGGAGGTTTATGGACCATGCATAAGACAGAGAGCGGGGGTGACCAGTGCGTGGGGGAGATGCTTGCGAGGGTGGGGAGCCATGCTGAGGATCGGTGGCGTGCAGAGAGTGGGTCTGGTCAAGGCATCTAAAATGGCTGCCGTGCACGACAAAAGTGTGGCATTGGAAAAAAGCAAGATGGCGCAGACAATGTTTATCAATACGAATTAATTTATAACAATTATTTTTAACAATATATTTACTCGCAGTGACAAAATGGCGGTCAACACTTCCTGATTTCCTTCGAATCGAACGTTAACAGACGTCACGATCGGCGGCGTGCAGAGAGTGGGTCTGGTCAAGGCATCTAAAATGGCTGCCGTGCACGACAAAAGTGTGGCATTGGAAAAAAAGCAAGATGGCGCAGACAATGTTTATCAATACGGATTAATTTATAACAATTATTTTTAACAATATATTTACTCGCAGTGTCAAAATGGCAGTCAACACTTCCTGATTTCCTTCGAATCGAACGTTAACAGACGTCACGCAGCAACAAAAAAAAAAAACGCTCACGCGCAGCCGCTGGAAGACAAGTATCAACATATATGAGCCTCCTCAGCCACCCTCAGAAAACATAGGGGGTCAGGATACGTCTCCCGTACCCCCTTATAACCATTTCTCACATTGTTTTTCCTCCATCTTGTAATTTAATTAAATCGAAACACAAAATGGCGAATTCCCGTTTCGCGTCCCGGTTCACTACCCGGTTCGCGAACCGGAAAGCGCTTCTACCGCAAAAAATCAATATTTTTTATTTGCCCCACGGGACCCTTTAATAACCCCAACATCATTCCTAGGAGGTCAAGAAGGGTCTACCTTGCCCCCTTTCATTAAATTCCCCCTTCGTTTTTCTCCTCCTCTTGTCTCTCGATCCTACCGAGAGACAAGATGGCGGCCGCTCCGGACTGTTTAGAATGTTGACAGACACCGGAGAGCCAATCAGCTTCGCTTCGCAAAGCACCGTTACGCGAAAACTATGCGAACTGGTGCGCTATCCGGGACGCTGTCACAGATATATCTGTTTTTTTAAACGTTAATTTCTCAAAATCCACTGGAGCACATATATTGAGACCCAGCAAAGGCATATCGGGCTAACAGTCCCTACAATTTTGCCAAGTTTCGTGCAAATCCATTCAGCCGTTCGAGCTAAAAGTGAGGCCAAACGCCCTATGGAAAACTCAATGTTAAAAACGTGTTTTGGGACCCCCCTTTTTTCTCGGCCCCCCCTTGACGAAACCCCCCCAAATTTTTAGGGGCTGCTCAGAAACAAAATGTGCCATTTTCCTGAAAATTTCAGCCGATTCCTTCTACAAACGCCAAAGTTATTAGACATAGACTTTTCAAAAGTTCCATAGAGAAAAAATCCTAACTATATATACCTACTGGCGACCGCCAGTAGGTAATGTATACATATATATATATATATATATATATATATATATATATATATATATATATATATATATATATATATATATATATATATATATATATATATATATATATATATATCGACAGGGCTGATCTGATTCCTCGCTAAGGTGTCCCTAATAGATTGTGGCTTTCCATAAATGATAAAGGGTTTAGTGCTGATCCTCTATCACTTATAAAAAGCCACAATCTATCAGGGACACCTTAGTGAGGAATCAGATCAGTCCTGTAGGTAGTTGGTTGAGATCTAAGCAAGGCTTTAAGCAATGTAGCAAATGTAAAGCCTGCTCCCATGGAATGAACATCACCAAATTCAGAACTGAGGTTGGAGTAATATTAAGGATTCAAAAATCATTAAATCATTGGACTGCAAATCCGACTACGCAGTAAACATACTCAGTTGCCTCTTTCACAAAAGCTATATAGGCAGCGCCAAACACCAGCCCACAAGCTAATTTGCAGCATATATGGGTGGTAAAGAATGAAGATGACACCTACCCAGTAGCAAGACATTTCAGGGATTTGAATAGAAACAATCCTGATTCTATGACTTATAGTGTGCTGGACCAGGTAGAGAAATCTATGCATGGATGGGACAGAGAGGTTCAACTAGGCAACTGTAGTGTATGTACATCTTGAAAATAGGGACCACAGAACCCATTGGCTTTAACACCAAAGAAGAAATGTATATACATTTATAATAATAACTGTACAGTCTCAAGCCTCAGAATTTTTATTCTGTATTTTGATGATTCACATTAATAGCGCTTTCTTTTGTAAGTTTGTAATTAAGACTAATTTTATATTCATTTACAGGCACGTATTTGATGCAACAACTTGCTAGGACGCATTCCATGTGGAATGTAGAAGAGCGAAGATATCTTTTACTTTTTATTTTATTTTAGATTTCTTTATTTTTCTTTATAATTTTCAGTACAAATTACTATTGCCCAGTGGGGCAGGGCTTGAGCATGGTTTTGATTGTGCAGGTACTCTACGCTGGTATAAAAACTACGAGTTTCGATACAGTTATTATCACACAGTGAATTTGAGTCACAGGAGACATAATGTTGTTTGAGATTTATTAAGTATATTTCATGCATATAATTTTTTGCCTTAAAATATTATCTCATTTGAGTTTTATTGTTAGTTTTTGAAGAGCAACTTGTTATTTTGATATAAAAATTCAAAAACATTGAGACCACCGGTACTTTGCCCACTGTGGCATCAGTTAATAACACTTACAGATACAGAGAAGAAAGAATGTATTAGTAACCTATGCACAAGCTGCACAATCTGAAATACTCCAATATGTTGGCCAGAGAATTGTAGAATAATTGTCTAAGTGTCGATGTAAATAGGAAGTGCTTTTGTGTGCAGGTGTCGTGATAAAAGCTTTTAAAGCCGAAATGCATCTGACGCTATACAGGCTTAGATCTGCCTTGCTGAATAAACAATGCACCACTAATTGGAGTGCTGTTGTGTGATTTACTGGTTGCAGAAGTTTCTTGGATCTATGCATTCCCGGGCACGGGTGTTCAACGAACACCCCTGACATTCAGGTTGTACACCATCCGGATGCACTTACCGGAGGAGATATATATATATATATATATATATAATAGGTTTTTTAAATGCTAATTCCTAACTATAACTGGTGTGACACCTATGGTTTTTCCAGTGATATATATATATATATATATATATATATATATATATATATATATATATATATATATATATATATATATATATATATATATATATATATATATATATATATATATATTCACTGGAAAAACCATAGGTTTCACACCAGTTATAGTTAGGAATTAGCATTTAAAAAACCTATTAAATTCACTGAAAAAAACAGTTATAGTTAGCTGGAAATTTTACTGACATAAAACCATTGAAATTCCACGTTATAGTTAGTTGGACTCACTATAACTTGCGCGCCTGCAATGCACTGCTGATGACGTCACATATTACATCACTCATGACAAGGTCAGTGACATCACTCACGATATCACTGATGACACCATCTAGTGAATGTGTGTCTTTCTGAAAAACAAATATGTTTTATATATGTATTTGTAAAGGTCGATGGAAGAATAAATGTTTAAATAAGTGTGTAAATGGATGTTTTTTAAATAAAAAAAATGATTGGTTAACTGGCTTGTTAAGTGTATCTTAGTGAATACATATATTAGCAAGTAATTTTTAAATATTTAAATATATGTATCAGTGTTTCACGTTGTGTATAAGTGGCTGCATGGGTTGGTGACTGACTCACTGTTTGTATGTGTTTTGAAGGCAGCATATGTGCAGGACTGTATGGGTGGATGAGTGTGTATATATGTGTGTTAGTGAGTGAATGCCTGCCTCACTAGTGTCTTTATGAGTAACTACATATGTTTTAATCTAGTATATGTGAGAATTGATGTTTATAAGTGAGTATATGTGAGAGTGAGAGATTGTAAGAGTTCCTGTTTAAATAAGTATGTCCTTCTATAAGTGTTTGTTTAAGAGAGTAAGTATGTGTAAGTTCCCTTAGAAGTAATGTGCTAGTGTGTGTATAGCTGTATATGCAAATAAATGGATGTTCAATAGTTTATTTGCATGTGTGAGTATGTGTGTGAGTAACTTTTGGAGACTGTCGGTGTGTAACAGGATGTATATGTGTATCACTACATATGATGAGTGAGTATATGTATGAGTGACTATATAGAACTGTTGGTAAATGAGTTGATGTGTATATAGATGGTGGTATTACTAGATTGGTTATTGAAACTGGTATGGGTATCTCTATTTATATGACAATTTTAGTTTCTATTTTTGAATATGTGTTTCAAGGGTTACATTACACTGAAAGGAGGTCTGTTACTCTGTCACAAGGATGGTGTCATCAGTGATGTCATGAGTGATGTCACTGACCATGTCATGAGTGATGTAATATGTGATGTCATCAGCAGTGCATTGCAGGCGCGCAAGTTATAGTGAGTCCAACTAACTATAACGTGGAATTTCAATGGTTTTATGTCAGTAAAATTTCCAGCTAACTATAACTGGTGTGAAACCTATGGTTTTTTCAGTGAATTTATTAGGTTTTTTAAATGCTAATTCCTAACTATAACTGGTGTGAAGGTAATTCCTTTCTATATCGAGTTTCTAACCTACGATTTTTTTATAAATTTGCTGTTTGTGTAAGTATTAATTATTATTTTTTATTTGTTATAATAATATTTTAAATATTTTTTTTATCATTTTTTCCTGGGGCGCTCTGGGTGCGCGCACCGGTAAGCTCTCCGGAAAGCGCACCCAGAGCGCTACTTGCGTTCGTGAAAAAAAATATGAATGAAAAGTAAATAATAACGCAAGACATTTAGTACCATACATATAAAAGCAGTATTTTTGAATAAGGAAATGAAAATGATTTTGCATTTCCGTGAAACTATCAAAACGTCACTTAGGCGTGCCGCGTAAGTGCCCCCGGAAGCGCCTTCGTTCGCGCCGCGTATGCGCCCCCAGAAGCGCCTACATTCGCGCCGCGTTAGCGCCCCCGGAAGCGCTTCGGTGCACGCAGCGTTCGGGCGTCAAGTCATGTGACCTTAAAATAACACTTTTCATTGGTTGCTAACAGTTTTTTTTACAAAGAATGAAATCCCCACCCATTTCCTTCACTTCTTCTTTCACTTTTGTGACTGAAAGACCTGCTTTTTTGCTTTCGGTTCTTTGTTGGATATCTTGGATTATTATGGCTGCCAGACCATCCAGCAGTGAAGATGACTCCAATGATTTCATTGATGAAGAGCCTTCTCAGCCGAAGGTCAAAGAACATTTCATCTGGAATTTTTTTTCCATACCTGATGACCAGAAGAAGGTAAATGATCCAAAAGTGGAGTGCAGGATCTGTCACACAGTCCTGTCACGGGGTGACCCCACTAAAAAATATTATTTTGGGAACTCCACAATGATTCGCCATGTGGAGAGGAGGCAAACCCAGAATTTTGCCCGGGAAAGTGTCAGGGCTCTGGCACAAGAGGTTCCCAGTGATGGGGCCTCTACATCAACCGGAGGACCAACAACATCGGTGAGGGGGAGATCACAAGAGCTGGTTCCGAACATTCAGCCTGCATTTAACAAAGGCGCCCTTAAATGCAGATACTGCAGATACTGTGATCAGCTACTTTGCTATGGGGAGCAAAGTGTTCTGTTCATGGTTTGATCATTGGAGAACCATTCCATTCCCAGCCCTAATTTTTATTGTATTTTTTTGCTCCTGTTGAGCAGTTTTCATTCCCTGTTTTTGTTTTTGTTCTAAAAAAAAAGAAAAAAAAGTTATTTTCAGAACTACCTCCAATTCTCATCAAAGAGATGTATTCTTAAAAAAATGAAAAAGAGTAAGTGAAGTGGAGTGCATTGAGAAAGGAAAGGAAAATGAGTAAGAAAGAACAGAAAGGTATGAGAGGAGAAAGTAAGTGAAGTAGGGGGACTGAAAGAAGGTGAGTGTTGGGAAGGAAAGTAAGGAGAAGGAGAGTGAACATGGGGAATGTAGTTATTCAAAGAAAATGTAGAAAAGGAACAAGGGTGTGGAAGGGTAAGAAAAGATGCATTGCTGGAGTTGCATCATTTTTGTGACACACTCCAGCAATGCATCACTTTTGCTCTTACAGATACATCTAAAATACTGACGTTTCTGTAAGTACTTGCAACATAATACGTCATATATTTAATATGACGCATGAGTAGAAGACTGAAGGCCTCATTTATGAGGCCATGCGTCACTTTTACGCCACCGGTACGTCTCTTTTTGTGACGAACCAGTGCTGTTAAAAATGCACCTTATTGAGTCATATTTACAAAGTGACGCATCGAGCTAGATGCGTTACTTTGTACTTTTACGCCACCGGTACGTCACTTTTTGTGACACATCAGCAGCGTAAAACATGCACCTTATTGAGTTATATTTACAAAGTGACGCATCTAAGTAGATGCGTCACTTTGTAGACCCCTACGCCACATTATACCTACGTCAGGTGTAATGTATGCAAAAGGGACGTATTGACGCAAGAAAGGGTCGTAGAGGTGACGCAGTGAAATCTATGAGATATCTCTGCGTCACTTTTATTATTATTATTATTATTATTATTGCATTTATTGAGCGCACAGCTACCCGGAGGTTTCCCGGCGCTTGCCTTTGGAACCCGTCCTGGCTTTTTTCCCTCTGAGATAGCCCCTACAGGGCATCCCCAAGGTGAAAGCCAGGCATCCCGCCGCAGGGGGGCCATTGTGGAGATTAAGCAAGCTTAATGCCCAGAGTTGCAGAGTGAGAACCCATGATTAGAGCAGGCACCGAAGCGAGAATTATCGAGTCCGTGGACATTTGAGCTCAAGACCCTGCAGCATCGGGAATTGAACCCTGGTCCCGGGTCTGACCTCAGCTTCCGGGTCTGCCTGCTCTACACCGTGAGCCACACTTCTCCACATGTCACTTTTTGTGACGCACCAGTGCTGTAAAACATGCACCTTATTGAGTCATATTTACAAAGTGACGCATCTAGGTAGATGCGTCACTTTGTAAACCCCTGCGCCACATTATACCTACGTCAGGTGTAATGTATGCAAAAGGGACGTATTGACGCAAGAAAGGGTCGTAGAGGTGATGCAGTGAAATCTATGAGATATCACTGTGTCACTTTTATGATGCTTTTGCGTTCAAATCTTGCACCTGTTTCACAGCAGGCGTAAGACTGATGCAGGCCCTGTCACATGGGCCTGGCCCCATGTGAAAGGATGCATTGCTGGAGTTGCATCATTTTTGTAACACACTCCAGCAATGCATCACTTTTGCGCTTACAGATACATCTGAAATACTGACGTATCTGTACGTACTTGCGACATAATACGTCTTATATTTAATATGATGCATGACTAGAAGACTGAAGGCCTCATTTATGAGGTCATGCGTCACTTTTACGCCACAGGTGCGTCACTTTTTGTGACGCACCAGTGCTGTAAAAAATGCACCTTATTCAGTCATATTTACAAAGTGACGCATCTAGGTTAATGCGTCACTTTGTAAACCCCTGCGCCACATTATACCTACATCAGGTGTAATGTATGCAAAAGGGACGAATTGACGCAAGAAAGGGTCGTAGAGGTGACGCAGTGAAATCTATGAGATATCACTGCGTCACTTTTATGATGCTGTTGTGTCCAAATCTTGCGCCTGTTTCACAGCAGGCGTAAGACTGATGCAGGCCCTTTCACATGGGCCTGGCCCCATGTGAAAGGATGCATTGCTGGAGTTGCATCATTTTTGTGACACACTCCAGCAATGCAACACTTTTGCGCTTACAGATATGTCTGAAATATGACGTATCTGTAAGTGCTTGCGACCGACATAATGCGTCATATATTTAATATGACCCATGAGTAGAAGACTGAAGGCCTCATTTATGAGGCCATTCGTCACTTTTACGCCACCGCTACGTCACTTTTTGTGACGCACCAGTGCGGTAAAAAATGCACCTTATTGAGTCATATTTACAAAGTGACGCATCTAGGTAGTTGCGTCACTTTGTAAACCCCTGCACCACATTATACCTACTTCAGGTGTAATGTATGCAAAAGGGACGTATTGAAGCAAGAAAGGGTCGTAGAGGTGATGCAGTGAAATCTATGAGATATCACTGCATCACTTTTATGATGCAGTTGCATCCAAATCTTGCGCCTGTTTCACAGCAGGCGTAAGACTGATACAGGCCCTTTCACATGGGCCTGGCCCCATGTGAAAGGATGCATTGCTGGAGTTGCATCATTTTTGTGACACACTCCAGCAATGCATCACTTTTGCGCTTACAGATACGTCTGAAATACTGGCGTATCTGTAAGTACTTGCGACATAATACGTCATATATTTAATATGACGCATGAGTAGAAGACTGAAGGCCTCATTTATAAGGCCATGCGTCACTTTTACGCCACCGGTACGTCACTTTTTGTGACGCACCAGTGCTGTTAAAAATGCACCTTATTGAGTCATATTAACAAAGTGACGCATCTAGGTAGATGCGTCACTTTGTACTTTTACGCCACCGGTACGTCACTTTTTGTGACGCATCAGCAGCGTAAAACATGCACCTTATTGAGTTATATTTACAAAGTGACGCATCTAGGTAGATGCGTCACTTTGTAAACCCCTGCGCCTCATTATACCTACGTCAGGTGTAATGTATGCAAAAGGGGCGTATTGACGCAAGAAAGGGTCGTAGAGGTGACGCAGTGAATATACTGGGTTTTCCCCATGCTACGCTCCCCGGTCCGCTCCCCGGTGCGTGTACCGGGCACTCCCCGCGCAATTTGAAAAAAAAATTACTTTTTTTGGCCCGCGGGGCCCTTTTAAAGCCCCCACATCAAACCTAGGGGTCAGGGGGGGTCTACTCTGCCCCCTTATGGTCATTCCCCCCTTTGTTTTTGCCACCTCTTGTGTCTCAATCCTACCGAGACACAAGATGGCGGCCGCTCCGGACTGTTTGGAATGTTTACAGACACCCGAGAGCCAATCAGCTTTCCGTGCGCGAACTCGCGTAGAGCGCTGGTTCGCGCCCCGGTGCGCGTACCAGGGCGCGCCCTCATAGATATATATATCTTTTTGAACCTAAATTACTCAAAATCCACTGGAGCACATATCTTGAGACATAGCAAAGGCACATCGGGCTACCAGTCCCTACAATTTTGCCAAGTTTGGTGGAAATCCATTCAGCCGTTCGGGCTAAAAGTGAGGTTGACCGCCCTAAGGAAATTAACATGGGGAAAACATGTTTTGGGACCCCCCTTTTATCTTGGCCCCCGCTTGACGAATCCCCCCCAAACTTTCAGGGAAGGACCGGAGCGCTGCGAGGCAAATTTGAGGACATCTTCAGGCAGATTCCTCAACCGGCGCTAAAGTTATTCACAATAGAATGTTGAGATTTTCTATTGAAAATAATCCTAACTATAACTACCTACTGGCGACCGCCAGTAGGTAATACAGGACGTGAACAAGGCTGCACCTGGCAGATGAAAGGCGTAGACAATTGCAACACTCCTGAAGTAATAAAGTCAGACTGAAA
This sequence comes from Lissotriton vulgaris, assembly GCF_964263255.1. Classification (NCBI taxonomy): domain Eukaryota; kingdom Metazoa; phylum Chordata; class Amphibia; order Caudata; family Salamandridae; genus Lissotriton; species Lissotriton vulgaris. The sequence goes on along the minus strand of NC_141691.1, from coordinate 2,055,165,239 downwards.
ACCAACAGAGTGCTGGTTCATTCTGGTTTTTCCAACAAACAAGGTGTTTATTTTGTGTGTGTATATATATATATCTATATGTTTATATATATATATATTTATATATATATATATATATATATATATATATATATATATATATATATTATCAAGTGCTACTCGGGTATGAGGCCGCACACCACTCGCAGGTTGGTTGTAAAACCCTTTATTTAGAAACATGCAGCTCACAAGTCCTGTATTTTCTTCCTTGGCCTTACGCGTTTCGAAGCCTTCTCGCTTCTCATCAGAGGCCGCATCCCAGGAAACCAAATCATTGCGGCCACATTTCCCACGTGATTTATAGTCATTGTAATTGGCCAGCTGTGCCTCAATTTCGAAACATTGTCATTCTGGGAAATGTAGTCCTTTGTTTGCATTTCATACCCTCTAATGGGTTTGTTTGCCTGTATGCCATTTCAGGAATGTTTTTAGCCCTCCAGTGTGCTCCAGGCTTGTAACTTACATGTTCAATTCTGCTGCCTGCCGTGCTAATGCAGAAGAGGAACGCTACCTCTCCTGCGGTCCTTTTGCTTTCGGCAGTGCGATCCCTCCGCGGCCGGAGCCGCCGCGATAAACATTATCAAGTGTTACTCGGGTATGAGGTCGCACACCACTCGCAGGTTGGTTGTAAAACCCTTTATTTAGAAACATTCAGCTCACAAGTCCTGTATTTTCTTCCTTGGCCTTACGCGTTTCGAAGCCTTCTCGCTTCTCATCAGAGGCCGCATCCCAGGAAACCAAATCATTGCGGCCACATTTCCCACGTGATTTATAGTCATTGTAATTGGCCAGCTGTGCCTCAATTTCGAAACATTGTCATTCTGGGAAATGTAGTCCTTTGTTTGCATTTCATACCCTCCAATGGGTTCGTTTGCCTGTATGCCATTTCAGGAATGTTTTTAGCCCTCCAGTGTGCTCCAGGCTTGTAACTTATATGTTCAATTCTGCTGCCTGCCGTGCCAATGCAGAAGAGGAACGCTACCTCTCCTGCGGTCCTTTTGCTTTCGGCAGTGCGATCCCTCCACGGCCAGAGCCGCCGCGATAAACATTATCAAGTGCTACTCGGGTATGAGGCCGCACACCACTCGCAGGTTGATTGTAAAACCCTTTATTTAGAAACATGCAGCTCACAAGTCCTGTATTTTCTTCCTTGGCCTTGCGCGTTTCGAAGCCTTCTCGCTTCTCATCAGAGGCCGCATCCCAGGAAACCAAATCATTGCGGCCAAATTTCCCACGTGATTTATAGTCAGTGTAATTGGCCAGCTGTGCCTCAATTTCGAAACATTGTCCTTCTGGGAAATGTAGTCCTTTGTTTGCATTTCATACTCTCCAATGGGTTCGTTTGCCTGTATGCCATTTCAGGAATGTTTTTAGCCCTCCAGTGTGCTCCAGGCTTGTAACTTACATGTTCAATTCTGCTGCCTGCCGTGCCAATGCAGAAGAGGAACGCTACCTCTCCTGCGGTCCTTTTGCTTTCGGCAATGCGATCCCTCCGCTCCGGCCGCGGAGGGATCGCACGGCCGAAAGCAAAAGGACCGCAGGAGAGGTAGCGTTCCTCTTCTGCATTGGCACGGCAGGCAGCAGAATTGAACATGTAAGTTACAAGCCTGGAGCACACTGGAGGGCTAAAAACATTCCTGAAATGGCATACAGGCAAACGAACCCATTGGAGGGTATGAAATGCAAACAAAGGACTACATGTCCCAGAATGACAATGTTTCGAAATTGAGGCACAGCTGGCCTATTACAATGACTATAAATCACGTGGGAAATGTGGCCGCAATGATTTGGTTTCCTGGGATGCGGCCTCTGATGAGAAGCGAGAAGGCTTCGAAACGCGTAAGGCCAAGGAAGAAAATACAGGACTTGTGAGCTGCATGTTTCTAAATAAAGGGTTTTACAACCAACCTGCGAGTGGTGTGCGGCCTCATACCCGAGTAGCACTTGATAATGTTTATCGCGGCGGCTCCGGCCGCGGAGGGATCGCACTGCCAAAAGCAAAAGGACCGCAGGAGAGGTAGCGTTCCTCTTCTGCATTGGCACGGCAGGCAGCAGAATGGAACATGTAAGTTACAAGCCTGGAGCACACTGGAGGGCTAAAAACATTCCTGAAATGGCATACAGGCAAACGAACCCATTGGAGGGTATAAAATGCAAACAAAGGACTACATTTCCCAGAATGAAAATGTTTCGAAATTGAGGCACAGCTGGCCAATTACAATGACTATGAATCACGTGGGAAATGTGGCCGCAATGATTTGGTTTCCTGGGATGCGGCCTCTGATGAGAAGCGAGAAGGCTTCGAAACGCGTAAGGCCAAGGAAGAAAATACAGGACTTGTGAGCTGCATGTTTCTAAATAAAGGGTTTTACAACCAACCTGCGAGTGGTGTGCAGCCTCATACCCGAGTAGCACTTGATAATGTTTATCGCGGCGGCTCCGGCCGCGGAGGGATCGCACTGCCGAAAGCAAAAGGACCGCAGGAGAGGTAGCGTTCCTCTTCTGCATTGGCACGGCAGGCAGCAGAATTGAACATGTAAGTTACAAGCCTGGAGCACACTGGAGGGCTAAAAACATTCCGGAAATGGCATACAGGCAAACGAACCCATTGGAGGGTATGAAATGCAAACAAAGGACTACATTTCCCAGAATGACAATGTTTCGAAATTGAGGCACATCTGGCCAATTACAATGACTATAAATCACGTGGGAAATGTGGCCGCAATGATTTGGTTTCCTGGGATGCGGCCTCTGATGAGAAGCGAGAAGGCTTCGAAACGCGTAAGGCCAAGGAAGAAAATACAGGACTTGTGAGCTGCATGTTTCTAAATAAAGGGTTTTACAACCAACCTGCGAGTGGTGTGCGGCCTCATACCCGAGTAGCACTTGATAATGTTTATCGCGGCGGCTCCGGCCGCGGAGTGATCGCACTGCCGAAAGCAAAAGGACCGCAGGAGAGGTAGCGTTCCTCTTCTGCATTGGCACGGCAGGCAGCAGAATTGAACATGTAAGTTACAAGCCTGGAGCACACTGGAGGGCTAAAAACATTCCTGAAATGGCATACAGGCAAACGAACCCATTGGAGGGTATGAAATGCAAACAAAGGACTACATTTTCCAGAATGACAATGTTTCAAAATTGAGGCACAGCTGGCCAATTACAATGACTATAAATCACGTGGGAAATGTGGCCGCAATGATTTGGTTTCCTGGGATGCGGCCTCTGATGAGAAGCGAGAAGGCTTCGAAACGCGTAAGGCCAAGGAAGAAAATACAGGACTTGTGAGCTGCATGTTTCTAAATAAAGGGTTTTACAACCAACCTGCGAGTGGTGTGCGGCCTCATACCCGAGTAGCACTTGATAATGTTTATCGCGGCGGCCCCGGCCGCGGAGGGATCGCACTGCCGAAAGCAAAAGGACCGCAGGAGAGGTAGCGTTCCTCTTCTGCATTGGCACGGCAGGCAGCAGAATTGAACATGTAAGTTACAAGCCTGGAGCACACTGGAGGGCTAAAAACATTCCTGGAATGGCATTCAGGCAAACGAACCCATTGGAGGGTATGAAATGCAAACAAAGGACTACATTTCCCAGAATGACAATGTTTCGAAATTGAGGCACAGCTGGCCAATTACAATGACTATAAATCACGTGGGAAATGTGGCCGCAATGATTTGGTTTCCTGGGATGCGGCCTCTGATGAGAAGCGAGAATGCTTCGAAACGCGTAAGGCCAAGGAAGAAAATACAGGACTTGTGAGCTGCATGTTTCTAAATAAAGGGTTTTACAACCAACCTGCGAGTGGTGTGCAGCCTCATACCCGAGTAGCACTTGATAATATATATATATATATATATATATATATATATATATATATATATATATATATATATATATATATATATATATATATATATATATATATATATATATATTTATATATATATATATATATATTCACTGAAAAAACCATAGGTTATAGACCATATATAGTTAGGGATTAGCATTCACAAAACCTTATTTTACTCGCACAAAACCAATGAAATTCCATATATAGTTAGTTGCACTAACTATATATTTCGCGCACCCACAATCCACTGCTGATGATGTCACATATTACATCATTCATGACATGGTCAGTGACATCACTGATGACATCACTGATGACATCATCCAGTGACTGTGTGTTTCTGTAAAGTTTAAATATGTTTTACATATTGAAGAATGAGTGGATGTATAAGTGTCAGGATGAAGGATTTAGTAGGTGCGTAACTGACTGTATGAGTGAGTGAATAAATGTGTCGTACTAAATGCATGGGTTAGTGACTAAACTGTCTGAATGTGTGCATCAGTATGTCTGTTGTGGTGTAAACTGCTGCATGTGTTGATCATTAGCTATGCGAGAGGCTATATGTGTTATTGATTGGTTGCTCAAGTATTTGTATTGGAGATTGAGTGTGTGTGGGGGTGGCTGGGAGGTGTGTTACTCTGTGCAGAGATGTGTGAGCAGTTGATTCACTAGGTGTATGAGTTCAAGAGGGCATGTGGAAACAGCTGCATGGGCGGTTGACTGTGTGCATCAGTGTATTGATGAGTGAATGGATATCTGAACGCTCCATGTTATAGTAAGTACATATGTAAAACACAGTACATGTGAGAGTTGGCATGTATAAATAACTGTGCATGAGAGCCAGTGAATGTGTGAGTGACTGTAAGGATCATTGTGAACTTGTATCAGGGATTGTATAAGAGAGTAAATATGTGTTACTATATGTTTGAATAAGTAAGGTGTGTATAACTGTATAGTTGAGGAAATGGAGGTGAGATTGTTTCTTTGCATGACTGACTAGGTGTGTGAGTAACTCCATGGATGAGTGACAGTGTGGGAGTGTCTGTATACACTGAGTGTATCTAAGGTTATATTAGAGTCTGAAGAGGTTCATCATATTAGCACAAGAATGATGTCATCAGTGATGTGATCAATGATGTCAAATGAGATGTCATTTGAGATGTCATCAGTGATGTCATCAGTGATGTCATTTGAGATGTCATCAGTGATGTCATCAGTGATGTCATTTGAGATGTCATCAGTGATGTCATCAGTGATGTCACTGACCATGTCATGAATGATGTAATATGTGACATCATCAGCAGTGGATTGCGGGTGCGCGAAATATATAGTTAGTGCAACTAACTATATATGGAATTTCATTGGTTTTGTGCGAGTAAAATAAGGTTTTGTGAATGCTAATCCCTAACTATATATGGTCTATAACCTATGGTTTTTTCAGAGAATTTTCAAGGTTTTGTAAGTGCTAATTCCTAACTATATATGGTCTATAACCTATGGTTTTTTCAGTGAATTTCAATGGTTTTTTAATAGCAAAAATAAAAAGCTGTAAAATGTATTCTTATTCTAATTCAAAAATATATTTTATATTTTTGTAATATTATTTTTATATTTATTTGTTAGCTTAATATGGTTCCGCGAACCGGTAAACGTTCCATTAGCGCAACCACCGCGTTAGAAAACGACATTGTGACGCGTCGCATAAGCGCGACGTATCGCGTTACCGCGTAATGCGTCTTATGACGCACCGCGTTAGCGCACCCGGAAGCGTTCTGGAACACGAACCGAGGCGCGAAGCGCAGCTACCCGGAAGCGATCCGGGGCGTGTAGCGGGACGCGTAACGTAAGCGTAACAGGTCATGTGACTTGAAAATAACACTTTTTATTGGTTGATTTCACTTTTGGTTTCTGAATGATGTAAAGCTAGGTCATGTGACCTGAAAATTACACTTTTCATTGGTTTAGAATTTTTTTTTTCAAAATGATGAAAGCCCCCTCCTATTTTTCTCACTCTGACTTTAACTTTGTGAGAGGAAGAACTATTTTCATTATTGGAAGTTGGCTTCAATTGTAGCTGCAGCTGGTGGACCCCCACCCCCACCACAACCTCCTAGGAAGGATGGACCACCTCCCCAGTTTATTCCCAACCCTGAAGAAGAGGAGGAAGAAGAAGAACAAGATGTACATCAAATAGAATTTTTCCCTGAAGAGCCCCGGAAATCACACCGCAAGGACAATTTTATTTGGCAGTATTTTTCATTTCCTGCAGGCCAAAAAAAGGTGAATGCACGTTATGTTACATGCCTGATATGTAAAGAACCTCTGTCTCGAGGCACGGATAAAAAGTATAGCTTTGGTAACTATACTATGCATCGCCACATGCAAAGGTGGCATCCAATAAATTATAGTATGGCGGAGGTGCGTAACCTACGTGAAAATCCACCAACTCTTGTGGCCACCACCTCAACCCATGAAAGTCTTTCGGGACCAGAGGCGAGGGAGATGGTTCCCACTATTCAAACTAATTTTCAACATATCAAGCTGGTGTGCATTTATTGTGGGGGTTTGCTTTGTTACGGCGAGATAAGCGTAACATTAATGAACAGAGCATATGAAAATCACAAGTGCTCAAAACGCCCCAGATAGTGATATTTTTTTTTTTGCTCCTGTTGAGCCGTTTTTAATGCCTGTTTTTCGTTCTTCCCCCTGAAAAAAACCCCAAAAAATATAAAACCTTTCAAAAATACAAAAACACTATAAAAATGTTCAGAAAAATAATAAAAAAAATATAAAACAACAAAAATAATAAAAAAAAAGTTCTTTTCAGAACTACCTCCCCTTTATAAGAAATTGCTAGAGTGTTTGGCATTCTGGCAACCTCTATTTCTTTTGATTCGCTTCCCGGTTCGCGCGCCGGTACGCGAACCGGAAGCGAACTAAAAAAATGTTTTTTTTAAAAAGAAGAGTAAGTAAACAGAGAGTAATGTTAAAAGAAAGACAAATAGAGGGAGTAACACACAGATACTGTTGAAAGAGGAACTGAGAAAAGGAGTGGAAAGAGTAGTTTAAGTAAGTAATAGAAAAAGAAATAAGGGAAGTAGCAAAGGCAAAAAACTGAGGGTTAAAGAAATGAAGCAGTGGAACTAATAAAAGTTAAATGTGATAGAGATGTAACGTAAACAGTACTAAACACTTACCTTATAATTTTCGTTAATTTAGTCACTTGTTATTTTTATACTTTTAATCTGTGTAAGAAAGAACAAAATTTTTTTAATGAATAGAAGGTAGTAAAAGATGAGTGAGCATGAGACAAGATGAATACATATTAAAATCACAATTCAAAGTACAAAATTAATTAAACATATTTAATGGTTTATTTTTGCTGTCCTCAGAATATAACAAATTTCACTGAAAACAGTGAGTTGAAGGTATTCATCATATAACAGCGGGGAAAAAAACACAATCAAAATGATTGTGTTTAAAAAACCCATAAAATATAATCAATCTGAAATCAGAACTCCTCAAAAGTAACTTATTTTCTATGACGTCAAAGGATGTCTATGAACAGCATATACTCTGTTGTGCTGTTACTATTTTCTGCCCGACACTTTCTGAAAGATAAGCTCCATCGTTTAAAGAAAAATGAGACATACAAAGCAATTTAAAACAGCACACTAAATTACAGCAACACCTACAATCATTATAATCCAGTTACCTACCCTAAATTCTCACTTCTGAAAACAAGTCAAAAGGCAACATTGCTTCATACTAAAATGGTAATCATTGACGAAAGACTAGCCTTTTTTATATTTCAAATAAGCTGTGTAATATCCTGATGTTGTCAAAGGACCATCATAACATATAATAGCTGCAGTTACAAATGTTCTTCCTGAAATCGATGACTATGTAGCCAAAACATTTTTAATTAGACTTGACAACTTATTTTCATCCAGTTTATGTAGTTGAAATTCTAAAATGACATTTCACCCATGAGTTTCTATAAATAATGTGGACAGCATTGCAGACTTACATTTCCTCTACTCCTTGTTTTGATCTACTGCTTGAATTAGCTTATTAACACAATCAGTTTTCGCTCTGAACTACAATTATCCACAAGGCCATATAGAGTAGGAGCCATTATAACCTCTTGAAATTCCTCAGAACAAATCCCGAGATTCTTTCCCTAAAATTTTGGTTTTAAAAACACCAGGTAAGAATTTTTAAGGTAAAAAAAAATCATTGCAGAATGACCAGCCATTTCTAGACTTTAAATAAGCTGTGTAATGTCCTGATGTTATTGAGCAAAGTTTTGAAATGCACCGCTCCACCAGTCAAATTTACACCATATATCGGTGATAAAGTCTGTTTTCAAAAGGAATATTCCAAATGAGATGACGCTGAGTCCGCAATTGCATTGTCCACACTTTGCTTTAGATAATGTCCTGATGTTGTTGAAGGACCGTCATGATATATAATTGCTGCAGTTACAAAAGTCCTTCCTGATATTGACAACTGAGAAGCCACAAAATTTTTAATTAAAGTTGTCAATTTTGTTCCATCAGGCCTACATCGTTGGAACATTAAAATGAGATACTGGCCATATGTTCGTATAAATAATGTGGACAGCATTGCTGACTTACATTGGCTACATTCCATGTTGTGTGGTCGGCTGATTTTACTAGCTTATTAAAGGACACTGATTTACTGTCTGGCAAAGTTAAATATATAAATCTTTCTGAGTCTACACTACTAGTACTTGATAGCCTACAGTTCTCGCAGTCATGCTGCCATTGATAAGAAAGGCCAAACAGGTGATCTACATCTACACCTTCATCTTGTAATACATCAAGCATATACATTAAAAACTCTTGACAATCTTGCTGAATATTTTGAGAGAATTGCGTTTTACCTGAACATTTGTCTAACAGATTTCGAATTTCAGACACACTTTCGATTTTTGTTCTATCAGTGCTACATTTCTCTAACACAGAATTCAGCAAGCAGCAAAAACTTTGATCCGAATTGATCACAATCTGTTCTTTTAAAGTTTCTAGAGAAAAGACAACATTAACAACTACATTAGCATAGCAGTTGACACCAGAACTGTTTTCAAATTGAAAACCAACAACATCTTCAACAGAATCCTTTTTCTTTCTGCTTATAATTTCAGGTTCATCGACTTTTTGTCTTTTTGCTACAACCTCCCGACTATTGGTCACATTTCTTACTATCCGGCCTACCACACGTTTCTCAAACAAAGGATATTGAGGCAAATGTGGCGCATACTCTTTTCTTAACCTATTGTATTCCTTAACACAATCTAGATCCGCACAAATGTTTGTGACATCACACTCAATCAAGTACAATCCCGATAAAGTTCTGACTCGTGACAATGCCACATATGCCATACCCACCTTGAACACAGAACTGCCAATATTCACCAATGCACTGTCTACACTTAAACCTTGCGATTTATGGATTGTCACTGCATATGCCAAGCGAACAGGAAACTGCTTACGGCGAACATATAAGTTTTTTACAAGCAGAAACCTAGCTGTGCAACGACCAATTAGCTGTACTTCCTCAATGCCATTAAATTTAATTTTTAAAAATTCAATTCCATCTCTATTTCTGTATTTCTCAAAATCAACAACATTACCCATTGATCCATTTACCAGACCTCTTTCAGCATGTAAATTCCTTCTTAAAATTATACGACAATTTAAGCACACATTCAGAGTCTTTTCAAAACCTGCAGTTTTAGATACAGTCTTCTCTAATGAATCCAATTTAGATTTCAAATTCTCAGACAAAATAATTGTTGCTCCCATATGCTCTACTCTGTCAATAGCTTCCAGTTTCACAATCTCTTGGTTTTCTAAATTCAACACTTTGTTGTTGAAGATGGCACATTCTGCAAGAGTTGGCATCAAACATATTCCAGATTTCTTCTCAGTAATTTTCCGAAAAATATTCTCAGGCACAACGTCTTCTTCTGGATACAAATTTGACAGTAATCGTGCATGTAAAGCTTCTTTCCCATGCACGGTCACTTTTCCAATTCTAACATCTTGTAGAATATTCTTATAATCTTCATCCTTCGCTTGACGCATATTTTCACGCAGTTCAGCATAATTGAAGTTTAACCATATATTGATGTTGCCAATACTCCCTAGGCACTTCCTGGTATCTTCATACGTGAGCATTTTGGACACAGGTTGTCCTTTCACTGGTGTCAACTGCAGAAGATCACCGAAAACAATGATGTGTTTGCCACCAAATAACACATCATACTCTGTTTTGAGAACTTCTTGCATTCTCAAATGCACAAAGGCAAGCATGACATTGGAAACCATGCTTACTTCATCAATGATAAGAAGTGTCATTTTCCTCAAGACTCTTGAAACTTCACAACAAGCATCTCCAGATAACTTGTGGTATTGTAATTTGTTATCATGCTCCACTGTCAGCATCAGTAGACGATGCAAAGTAATACCTTTAATGTTATGTGCTGCCAGTCCAGTTGGAGCGGTGACAACACAAGACAGCGATGACTCAGTCCTTTTCTGCAAATAACATGAAATTGCTTTAATGAGGAAACTTTTTCCAGTTCCCGCTTCTCCACTCACATACAGTCGGGCAGTCTTCAACAACGTGCATGAGCACTCTTTCTTCTCATTACTTAATCCATGATCAATTTGGTTGGTAACTTCGTCATATATTTTCCTCTGCTCAACGTTGAGTTGTCTTTCCAAGTCTTCTAAGTTAACCGCATACTCCTGAGCATGTGCCATGGCTCTTTCCATTTCAATCATAGCAGTGGCAGCTTCATTTTCGATAACTGGTCCTCCTAGTGGATCCTGACTCAATGAAACAGAACTCTGACTGTCCTGAGAACTGTCTCTAGCAATCTCTGCTGCAATCGTTGCTTCCTGCTCGATTTCCGCATTCAACATTTCTAGATATTTGGACAAAACAGGACATTCTTTGGTCTCTTTGGCTGCATTGAAAGAGTCTTCGTAACAGAGGAAATCTCCAAGCAGTTCTTCTTCTGCACGCCAAGGCTTGAAAAGTTGCAAAAGAGCTAAATAGAAAAACTCTTTTCTTTCAGGAGATTCACCACTCAATTTTCGATGATTTACCAATTGGCATTTTCTTTGCTTGACCAGACATCCCTCACTTCCAATTACAGCATACACTCCTTTATCAATATCTTCTTTGATGTTCCTTTTGAATATGTAATTTTGTAGAACCTCATACAGACAAACATTCTCGAGGTGACTGCTTCTATTTGGATAATATGTATCCAACATGTTGGTCTTCAAAATATCTGTACTGTTTGGCTCCTTTTCCGCCAAATACTCAATTTCCCGTACAGGTTTCAGAACTCGATTATGCGTTGCAGCAAGACCAAGATTCGCCCAAATGATACTCCTGGATTTGGCATAAAGACTTGCTGAAGACAACCGGTCAGAACATTCGTAAGCTCCGATTTCTCGATGAGACAATATCTTCAGACTGAAACTGTACAACTTCTTACTGAGGCTCTTTTCATGGGAAATGTCCTCCCACATATCCTTCAATTCTGTCTTTTCTTTTTTGGTGATGTAAGATGTCACATACCGAGCCACAGCCATACAGTTATCAGCCACAAACTGTATATCCATGTTAGCATTCCACATGGACAAAATCACTGGGTTGTAGTCGTTGATATACTTGGACTCTTCGTTCCTTTTCAAATTGTATGTATTTTTTGGGTGATTTCCTCGTCACATTCTGTCACAGAGAAGACATCAAATTGTACACTCTTCCTTTAGATATCACCCATCGTGGAAATCCAAAACAACATTTTGTATAGTACTTGTTCTTGTTTCTGAATTTACGACGACAGTACTTTCCACAACAATGGCTTTGAAACCGTAAAACTTGTTCTCTTAGACTTTTGTCTTCCTTTGTCTTTGGAACAGCACATGTAGAATACTGTTCTATGAAACTCATCACCAATTCATCTGGATCTGTTCCAAATTTGGGAGCATCTTTGATCCACAGCAGCATATGTATATGAGGAGCACCTCTTGCTCGGTACTCCTTTCTCCAGAAGAAATCCAACACCTCTCCAAGAGGTGGATTTTTCTTGTTCATGATGAAAGACATCATAGCTTCAAATCTATGATTGAAGTACCTGCATACATTCACTGGATCCAAAGGGCACAGTTCTCCGGGTGTCTTAAATTCGATATTTTCAATGTTTCCATTTGCCTCTCATAGAAATTCAAGTAAGTCTTCCCAGCCATACTCGGCACAGCTGAGAGTGAGGAACCATGTGGGAGTTCCTAAGTTCCTCATCATACATTTTAAATCACCATGACGACGGTACCGGTACTCATTAGTACCACGATGACACCCCATGAGATTAATCAGGTGAGAATCCAAAATACTATCTTGCACATTGACTTTATCCATAAAGTCACTTGCCGAGATGTTTTGCATCTGTACACCACTTTTCAAGATGTGGTTCACTGCATATGACAGTCCAGACAGATCGCTTTCAAACAGTAGATGAAACAAATATAGAATGCATTGACGAAACCTAGGATCTTCTGCATACAATCGTAAAGTCCGGTATTCAGAAGCAGGAATTTGATCAGGTCGCTCATCTTATCTTCCTCCTTGACCTGTTGGAAATAGCTGTGGGAAACACCGAGCTTCCAAACTTTCCTCCCAAACACTAATGGGACTCCCTTTGGCTTGTTTCATTTGAAACAACTCAATAGCATTCCCCATGACTTCCTTAGAATGCAAAGGATGAACACTATAATGTTCATATATTTCTTCATTTTTAGAGGGATCTACTTTTTCAATTTGACCAGCACACAAATCGCTATCCTCTTCTTCACTTACTTCCTCTTCTGCAACATATACATTCTTGTAGTACTTATTGTTTTTCTTCAAATAAAATGTTGCCTTTTTGACTTTCCTAACATCCACTAAATCTTGCCATATTTTCTTACTCTTTGTCGGAACCCCATTAACTAAGATAACCAGAGGTTCCTCTTCCACTTTCTCTACTCCAATTGTATTCATATTTTTTTTAAATCTAGAGGCAAATAAACAACTCTTCCCTTTAATCCTCTTTGGCTCCATTCTTACAATAGCCTGAAAGGGATGCACACTTTGAATCAAAATAGATTCATAAGTATTTAAATCCCTCAATTCAGAAGGAATGCCAACCAATTCCAGATTATTATGAACCGCTTTAGCAGGCATCCGGTTTTGATTTAATTTGTTACAACAATAAGTACACACACGTTGATCCAAACCCAAATAAAAACAATTTTCTACCATCAAGTATGTTGCAAAATCCTTCCATTCACTATTATTTTCCCTTTCACTTTTCGCATATAAATCCACTAACTTAGTCTGATTCTTATAATAAGTGCGTCGACAATACACACAAGTGAAATTAGGCCTCTCACTTGATTTCACCTGAAACGTGGCAATTTCCTTTTGAAAATTATCTGTACTGGAAACCTGTAAACTAGCTTCCACATTACCTTCTTCTTCTGGGTCAATTTCAACATTCTCCTCTTTACTTGTAAAGTAACAAAACTCAATTTCTTCACAAACATTCTTCACATCTATTTCAGAACCATGCAAAAGAGCAGTGCATAATTGTTTAAGCATAATTGCTGGACTCTTACCATAATACAACATTCTAACTAATTTCCTCACTTTACTATGATGCACTGCTAGCATCCTGAAATGATGAAAAACACTCTGGCATACTCTCCTGGAAAGACAAGCCAATCAATGACCATGCAAACCTGTCACTTCACTCACTCTGCAAGGATCTAATTCTTTCAACAATTCTATTTTCTGTTTTAAACTTTTCTTATTAAATGTCCGTACAAAATCACAAAGAAAATTGATGGAATCCTGTCTCACACTGCAAATAGAACTACACTTCCAGGTATACACTGGTCCCTTAGGACGTCTCCCTAAAACTTCATTACCTAACATCTCTTCTGCCTCTGTTGACACAAGTTTTTCTTTTTTAACCGGACAACCATCTTTCACCTCATAAGCTCGACCACTGGTGTCAACTGCATGCACCAATACATTGTCCTGAAAGTAACTCTCCTCATTGAAAAAATGCCTCACAACTTAAACTATGCATGGGGGGCGCTAGAGGGCGCACTTGCTGAATGGCCGCACTTGCGTGAGGCTCCAGCAGCCTGGCATAAAGATCTGGTAATTATCCTACATCCACTGCACCCACCCGCCCGAAAATTCACACGGAGGTGCTGCGTGGGGCCCTGTACACCCGGCGAAAGTTTGGTGGCTCTACCCCCTCGGAAGACGGAGCTGTGCGCTGTGGATCTCCCGGCCGGCGAGTGGCTTGTCCCGCCGGTTGCCTGTAACCGGCTGCTGGATTCACCTGAGCCCGGGGATCGCCACGAGGCAAGTGGGCCTCCGGCGCTGATTTGCTGGCACGGACTATACTGCTGATAGGACCGGCACTGGAAGAGGACTTGGGAGACACGAGGTGAGCGAGGTGCTTGCGGCGCCGGGACAGGGGTGGTGCGGAGCCCCCCAGCTGCCTTCACACAGCTTGGAGCCCCCGCCGGTGCTGTGCTTGGCGCGCCATTTGGCGCAATTTACAACTGGCTGAAATCCCCTGCGGAGGCCTGAGGCGCCGGCAGCCTGCCATCCTGCTGCCATATTCAGCCTCATTGTTTGCCTTAGGCCATCATTTGCATGGACTGTCTGTACAAGCGGTCTAGCGCATTGCTGTGGATCTTCTTGGCGCTATGTCTCTGCTGATCTCCTGCTCTTCCTCGATGGGGTCTGATCTTCTTCAGCATTGACCCCCGCATCACTGCAACCCCCCCCACCCCCCCCCCCTCGCTGCCTGGCACCTCATTTGCAGCGGAGTTGCCGCCACGCCGCCCTGAGTGGTGTGGTGACACGGTCGCCTCCAGCGGCGGTGACTGCATTCGCTTGGCGCCATATTGCGCTGCTGGTGCCCGCCGGCTGTGGGCCCGGGGCTGTTGGGGGCTAGATCAAGGCCCTAATATACACAGCCTGAAGACTCTCCTTTGCTTTCCATACTGACTGGACTGAGGCCATCGCCGGCTTGGTGCTATGGGCGGCAGCCTCGGGTCACTACGGGCTGGCTGGTACTCCTGTGCCCTACCCCCGAGGTACCTCCACGCACTTGCCTGACACCTCCCCTTGTGGGGGATCGCATTGGGGACTGCTGCCGCGCTTCTGCCTGGCGCCACGTTTGGGGCAAAGGAGCCACTATCTACAATCATTATATGAGTACAACACCCCCTCTTCGCTCACTTCTCCCCGGCAGCCGCGAAAGCAGTGCCGCGGCGCGGTGCCGAGTTGCTTCCCACTGCTGCAATGTGGAAACCAGACAGTCGCCAACCCAGGCTGCAATTTGAGCCCACGTCGCAGAAAAAAACGACGAGACACGCGGAAGAGGCTTCGCAGTCACGAAGCCCGACATCAGAGGCTGCGACGTCGACCCCTCCGGCCCTGGATATGGCTGCCATGATGCAGGAGATGCGCCAAGGGTTTGCAACGGTGGTGGACAAGGTGGACAGACTTTCCTCTAGAATGGACGGTATAGTCCAAAAGATGGATGTGCACGAAGAACGTATTAATGAGGTGGAGCGCCGGATATCTGAAAACGACGATACCACGGCGGCGCACGACTCCCGCCTTGCTCGGATGGATAATGTGCTGAGAGTGATCGCCGCCAAAAATGAGGAGTTAGAAGCGAGAAGCCGGCGGAACAACATTCGCGTCACAGGAGTTCCGGAGTCCACCAACACGGGGAGGATGGAATTATACGTTGAGAGACTGCTTACCGCGGCAGTGGGGGCGGAGGCCCTTTCGAGCCAATTTATTGTGGAGCGTGCTCACCGCTCCCTGGGACCTCAGCCCAAGCCTGGAGCCCCGCCGCGACCCATAATTGCACGCTTGCTGAACTACCGTGACCGCGATGCGGCATTACGAGCAGCCCGGACAAACCAGAACCTCACATATGATGGCGTGTCCTTCTCCATCTACCCTGACTTTACCCCGATGGTTCAAGAGCAGCGGCGGAAATTTCTTGTGGTCAAAAGGAAACTCAGAGACCTGAACATTGACTATGCCCTTTTGTATCCGGCAAAATTGCGAGTCACCCATCAGGGCACACAAAATTTTTTTCTCAACCCCCAACAGGTCGACGACTACATCAAAACTTTGCCGAAACGGAATAGACGTTCTGCGGACGCTGAGGACCAGCATACTTCGGACCCCGAATGATTGTCGAAAGGATATGTATTCCTCTTGATTCCTCGCTTACTTGGAATTCTTCTCATGCCCTCACTGCACAGGGGGTGCTATTCTTCGAATCAGTCACTGCGGCTGCCCCTGGGATGCCTTGGACGGGTGCTGGAATGCAGGTGGTAATGTATGCCAGGCCCCCACCCCCCTTACTCCCTCTCGACTCCGAGAGAAGACGCTGAGGGTAGCATTGTACGGAGTGGGAGGACTGGGGGTGGTAGAATGTGCACCTCAGCTAGCCCCTACTGGGTGTTCCCCAATGACATTGACTCTTGTTTACCTTTAATTTTTGTTGGTTGTTCATTGGTTTGCTGGTTGTGTGGGTGGGGGGTGGGCGTGAGGTACTGGCGAGTTGGGGACGCTTCAGTGGGTGGGGGGTGGTGGGTTGATGTCCCGAGGAGTTGGGATGTGATAGGATGGGTACTGGGACCTTTAGTGGAGCTGATTCGACCCGTCTTCCATGGTTGGTTTTTGGTAACAGTTTTTCTATATTGGTTGGGACGCTCTGGGAGGAAGTGGGTGGAGGGACGAGTTTGGGGAACTGTTGAGTTACAATTTCTAACGTGTGCATTTGGTGTTCTAAAAGAGCTACGCTGCCTTCCTGGGGGGCAATTGGGTTGGGACTGGGGGCTGGATGGGCCGGATTTGAGTGGGGGATGCTGTTTACAAGCGAGACACGAAGACTGTGGTGAAAGGGCTCCTCCCAGGCCTAACTTCTTGTCCCTTATTGGCGTCAATGAACAGATGCGAGTTCGCTATGCCCACTCTACCGCTGGTGCCGTCAGCGCGAGTCTGCGCGAGATAGTCCTGACTACATACACACGAGAATGCACATGGGAGACACACGATTGAATGTCATTACTTGGAATGTGAGGGGGCTGGGGGACCATAGGAAAAGGAGGCAAGTGCTGAGTTATCTTGATCGCCACAACATCCACATTGCCTTCCTACAGGAAACACATATTGCGCCAAATAGACTTGGCGCCTTTGGTCGTAGATGGGCTTCACACTCAATTTTTGCCAATTACTCCTCATATGCGCGAGGCACAGCGATTCTGATTAAAAGAAACACGCCCTTTCGGCCTGCCGGCTCCAAAGCTGATCCTCAGGGGCGATATTGTTTGCTGTGGGGGAGGCTGGGACGCCTGACAGTGACACTTGCATGCTGCTACGGGCCTAATACCGATGACCCACAGTATTTCACTGACTTGTGGGCTGCGATAGTTGAGACTGGGCCACAACACCTCATATGGGGAGGAGACTTCAATACCACCTTGCACCCCCCCCTTGATAGGTCACACCCTGCCCCCCACCACTACACGAACGGACGTGAGGTCCTTAAGACGACTATTGATAGCAATAACCTTATAGATGCCTGGCGTTCGCACTGCGGGCCAAAGGCGGAGGGTACACATTTCACGGCACAGGCAAAGTCATGGGCCAGGCTTGATTATTTCCTTCTTACCTCGCAGCTTTATGCAACACTGGTTCACGCTGCACACCTCCCCAGGACATACTCAGATCACTCCCCGGTCATTATTGCGTTACGAGACTCTGAATTGGGCCCTCCAGCTGCGGCGTATGCAACCCTCAATGTTGTTAGACTCGGAATTCCAGGAGGAACTCCGGGAGGAATGTCTGGACTTCTTCAAACGTAACAAAGACTCTGTCCAAGATGTCGAGATCATCTGGGACGCCTTTAAGGCCACGCTCCGAGGTCTCTGTATCTCGAAGGGCTCCGGGGTGCTTAGGAGCATATTGAATAGGCTGCGCACGCTGGAATCTGACCTGCAGGGTGCTGAAGAACGCCTCAGGACGTGCCCGGATAGCTCGACCCTCGCTCTCATCCGGGAGAAGCTGTCGGAGTACTCCGAGGAGGCAGCTCGGGAAGTTAAATTTAGAAACAAATATTGGGTGGCTAGGAGATATGGGGAGGGTGAGAGACCTGGGAAGGCTCTAGCAACAACGGTCAGACTCATGCGCGCACCGACCGTCGTCCTAGAACTTGAGACCGCTGAAGGGCTGGTATTCAGAGACACCACACTAATCCTAAATGAGTTTGTGCGACACTATGGCACGTTGTACTCCTCTACTAGGACCAGTGAACTGACACTGGACGACTATTTAGCGGATGTGTCATTGGGGTGGCTGAGCGATGCACAAAGAGCGTTTCTGGGTGTCCCGTTTGAGCTGGATGAAGTCAGGGAGGCCATCATGCACATGAAATCAGGCAAGGCCACAGGGTTGGATGGCATCCCTATTGAATTTTATAAGACGTTTATTGACTTCATGGCGCCAGTGCTAAGGGAAGTGTATGAGGACGCGCTGGAAGTAGGCCACCTTCCTGCCTCCATGAGGACTGCCCTGATTTCATCCCTGCTCAAGCCCGGTAAACCCGCTAACAGCTGCGACTCCTATAGACCCTTATCCTTATTAAACTGCGATGTGAAAATCCTTGCCAAACTAATTGCAACGCGCATCAGCCTTTTATTACCTGACCTGATACTGCCGGATCAGTCCGGATTTGTCCCTGGCAGGGCGACGTCCCACAACCTCCGTACTTTTTTTTCGGTCTACGATTCGGTCCATGAGGACCTCCCGATGGCAGCCATTTTTTTAGACGCCACCAAGGCGTTTGACTCGCTGGAGTGGGACTATGTATTCAAGGTGCTCGAACGCATGGGCTTTCCGCCTATATTTCTCTCCTGGGTGCGATTATTGTACACGCAACCAACAGCCAGAGTACTCATTAATGGAAAGCTGTCCCCTGAGTTTCCGATCTCCCGGGGAACTAGGCAGGGTTGCCCCCTTACCCCGATCCTGTTTGCCATCGCCACGGAGCCCCTGGCTGCCAAATTACGACAGCACCATCGTGATAGTGCATTGCGCTGTTTCCAGAGACAGATTCTTGTCTCTATGTATGCGGATGATATCACTCTATACGTCCGACACCCAGGGGACAACTTACATCCAATCCTCAGAGAGATTATTCGATTTGGCGCTCTTTCGGGAGTCCAAATAAACTGGAACAAGTCATGTATCTTCCCCCTAACGGCCTCGACACGGCAATTCCCGCTGGAATTTCCTCTGGCTTGGTGTGAAGGTGACTTTAAATACCTGGGCATTCAGGTGGAGAGAGACAGAGAGGCACTGATGCGCGCCAATTACGGCACTGTGATGGATAAGATAGGTGACAATGTCTCCAGGTGGATCACACTTCCTCTCTCCATGGCCGGTAGAGCCTCACTAGTGAAAATGATAATCCTCCCTCAGCTGTTATATCTCTTCCTGAACATACCGTTTCATCCTGGAACCTATTTTTTTCGGCTGCTACGCTCGGAGATGCTCCGACTGGTGTGGGGTGGAAAAGCGCCCAGACTCAAGTGGGACGTACTTATTAGACCGTATTCACAGGGTGGCTTTGGTATTCCAGATTTTGAACTTTATTATCGGGCTGCTCAGGCCCATTATGCGTACTTCTGGGTGCGTCAGCAGAGATACATGCCACAACTGGCAGCTGAGCACTGGCTTGCACATCCGACCCCCATTGAAGGTGCATTCTTTTCCCAGATTGAAGGCAGAGATAAAACGCCTAACACAGTGGCCAGTACTGTGACGGCGTGGAACTCTATCACTCTAAAGCTCGACCTACAATTCCTTTATGCCCCGTTGCTGCCACTAGCATACCACCCACAGCTCCCACTCCTACAAGAGGCTGGCTTTCAAAAATTATTGAAAAAAATCCATGTAACTACTTGGGGAAACCTGTACTGTAATGGCACCTTTCGAACCAAGGACCAGCTTTATGAGAATATACAGCCGACACCCCTGGAACTCTTCTACTACATCAGGCTCCGGCACGGACTGCAAGCCATTACACCTGACTTCCCACACGAACCCCCAGTGCTCCTTCCCCTGCAGTCCATGCTACTTCACGACAACCCCATTAAATTGGTGTCCACACTATATAGATCCATTCGTGCTAACATGACTTACACTGCTCTACCAGCCAGGGGCAAATGGGATCAGGATCTAGCCATGACCCTTACGGACAAACAATGGGAGTTTTGCCTACAGCAGACCGAGGGCATCTCATCTAACAGCAGGTACAGGATTATACACTACAGGTTCCTCCACAGATTGTATCACACACCAGTGCGCCTACACAGGTTTCAGCTCAGACCCACAGACTCATGTGATAGATGTAAGGCTCCCGGGCTGACTTTCTTCACCTAGCATGGGGGTGTGAAGAGGTAAACCGCTATTGGCATCAGATTTTCCAAGCACTGTCCAAAATGATACACACGTCGGTGGGCCCGTCCCCTTTGGTGGCGTTACTGGGGTATGTTGAGCCTCTCCAAGCTGCCCACCGTAGGTATGTGGCATTAGCTATGCTCCTGGCTAAGCGCAGAGTGGCCTGTAGATGGGGGAGAGGGAGGGCGCCCAAGTTTAAGGAATGGCTGAGTGACATGGTGTACTGCCAAGAACAATTACATACTTATTCCGAGCTGTTACCGCCCACTTCCAGACCCACTGACATTTGGGCTCCCTTGCACTGCTATTTAATAACTGACCCCCCAGAGGATGGCGGTGACTGATGTGGTGACACTACGACGTTGCAGTGTGGGTCACTGATGGCTGAGTTGCAGGCCGGACGGTGAGGGTCTGAACCGCCCTTATAAGGTCTTGAAAGGGGCCTGTTCTTGTCATTCCTCCCCCCCCCAACACATTGGTTTGCACTGGATATGGATGGCCCATGCTACAGGGAAGCAGCCCTGAAGACTCCAGGCTTGTGTACTTTGGGTATTACGCCACACTATCATTACAACTGTGAACCCGGGACACTCTCTTTGATCAGCTAGCGCGGACTACTGTAACTGCACCAGCAGCTGGCCTGCAGGCCCCCCCCCCCCTCCTGAGAGCACCATGTTATTGCACATGTTAATGTTAACCCAAACGGGAAAAAAAAATGTTAAAAAATGCGGAACACTTTGATTTACCTATGTAGATGTTGCACTTGTCACTTTGATGCTGGTGGTTGGCGGACACCTGTTCACATTGTTATATGTTTGCTTAAGATTGTCTGCCAGAAATGATTAAATAGCGGCCAGCCTCCGGGTTGTGGGCGTGACGCTGTGTAATCCTGACAAGTACTGAATAAATGTTCTGCACCAAAAAAAAAAAAAACTTAAACTATGCATCCATTCTCCTGAGAAAACTTCACAAAAATTACTTCGATTAACTACTCTCTTCCATCTACTATTTGATTTGAAATCATAAATTACCTTGTTTAGTTTCCTAATTCTATTGATTACCAAAATAAATAACTTTCGCTTAATTTCAAAACCCTGATCAATAATTTTCTCTACATTTTTCTTTCTCCTATAAAAAGCCACTTTCTGTTGACCTTTCTTTAAATTTTTTAACAAATTACCAATTATCCTGTTGTGGAACATTCGTCTACGAATGTCCCTAAACTGATTTTTCCTTCTACTGCCATGCACAGAGTTATCTCCTGCTCTACCAGTAACATTTTTGATTGGCCTTTCCTTTCCGTTTAAATTGGCTCTCTTTTTCTGGAATAAAACTTGTTCTGTAGTTATACTTTTGTTTCTACAAATGTTTCTAAGGAATGATTTCGTTCTCTTACCCGGAGCTTTCTTCGTGACTTGACGAGATTTTATTGTAGAGGACTGCTGCAAGTATTTAGTAATCTGCTGTCTTTGACGTTTTGTAGCCTTTCGGATTCTATCCTTAGACGGCATTGTCTAATTTCGAAATGATCTGCAGTTGAATCTGTGGTAAAATATAATAAAAAATGTTATTAACCACTATTACCAAACAGTAAATCAATAACAGTAAGGATTTGATTCAGCAATGCCATAAAGATGATTCAGTGAAATCTTCTTAATTTTACTGTGTTAGTTTTACAGGGCTTTCATGCAAATGACTGCCCACCCTGCAACAAAACGCCCACATGAAACCTGACGCACGTTAAATTGTGTACTTACCTGCAATAATCCATATGCCAGTGTTTAGGTCCCTCCACCCTGCCCCTCCCCCTCCCCGCCTCCCTGCCCCACCGTAACTCCCTCCAGGGCCCGCGGCTGCTATTTTGCAACATGGTACATCTTGTAAATCACTGCTGCATTATAAAAGTGACGCAACAGCAGCACAAAAGAGGCGCACAGCCATCATAAATCTGCCCCTAACACTTTAAATGATTGATTCAGGATGACAATAAGGTGTGGACTATCTAGAGGTGTGTTTGAGGTGAGGCCTACTCAGGGTTGCAGATGAAATTTAGGCTTGTTGAAGAGTACAGAGGTGATAATACATGTGCAGGCCTACCAATGAAGTGAATCATGTCCACTGCACTCTTGAACAAAGGCCAGACCTCCTCTATCTCCCTGAACACGCCTAAACCTCATCTGCACAATGTGATTCGTAATGTTAGGAAACACAGGTGATATCATTGAAAAACGTGCAAATATTTTTGCACATTTAACAATCACATCACCTGTATTTCTTCAGCTTAGTCATCTCATTGTGCAGATGTAGTCTACGTCCTATGTAGAAGCACACCCTATCAATACTTAAATTAGCCAAGCACACATGGGGGCGTATTTACAAGGACCTTGCACCACGGGGAAATGTCTTAAATTAAAATGGGAAAAATAACATCAAAGGGACTCAAAGGCCTTGTAAATATGCCCCAAACAACCTATGAAACACTAGCAGTACATATCAAGAAACCTAATTGATTTCAAAAAACGTTTTTAAACCTTTTATGTAAAACAATTATATACCTACATTCATGGGGAACTGACTTAAAATGCCCTAATACACATGAAAGCATTTTTTTAAGGCCCTTGCAACTTTTTTCCATCACTTTTAACATAGCTATGTAACTCAAACAATCAAAATCAAAATTTGCCAAGCACACATGGGGGCGTATTTACAAGGCCTTTGCACCAGGGGGAAGTGACTTGAAATGGCCAAACACACATGGGGACGTATTTACAAGGCCCTTGCACCAGGGGAAAGTGACTTGAAATGGCCAAGCACACATGGGAACGTATTTACAAGGACCTTGCACCAGGGGGAAGTGACTTGAAATGGCCAAGCACACATGTGAGCGTATTTACAAGGCCCTGGCCTTGCACCAGAGGGAAGTGACTTGAAATGGCCAAGCACACATAACGGCGTATTTACAAAGAACTTGCACCAGAGAGAAGTGACTTAAAATTGCAAAGCACACATGAGGACATATTTAGAAGACCCTTTCCCCAGGGGGAAGTGACTTAAAATGACCAAGCACACATAGGGGTGTATTTACAAGGCCCTTGCACCACTTATGCATCACTTTTAACATGTACACTGTGGAGCACCATGGGGCAAAAACAACACAGATGCATCATGCATCTGTTCCGCAAAAGCGACTCATTGCAGGAGTCACATTGCAAGTAGATAAATTCTCATACATTTAAAAAGCATTCCTTTTCCTTAAAAACGATTTTCGGGTCATAATTTGAAAACACAGCACAGCTCCTATGTACAACCACACCTTGTCAGTACTAATATTTCACATTATCACCAATTACAATTTGTAAAAGAAGCAAAATCTTCTTGGAAAACATAACGCAAACACTTGACACAAAACATCATTTTAAATGCACAGCTGGCTTCCTTATTTTCTCCAAAAAGCATACTAGTCTCTTTCTAAAGTAAAGGAACCATATCTCACCTTAGCAAATGCTTTTTGAATTTCAAAACAGTCTCAGAAACACACCAATTTTACAAAAGCAGAGCAAAAGGTATGCACTCCAGAGGCTGGAACAAACAAAGGCACAGAAATGCTGATATTCATGACACATATCTCTCATGTCACCCAATCAAAACTCTTCCCTCACTTTTTTCAAATCAACACCCTTCCCCCCTTTGCCCTTTCTGCCCTTTTTCCATAGCAACTACCTCCTGACAGACCTCTCATGTTTACAAGTTCACACAACAATGTTTCAAATGAACTCTGAACTCTCACTACACCTGCTAATCCACTGCAGTGTTTCTTAAAATCATTTTTTATTAACCATTCAAATTACATCTTTCAAAGAACACATCCATGCACCCTAACTTTCTGTTTTCAGCAATGGAAATCCACCAATCACTGCTAATGAATCATTAGCTCTCAAACTCCACAGTTTTTTTTCTTTACAAACTCCACTGTTTCAACTGCCATTTCATTCCCACACTTCATCTAACTGCAGCAGAACCTCCTCTCGCCATGTTTTCTGTCTGGATTCTTGGACATAGCTACATCCACTGGGCTCACAGGTATGCTGATAACAGAAATTTACACAACCTCAATTTACAAAATGTGGAAATCAAATGGATTGGGCAAAGAGGATTGAGATGTCACCAATTGATACCATTGGTGAAAACCTTTTTGCATTTGCCAAATCCTGACCTCATAATAGTGCGCTGTGGAGGAAATGATTTGGGCACTTTGACTGGGGTAGGTCTGAAAATGCTTTTAAAGGACACCTTTGAGCAATTGATGGCACTTTTTCCTCAAACTGCCTTGGTATATTCCAATATATGCCAAAGACAAAAATGGAGGTGGTCCAATCAATTTTGTCCACAAATTGAGAAATCGAGGAAGCATGTAAATAAGTCTGTTTCAGCTTACATGAGAGACCATGGAATGATCTGCATCTACAACAATAACTTGCGTTACTACATGCAAGATATCTATAGAGGAGATGGCGTGCACATGTCAGATGAGGGGAACAGAGTTTTCATACAAAATTTAAGACTGTGTATTGGTACCTACTTATAAGTACCTAGAACTTACACAGAACCCAAAAGCTCTTTTAAGAGCTACCTTAACTATAATTACTCTTTAAAAATTTCGAATGTACCTTTTTTCACTAATTTTCACTTATGTTCTCTTCCCGGTTCGCTACCCGGTTCGCGTACCGGCAGCTAACCGCGCGAAAAATTCAAAAAAAAAATATTTTTTCTCGCACATATGGGACTCCTCAGCCACCCTCAGAAAACCTAGGGGGTCAGGATACGTCTACTGTGCCCCCTTCTACCCATTCTGAACATTATTTACCCTCCATCTTGTATCTCAATTCTACCGAAACACAAAATGGAGGACTCCCGTAACGCTGCAGGTTCGCGTACCGGGGCACGCACTGAGTAGCGCTCGCTTAAAAAAGCTGGGAAAGTAATTTACAGAAAAACCACTGGAAACACTTTCACCAAATATACATTAGCTTATACTACATAACAATCCCTACCATTTTCACAAATTTGGTTGGAATTCCATTTAGCCATTTAGCATGTAGACCTCCCTAAATTCCCTGAGGTAAATTACTTCACAAAACACATCTGAAGTGTTAGAATTGACAACCAATTAAAATGTTACTTTCATTTTCTACTTTTTTTACCTGACATTTGATTGATTATGTACCTGAATATATATAAAGAAAGAGAGAAAAACACAGCCATTTTGACTACTACTTCCTGAAGTACATTGCAAGAACATTTTCACTGACAACTTAAACTTGTTTTTAAAAGGTAAGATGTTATTTTATAAATTTGACCGGAGAACTATGTTATACAATTTAAATTAATTTGGAAAACATTTTCAGATAGTTATATACTATCCCTCTGTAAGAGTTAGACATTGAGAAAGGCTTGTTTATTATAATTATGGATTGATTTACGTTTCTGTGTTATAATTATGAATTTACTTAGGTTTTTTCGCAGGCACTTTTTAATAGTACTACTTCACGCCTGAAACCATACAGTGCCCATAGATAACTTCTCTGTTACAAAATCACAAGTACCTGTCTGAACTTAAACCCAACATTGCCCTATCTCTACTGATATATTTATTTTTTATGCAAATTTCAGCACAAAAATGGAAGGAGAACAGAACGTTTCCTTTGAAATTGCCCTAGAGATGAACAATGAGGAAATCATTGACTTGGAATTCATGGACGAAGCACGAGACCAAGAACTTCTACAATGTGTAGAATCTGTGGATTTGTTACTTCATTATGAGGACGATAAAATGTGGGAAGTTATGTTCACTCAACAAGAGGACATTTCGGACAGTGAAATGTTAGACAGTCTATTAAATTTTGAAAAAGAATCAGAAAAATAAATTTAATAATCAAAAATTGTTCGAGTCTTTAATCATTTTTATATGTGATTCATAAACTAGTACCAAATTGATTATAATGTAAAGTCAGACTTATAGTATACTGTGCAACTTTTATATGTTACACAATAATTTTGCTCATAGTTACTTCCTTTCTCCAACTATATTATCTCCAATGTGTATTTAACATCTCTTTATCATCTCCTGCCTCCATATTGTTTCTACTTTCCTGACACACTATGGTATGAATTCCATATTCCACAATAACTTCTGAAACAACATGCAAGATATCTACAAAGGAGACGGTGTATATTAATTTTTGACTCTGAATTGGTACCTACATATTGCTACTTAAATAAAAAAAACAAAAAAAAAACAACAAAACGAACAATCAATAAACATACAATATTTAAAAAGCCTATCATTCTTGTTTCCTCATAGTACGCTCCCCGGACCGCTTTCCGGTGCGCGAACCGGGCGCACCCCACGCAAAGAAAACAATTTTTTTTTTTTTGCCCCGTGGGGCCCTTTTAAAGCCTCCACATCAAACCTAGGGGGTCAGGGAGGATCTACTATGCCCCCTTATGGTCATTTCCCCCTTTGTTTTGGCCTCCTCTTGTCTCTCGATCCTACCGAGAGACAAGATGGCGGCCGCTTTGGACTGTTTAGAATGTTGACAGACACCGGAGAGCCAATCAGCTTCGCTTCGCGAAGTTACGTTACGCGTCTGGTACGCGAACCGGAGCGCTACCCGGAGCGCTGTCACAGATATATATTTTTTTTTGAACGTTAATTTATCAAACTCCACTGGAGCACATATATTGAGACCTAGCAAAGGCACATCGGGCTAACAGTCCCTACAATTTTGCCAAGTTTCGTGCAAATCCATTCAGCCGTTCGAGCTAAAAGTGAGGCCAACCGCCCTAAGGAAATTAACATGGGAAAAACTCGTTTTGGGACACCCTTTTTTCTCGGCCCCCCCTTGACGAAACCCCCCCAAATTTTCAGGGGCTGCTCAGAAACAAAATGTTCCATTTTCCTGAACATTTCAGCCAATTCCGTCCACAAACGCCAAAGTTATTAGACATAGAATTTTCAAAAATCCCATAGAGAAAAAATCCTAACTATATATACCTACTGGCGACCGCCAGTAGGTAATATATATATATATATATATATATTCACAGAAAAAAACATAGGTTTCAGGGGTGTTATAGTTAGCTGAACATTTCACTCAAACAAAACCATATAAATTCCTCCATTATTGGAAAGGGGCGACCACTCGGTCCCCCCGAACGTATGGTTGGGGGCCCAGATCCTCCCGGGAAACCATTTTGGGCAGGGGGCGTGTCACGGCTGGTATGCCCAAAGCGGCGTAGCCGGGGCACGCCTTTTCCCGCCCAAGAGGGGTTGTCCTAGACACCTACACTGATGGCCACGCCCAGTAGGCGTACCGGCGGAGGGTACACGCCCTCCCGATGAAGAATAAAGAGAGCGGGAATCCGAAGAAGCATCCTCTTGTTCCTGTGCTTGGAAGCTGCACCCACTCGTTGCACGTGAGCCCTCGACGGAACAAGGAGCAATTTTGAGAATTTATAATTCTTGTGTTTCTCTTTCAGCGACTTCAAGGCTAAACGACCTGGGGCCGTTTCTGATCGTCTTAGAGTGAATACTCGAAAGGAATGCCGGGCAAAAAGGCAGGAAAGAAGTCCGAGACTGAACAGATGCTCCGGATGTTGGTTGGTAGAATGACGAAGATGGAACAAACCGTTGGATGCGATATGGCGACCATGAAGAAGCAGATGGCTGCGATGAACAATCCGGGTAAACCAAAGAAGGTAATAGGCCCAGCATTGCCGGGTGTTGCCCCGGAGGGTAGGGGGAAGCGGGTCAGGAATAGGGCCCCAGGGGGGGAGGTCCCCGTCCCCGAGGTACCCCCGGTGAGCCCTGCCATTCCGGTCGAGGCCCCGATACTCCCAGACGCGGGTCAGCCGATACCGGTTGTGATTACGCCCGCTAGCGAGGAGGACATGCCGCCTGAATTGGCCGCCCAGTTGGCTGCATGGCTCGGCAAGAAAACAGGGGGTGCTACGGCACCTGGAGACACGGCCGAAGAGGCCAGGTTACTAATGCAGCAGTTGCGGCAGTCACGAGATGCCGCAAAGGCGAATCTCCCTCTTCTCCCCCCACAGGTAACCTCGGAAGGACCGGTAGCTGGCGTGGAAAAAACAGCGGGAACGTCAACATTACCGGGTAAGCAGGCATTGCCAATGGCGGAGGGGGCTCATTGCCCTCAAGACGGGAGAAAGTGGTTCAACATATCCCGTTGGCCACGAAAGAGTTAATTTGGGCTGACAAGTATGTTAATATGTTCTCTTTGTTAACTGACCATCAAGAGATGGAGTATGCTAAAACGCAGAAGGATTTGTGGCACCCGAGTGTATGGCGAGCCAAGATGGCGGGTTTCAGGGTGGATGAGACAATAACAAATTGGGCCAAGGCCTTTGCGATGTTTACTGCAATTATTGGGGAACGTAAGCCTGAGGTTTTGCCTGAATTGTCTTGCTATCAGGCACGAATAATGGATTTTTACGAAACATATGAGGGTAATGAATGGATGGGTTACGACATGAAGTTCCGTAAGGCCAAGGAGTACGATCCATCTCTGACGTGGGATTGTCTCGACTCGATCTCTTGGCAGAAGCAGCTCCTGCCGGGCGCGACGAAGGCGTCCTCGCCTGGCGGGAATGGGTCGGGGTTTTCCCGCCAACAGCCCGTGGTGCCCTTTCGAGCGGGCTCCGGTGGCGATCACCAACCAAGGCCCGGTGGGAATGGGGGAAAGCGGGGGGTCTGTTGGAGCTTTAATAGAGGCAACTGCTCCAGACCGCAAGGGGCATGTAAGTTCAGGCATGCATGTGCGGGTTGTGGGAATTCCTCGCACCCGGAAATTTTGTGCAGATCCAAAAATGGCGGCTAGGGAGGTAAGGGGGGGTCCAAACAAGACTGAGGAGGGTCACCGTGTACCGTTACCTACCCCCGTTGATATCATGGCAATAACCCCCTGGCTAAACGAATACCCTGATCATGTCTCCGCTGGAGTGCTGAGGAACGGATTCTTATATGGTTTCCACATCCCGGCAGGGGATTTTCGTGGGGAATCACTTTGTAGAAACCAATTATCGGCCCGGCATAATCCGGTGATGGTAGAGAAGAAAATTGAAAAAGAGGTTTTACTAGGCAGGGTGGCAGGCCCATACCAGCACCCTTGAGTGCCAAATTTTGTCTGTTCCCCGTTGGGAGTAGTCCCCAAAAAAGACCCAGGGGAGTTTAGGATGATCCATAACTTATCAGCACCGAAGGGTCTCTCGGTGAACGAAGCGATTGACCCAGGAGTTTGTTCGGTGCGGTACGCATCCTTCGATGATGCCGTCACCATGTTGAATCGCCTGGGGCCCGGAGCGCTGATGGCGAAGTCAGATATCGAGTCGGCGTTCCGGTTGCTCCCGGTACACCCACAGGACCAGCGTCTGTTAGGTTTTGTGTTTCAAGGATGTTACTACATGGATAAATGCATGCCAATGGGTTGCTCCATCTCTTGTGCCTATTTTGAGAAATTCAGCTGTTTTTTGGAGTGGGCGTTCACTGAGGCCACTGGGCATAGCCATGTTATGCATTACTTAGATGATTTTCTGTTCTTGGGCCCAGCCGGCGACACAACATGTGCGCAGGCTCTACAGGAGTTTTGTATCCTCATGGGGGAATTCGGGGTGCCATTGGCACCAGGTAAGACGGTGGGACCATCTACTTCACTCGAGTTTCTGGGAATTGAGCTCGATTCTGTGGAGGGATGTTTCCGTTTGCCGGTAGAAAAAATAGCGAAATTTAGGGCTTCCCTGGAACTGTGCCTTAGTAAGGAGAAAGTGACCCTGCGTCAGTTACAACAGGCAGTGGGTGAGCTTAACTTTGCCCTGAGGGTGATACCAATGGCCCGCCCCTTTTCACGCTCTATTGCACAGGCTATGGTCGGTCTAAAAGAAGGACACCACCGCACGAGACTGTCTGCAGAGGTTCGCCAGGACATGCGTATTTGGTTAGCATTCCTGGCAGACTTCAACGGTCGAGTGGTGTGGAACAAGCCGCCAGCGTCTTCGGACGAGCTAGGTTTGTGGACTGACTCGGCGGGGAGCGTGGGATTTGGCACCATTTTCGGCAATCGATGGTCGGCACAAACATGGCCGACATGGTGGCACACCAGCGGTCTCACAGGTAACATTGGTTTCCTCGAGCTATTCCCTATATTTGTGGCTCTGAGGGCATGGCCGGAGGAGTTCAGAAATCGCTCAGTGGTATTTTAGTCTGACAATATGACTGTTGTTGAATGTATAAATAATCAGGCAGCACGCTGCAAGTGGATATTGAGATTGCTGAAAGAAATTGTACTAATTTGCATGAGACTAAATGTACAATTCAGGGCAAAGCATGTGCCGGGGGTACTGAATCATGCTGCTGATGCACTCTCTCGTTCACATATGCAGGCGTTCAGGGGTTATCTACCTACTGCGGACCTAGCGGCGGCACCATTCCCCGAAGTACTCTGGCTACTCGGTGCCCCGGATTACAAGACCTTGTGGCAGCAAGCTTAGCCCCCAGGACAAGGAAAGCATACGAAGGAGCGTTTCGTTCCTATTGTGCATTTTTGGGTCCGGCAGGGGATCAGACATGGGGTCAGGAGGATTGCTTCCTGAGGTTTCTGGTAGCATTACATAGGGAAGGCCAATCAGTGGCAACGGCCAATAGGCACCGGGCGGCCATTTCATTCATGGCGCAGGTGCATGGCGTCAAGGACCAGACATCTTCCTTTTTGGCAAAGAAAGCTCTTCGTGGCTGGCAGCGCCTTGAGGGTTGGAGAGTAGACGAGAGGCGCCCGATTGGGTTAGAGAGGTTGTCCCTGCTCATGGCGATACTACCCACGACATGTTCCTCCCAATTCGAGGCAGTTCTGTTCCGGGCCGCTTTTGCATTAGCATTCCATGGGGCTATGCGGGTGAGCGAACTGGTAGCAAAGAATAAGAACGATGTGGAGGGAGGTCTGTGTAGGAATCACATCCTGATTAGGGGTGATTCAATGGTGGTTACAATAGCTAAGTCCAAGACTGACCAGACAGCTATGGGAGACAGTGTTGTGGTCCAGCGCATGCAAGGGTCCCCCATGTGCCCGGTAAAGTGCATTGAGGAATATCTGGCGCTGAGGGCGGATACATGGGGTGGGAGTCTGCTGAGACACATCAATGCCACCCCACTGACGAGGTTTCAGTTTCAGAGGGTGCTAACATTGTCAATCGCAGCGGCGGGCTTGGACCCGGGCGATTTTGGGACCCACTCCTTCAGGATAGGGGCTGCTACTGAGGCTACAGCCAGGGGTCAGAGTGCCGAAGAGGTGAAACTGTTGGTCCTCGAATTGTTTTAAAAGGTATGTGCGGTTGCACATGTTGTGAAGTCAAGTTACATGCACTCACGCTACTTGTCTTCTGTTTGATTTACAGTTTCGCGAGCATGTTATGCGGGGCGGAATTTGCAGTCGACCCGGCTCCTGGGGACCAGCGGTCAGAGATCACCTGCCTAGGAGAGAGTGGTGTGGGTCGTGGGCCACTCATACGTGAGGCGGGCCGGGGACGTATTCAAAGCAGGTGACGTGACTCACGCAGCTGGGGAATACGGGTACAGAGTGGCCTTCCACGGAAGGGGCGGGCTCTGTATTGACCAGTTCGAATCTTTTATTGAGGGTCTCTTAGGGCGGCAGAGGTCACCGCCATCTGTAATCATAGTACACCTGGGGGGCAATGACTTGGTGACACTCGGTAGGCGAGTATTACTCGAGCGAGTTTTGTCTACCGTTAGCTGGCTGGCGAAAAGGATCCCGGGGTGCACGATTGCATGGTCCCACATGATTCCCAGGAAAGTATGGCGGGGGGCCTTTCGGTGTCAGCACTGAACCATTCAGTAAAGAAGGTCAACAACAAAATTGGTAGGTTGTTTCGCTCAGCGCAGTTGCACAGTATTCCGCATGGGTGTATTCGGGGTGATCACATGTATCTCGAGGATGGGGTTCACTTGTCCCGGGAGGGGAATTTCTTACTCATAGGAGACTTCATAGCATGGTTAAGGGGTTTAAGAAAGCATGACCTTTAGGAGGAGTTTGTGGGGGGGCCGGATAGCCGGTCAACTATCCGGCCTGTGGCGGTAAGGTCATGATCGGTGAGCAGTAATTTCAAGGTCCCTAGAGGGGGGCGCCACCCACTATGGATGGGAGCGCCTGGGGGGAGGCGGCCATTGGCCCCTCCCACGGGGAGGCGGCACCCACTAAGTATGGGTCACCAAGGGGAAGACGGCCATAGACCCCTTCCAGGGGAGGAGGCGGTTATATGCCTCTCCTACGAAGTTCCCGGGGCCCGGATATCCGCGACGGCGGATGTGATAGACAGTGTGGGGTGGGAGGGGGAGTCCATGCTGCCTTCTTACAGACACCTCACACGGGTCCTCGGACGACCTTTAAGATGGCGTCGAGTTTAGATGGGGGGCCCCCAACAAGACAAGGGAAATTGGAGTTGGCACAGAGGGTACAGTCCTCTGCGCATGCGCCACTCACACCGTGAGGGCGAGAGTTTTGGTAGTAGGGATCTGACACCGGTTGCGACCTTGCCGTTGGCCCGTAATGCTAGGATGTACAATTTTAATTTAGAAAGTATGCATTTGCAGGATGTTAGACTCGGCTAGGAAAACCTTTGTATTAGAGATTTGTTAAGGTTAGCCAATGAACATGTCTTCATCGAAATGTAATAAATGAAAATTGTACATGATATGAAACTTTTAATTAATGTTTTAATTTTGTTTCATATTTTAATAAATACGGCCGGGAGGGTAACTCCCTCCCGCCTTCTAAAAGTTCAGAACTGCGTCTGTCTCCCATCATTGGGGATTGTGTTGGGAGGGGGTGACGGGCATCCCGGCCATATGGAAAGGGGCGACCACTCGGTCCCCCCGAACGTATGGTTGGGGGCCCAGATCCTCCCGGGAAACCATTTTGGGCGGGGGGCGTGTCACGGCTGGTATGCCCAAAGCGGCGTAGCCGGGGCGCGCCTTTTCCCGCCCAAGAGGGGTTGTCCTAGACACCTACACCGATGGCCATGCCCAGTAGGCATACCGGCGGAGGGTACACGCCCTCCCGATGAAGAATAAAGAGAGTGGGAATCCGAAGAAGCATCCTCTTGTTCCTGTGCTTGGAAGCTGCACCCACTCGTTGCACGTGAGCCCTCGACGGAACAAGGAGCAATTTTGACCCACCCACCAGCCCCTTATGGCAATGTTTTTTCTGCAATAAAGTCTTTTTTCTTTGATAAACATCTTCTTCCCTCAGGTGTTGCGATGTATGAAGGTCTAGTTTAATGATATGATTTCTGTCTGAAGGTACTGTTTTTTCTTGTAGCATAGACAAACATGCAAGTAGACAAGATGATGTTTTTTCCCTTAGTAGGTAATCAATGTCGTATTTATTTTTTGGTCGGGCGGTAAGGTCATGATCGGTGAGCAGTAATTTCAAGGTCCCTAGAGGGGGGCGCCACCCACTATGTATGGGTCGCCTAGGGAAGATGGCCATAGACCCCTTCCAGGGGAGGAGGTGGTTATATGCCCCTCCTACGAATTTCCCGGGGCCCGGATATCCGCGACGGCGGATGTGATAGACAGTGTGGGGTGGGAGGGGGAGTCCACGCTGCCTTCATACAGACACCTCACACGGGTCCTCGGACGACCTTTAAGATGGCGTCGAGTTTAGATGGGGGGCCCCCAACAAGACAAGGGAAATTGGAGGTGGCACAGAGGGTACAGTCCTCTGCGCATGCGCCACTCACACCGTGAGGGCGAGAGTTTTGGTAGTAGGGATCTGACACCGGTTGCGACCTTGCCGTTGGCCCGTAATGCTAGGATGTACAATTTTAATTTAGAAAGTATGCATTTGCAGGATGTTAGACTCGGCTAGGAAAACCTTTGTATTAGAGATTTGTTAAGGTTAGCCAATGAACATGTCTTCATCGAAATGTAATAAATGAAAATTGTACATGATATGAAACTTTTATTTAATGTTTTAATTTTGTTTCATATTTTAATAAATGCGGCCGGGAGGGTAACTCCCTCCCGCCTTCCAAAAGTTCAGAACTGCGTCCGTCTCCCATCATTGGGGATTGTGTTGGGAGGGGGTGACGGGCATCCCGGCCATAAGTTAGTTCTGCTATCTATAACTGGCGCATCTGCAATGCACTGCAGATAATATCACATATTACATCATTGATGACATGGTCAGTGACATCACTGATGACATCATCCAGTGAAAGTGGTTTCGTTCAAAATTTAAATATGTATTTTATAAATACCAATCTGTATTGAAGATTGAGTGAATATATAACTGTCTGGATGGAGGATTTAGTAGCTGTCTGAATGTCTGTTTAAGTGAGTAAATAAAAGTGTCTAACTTAATACAT
Organism: Lissotriton vulgaris; assembly: GCF_964263255.1. Lineage (NCBI taxonomy): Eukaryota > Metazoa > Chordata > Amphibia > Caudata > Salamandridae > Lissotriton > Lissotriton vulgaris. Next base: position 2,055,130,300 of record NC_141691.1, on the reverse strand, counting down.
GGATTAGTAACTAAACTATGTGAATGTGTGCATCCCTGTCTCTGTTGTTGTATAACATGCTGCATCAGTTGGGCACTAATTACATGAGTGTGTATATTAGTTATTAATTGGTTGGGTGAGTATTTGTATGGGACACTGAGTTTGTTTCTGGTTGGATGGGGTATGTGTAACTCTATGCATAGATATGTGAATGGTTGATTGACTAGGTGCATATGTTTAAGAGTGCAAGTGGAAACAGTTGTTTGGGTGACTGAGTGTATTCATTTGTGTGTTGGTGAGCGAATATATGTTCAACAAAGTAAAAAAATAAAAGGCAGTGTATGTGAGCCTTGGTGTATATAAATACGTATTTGTAAGTCAGTGATTGTGAGAGTAACTATATGAATAAGTGTATAATTGTAATGGTGATTTTTTAACATATTAACTATGAGTTACAAGGTGTTTGAATAAATGAGGTGTTGTGTGTATAATTGTCTAAGTGAGTAAATGTAAGTGTGATTAATTTTTTTCATGAGTGAGTAGGATGACTGCATAACCAACTAAGATGACTGCTGATGTGTCAATGTCTATATATGTGTAAAAGTGAATTTGATAGTGTTCTATTAATTATTGACTGCATGTGTAAGTGATTCTGTTGTTGAATGGGTAGTTGTGTGTGTAGACATAGGAATCAGTGAGTGGGTATGTAGTAACTTATATTGGTGTGTCAATGGTTTCAAATATGGTACTCAATTTTACAGTGAGTGATGAAAGGCTATACTAGTGTATGATGAGGTGTATTAGATTGCCACGTGGATGATGTCATCAGTGATGTCACTGACCATGTCATGAATGATGTAATATGTGACATCATCATCAGCAGTGCATTGGGGGTGTGCGAGTTACAGTTAGCAGAACTAATTATAACGTAGGAATTTCTATGGTTTTGTACGAGTGAAATGTCCAGCTAACTATAACACCCCTTAAACCTATGTTTTTTTCTGTGAATTTCTAAGGTTTTTTAAATGCTCATTTCTAACTATAACGTCTCTGAAACCTATGGTTTTTTTCTGTGAATTTCAAAGCTTTTTTAAATGCTAATTTATAACTATAACCTCTGAAACATATGGTTTTTCAGTGAATTTCAAAGGTTTTGTAAATGCTAATTTTTAAGTTTAATAGTAGTTATAACTATTTTGTGTACTGATTTTCTACAGTTTTTTAACTGTTTATTTATAAATATTTTATTCATTAAGGGCCCGATGTAGGTAAAATTGATTTACCGATTTTAAATTACCGAATTTTACCGATTCGGTAATTTAAAATCGGTAAATCAATGGGTCCGATATGTAGGTATTCCAGATGTGCTGGAATACCGAATCGGATGAATTCGGTATTTACCGATTCGGTAAATACCGAATCGGTAATGCCCATTCATTCCTATGGGCTTTGAAGCCCATAGGAATGAATGGACATTACCGATTCGGTATTTACCGAATCGGTAAATACCGAATTTCTCAAGGGTGCAGGGGGTGTCACTTTGACACCCTCTGGCACCCCCAAAACAGGCACGGGTGCCATGTGGCAGGCATACCTGCCCTAAGGGCAGGTCTGCCTGTCACATGGCATAGGTGTGCATGCACACATGTGCATGCACACCGGAATCGTTATTTTACCATCAAATAGGATTTGATGGTAAAATACCGATTCGTTAAGGCTCCTGGGACTCTGAAGAGTCCCACCTACATATGGGTGGCTCCGAATCGGTAAAACTACCGAATCGGTATTTTACCGATTCGGTAACTTTACCGAATCGGTAAAGTTACCGATTCTGTATTTTACAGAATCGGTAACTTTACCGAATCGGTAAAGTTACCGATTCGGTAAAATAGTGCACCTACATGTCAAATCATGTATACCGATCGGTAACGGCCGAAAATACCGATTTTCGGCCGTTACCGACCGACCTACATCGGGCCCTAAATAACTATATATTTTTCTGAATATTGCAAAAAATACTTTTTTTAAAAATTCAATCTGAAATATTGCTTAATTTTTTTGTTTTATTTTTTATTTTAATATATTGATATCATTTTCTTTTTTTCCAATTTTTTTCGGAGTCGGCACCCAAAGCGTACACATCACGGTAGGTGCTCGGATTCTAGCCGCCATTTTAGAAAAGTCGTGAAGGATCCGTGTACTATGTGCGACGGCAGCGTGTTTATACATGTAATATTACGTGATGTGCGCGATTGGTATGCGACCAGTCCGCAACACCTGCTCTTGTGCATTTGCGACACATGCGAAGTACGGTACGCGACGCTTGCACAGTGGCTCTTTCCGCGTGACGTCATATTTGTGCTGGGGCGTCATGGGTGCGCGACTCCCACCAAAAAATTGTGTGAGGAGGTGCACCAGATGATTACGTGGATTATGTCATCAGTGATGTCATTTCAGATGTCATCAGTGATGTTATCAGTGCTGTCACTTACCATGTCATGAGTGAATTAATGTGTGACGTCATCAGCAGTGCATTGCTGAGGCACGAGTTATAGTTAGCACAACTAACGATTTCGGCTGAATTTCTCTTGTTTTGTACGAGTGAAATGTCTAACTAACTATGACGTCCATGAAACCTGTGGTTTTTTTCAGTGAATTTCCGAGGTTTTTTAAATGCTAATTTCTAACTATAATGTCCCTGAAACTTGTGTTTTTTCGGTGAATTTTATATACATGTATTTAATCTCCTCTCACTCTTAGAAGGAAGGAATCAGTACTCAGGTTGTAGTTTGGAAGTATTTAATCTGCAAAGGACGTGATCCACGCGTTTTGCCTTGTCCAAACCTTGATAACGATACAAGGCATCATTGTAGCATCCAATGCCTAAAGTTGCCAACATTAACAAAGGACTATATATTACTTTAATCCAAAAAGGTGGCGGCCATATTGGCCTGGTCACTATGTGAAAATTCAGGAATTGATACAATAAAGAAAAAAAAAGAAGTGTTAATATGCACACAATCTCATTTCAGCATATCTTGCCCCGTGACCGCCAGATCTGTATGTTTGTCAACATGACTTATTCATAATAAACATACTTAGGATTGCAAACATCAACATAAACAATGGACTACACATTACTTTACAGTGAAAGGATATTGGCCATATTAATCTGGCACGTTGCGTATTACAATGGTTCTCACACGAAAGAAAATGAAAAAAAGGGGTGTTAATATACACTCACTATCCCTAAATAAAGTTCTAGCGATTATAGTTCCATTCCATTCACAGCTCATTTGAGATTTCATGAGTGATGTCATGAGTGATGTAACTGACCATGTCATGAATGATGTAATGTCTGAGGTCATTATCAGAACATTGCTCAGGCGTAAGTAATAGTTAGTTCAGGTAACTATAACTGCGGAATTTCACTGATTATATATGAGTGAAATCTGAAACTAACAATACCGTCCCTATAATCTTTGATTATTCAGCAAATTTCTAGCTTTTTTTTAACGTTAAGTAAGTTGCATATCACAGTGGATGCTGGGCCTGGCATTGTGCTGCCCTCACCCGAAGCTTGTTTACTCCTGCTTCCCTCCTATTAGCCATCCATTGTCCAAGTCAATGTCCCTGCTCCCTTATTACAGCCCTGTGTGGCCGTTGTTCTGCCACTGGCCTTTCTACCTTCTCTGAACAGTTAACTTGCTGCCCCATCCCCCTCCTCGCTTTCCTCTGTTGTTTAAATCCATGGACTAGCCACCTCCCTCCTGCCATGCATGGTCTGATGTGCTGCCACTGCCCTCCATTTAGCATGATGTACCAGTCCACTCCTCCTGCCCTCCATTGCCTAATTCTATGCCCCATCATTGACCCCCTGCTTAGCCTCTGTGCTTAGCTTGCTACCCCTATTCTCCTTACCCCTGCCCTCTTATGTCTGTGTGCATGCCCCTGCTCCATCCTTTTTGCTGACCATGTTCCATGGACTTGCCATTCCTATCTACTCTGAATGCTCTCTTGAGCTGCAACTCCCCTCCCACCTGCCTAGCATTGTAACCTCCACCCTGCCTGTCCACATACCATGTCCCTATCCCCATCCTCCTGTCCCCTATGGTCAATTTTACTGCCACACCCTTCTGCCCTCTTTGATCTGTTGTGCTGCAACTGCGCCTCATACCTGCCCGCGTGGTTTGTTGTGAAGTCCCTTCCCCTGAACTCTCTTGTCTGTGCCCAGGTTCTGACCCTCCCTTCTGTCCTCCATGGTCCTTTGTGCATGCCCCTGCACCCTCCTTCTTGCCCATCATAGCCATTGTGCTGCCACTAACCCTCCTGCTTGCCGTGCATGGTCTTCTGTGCTGCCACAGCCACTCCCACCTTCTCTGGCTGATCAGCTAGCTGCCCCTGACCCCCTCCCACCTTCCCTCCATGGTCTGTGTGTATGCCATTATAGTCTCACTGTTCCTATCCATGGTGTGTCTTGCTTCTAGTGCCCATCCTGCCTGACCTCCATGGTCATCTTGCTGCTCCTGCCCAGTCTTCTTGCCCCCAGCCCTCTGTTTCCATGTGCAGACCCCTATTCCCTCCCACCTGGCTTGACTGTTCCATTGTAATGCCCCTGAACCGTCCCTCCTGCCCTTTATGGTCCGTTATGCTGCAGCTTTCTCTCCTGTCTGTCCATTATGGTCAGCTAGCTACCATTGCCTCTTTCCCCTCTGTTCTCTGGTGTCCATGTGCATGGTCCTGTCCCCTCCCTATTGCTTTCTATGGATTGTTGTGCTGCACTCCCATCCCGCAAGCCCTATGTGGTGTATTGTGCTGCTGCAAACCCTGAAGCCTTCCCTGCAGGGTCAGTTTGGTGCACCTCTCCATGTCCCTCCTGTCATCTGTTATCCGATTCCATGTCCCTACCCCAATTCCTCCTGCCTTCCATGATCCAACGTACCATACTTGCTAACATTTTGAACTTGGTAAGAGGGAGATTTTGAAAAAAACAGGGGTATTGATTGTCCCCTCTGACTTACATTGAAAAAGAAGAGATTGTAGACAGGAGACAGATCAAATAAAGCCCATTTGGGCTTTAAAACATTGGACTTTTCCTGGCTGAATCGGGTCTGTCGGCATGTATGGTTGTACTACCACTGCTTCTTCCCTCTGCCCACAATGGTCTATTATATTGCCACGGCCTCTCTTGCCAGTCCTGTATCATTGGTTTGTTGCCCCTGCCCCCTTTTCACTGCCCTCCATAGTCTGTTGTGCTGCCACTGCCCTTCCTGCCTGCCCAGTGTCGTCAAATTGTTGCCTCTGCACCCTCCTACCTGCCTTCAATTTTCAGAGTCTGTGCCCCTGGCCTCTGCCTCTCAACAGTATCCTAATGAACAACTAGTTTGCTAACATTCTATATTTATTACAAAAGTGTGGAACACCTGACGTCATCTTGATGTAATCAAAACTGTAATACCTAGAGCATTTCCTTTAGAACTTACATATATGAGAGGGTCGTATTTGCATCAAAATTTTGGTTAGTGCTCTAAAAACTAAAATGAGGACATATTTTCTGAGTTTTCAAATAGTGACAAAGCACTTTTAAATTATTTGTTATCTTTATGTTTTTTTATCCAGTTGACCACAGGATTAAGTGTTGCACTTAGGGTAGAGGATGTGGTGTTACTTCCACAGCTGCAGACTTTGCAACTGGGGAACCAGGTTAGAGTTTCTGCTTCAGCTCGACATTCTGTGATTCTGGTCAAATCACTTAATCCCCCATGTCTAAAAACAAAATGAATTTGTTCTTGTGTGATGTAAACAATGCTCATGTAAAGCACTCCAATACCTGATAAATCTGCACTATATAAAACTGAAAAACACAAAAAATAAGAAGTGTTTTGGACACTTCTGTGGCTACATCTGGGTGATATGTGTGCTACATTTGGACTCTTTTGTCTCTGGAGGCCATGTTGGGAGACTTATTTGTTATGAAATGTCCTAATTTCCTCATTTACCACAGTCTCCTCAGTAAGAAATACTTTCAGTTTTTTACTTTGATTCCATCAAGAAGGCATTCAGATGTGTCACACATTTGCCATAAATTCTGAATGTTAGCACTCTAGTTGCTTATCAGATCACTGTAGTAAAGCTAGTACTCACTAGGGAAGTCTGCTGCTGTATTGAAAGTGCATGTTTCAGTCTGCATGTCAGAATATTTTTATGAAATAGAAGAGTAATTGAAAAGTCACTCAAAATGTGCCCCTATTTTTCTTTCTTCAGCACTAATCATACTTTCTATGGCAACATGAACCCCCTCATTTTGTTCCTTTTTAAATAAATGTTTTAAGTGTTATAAGTTTATTCCAATCAAGATGGCTTCAGGTGTGCCACACTGTTAGCGCTCTCGTTGTTCTTTCGAACACTCTGGGAAGCTGCAGTAGAACACAAAGTAATCAACTGACAGTCTCTGCCCTTATAGGATGTTCATGTTTACTGAGAATGTCGGACTTCATTCTCACATGACTGAGAAAGATAATGTGAATTTACAGAAAATATGCTCTAAGTTTAGCTTATAGATCACCTTCCAAACCTCTGTGGGAAAAGCATGAGAAAATAGTTTTCTCTAAAAACATGATTCATGATATCCCAGCATAAGGATTTTTCTCATGGTAAAATCACCTTAGAACACAACACAATTCCTAAAATGAGTATGGTACCATCAACAAATGATTTATAATATAACTAAAATCTTAAAACCTTCTATTAACTGCAGTGCTTTTTAATGAGGTGCTATCATGTATATTGGCCCCAAGATGGCTGCCAACACTTCTTGGTTGAAGCGCATACAGCCAATCAGATCTCCCAATGAGATGTGTGGTTAGGCTTCACCCAGGTATTGAAACTTTTTCTTTTTCTAATTTCTCATGAACTACTGAATGGATTTACACCATTTAACAAAAAGGGTTCTTTCTGAACCAAGCCATGTCTAAAGTTTCCTATGGAAAATTACATGGAGAAAACATGTTTTGGGACCCCCCTTTTTTCTCGGCCCCCGCTTGCTGAATCACCCCGAAACTCGCATGATAGGAGCAGACCGATCTAACGATTTAAAAATTTCACAAAGATTCGTCAATCTGCGCCAAAGTTATTTGGAATAGAATGTTGCAATTTTCCTATGGTAACTAGGTCCTAACTATAACTACCTAATGGCGACCGCCGGTAGGTAATATATATCTATATATATAAAAACAAAAGTAAATCTGTTTGTCCTTTATGCATTACTACACCATTCATCCGATCGGCATGAAACTTTGGGAAGTTGTTTAGTACACTCCTGCGAAGGTTTCTAGCAAAAAAAAAAAGAAAAATGTGTTAAATATCAGGCCCCCGGCCCCACAGGGCCCTCAGGCCCTCATAATCTGTCCAATACTGAACGCTTACAGTTTCCGGTGCGACTCGCTTTTGCAATGACCATCAAAAAAGCACAAGGACAATTGCTGCAAGTGTGTGGACTAGATTAGGAGAATACGTGCTTCTCACATGGACAACTATATGTGGCCGCTCACACGTTGGAAAACCTCCTGATTTTTTCGTGTACGCACCAGACAGAAAAACAAAAAATACTGTGTATCCACAAGCACTCGAATAAATAAACAGAATTAAAACAACACTTTAAAATGTATATATATATATATATATATATATATATATATATTCACTGAAAAAACCATAGGTTTCACACCAGTTATAGTTAGGAATTAGCATTTAAAAAACCTATTAAATTCACTGAAAAAAAACATAGGTTTCACACCAGTTATTGTTAGCTGGAAATTTTACTGACATAAAACCATTGAAATTCCCACATTATAGTTAGTTGGACTCACTATAACTTGCGCGCCTGCAATGCACTGCTGATGACGTCACATATTACATCACTCATGACATGGTCAGTGACATCACTCATGACATCACTGATGACACCATTCAGTGAATGTGTGTCTTTCTGAAATATCAATATGTTTTATATATGTATTTGTAAAGGTCGATGGACGAATAAATGTGTCTTAATGAATGTTTTTTTTTAATTGATTGGTTAACTGGCTTATTAAGTGTATCTTAGTGAATACATATATTAGTGAGTAACTTTTAAATATTGAAATGTATGTATCAGTGTTTTACTTTGTGTATAAGTGGCTGTATGGGTTGGTGACTGGCTCACTGTTTGTATGTGTTTTGAAGACAGCATATGTACAGGACTGAACGGATGGATGAGTGTGTATATGTGTGTGTTAGTGAGTGAATGACTGTCTCACTAGTGTCTTTATCAGTAACTACATATGTTTTAATCTAGTATATGTGAGTATTGATATATATAAGTGAGTATATGTGAGAGTGAGAGATTGCAAGAGTTCCTGTTTAAATAAGTATGTGTTTCTATAAGTGATTGTTTAAGAGAGTAAGTATGTGTAAGTTTCCTTAGAAGTAAAGTGGTAGTGTGTGTATAGCTGTATATGCAAATAAATGGATGTTCAATAGTTTATTTGCATGTGTGAGAATGTGTGTGAGTAACTTTTGGATGACTGTCGGTGTGTAACAGGATGTATAGGTGTATCACTACTTATGAACTTTGGAACACGCTGCCCCTCCACATCAAAACTGCTCCTACACTCCTACACTCCTCAATTTCAGAAAAAACCTCAAAACCTGGTTGTTCTCAGCATAAATCACTTCCTCCACAAATGAGAGTTCTGCTACGTTAGCGCCGAGACACCCTTTGGGTATTTACGCGCTCTAAAAATGGCACAAAATAAATAAATAAATAAATGATGAGTGAGTATATGTATGAGTGACTATATAGAACTGTTGGTGAATGAGTGGATGTGTATATATATGGTGGAATTACTGAATTGGTTGTTGTAACTGGTATGGGTATCTCCATTTTTTTGAAAATTTTAGTTTCTATTATTAAATATGTGTTTCAAGGGTTACATTACACTGAAAGGAGGTCTGTCACTCTGTCACAAGGATGGTGTCATCAGTGATGTCATGAGTGATGTCACTGACCATGTCATGAGTGATGTAATATGTGATGTCATCAGCAGTGCATTGCAGGCGCGCAAGTTATAGTGAGTCCAACTAGCTATAACGTGGGAATTTCAATGGTTTTATGTCAGTAAAATTTCCAGCTAACTATAACTGGTGTGAAACCTATGGTTTCTTCAGTGAATTTAATAGGTTTTTTAAATGCTAATTCCTAACTATAACTGGTGTGAAACCTATGGTTTTTTCAGTGAATTTCATAGGTTTTTTATATGCTAATTCCTAACTATATTTAGGACCGCAAATGTAATATGTTTTATAATGAATCCTATATTGTATATTTATATAATACTATTTTATTATTTTTGTAAAAAAATTTTTGCCCTGGTGCGCTCCCGGGGCGTGTACCGGGGAGCGCACCGGTTAGCATAATTTTGGTGCGCGCCCCGGGGTGCGTACCGGTGAGCGTCCCGTTAGCGCTATTGGTGCCAACGAAAACATCATCATGACGTATCGCGTAGCCGCGTCCACATGATACGCACGGCGTAAGCACGCCCGGAAGCACCCATGCGCATACGAACGCGCTACGTAAGGGCCCCGGGGCGCTTCGGGTCATGTGACCTGAAAATAACACTTTTCATTGGTTCATAACAGTTTTTTTTCCAAATGATGAAAGCCCCCACCTTTTTTCCTCATTCTCACTTTGTACTTTGAGTGAGGAAGACCTGTTTCCAGAGCTATTACTACCTATTTCTACTCAGAAATGGCTACAGTAGCAGCAGCAGCTGGATCATCTGCCCCACCACCACCACCACCACCACCACCACAAGGACCACCAGAACATCTCATTAGTGGTCAAGAAGAAGAGGAGGAGGAGGAGGAAGAGGAGGAAGGGACAAGGCAGTTCCTGCAAGAAAACACTCCACCATACAAACCTAAGGAGCACTTCATATGGGAATTTTTTAAAATCCCAACTGGTTTAAAAAAAGTAAACGCTGCAAAGGTGACCTGTCTCATCTGTGGTGCTGTGCTATCCAGGGGGAACCCTACACAAAAATATTCCTTTGGGAATCATACAATGATTCGGCATATGCAGCGTTTGCACCCTTTTAATTTTTCAGCAGCAGAGATGAGAGAACTCTGCAAAAACCTACCCCAATCATCTGGCACAACCTCAACAACCAAAGAACCCACTCCATCGGGTCCAGAAGCAAGTCAGTTGATTTCAAGTATCCAACCAAAGTTTGGGGGATACAAAATTGTTTGTGTACATTGTGGGAAATTAATCACTTTTGGTGAGCAGAGCATTACACTCATCATGCTTGCTGGTGATAACCACAAATGCACAAAGAAGCCTTAATTGTTTCCTGGTTTTTTTTTGCTCCAGTTGAGCCGTATCCAAATAAAATTTTGTTTTTCCCTATAAAAAATACAAAAAAAATATAAAACTGTTCATCAAAGCCAAAAAAAGTAATAAATGTTCAAAAAAACAATAAAAAAATATAAAACAACAAAAAGAATAAAAAAACTGTTCTTTTTAGAACTACCTCCAATTTATAAAAAAAGGCTTAATTTTTTTTAAAGTCTGTCATTCTTTTTTCCCCATGGTACGCTCCCTGGTACGCTCCCTGGTGCACTCCCCGGTGCGCGTACCGGGTGCTCCCCCCGTGAAAATCGAAAAAAAAATAAAAAAAATGTTTTGCCCCGTGGGGCCCTTTTATAGCCCCCACATCAAACCAGGGGGGGTCTACTCTGCCCCCTTATGGTCATTTCCCCCTTTGTTTTTGCCACCTCTTGTGTCTCGATTTTACCGAGACACAAGATGGCGGCCGCTCCAGACTGTTTGGAATGTTTACAGACAACCGAGAGCCAATCAGCTTTCCGTGCGCAAGTCACGTGGCACGCCCGGTGCGCGTACGGGGGCACGTACCAGAGCGCTGCCATAGATATATATATTTTTTTTAACCTAAATTACTCAAAAACCACTGGAGCACATATCTTGAGACATAGCAAAGGCACATCGGGCTACCAGTCCCTACAATTTTGCCAAGTTTGGTGGAAATCCATTCAGCCGTTCGGGCTAAAAGTGAGTTCGACCGCCCCATGGAAATTAACATGGGGAAAACACGTTTTGGGACCCCCCCTTTATCTTGGCCCCCGCTTGACGAATCCCCCCTAAACTTTCAAGGAAGGACTGGAGCTCCGCGAGGCAAATTTGAGGAAATTTTCAGGCAGATTCGTTAACCGGCGCCAAAGTTATTCCACATAGAATTTTGAGATTTTGCATTGAAAAAAATCCTAACTATAACTACCTACTGGAGACCGCCAGTAGGTTATATATATATATATCATTTGAGATGTCATCAGTAATGTCATCAGTGATGTCACTGACCATGTCATGAATGATGTAATATGTGACATCATCAGCAGTGGATTGCGAGTGCGCGATATATAGTTAGTGCAACTAACTATATATGCGAATTTCAATGGTTTTGTGTGGGTAAAATAAGGTTTTGTAAATGCTAATCCCTAACTATATATGGTCTATAACCTATGGTTTTTTAAGTGAATTTTCAAGGTTTTGTAAATGCTAATTCCTAACTATATATGGCCTATAACCTATGGTTTTTTCAGTGAATTTCAATGGTTTTTTAATAGCAAATATCAAAAGCTGTAAAATGTATTCTTCTTTTTATGGAAAAATATACTTTATATTTTTTTAATATAATTTTTTTATTCATCTGCCAAACGCTGACCTCTTAATAGTGCACTGTGGTGGAAATGATTTTGGCACTATGACTGGGGTTGGTCTGGAAATGCTTTTAAAGGACACCTTTCATCAATTGATGACACTTTTTCCCCAAACTGCCTTGGAATATTGCAATATATGGCAAAGTCAAAAATGGAACTGTTCCAACCAATTTTGTCCACAATTTGAAAAAGCACGGAAACATGTGAATAAATCTGTTTCTGCTTACATGAGAGACTTTAGAATGGGTTCAATATACAACAATAACTTGCGTTACAACATGCAAGACATCTACAGAGGAGATGGTGTGCACTTCTCAGATGAGGGGAATAGAATATTCCTCCTGAATTTAAGACTGTGCATTTGAACCTACATGTAGGTACCTAAATCAGCCACAGAACCCAATAGCTCTTTTCTGTGCTACCCTACCTCTGATCATTCAAAACGTTTTTCTTTTTCTTACTTTTTTCACTATTTTTCACCAAAGTATGCTCCCGGGTACGCTTACCGGTGCGCGTACCGGGCGCTCCCCACGCATTTTTTTTTTGCCTATATGAGCGTCCTAAGCCCCCCTCAGAAAACCTAGAGGGTCAGGAAGTGTTTACCGTTCCCCCTTCTACCCATTCTGAACATTGTTTGCCCTCCATCTTGTGTCTCAATTCTACCGAAACACAAAATGGAGGACTCCCGTAACGCTGCCGGTACGCGTACCGGGGCGCACACCGGTAAGCGCTCGCTTAAAAGAGGTGGGAAAGTAATTTACAGAAAAACCACTGGAGACACTTTCATCACATATATAATAAGCCCTACTACATAGCAGTCCCTACCATTTACCCAAATTTGATGGAATTCCATTGAGACATTTATGCTGTAGGCCTGACAAAATATCCTGAGGTAAATTACATGACAAAAACACATATGAAGTGTTAGAATTGACAACCAATGGTTGGTTATGTACCTGAATATATATAAAGAAAGAGAGAGAGAAACACAGCCATTTTGACTACTACTTCCTGAAGTACATTTCAAGAGCATTTTCACTGACAACTTAAACTTCTTTTTGAAAGGTAAGATGTTATTTTAAAATTTTGAAAGGAGAACTATGTTATGCACTTCATTTAGGAAAACGTTTTCAGATAGTTATATACTGTCCCTCTTTAAGAGTTAGTCATTGAGAAAGGCTTAATTATTTAAATTATTGATTGAGTTAGGCTTCTGTGGTATAATTATGAATTTACTTAGGCTTCTTCACATGCACTTTTTTATTAGTTCTACTTCCTGCCTGAAACCATACAGTGCCCAAAGATAACTTCTCTGTTATAAACTCACAAGTACCTGTCTGAACTTAAACCCAACAGTGCCCTATCTCTACTGATATATATATTTTTTTGCAATTTACAGCAAGAAAATGGAAGCACAACAGAATGAAAATAAAATTTCATTTCAAATTAAGATTGAAAACAATCCTAACGAAGAAAAAGAAGAAATAGACTTTTTGGATGACACTGTAGACGAAGAATTAATTAAATGTGTTGATGAATGTGAATCATGGAATGAAAAGGAGGACATACCATATGAAATAAGTTAAAATTATTTGAGACATTATTCTTTTTTATTTGAAAATTATTAAAAAGTACCCCAAAAGATATAATATAAAGTGAGACTTAAAATATACTGTGCAACTTTTTTGTGTTACATGGTAAGTTTGCTCATAGTTACTTTCTTTCCCCAACAATATTATCTCCAATGTGTATTTAACATCTCTTTATCATCTCCTGCCTCCATATTGTTTCTGCTTTCCTGACACACTATGGTATGAATTCCATATACAACAATAACTTCTGAAACAACATGCAAGATATCTACAAAGGAGACGGTGTATATTAATTTTTTGACTCTGCATTGGTACCTACATGTTGCTATTTAAATAAAAAAATTAAAAAAAATAAACAACAAAATGAACAATCAATAAACATACAATATTTGAAAAGTCTATCATTCTTTTTTCCCCATACTACGCTCCCCGGACCGCTACCCGGTGCGCGTACCGGGCGCTCCCCCTGCAAAAAAACAAAAACATTTTTTTTTTGCCTTTTAAAGCCCCCACATCAAACCTAGGGGGTCAGGGAGGATCTACTATACCCGTTTATGGTCATTTCCCCCTTTGTTTTGGCCACCTCTTGTGTCTCGATCATACCAAGACACAAGATGGCGGCTGCTCCGGACTGTTTAGAATGTTTACAGACACCCGAGAGCCAATCCGCTTCTCCTCGCAAAGTTCTGTTACGCATTTGGTACGCGAACCGGGGCGCTTACCGGGACGCTGTCACAGATATATATATATTTTTTTTAACCTAAAATACTCAAAATCCACTTGAGCACATATCTTCAGACCTAGCAAAGGTGCACATCGGACTACCAGTCCCTACAATTTTGCCAAGTTTCATAGAAATCCATTCAGCCGTTCGAGCTAAAAGTGAGTCCAACCGCCCTATGGAGAACTCAATGTTAAAAACACGTTTTGGGACCCCCCTTTTTCTCGGCCCCCACTTCAAGAAACCCCCCCAAACTTTCAGGGGACGCTCAGAAACAAAATGTGCCATTTTCCCCAAAATTTCAGCCAATACCATCCTTCAACGCCAAAGTTATTCAACATAGAATTTTCAGAAATCCCTATTCAAAAAAATCCTAACTATATATACCTACTGGCGAACGCCAGTAGGTAATATATATATATATATATATATATATATATATATATATATATATATATATATATATATATATATATATATATATATATATATATATATATATATATATATATATATATATATACACACACACAGACACACACATATATATATATATATATATATATATATATATATATATATATATATGTGTGTGTGTCTGTGTGTGTATATATATATATATATATATATATATATATATATATATATATATATATATATATATATATTCACAGAAAAAACCATAGGTTATAGACCATATATAGTTAGGAATTTGCATTTACAAAACCTTGAAAATTCACTGAAAAAACCATAGGTTATAGACCATATATAGTTAGGGATTAGCATTTAAAAAACCTTATTTTATTTGCACAAAACCATTGAAATTCCATATATAGTTAGTTGCACTAACTATATATCGCGGACCCGCAATCCACTGCTAATGATGTCACATATTACATCATTCATGACATGGTCAGTGTCATCACTGATGACATCACTGATGACATCTCAAATGACATCACTGATGACATCACTGATGACATCTCAAATGACATCACTGATGACATCACTGACAACTCATTTGACATTACTGATTACATCACTGATGATATCATTTATGTGATAATACATCTTCAGACTCTAATATAACCTTTGATACACTCAGTGTAAACAGGCACTCACAGACTGTCACACATCCATGGAGTTACTCACACACCTATTCAGTCATGCAAAGAATCAATCACATCTCCATTTCCTTATCTATACAGTTATACACACCTTACTTATTCAAACATATACTAACACATATTTACTCTCTTATACAATCCTTGATACAAGTTCACAATGATTCATACAGCCACTCTCACATTCACTGACTCTTATGTTCAGTTATTTATATATGTCAACTCTCACATGGAGTGTGTTTTACATATGTACTTACTTTGACATGTAGAACTGAGATATCCATTCACTCACCAATATACTCATGCACACAGTCAACTGTCCATACAGCTGTTTCTACATGCACTTTTGAACCCATACACCTAGGGAATCAACCGCTCACACATCTATGCACAGAGTTATACACCTCCCAGCCACCCACACACACACTCAGTCTCCCATACAAATACTTGGGCAACCATTCACTAACCCATATAGTTACTGATATAACTACTGATTTAAACATGCAGCAGTTTACAGAAGAACATAAATATTGATTGCCAAATTAAGACACTTTAATCACTAACCCATGCACTCAGTGAGACACATTTAATCATTCTCTCATACAGTCAGTCATGCACCTACTAAATCCTTCATCCAGACACTTATACATCCACTCATTCTTCAATATGTAAGACATATTTTAACTTTACAGAAACATACAGTCACTGGGTGTTGTCATCAGTGATGTCATCAGTGATGTCATTTGAGATGTCATCAGTGATGTCATCAGTGATGACACTGACCATGTCATGAATGATGTAATATGTGACATCATTAGCAGTGGATTGCGGGTCCGCGATATATAGTTAGTGCAACTAACTATATATGGAATTTCAATGGTTTTGTGCAAATAAAATAAGGTTTTTTAAATGCTAATCCCTAACTATATATGGTCTATAACCTATGGTTTTTTCAGTGAATTTTCAAGGTTTTGTAAATGCAAATTCCTAACTATATATGGTCTATAACCTATGGTTTTTTCTGTGAATTTCATTGGTTTTTTAAAAGCTAATATCTATAGCTGTAAAATATATTCTTTATTAAGTGACGTATCACGTAGCCCGTGAGACGCCTCATGACCCAAAACGTAAGCGCGCCAGAACACGCTTAAAGATATATATATATTTTTTTAACCTTAATTAGACAAAATCCACACGTGCACATATCACAAACGTTCAAAAAACACAATATGTCGGACTCCCGTTACGCTGCCGGTTAGCTGCCCGGTTAACGTACCAGGAAGCACCTTTACCGCGAAAAATCGCAAATTTTTTTTTTTCACCCCCCAGGGAACTTTAATAGCCCCCTCATCAATCCTAGGGGTTCAGGAGGGGTCTGCCTTACCCCTTTCATTCATTTACACCTTTTTTTTTTCCACCTCTTGTCTCTCGATCCCACAGAGAGACAAGATGGCGGCCGCTCCAGACTGTTTACAATGATAACAGCCAATCAGCTTCTCCTCAGACTCCCGTTACACTGCCGATTAGCTTCCCGGTAGCTGCCCGGTTAGCTGCCCAGTTCGCGTACCAAGACGCGTCTCTACGGCGAAAAAATCGGATTTTTTTGTTTGTTTTTTTTTGGCCCCACGTGGCTTTATAATATCCCCCTCATCAATCCTAGGGGGTCAGAAGGGGTCTACCTTGCCCTCTTTCCTTCATTTCCCCCTTTGTTTTGGCCTCCTCTTGTCTCTCGATCCTACCGAGAGACAAGATGGCGGCCGCTCCGGACTGTTTACAATATTGACAGCCAATCAGCTACTCCTCAGACTCCCATTACACTGCCGGTTAGCTTCCCGGTTAGCTGCCCGGTTCGCGTACCAAGACGCGTCTCTACGGCGAAAAAATCGGATTATTTTTTTTTGGTTACACTGCCGGTTAGATTCCCGGTTAGCTGCCCGGTTCGCGAACCAAGACGCGTCTCTACGGCGAAAAAATCTGATTTTTTTTTTTTTGGGTTACACTGCCGGTTAGCTTCCTGGTTAGCTGCCCGGTTAGCTGCCCGGTTCGCGAACCAAGACGCGTCTCTACGGCGAAAAAATCGGATTTTTTTTTCTTTTTTTTTGGGCCCGGCGTGGCTCTATAATATCCCCCTCATCAATCCTAGGGGGTCAGAAGGGGTCTACCTTGCCCCCTTTCCTTCATTTCCCCCTTTGTTTTGGCCTCCTCTTGTCTCTCGATCCTACCGAGAGACAAGATGGCGGCCGCACCGGACTGTTTAGAATGTTGACAGACACCGGAGATCCAATCAGCTTCGCTTCGCAAAGTTCCGATACGCGAAAAGTTCGCGAACCGGAGCGCTGCCCGGAGCGCTGTTACAGATATATATCTTGATTTAAATGTTAATTTCTCAAAATCCACTGAAGCACATATATTGAGACCTAGCAAAGGCACATCGGGCTAACAGTCCCTACAATTTTGCCAAGTTTCGTGCAAATCCATTCAGCCGTTCGAGCTAAAAGTGAGTCCAACCGCCCTATGGAAAACTCAATGTTAAAAACGCGTTTTGGGACCCCCCTTTTTTCTCAGCCCCCCCTTGACGAAACCCCCCCAAATTTCCAGGAGCTGCTCAGAAACAAAATGTGCCATTTTCCTGAAAATTTCAGCCGATTCCGTCCACAAACGCCAAAGTTATTAGACATAGAATTTTCAGAAATCCCATAGGGAAAAAATCCTAACTATATATACCTACTGGCGACCGCCAGTAGGTAATATATATGTGTGTGTCTGTGTGTGTATATATATATATATATATATATATATATATATATATATATATATGTGTGTGTCTGTGTGTGTATATATATATATATATATATATATATATATATATATATATATATATATATATATCACCAGTGAAAGAGTTCCCCCTGTGAGGGAGACCGCAAAGGAAACATCAGCCTCAAAGATGTCAAAGGCAGCTTGTGGAACACTCTGCTTTAATTTATCAAGGCTCAACACGTTTCAGGATCACTCCCTTGCTCACGAGCCAAACAAGCAAAGACAGCACAACGGTTTCAGACTGCAAAGACCAGATGCCCTTGCGGCAAGAGAACACGCCCATCATAGGCAGGACTATTATTTGAATGCAGGTGTTCTCACCGAGTTGCTGTTGCTGTCTTTGCCTATTTGGCTCGTGAGCAAGGAGTGATCCTGAAACGCGTTGAGCCTTGATAAATTAAAGTAGTTGGATATGTATATATATATATATATATATATATATATATATATATATATAACAAGGCTGTTGAGCTGAAACGCGTTGTGTTAATAAACTGCTTATATTACACTTTGGATTCCTTTGCCTGATTGCCTGAGAGCGCAAGACGAACTTTGTTTTCCTTGTATATATATATATATATATATATATATATATATATATATATATATATAACAAGGCTGTTGAGCTGAAACGCGTTGTGTAAATAAACTGCTTATATTACACTTTGGATTCCTTTGCCTGATTGCCTGAGAGCGCAAGACGAACTTTGTTTTCCTTGGATATATATATATATATATATATATATATATATGTTCAAAAACAAACAATCCAGTGTAGTACGCTCTCAGGAATCAAAAGCTTAGCCAGAAGTATATTGCAACCTTGGTTTATTCACACAACGCGTTTCGGCGACCTGCCTTGATCACGTGTGACAACATAGTGAAAAAAAGTGTGCTTTTTACATACCATAACATGAAAATCGAGGTAGGACTAAGGTCAAATCATCACCAAACAGTCAGACATATTGGAATGGTCATTCTATGTCGACAGACATGGTAAAATTACAATCATCGTATAGCTAGTACATTTTATGTAGGTAACATAGCACTATTAATCCCGAAGGTGGGAAAAATAAATCATACGACTAGCAATAAACCAATGTGAAGTAAAACATGGTATTAAGACAGAAATAATCGAACCCTAGGACATATTGAGCTGATCATCATATGTCGACTCCGCGGCACTTTATCATCCAATATGTACAACAATTAATATTAGGAGGGTGGCAAAAAATGAGGGAAAATACACAAAAAGCAAGCATAAGTATTTTCCAAAACTTGCACATAGAGCCGCCCGTCTAGTGTAATCATTTACACAGTAATGCCCGGCGATTGTGAATTCAAATCAAGGCCAGGGCTACTGCTGCCACATAAGTCAACATTTACAGCATTCAAGTTAATGCGTTCCATGGATAATAATATACACAGTTACTGTCCAGCGAAATGAATTTTAATCAAAGCCCGGTCTCATACTGCCACATAGAGCAATGTGTCCTGCAATCAAATTATTACATTCCATTGATAAAAGACTCAATGAGTCCTGTCCAGAAGTTATCCATAATCCCATAGGGTATAACAAGTGCCGGTGGATAATCAAACGGAAGGCACCTATGAAGTACTAGCGTTCTTGCCCCTAACTAACGTGGCAAGCATGCTTGGGCCCCAGGTAGTATCCCTGAAGAAGCATTCAGATGTGTGAAAGTAGTGCTTCGTGCAGTATGCAGCGGTATCAAGACCACGTAAAAGTTCATAGGTGTCTTGATCAAAAAGTAATACTGCGCATAGTTCAAATGGGGTTCTTAATGACAAGTGTCCGTTGGACGAGAAAAGTGCCAGTCGCAAGCCACTCTAGGGTAAGGTGCTCGGATCATGATTCATGCGTCCTACAAACGATTAAAAAAGTGAAAAATAGGTGAGTGAACGATACCTGACCGTGAAAAGGTGTCTAAGAGAAGAAGTGCAAACTGGAAGTGTCATTGACAGTAGTGCCCAAATCTTGAGTCCATTCAACCAGGAGACCCTGGCTGTACACCTGTAAACAAATACATAAAAGGATAAAATCATTAAAGTAATTTCCAAGAATAATACTAGCACACTTCAAACATTTCGGCAAAAAACAGGCAAATTATCATATTTGTAGTACAATCTTCTCATTGTTACCCTCTGGAATCCAGGCACATATACTGGAAAAGTTTAGGAGTCAGCCCTCAGGTGTATTTCTAACTCCTCGTCCCAGTTGAGCCCACCTGGGTGTTTGCTTTGGAAGTTAATAATGTGTTTAGACTCTTGTTGTCTGAGGGCTAACAGTCTGTCACCCCCTCGAGGTTTGGCTGAAATCTGTTCAA
This sequence comes from Lissotriton vulgaris, assembly GCF_964263255.1. Classification (NCBI taxonomy): domain Eukaryota; kingdom Metazoa; phylum Chordata; class Amphibia; order Caudata; family Salamandridae; genus Lissotriton; species Lissotriton vulgaris. The sequence continues at coordinate 2,055,109,944 of NC_141691.1, read as the reverse complement.
TGAGCATATATTTCAAAAGGTTGGCATTAGAGAAATGTTTCTCATTGAAGTGACGTGCCACCGGGTATTTAGGGTCGTGGTTGGTTATCGCTCTTCGATGTTCCAATATTCTCTTTTTGGCACAACATTTGGTGCTCCCTATATACCATAGGTGACACGGACATTCAATCACATATATGACATACATTGTGCTACAAGTAAGAAATTGGGTTATTTTTCTTGTTACACCGTTATAAGTAACTTCATTTTTGTAGACGCTATTGCTACAGGCTTTACAGTGGCCGCAGGGGTAAAAACCCTGCAGACCATTGACTGTAAGGTCTTGGTAAGCTGTGACATCATTCTTGGAGACCAGATCCCTGATATTGCGATTCCTCTTGTATGTGATGCTGGGTCTGATATTGACATTATTGCCTATGGTATTGTCCTGTCTAAGGATATTCCAATGTTTGGCAATAACTCTTTTGACAGAGGCCGACTGAGAGTTGTAGGTCAGTATCAGCCTGGTCGTTTCCTCGGACTCTTCATTTAAAGGATCTGCCTCTATTAAGGTTTCTTTTCTATCAACCTTGTCTGCCCTTTTGATTGCTTGTTTGATAACCCAATTAGGGTATCCTCTTTCCTTGAACCTTTCTGATATTATGTCCCGTTCTTTCTGGAATGCTTCAACAGAATTACAATTTCTCTTGGCTCTCAGTAATTCACCATACGGTATGCTCCATTTGAGCACCTCCGGATGGCTACTGAGGGCGTGCAATATGCTGTTACCAGCTGTCTCTTTGCGAAACAGCGACGTGCAGATAGTGTTGTCCTTGATCTCCAGTCTCACATCGAGGTATTCCACCATGGTATTATTGATGGTACCTGAAAGTTTGATGTGGTATCTGTTGGCATTTAATTTGGTAAGGAAGGATTCAGCCTGTTCTTTATTCCCCTTGTAGACAATGAATAAATCGTCAATGTATCGTAGCCAAACCTTGACTCTACCAAAGTCTTCCTTGAGGGTGGTACTGCCATGGATCTCCTGCTCCCAGTATCCCATAAACAGATTAGCGAAACTGGGAGCAAAGCAAGAACCCATGGCAGTACCATTGGTCTGCCTGTAGAGGGCGCCATCAAATGAAAAGATATTATTTTTGAGACAAAAATCAATCATTTTCATGACCATGACATTATGTTCAAAGAATTTGATAGATCTCTGGCGTAGAAAGAATTCACACGCCTCAAGACCTTGTTGATGTTCTATTATAGTGTAGAGTGAGTGCACATCTAACACCATAAAGATCCAATCATTTTCCCATTTAAGGGTGTCAATTTTGCTGAGAAAATCCTTGGTGTCTCTCAAGTAGCTGGGTAGATTCACCACATACTCTCTAAGGAAGTAATCTACGTACTTGGAGATATGTTCGCAGATACTGCCAATAGAGGAGACTATGGGTCTGCCAGGAGGTTGGGTTTTGTGTTTATGTAACTTGGGTAAAAGGTACAAAATAGGAAGAATAGGGTTATCCCTCTTGAGGTAACAATATTCCTCCCAAGAAAGCAAGCCCTGGTCCTTCCACATGGTTAGTCTGTCCCAGATTTCAGTGATGCTATTCCCATACTCAGATTTGTTAATCTGGACATAGAAATTGTCATCACTGAGTTGGCGCATTGCCTCACTGATGTAATCACATCTATCTAACACAACGATATTGCCCCCTTTATCAGCAGGGCGTATTAATTGTTGTACATATTGGATGATAAAGTGCCGCGGAGTCGACATATGATGATCAGCTCAATATGTCCTAGGGTTCGATTATTTCTGTCTTAATACCATGTTTTACTTCACATTGGTTTATTGCTAGTCGTATGATTTATTTTTCCCACCTTCGGGATTAATAGTGCTATGTTACCTACATAAAATGTACTAGCTATACGATGATTGTAATTTTACCATGTCTGTCGACATAGAATGACCATTCCAATATGTCTGACTGTTTGGTGATGATTTGACCTTAGTCCTACCTCGATTTTCATGTTATGGTATGTAAAAAGCACACTTTTTTTCACTATGTTGTCACACGTGATCAAGGCAGGTCGCCGAAACGCGTTGTGTGAATAAACCAAGGTTGCAATATACTTCTGGCTAAGCTTTTGATTCCTGAGAGCGTACTACACTGGATTGTTTGTTTTTGAACATTAATTTCCGGCGGCTCCGCCGGAGTGTACGCCACTTGTCTACGGGTCACCACGCTGCAGCAGGAGCGGCTTTGTGATTGGAATATATATATATATATATATATATATATATACATATATACATATATATATATATATATAATACCAAACCAAAGTTGCCCTTGCACAGAAACAGCTCATCACAGCTTGCACAAGGAACACAGTGCACGGACCAGAATCTGCGGTGCTTCAAATTTTCGTTAATCGCATGCCAGCTTCCTCATAACGTTTCGGCACACAGGTGCCTTGCTCACATGACAGCGACCAATAGTGAGAGTGATTAATTTAAAATGCAAGTGCTCGACTCTGATTGGGCTAAAACACATAGAGCAAAAGAACAGACTCAATACGTGTCATCGTCAAATACATAGCAGTTACAAATCTTTCAGGTAAAATACACGTAAATAATCTGTAAAATACACTGATAATACTGAAAGATATCGGGCATGTCTCATATGATAAAAAATTATCAATTATCATATAGAGAAGTTACTAAATAGCTGTAAAATACATTAGTTCTTTAAAAAAGTTGACTGTGATTAAATTTATTATATATGTCTGTTCAGGACAAATATGTTATGATATTTACCTAAAGTGGAGCCCATATCACTAAGTGTTTACAAAAAAGAAGAAAGTGCTATTCAGTGATTCAAAAGAAGTGCATTGTGCATCATAATTCATGAATTAAACACATATACCGTCAATTTGCCCAAAGGTACCCCACCAACTGAGCCCTGTTAATGAGGTACACAAGGGATGACCCACAAACATTGTTGAATAAATAATTTCACAGAATTAATGTGCAAGATAGTAACGGTATGAAATTAAAAAACGTCATATTGATTTGAGAAATATCTATAGTAAAATACAGTTAATCCATTATCATACACCTGAAATCAAAGAATTCAATCATGCCTAGATCTAAAAACGCATATATCCAAGGATAAGAAAGCTTTAACCAACTCCAAGTACAAATAGCAATAACTCTCCATTTTCCATTGTTTCATGTTTTACAGCCAAAGTTGTAGCGAAGGGCCATCATACAATTGAACCAATTTCTAAAAATCCACAATTCTCCTGTTATTCAATAGAATTTAATCCGTGTTTGTAAACAATACTGTAGAGGAAAGAGAAATAAATAAAATTCCCTTAATGATGTCTGTTGTGGACCCAAGATTTATCATAGACATATGTTGTAAAAAAGTCTAAATGTCATCATTCAGTAAACATTACTACAAAGAGGACCATCTTATAAACATTAAAACCTCTATTTACAATTATTAAAATCCATTGCAAATAAGGAAATAAATAAGATAATAAAATCTGATATATCCTTTCTCTTTATATAAGTGATGACAAACTATATATGGGTCCTTCCAACCTCAGTACTGTATTATGGACTGTTAGATATTACAAATATAATATATTGATGTTCTAATGCAGACAAGTATATAGGTCCTCCGTTACATTTAATCCATTGGGCTGTTTGCTATTCAGTTGTAAAATATATCTTGTCTCTAACTTCCTTAGATTCGCCTTTCTATCGCCTCCTCTCCTGCTTGGCATAATAGAATCAACCACAAAATATTTTAAGTCCTTGTTGTTACTATTGTGGTGGGTTCTAAAATGACGCGCCACAGGGTAAGTATTATCCTCTGAGTTATGGCCCTCAAGTGCTGTAGGATTCTCTTGTGGACAGGCAGCTTTGTACTGCCCACATATTGTGGTGGGCAAGGACATTCAAAAATGTATATTGCGAAATCAGTTTTGCAGGTTAAAGTTTTGCTGATTTTGTGCTGCCTGTCACTGAACCCATCCTGATAACTTGTGCGGTTCACCCCATGGGTCCATGCCTTGTAAGACTTGCATCTGTGGAAACCCCCTCTTGTATGGTACCACAATGTTTTAGCAAGTACTTCTGGTCCAGTGTCCACCAGTCTGCTTCTCATATTGGGTGCCCTACTGTATGTTACCGAGGCTCGCTTGGGGTATTTACTCCCAATAATGTTATCTTTCAAAACTATGGGCCAATTCTTGTTGATAATTTTTCTTACTTCCTGATGTTGGGAGGAGAAACCAGTGATAATTCTAAATGCTTCCGTCTTAGATTTACTGACAGAATCCACTGTAAGAGTACCTGGTTCCATGGTCGCCAGGGAATTAGATTTTGTCAGCAAAGAAAGGCGATCTAAGGCTTTACTTTTGTGGATAGCTTCATCAATAATTTTCAGGGAATAACCCCTGTCACGGAACCTAATGGAGCTAGCATGCTGTGCTTCAGCTAAATCTTCCTCCGTGCTGCATAGTCTATGGAGTCGCAGCATTTCACCATAAGGAATAATCATGATAAGGAGACGGGGTGTGCACTGTCAGCATGGAGTGTTGTATCACCAGCTGTTTTATTTACGATACAACTTAGTTTCCAATTTGTTGTTATGTACATAAACTAAGGTATCCAAAAAAGGGTGCTGATGTTGACTGAGTTCCCCTGTAAATTGTACATTCAAGGCATTGTCATTAAGATGATCTATAAACAACAATGCTTCTTCCTTGCTCCCCCTCCATACCACAAAAAGATCATCAATGAATCTATGCCAACTGATGACATGATTCCTCATTTCCTGCTCAAATTGCGTATGGAGGACCAGTTCCTCCCAAGCTCCCATGTGCAAACATGCAAAGCTTGGGGAGAAACTGGCCTCCATAGCAACTCCTTGTAGTTGTCTAAACAGTAAATTGCTGAACATAAAAACATTGTGTTCAAGACAGAATTGGAGCATTTGTATCAACATACTATTATGTTCATGAAAAACAGGTTCCCTTCTGTCTAGGAAAAACTGTATTGCCGCAATGCCGTCCGCATGGCGGATGCTGGTATAAAGGGATGTTACATCGAGGGCTATTAGCCAATCTCCCTCACATATCTGTATGGTGGAAAGCTTAAGCGAAAAGTCCCCTGTATCCTTAACATAAAAATCCAAGCCCTTCACATAGTTCTGCAGGAAATAGTTGATATATACCGACGTTTTTTCCAATAGGCTACCTCTGGCAGAAATAATAGGTCTGCCGGGGGGGGGCTGTTAATGTCTTTATGTACTTTAGGAATAAAGTACATAGATGGTATTACCGGAAAATCAGTTTTCAAAAAATTGTACTCCGGTTCAGCCAATAGTTTTGCTGCTTTCCATTTTAACAACAATTTATGATATTCAAATTGCATATTTTTTACTTCATCACCTTTTAGTTTCTCATAGTGGTCCCTGTTGTTTAGCTGTTGAAATGCCTCCTTCTCATAGATGGTCTTACTGGGAAGCACAATGTTTCCGCCCTTGTCACTAGGGCAGACAATTATATTATTGTTCGCTTTAAGCTTTTGTACCAAGGCCTCATAGTCAAATGTTCGTTGGTCATATTTATATTAAATTTTGCTGATTTTGCTATGTAGTCCCTTCAGATCGCTGACAATTTTTTCATGGAATACGTCAATAGAATCCCGTGGCATGATTGGACAAAAGGTAGATGAGGGTCTGAACGGGGTAAGAGGTTTAATGTTTGTGGACAATATCGGGAGCTTTCGTGATCCCGGTGTTTGTGTTCCATTGTATTCCGTAGTCATGCTGTCATTTCCATCATTCGTCCATAGTGTGTTGAGTTCTTGGGTTAAGGACGGATTTGTGTCGACTACATTGTCATTTCCCATTTCATTAGCTTTCAATAGATGAAATTTTTTCAGCTTTAATTTCCGAGTGGCTTTGTAGAAATCCATGCGAGTAGCAGCGTAATTTAAATTGGTTCTAGGTGTAAAAGATAATATATATATATATAAATCTCCGTCACTTATGCGCCTCACTCGTCGTCTTCAGCACACAGGTACGGACACGGACCATGAATTTATGATGCAACTTAATTTATTGATGCTTTGCCAGTCGCCATAACGTTTCGGCTCTGAGGAGCCTTGTTCACATGACAACGTGAATACTAAAATCACTCCCTTAAAAAGTGCCTGTGCATAGGATAGTGTTGGTCACATGGCATAGAACAGAAGACAGAGTACATTTGTATTAACAAATAAATAACATTTGTCAAAAATAGTAAAACTGGCTAAAAACTATTATCCAAATGGATAATGACACACTAATATGATTTTAGTCATAATATTAAATTATAAAATAGCCAATAAACATGTGCAAAGAACGCAGATAGGCATAAATGCTGTGCAAATTTGTCATTGTGGCTGTGACCATCAAAATAGTCCCTTAGTTTTGAATAAACTTACAGAGGATACTACTGTGTCCTATTACATAATGCCACACATAATAATAGGTCACAATCAGTGTCATGCACCTTTAGGTCACTGCTGCTAGCTATATTCTAAACCACGTTGAGCGGCCAAAATATGGATTTCCAAATGCCTATATTCTGAATAAGTGCATTGACTACATGTGAATTCATACAACCTACCAGGGTTACATCACGGGTTAAATCCCCAAATCCATTACTGTAATAGTCATTCTATTTACATACGCCATGTACATACTCATAAGTGCAAAAAGACTTAAAGTGCAATTGTAAAGTGCAAAATGTACAAATAATAAAAACCATTTATACAATCGAGGTCCTAGGTAGACTGAGCCCTGTCATACCAATCCAACTAATCTTGGCTGTTCATGACAGATAATAATTAGTCTGTGATAATAGTCATATTAATGAGAATTCAATTAGTAATGTACTTCATAATCCAATACAATATATTTGGAGGATTTACTTTGTGTCACTGTGTATTCATTTGAACTTCTCATGGGAACATTTTACACGGGTCAGCGTAGATAACAACTATGGTTCTGAATCCTACAATCTTCTCTTCTTACAGTTTAAGTCCATAATCTCACAGACGGACTTTGCGTGTATATATACGGTATTACTGTGTTGGTCGGGCAGCTGAAAGCTTAGTGGCTGCAAACAGTAGGGTAAGTATATATTCAGTCAATGTTGCCATTAAAACAATAAATAATTATCAAAAAGTTAAAACTTATATTAAACATTGCCTACTGTAATGGAGTCTTATTGACAGAATTTTAGCTGAGTCCAAACATATTCTAATACAGACTAGTATCTAAATCTTCCGTCAGGTTTAGCTCTCCTGGCTGTTTAGTATCAAGCTGCAGTATATACCTTGTTTCCAACTTGCGAAGTTTGGATTCTCTATTCCCTCCCCGTCTGCTCGCACTGACCGCATCTATTACATAAAATGTAAGACCTTTACTGTTAATTTGATGGTGCACTCTGAAGTGCCTTGCCACTGGGTATGTATTATCTTGGTTGACAATGGCTCTCAGATGCTGTAGGATACGCTTATGAACTGCATGCTTATACCTACATATCTCCGCAAACATGGACATTATAGAATATAGCTGGCGTACTCCATTTTGCATGTGAGTCCCTTACTAATCCGATATTCCTTGGTGCTAAAACCATCCATGAATGTCTTCTTCTTAACCCCATGGGTACACGATTTACAGGTCTTACATTTTAAATAAACACTGTTGCTTTGCAACCGCGTGTTTTTTTCAATTACCTCTGGGCTTGTGTTGACCAACCTATTCCTCATTGAGGGAGCCCGGCTAAATGTGATAGATGCTTTCTTAGGTACTGTGCAGCCAATGACAGGATCATTTAAAATAATTGGCCAATTATTGTTAATAATCCGACGTAGCTCCATGTGTTGTTTGTTGCTTCCTACTAATAATCTGAAATAATTGACCTGCTTCACAGACTGACTACTTATCCCAAAACAGTCAGAGGTAGTAGAAGTGGTATCGTATTTCATGAGTAGCTCCTGTTGGCTCACTAGCATGGATTTGGTCCTAGCCTTTTTGATGACCTGATTAGAGTAGCACTTTTCAAGGAATCTAATCTTACTAGCTTCCTCTGGCTGATATTATAGGTCTCCCCATGGGGCTCGAAATGTCCTTATGAACTTTAGGTATAAGGTAAATAAGGGGCGTTGTGGGGTTGTCCACTTTCCAATACTTGTGTTCAGCTTCCGACAACAATTTTTTGCTTCTCCATTGGGCGAGTTTCTGATGATAATCTTGTTGCATGTTTTTTAGTTGAGTCATATTGACTCGTTCATAGTGCTGCCTATCATTAAGTTGTTTGTAGGCTACTTTGTCAGAATCACTTTGAGTCAACAGTATTCAATTCAATTCAATTTTGACTTTATTCGGTTAAAAGAATAATAACCATAAAAGTACATAAAAAACAGTTCATAATAATACAGTATCAGTATCAGTACATAGTGCAAACAAAAAAAATTCAAGTAAAACATGAATTAAATTTAAGTACAAATTGATTTACGTAATCTAAAAACATTGCTAAAAAATTCCGAGATGCAGGCAACATTAAAGATAACATCTAATTTCTAAAGTTCCAGGAAGGCAACCCTACAGCGTCTCACACCCATTTCCCTTAAAATTGGTATAATCAATCTTTTCCTGGGTAAAGTATAATATTTACAGAAAAATATGATATGGATGTCAGACTGTTCCGATAGGTCATCACATGAGCATTTAGTCAAATTACAGGACCAACAATTCATTGCGGGGAAACTTAGGGCCCTAAAGAGGATACCTAACCTGAATCGGGTCAAAATAAACCGCGAGAATTCAGTCAAAGAAAGGGTTAAGTATGGTTGGATTTTTCCTTGAATTGATACAGGTAGGTGGGCTAAGACAGTTTTCTTCTTATGTTCCACTGTCATTCAATGTTCTTCCAGGTGTTTCATACATTTTGTTTTTAGTGCCTTTCTCGTGATGTTACACATAGACAAGGGATTGTCATAGTAGCTCATCCAGCCAACATCTCCAAAAAAGTCCCTAATGTATGTAAACCTCCTTATTCTCCCAACATAATCCAAACTTAATCCATCCGTTAGGATAGCACGGTTCAGTACACATCCATCACTAGTCCAAGCCCTATGCCACAGCAGTATTGGTTGAATTCTAATTGTGTCTTCAATATAACATTGGCCCAGTTCCATATGACAAATGTAGCTTGAGGCACTCTCAAGTACAGCTAAGATGTGTCTCAGGAATTTGTTTTCAGCAACTTGTATAGATTTGACATTGTCATACCCCCAAAGTCCCGCACCATAAACCGCAATAGAAACACAAGTGACATTGTAAATTTGCAAAAGTTCTACAGTGGGTTTTTTCCCCATCTTTTTGCAAAGTTTTTAAGGGCAGTGATAGATTTGCAGAACAGGGCTTTCCTTGCTTTTATCGCATCTGTCCAATTCCCTGCTTCATGCTTCATCAACAGTATGACATTGCCTCCTTTGTTGCTGGGTCGAACAACAATACTTTTGTCTTTACTCAGCTTTGCCACCAATTGTTCATACTGGAATGTCTGATTGTCAAACCTGTGCTTGCTAGAATATATCTTTTTTGTAGTTCTTTGAGCTGAGTCGTCACATTCTCTTGAAATACATCAATTATGTCCCGTGGCATGATAGGGCTGAACGTTGAGGGTGGTTTGAATGATGTAAGTGGTGCTGTAAGATACGCTGTCAAAGCATCTCTAGCTGCTTCGCCCCCTCCCGTATTCTGGGTTGCGGCATAACCAGCACCTTCAGTTTCCCAAAGCTCAAGTATGTCATTGGAGGGAGTATTTACAATATCCATGGTACTTAGATTAAAAACACTACTTTGTGTGTCACTATTGTTCTTGTTTTTGAGTAAATGAAATTTCTGCAGTTTCAATTTCCTCACCGTTTTGTAAATATCAATGCGGATTGACGGGTAGTACATATTGGTTTGTGGCGCATATGACAAGCCCAATTTAAAAATATTTTGTTCTTTGTTGGATAGTGTTCGGGGGGGTCAAATTAACAATGGTTCGTTTAGAATCCCCGAGTATTTTCATTTCTTGGCTACCCATTGGCCTCTGCCCCTCTTTTTGTATTGTCTTCCGCCTCCTTGCGTTGCGCCTCTTCCTGCATATGAAGTTTGTGTATTTTCTTTGTAGTTCCTTTGTATGCGGGGTCTTAAGGACTGCATCCTTTCCTGACATAAAAAACTGATTTCTTACCGGGAAATGGTTTGTCCTGTTGGTTTACTGCCGTCACACTGCGAAAATCCGAATCGGACTCAAAGCCCCTCCAGAGCTCAAGTTTGATATAGTGGAATCGATATGTTCTATGTTCTTGTTTGCCGTTCCTAATTTAGCTTGTACTTGTGCCCTAGTTGTCCGCCCTCGTAGTGTGTCATATTTACGAGAGAACGTAAAAATTTGTCCCAATTCATAATCGTTACGGTCTCGTTGGAGCTTGTATGTTTTGCGTTCCATAATTTTGGCCTCTTCCTTCTTTAATCGACTGTTCATCTCCTTTGTCAGCTTAGTTTTTTCCTCCGTGTTTCGCATTGTTTCAAGTTTCTCATATAGAGTCGCTATTTCCTTAAGGAGCTGAGCACTGTCGATATCTGCGTATTTGATTAGGATTAATACGGGGCGTTGTGAAGCCTCTAAGTTGCTCTCAGGCCACTCTCTCATTAACTCTGGGTTGGGACTTTTCATAACTCAGGGCTGTGAGAATACGCAGACCTCTGGGAATTCGATTTACATCGATGTGTATCATTGTACTGCTTTCAATTCCCACCACTTCTATATTACCTACTGGCGGTCGCCAAGTTTCATGAAGATTCGACAATCGGCAGCAAAGTTATTGGGAATAGAATGTTGCGATTTTCCTCTGGTAACTAGGTCCTAACTATAAGTCGCCAGTAGGTAATATATATATACATATATATATATATATATATATATATATATATATATATATATATATATATATATATATATATATATATATATATATATATATATATATATATATATATATATATATATATATATATATATATATATATATATATATTATATATATATATATATATATATATATTCCAACAAAGATGCCCAAAGCAACGAGGACGCACTCACCGCTGAAGAAACCATTCGGTTTATTAAAAGGAAACAAGCATCGGCATTACATGAAGAATTGTCCAACCTGACGCGTTTCAATTTTAATTTCCATAGGACGATTAGACACGGCTACAGCCCGATCCGCTGAACGGAATTACACCAAACTTGGCAAAATGGTAGGGACTGGTACGCAGTAGGGCCTTTTCCATATTTGGTGAAAATCGCTCCAGTGGTTTTTATGAAAATTAGCTCCCAAAATTTTTTACTATCTATATGCGCGCTTCGAGCGCTTTGGGTACGCGTACCGGTAAGCGCACCTGGCGCGCCACGGAAGTGCGTGAGCGGAAAGCTGATCGGCTCTCGGGTGTCTGTGAACATTGTAAATGGTCCGGAGAGTCCGCCATCTTGTGAGATCTATAAGCTAAACTGAGAGCATATTTTCTGTAAATTCACATTATCTTTCTCAGTCATGTGAGAATGAAGTCTGACATTCTCAGTAAAACATTTGCATACAACAAGGGCAGAGATTGTCAGTTGATTCCTTTGTGTTCTACTGCAGCTTCCTAGAGTGTTCTAAAGAACAACTAGAGCGCTAACATTCTAACATGACAAAAGTATGGCACACCTGAAGCCAACTTGATTGGAATAAACTGATAACACTTAAAATATTTAATTTAAAAAGGAACAAAATGAGGGGGAACATTTTGCCTTAGAAAGTTTGATAGTGCTGCAGAAAAAAAATTAGGGCACATTTTGAGTGACTTTTCAAATCCTCTTCTATTTCATGAAAAAATTCTGACATGCAGACTGAAACATGTACTTTTAATACCAGCAGCAGACTTCCCTGGTGAGCACTAGCTTTACTACAGTGATCTAATAAGCAACTAGAGTGCTAACATTCAGAATTCATGGCAAATGTGTGACACATCTGAATGCCTTCTTGATGGAATCAAAGTAAAAAACTGAAAGTATTTCCTACTGAGGTGACTGTAGTAAATGAGGAAATTAGGAAACTTCATAACAAATAAGTCTCCCAAGATGGCCACCAGAGACAAAAGAGCCAAAATGTAGTACCAATATCATCCAGATGTAGCCCACTTATAGCTCAATGACAGAATGTCCCAGAGGGTTCTTAAGGACAACTAGAGCGCTTACTGTCTTACTTATGACAAAAGTATTGCACAACTGAAGCCATCTTGATTGGCATAAACTGGTAATACTTAAAACATTTAATTTAAAATGGAACACAATGAGGGGGTTCATTTTGCCATAGAAATTATGATTAGTGCTGAAGAAAGAAAAATTAGGGCACATTTTGAGTGACTTCTCAAATCCTCTTCTATTTCATAAAAAAATTCTGACATGAGGGGCGGAGCTAGATCGCAACCACGATGGCTGCTTGAGCCCGGAGCTCCCTCGTCCCAGCCAACAATCCTTCCATTACCCTGCGTGCCTACCTTGTGTTGCGGGCAGATTTCAGCGTCCTCTTGAAGCTGGTCCTTCACTGATCCCAGCGCTATTGTGTTTACCCCCGCGGCCCCCGTGTTAGCAGCACTATGTCATCTTGGGCCTGTGGACGTGCCCTGCAGGTGCAAGCACCGGACTGTCCTGTGGGTGCGGTCCGCCGTTGCTGGTGCGGCTGCCGTGATCGGACTCCGACTTCAGAGTTCCTGACGCCTGCGTTGCCTGGAGGAGCCGGCGTCCTGTGCCCGCTCCTGTCCCGATGACGTGCCTGATCCTCTGGTGCCCGGACAGCGGGGCGCTGGAGTGTGCTTCGTGGCTTGCCGTGGCAGATAGCGGCGCTCCTACGGGAGGAAGCTGGCTGGTGCACCCTGAGGCCTTTGTGGTTGCGCCGGCCGTTGTGCAGGCCCCCTGCTGTGCAGGACACTCTACCCGGCCTCCTCCGGTTGTGTGGTCGAGGCTGGGAGATTGAACTGCGACGGTGAGCAGCGCGATGAGTCTGGTGTCCCTGGGGGCTGCATAGAGCAGTTGCCTGAGGCCTGCGCATCTTTCCTGCATCTCACCAGGCCCCAAACATTGCGGTAAGCGGTGGAGCTGGAGTGCCCCTCGTGTGGTTGTGAGCCCTCATCTAGCGCTGCACAAGAAGTGAGGAGATATGACTGTCGGGCCCCTGCTGTGAGTTTCTGGACGCTGCTGTGGCCTGAGGGTGTGACCCTTCCTGGTTTTTGCTGGACGCTGACCCTGGGGACGGCGAGGCCAACTTGGTGTTGCGATGTGGTGCCGCCTGCTGCAATTGTTTCCCCTGTGTGGAGCTGTGTGCCCCCCCCCTCTCACTGGTTGGCCGTTTGGCACCCTGGACTCGGCGGCTCTGGGCCTGGGGGTTTGGAAGGCCTAACGGCGTGGCATACGGGTCCCCTGAGCTGCTGGCTGGGACCCTGGGACGGAGGTGAGATGACTGGTGATTATCTGGTTGTGGCGCCAGACGGATTAAGGAGGTGCCTACACCCTGTGCATGGGGCGGCCCTGGTCTACCTGGTCTCGACTCGTGTCTGCCACGAATAGGGCCCCATTGTCAGCACTGCATAGTCAGTCTGCGGGAGGATGGGGCGCACTGTCAGAACCCAGACTAAGCTATCCTTTGATCCCAGGGGCTCCAGGTCGGGTGACTCTGCCTCAGGAAAAGACCAGAGTGTCACCGAGATCCAGCCGAGGACCCCACCAGCAAGACATTCGCAATTTACTACTGGCGATGTAAAAAAGCCTCCGGGGAGGAATAGCGTCGCTGGGCACTAAGATGGACACGATCTCCTATCGCATGGATCGAATGGCGGAGAGGCTCGACAAACATGCGGAGCGTCTGGACATGTCTGAACATAGGCTTACTGAGGTGGAGGAAGCTCAGACCACCTTAGATTCTGAGGGTGAGCAACTGGCTAGGGCGATGCAGCAGCTCCAGGACAAGACGGAGGATTTGGAGGCCCGCTCCCGGAGGTGCAACCTCTGTATTACGGGGCAGCCGGAGACCACGCACCCCGGGAACATGGAAACCTTCATAGAACGCCTCCTGAAGTCCCTGATAGGAGATTCTGCCTTTTCTGCCATGTTCGTAGTAGAACGCGTGCACCGTTCTCTCGCCCCAAGGCCAAAACCGGGTGCACATAATATAATAGCTAAACTGCTCAACTACCAAGACCGAGACATGGCTTTGCGACTTGCAAGGGAGAAACAGCCACTTCAATAGGAGGGGTCGACCCTTTTGGTGTTCCCGGATATTACTACATGAGAACAGGAGGCGCGGCGCCAGTTCCAACCGATGAAAAGACAACTGCATGAAATGGCGCAGACTATGCGATGCTCTACCCGGCAAAGTTGAGAATAAACAGGCAGGGGAAATCCATGATCTTTTCAGACCCTAAGGTGCTACAGAGAGCTCTTAAAGACTGGTGGACAGAGAGACGCTCTTCCCCTGATAGGATGTCCGAAGCTGCGGGAGGCTCTTTGGATGACCAGGTGTCACCTGCAGATAAGCTACATACCATGCTTGGCTCCATATGGGGGGTGGGGGGAGGGGGGAATGCTGGGGTGGATATGAGTTACGGGAGGGGATTCTCCGTGATCTCCTGGGGGTGTTGCATTCTCCAAAAGGGTGGTTGGTTCAGTGGGGATGTGTTCATGGCAAACAAGTATGATTCCCAGTTCCTCACGTGCCCCGGCTGGGGTGGTGCCTATATTGCTGACACAGATCGCCTCTCATCTCTCTCTTCTAACTCGTGAAGTATATTGAAGCTAGGATTGTTTGTTATGTTTTTATGATTATTTCGGAGGTGTGACGCAACTATTTACTTTGACTGCATGCAAAATGTCTTACTTTTTGTAAAGGGACAGGGGAGGGGCTTGCAGCATTCTACTATTGACTTCACGTAGAGCTGACGCATTGCTGGCTACCTTTGCCCCTGCGTGTATCCCACTGTCACTGGTAAAAGTTTTGCTTGGGCTCTAAGGGCTCGGGGGATTCTTGGGAGGTTCTGGGTGGAGAGGGGGCTAGGATGGGAAGAGGGGTTGCTCACGGCCTGGTTGGGGATGGGCATGCATGGGTGGGAGAGGGTGGGGGGACGGGGTGGTGTTGTAAAGTTTTGGTCCTGCTTTGCGGACATTGTTTGTTACTAATGGCTTTTTTCTTTAGGCAACCTCACATGACTAAGGCACGACGCAGGGTAGGGTTATGCACACAGGCAAACATGTTTGGGCAGACGGGTCGACTGCCGTAGTTATGACAGACACCCCTAGTGACAACTTACACACTTTAACGCTGATGTCAAGGAATGTCTGGGGGCTCAACGACCATAAAAAGGTTAGAAAGGTGTTACAATACCTCGCACGAAACAATGTGGACGTTGCATTAATACAGGAGACGCAACTACACTCCGACAGCCACATACTTCACTACAGGGGCCTTGCAGGGAACATTCACGCCGCTGGGTTTACCACTCACGCCAGGGGTGTGGGCACGTGGGTCAACCCGAGGTCGTCTTTGCAGATGGCACCTCTAGAAACTGACATGGATGGTCCCTATACAATCACACAGTGTTTGGGTAAGGGTATGGATATCTGCTTAGTGAACACCTATGGCCCCAATTACGACCACCCGTACTTGAATGCAAACTTAGCGGCTAAGGGGGCGACAAACTCTGGTGGGTCGGTGCTCTGGGGGGAGACTTCAACATCACTAGGCAACCACATCTGGATAGAGCGGATGGCCCCGATCACCGTCCCTCGGCCTCCGCTAGAGCGCTAGAGTCGCAAATGGCTAGGCTGGATCTGTGCGACGTGTGGAGACATAGGCACCCTACCCTGGGTGGATTCATACACTATTTGTCCCCACATAATATTTCTACTAGGATAGACTACTGGCTGGCCTCGTCACAACTCACTTGGATGACATATGCATGCAAGGTCTTGCCGCGAACATATTCCGACCACTCTCCTATATCACTAACGATATTGGCCCGACCAAGCGTATCCCTCTGTTTGCATGGCGTTTCCCCCCGTTCTCCCTGCTTGACGCCTCCTTCAAGGAGGAGCTGGCGGTGGCTATGGAGGAGTTCTTTGCAACCAACGTTGGCTTGGTAGATTCATTTCAGACTGTATGGGAGACGTTTAAGGTTTATATCAGAGGGGTCACCATCTCAAAGCATTCGGGGGTCCTCAGATCGATCAGGGGCAGGCTTCGTACTTTGGAATCCAAATTGGAGGAGTTGGAACGGAAACAGCTACAGGATAATAGTGAGTCCCTTATCCATGAGTTGACCCAAATGCTACGGGAATACCACGATGAGGCTGACTCAGAAGTCAAACATTTAGGCAAATACGCTATTGCCACGTCGTATGGAGAGGGAGAATGCCCAGGTGCGGTGCTTGCGTGACAGGATAGACGCAGTCGAGATAGAACGTCGACTACTGTTCTGAGGTCGCCAGTAACGAACGAGTCGCTTCCAGATAAGCAGGTGACGGAGCGCTTCCGGGAGTTCTATGCGACATTGTATGCCTCGAGAGGTCCGGCCGCGGAGCCGCGTATTTAGGACTATCTTACCCACATAGAGATTCCCTGATTGTCCAACACGCATCGCGAGTTCTTGGCTCGTCCGATTGAGAGAGAAGAAATTGTTTGGGCACTTTCATCGATGAGGGGGGTGGCGCCCCGGGTAGCGACGGCCTTCCTGCTGCCTTTTATAAGGCCTACTCTGATTTGCTGATTCCTCACCTCCTCACCCTCTGCGAGGATATGGCGGGCACGGGTACGATGCCGCCTTCCCTCCGTGAGGCCATACTGGTCGCTATTCTTAAACCTGGGAAGGATCCGGGGGACTGTGCCTCCTACCGCCCTTTGTCGTTAATGAACATTGATGCAAAAATATTCGCCAAACTGATCGCCAATCGCCTTGCCCCCATGGTAACTACACTGGTGGCCCCGGAACAAGCGGGTTTTGTCCCCTCTGAGTCTCACATACAATCTTAGGACGGTTTTCGCTGCGTTTCAGCATACTTGTCCGGAGGTCCCTGCGATAGCGGTCTTTCTAGATATGGAAAAGGCCTTCGACTCTGTTGAGTGGCCTTTTCTGAGACATGTCCTTAGCCGCATGGGGGTGGGTGAGCTGTTTCTGCAGCTGCTAGTTACGCTGTACACCTCCCCGTCTGCCCGAGTTCGTGTTGGCTCCCTCACTACGGACCCCATACAGATCAGCAGAGGCACGAGGCAGGGATGCCCTCTTTCCCCTATACTATAAGCACTGGTTGCTGAGCCGCTCGCTTGCACCTTGCGCAAATACCACAGCCATAGAGGCATTCGCTTCCCCACTTATAATTTGATAGTGTCTACGTATGTGGATGGCACCCTTCTATATATCAGAGACCCTGAGGTCCACATGTCAGCTGTGCTCCGCGAGGTGGTCCTGTTCAGCTCGTTATCGGGAATACACGTCAATTGGAAGAAGTCACTTATGCTCCCGCTCACGCCAGCTAGAAGGCCGTTTGAGCCGGAATATCCCATACAGTGGACAACAGATGCGGTCCGGTATTTGGGTATCCGCCTCCACACTGACTCAGAAATAGTCCTTCGTGAAAATTAAGCGTGGGCGTAAAATGCGTTTCGCGGGCGAGTTTGCAGATTTTTGGCAATTTCGCAATCCGCGAATCGCGTGTATTTGCCCAAAAATCCGCAAATTGCAAGCTGCAAATTATTTTGCTTGGTCGCGCTTGAAAAATAGAATATTCGCGCGTGGCTTTGACTTACCGTGATTCTGAGTCCGCCGAGTTGTTTTTTCTTGCACAACGATAGTTGGACAACGCAAGTACGTCATAAGGGCCCGCAATCACGCATTGCAGTAGTAAACAATGCCGAACACGTAGATACGGCACGCAGCTGACTTCCGGCGGGAGATTTGAACAGCTCGCGTTCCCGAAATTGCAAAAATTGCAATTCTGCATAAGAAATCCACCGCAGGAAGCATAAACCTTGTGAAAATTATGATTTTGATCAGATTAACTCCTCAGATTGACATTTGGCTGCACTTTTTGGTGCAAGGAGTCCATTTTTTGGGGGGGTGGGAGGAAGGAAGTGCCCCAGAGTCTCCAACTTTCTGTTCCTGTCCAGTAGGCTACTCCCAGTGCTTTGTCCATGTCCTGGTCACTTTTGATTTGGATCTGGAGCTGGAAGGATTACTTTTTGTGGCTGCTGCTGGATATTTGTATTGGAGGACTTTTTGGACTTTGGAGTTTGGATCACTTTTGGACTTGAGATTTTACAAGTAAGTTGGTGTTGTTTGTTTGGGGCATTGCAGTTGAGGCAACTACAGTTTTAAAACTTTTTTCAAAACTTAAAAATATATATTGTGGGTAGCCACAGTATCCAGTAGGCCCAGGGTTAGTTATGGGTGCATGATACAACTGTTTCTGTGATTTTTTTAAACTTAATTCTCATTTATGTCATTGAATTTTAGCTCACTGTTATATGTTGATTTTTTTTTTAATTTTGGGGTGCCTGTAAAGCCTCACTAGCCAGTAGGCCCAGGTGTAGTGAGTGGTGCATGGACCTAGTCTTTCTGTGGGGTGTCTTGAATTTAAACATCATTGAGGGCATGGATGGCATTGGATTGTGGTCATCTTTGATTATTTTTTGACTTTTTGGGGTGGTGTTGGGGCCTGGCCATGTGGGTGGGGGCCATTTTGAGGCCTAGTACAGGCAGGGCCTAGTCATGTGGTGGGGGTCAAGGGGCCATTTTGAAGCTAGGCAGTGTGCTCAGGCCTGCACCCAGTTTGCCTTGCTTCCAACTATTATGCCTAGGTGTAGTGAGTGGTGCATGGGCCTAGTCTTTCTGTGGGGTGTCTTGAAGTTAAACATGATTGAGGGCATGGATGGCGTTGGATTGTGGTGATTTTTGTGTGTTTTTCGACTTTTTGGGGTGTTGTTGGGGCCTGGCCATGTGGGTGAGGGCCATTTTGAGGCCTGGTACAGGCAGGGCCTGGCCATGTGGTGGGGGTCAAGGGGTCATTTTGAAGCCAGGCAGTGTGCTCAGGCCTGCACCCAGTTTGCCTTGCTTCCAACTATTATGCCTAGGTGTAGTGAGTGGTGCATGGGCCTAGTCTTTCTGTGGGGTGTCTTGAAGTTAAACATGATTGAGGGCATTGAGGTTCCGTGACAATTTTAAGTGGTGTTTTCGAGTCGCACGAATATGGTCGAGTCTGGTATCTATGAACCGCAAATGACGAGTTTAGTGGGTGTACGCAGTTTCGCTGTGCTAACCTAAACCGTTCGTCTGTTACGTGGGTTTCTCTATCTGTACCCACGGGTTCCATCTTAGATACGGCATCCATTTTGTCTCTTGCCCTCAAGTAGCCAGCGAACGGACGTTGTCCGCTTCGCGACCCTGGGATTCCCAAGATATTTGCAGAAGACACATGTCCTTTGAAAGTGTCTTTATGATGAGGGGGATGATACTGTAAGGCAGATGGCCCCGCTCGAGGCTCATCTCGCCGTCCCAGTTTATTGTATCAGCCGTGCATCTCATTAGGCACGTCCCTTTGATGCCTGTAGCTCGTGTTTCTCGATACCTCCCCTTTTACACCCTTTCCAATCTCCCCATTGTCTCCATCTTCCTCTGCACCTGTTCTTGTTCCTTCTTCGATCTGTTTTACTGCTGAATGGAATGTACTAATGGTGGGAAGATGGGTTTTTACAGTTGGGAACCGCCAAATGTTTCCGCACTTATGTTCCGGACCTTCAATGTATCAAAGTGACCAAAGCGACCCCTCTCGGGGATAATTATGGGAACCGAGTCGTAAAACCTTTGTGTACCATGTAAACCTATGGGAGAATTATGTATAAAAGGAGCGATCCACAGCACCAATTTGAAGCAGTCTCCACGAACTACACTTGTTGTACTTCCTGTGACTTCTGTGTTTCCCTGCAGTAAATAAACCTTGAATCTTTGACGCCGAAGGAAGTGTCCCGTGTCTCTGTCATTCGTACGCCGGAGCAGGTTACCCACGAAGGTTTCAGGTGTTGTCCCCTGGCACCGCTGGGTCTTAAATAACCCAGTCCTTCAGTTGGCGCCCAACGTGGGGCTGCATCAGTGGTACCGGTCCAAGCCCGACGATCGTGAGGAACTTCGTGTGAAATCTCCGAGGGAAGGTGCACCCCGCTTCATCGATCCGGTTGTCGAAATAAGTGGCCCGACGACTTTTCCCGCGAAGATTCCCGCCTCCTGACGGCTGCGACGGACTGCTGCCCTGACTGTAGACCTGTTTTGGCGCCTGGCGTAGACCTTGGTATAGCGAGACGATTGACGGGCCTTCCTGGTGATGCCATTGATCTTTGAGTTAAGTATTTGTGGGTCGCTCCCTGAGTTCTTGGTTGTGGTTGCTTAGTTGTTGCATGGTTCCATTGCATTTGTGGTTCTTTGTACTTGGTTCTTTGTTGTGATATTTGATGACTGCAGCCGCCAAAAACCGAGGGTTTTTGCTCTTTGCAGGGACTTGGTAAATCCCGTAACCCTTGAAGTTTGTGAAACTCGGCTAGTGTGCAAGATGCCTAGTTGTAGTACTTTGTTCAATTGTTTCAGACGTTGTGGTACGGATTCCCGACTGGAGGACTCGTGTCCGATTCCTCCGGTTGGAACTCCCACTTATGAGCTTTACAGTAAACACGGGCTAGGCCCGATTACCTTTAATGACTATTGGATTCGCTACACTAAAAAAGACGGTGTCCTTAGTTGGCCACCTCATGGTAGTTTTGAGACCCCGATTTTAGATAACCTCAAAGCTAAATTGTTTAAGAAAAAGTCAAGGCCGGCCATGTTTGATGCCTTTCGGTTATGGCGCAAAGAAGCCAAACAGAAAGAGATCAGACAGACAAAACGTAATCAGAGAGATGGTGTTGCTACCATTGTAAAGAAAGCAGAGCAGTTTCAGCGTGATAAGGAGGAAAAGGAAAAGGAAGTTTTTGATAGGCTTCAACGTATGTCTATAGATAAATGTTATCCCGTTTTGCCAACGGAGGCGGATAAGAAGGAGGAATTAGTTGAGGATTCTTTAATGTCCTATCTCATGAAGTCGCCACCCCCGTACGCACAGGATACCGCAACTCCTGTGATTCCTCCTGTACCTGCTCCTGTACCTGTTCCTCAACCTATGTCCGTCCTTCCGATTGTTCCTGCTCCCTTGCCTACTGCTGTCCCTACTGCTCCTCCGCTCGTACTTCCACATACTCCTGCTCCCGCTGCTGCTCCTGTTTTACTTACACCTACTGCTTCTTCTGTTCCTACTCCTTCTCTCGTTTCTACTCTATCGTATACTTCTCCAACTACTCGACGTCGTACCCCTACAATGGCTGCAAATTTTGCTAATTCTCTTGGACCTATTCTTGAGTCCGCTGGTTCGGACGGTCCACAAAGACGTAGCCAGCTTCCCGGTAATAGGGAACGTGCTGAGCTGTACAACATGGCGATGTCATGGATGCTGCACCCCTATAGAAATCCTCCGCGTTCGGTATTGAATACGTTTAGTCAATTCAATATACCGACACAGAGGTATGTTTTTGAGGAAATGTGCAAGGTTTTGCGCGATCAAATATCGGCAGATGCATCGGAAGATGTGCTAACTGCTTTAACTAACTTACAGCTTCAGTTTTCGAGTGGAATGGTGGTGGGTACCAATGTTCGACGTGCTATCGAGCAATTACTAGCTTTTCGTCCCTCTCCGATACCTCAAGCATTGTTCGTGGAGGATGTTGAGAGACAGTTAGATGCGTCTGGTCAGTATCCCATGCGTGAAGTTCCACCAGTGTGGATGCCAGGTGATGCTGCTCAAAATCCACCGATCCTGCCACATTTCCAGAGAGTATGGATACATCTCCCATGGAAACGATCAGAAGTTTTGCAGGTGAAGCAATCTTTGCCTGACCCTCGCAAAAATCCTGCAGGGTATTATAAGGAATTGTCGCAGCTCGTAGACGCTACGATAATGAATCTTGCCGATATCGATATGCTGTTTGGCAATGTCGTACCGCAACCGGTATGGGCTAAGATTCGTCAGGAAAATCATGCAAACGAATTAGGTGGAGATTGGGCTGCTCTTATTGCAGCAGACGCACGACAAATTGGTGGGGCTAAGCCTGAACAGCTTATTTCTGATCTCCCTCAGAGAATTATTACCCTAATGAAAACACTTATGCCAGCTATGAGGGTGAACTGGGGCAAGTTGTCAGCTTGTAGACAGAAGAAAGACGAGAGTGTCTCTGATTTCTTTACGAGATTTGAGGAGGCATTCATCGACCATAGTGGTCAGGATATGGGCACTGAGGGTGGTCAGCGGTTGTTTGTGGATAAATTTGTCTCTAACCTCTTGCCCGACTTGAGCAATAAATTGAAAAATTCTGAGAGTGCGTGGGCTGTCTCTACTTCTGCTCAAATATTGGCTACGGCACAGTATTATGAGAATAGGGAGAAAGAAGAGAATGACTGTGCTGATAAAAAGACGAAAGAACTTAAAACTAAAGTGTTATTGCAGCAAGCGTATCCCCCGCGTTCGAATCAGAATGATTCGCAACAACGTAATCAATCACAGTCGCAATCTAATAGGTCGCAATCGCGAAATGACTCCTCTTCGCAGAGATCTTCGCTAGGGTACAATCAGTGTGCCTATTGTAGACAGGAGGGTCATATAAAATTCAATTGTCCTGTTCTAAACAATCGTAATAGTGGTAACTCCTCTAGAGGGAGTCGTGGGGGTTCTCAGCAGACATCACGCGGTAGGGGTCGTGGTGCTCAAAATGACCGTTCAGATAACTCATCAAATTCCAATAACTGTTTCGATCAACGTGGATCATCGCAAGGACGATCCGCGCAGTACAATGTAGACGATTATTATGTCGATCAGGGGACTGACGATAGTAATTACTAGGACAGCCATGGACAAGGAGAGGGAGTGGTATCAGTTCCAGTTGATCAGAGAGGGCCTTACGTCGCAGTTGCCACATCGGGCGTCGTTGAGCCTTTTCTGTTGGACACTGGTGCAGCGAAAAGTTCCATCATGCATTCGAAACTCCCTGGCGCACCTTTGTCTGGCTTAACAAATGTTTCCGTTGGTTTCTCTGGCGCCCCTGTTAGCAATCCGGTTTCGCGCCCTTTGCCACTTACAATTGGGCCACGCGAGCTCGAAGCTCCGTTGATTTTGACCACTGGTTGTGGTGAAAATCTTTTGGGCCTGGATTTGCTAAAACGTTTGTATGCAACTTTGTACTGTTCTCCTGCGGGAGTAAAGCTTACTTTGGGTGAGAGAGTCGTCTCTCCAATGTACTTGTCTCTCGATAAGCTTCCACCGGAATTGAGTTCTCTTCCTGCATCTTTGTGGGCAACAGGTCCCAATGACGTGGGCCTGCTTGACATTTCCCCTTATGTCGTTCATTTGAAATCTAATGTGCGATTGCCACGTATTCCCCAGTATCGAATCTCTCTTGATGGTGAACGAGCACTGTTAGCGATCATCTATGATCTGATCGAGAAAGATGTTATCGAAGAAACTCGGGGAAACGTGTGCAACAGCCCTGTACTGCCCATTCTAAAATGTACTGATCCTTCGAAACCACCTGTTTATCGTTTTGTTATCGATTTACGGGAGGTAAATAAAATTGTGATTCCTCAGTTCCCTGTTGTGCCTGACATCACGTATAGAGGGGTCCCCGTGGAAGGGAAATTATTTCTGCACAAACAATAAAAAAAAATTTTAAACAAGAACTAACATTGTACTCAAAGGACAGGGATGTTGTCATTTATTCAACAACAACATGTATAACAATTTAAAGCAATATTTGTAATCCTTTATAGATGAAAAAGAGAAATCGAAAAATTTGAAAGGGCCCCAAGGGGGGGAGAAAGGGGGAAGGGGAGTGTGCTCAAAGGTTGTGTAAAAGGTTATACAGATAGTACACAGATTTAAACATACTGTACATATACACAATCAACAAGGAATTGCAAGTTATTCCAAAAAACCAAAACGGCCTACATCAATTAAGGCAAGTGTTGGGCAAATTTAACAAAAAGGTGGGGCATTCCACGGTCACGTGTACAAATCAATCGAGTACTGGAAATGTGCCGGATGTCCCAAGGTAAAGAGGTGTCGACGTTTCGACCCCTATTTCTAGGATCAATTTATTCCTTTGCCGGGGTCTTCATCAGGACCGTTGTAGTAGGGAAAGGGACGAGGAGGGGCCGTCCTATCTGAAAAAATGAAAACCCGTGTCAGGGGATGGAGTATCAATTAATAAAAACCAAAACAGTCTTAGTACTGTGCACCAGGGAGGTGACATTAATTAAAAACAAAATAAAAGCCATGGAGTCCGGGTCGTGGGACCTCTAGACAAGGGGACCAGAAGCTGAATATGCGATTAATCCATAAACACGCTTGTGAAATTAATTATTACACTACATCAGGGGCACATTAGCCAGGACATAATGGTGTCCGCTCAGAATGGGGAACCCATTATCAGTACTTTTAGTGATACAGGCTTCAGGTGAGCTCTAGATCACATGTGGGCATTTAAACAGAGGGGGTTCTGAATGCGTATTATAGTGCAATGGTACGATAACTAAATAAAGGGGGCTGTAAGCAATTACCTGTGGTAGAATAAAACAAGACACACTCTGGAGAATTCAAAAGTGTGGGCTGCCTGTTTCAGACAAATATACTGCTGGGCACGTCTAAATAAATGTCTAAATAGAAAATGAAGTTCGCATTAGTCAGAATAACCACAAGGGGAACTTATTTGATTAGACCAGTTCAAAAAAGGGGAAATGGGGTTACCTCAGTGTATTGAGCTGCACTGTTGCAGAGAGGCTTGGGCGCTGTGCTATATCCAATAAACTGTAAATGAAAAATATGCATTAATTGAGACATAACCGCAACGCGGAGGTCTGACAAGCGGACTCCACAGTCACGTATGTCCATACCTTAAACGGGTCCGTACAGTGCCTAACGGACTGGGGAGCTGGATGATCGTTTGGCAATTTCGCCGATCGGCTCCGTGTGGTCGCGAAGGGAACCTGAAATGATTATGAGCGCTCGTAAGTCACTCGGATTTGAAACTGGAGACAGCCAAGAGATGCGGGACCAAAGCGTTCTCCACTTACTTCAAACGCAGACCGCGAAGCAGCAGAGCGTCTTGCTGCAATCGTATCCTGTCCACCACTAAGCGAAGCAGCTGGGCTTCTCGCGTTGGGACATAAACTCCGCCGACCACTACGCGGAGTTTGGGGGCGGGGCTTGCGGTGTGACGTGAGTTGAGAGGGTAATAGAGGAAAGACTCGGGTATAGTAGGAAACCTCGATAGCTTATGTGTGGAAGACGGCCCTTTTACAAAAATTTAACGTATTGTAGCTCACACCTCTAATTAAAGAATTAGTTAAAGAAATAATTCAGAGACAGTGCTCTTGCATCCAGCCCATTTGGGTGAGTAAATTAAAATTACACAGTTAGAATGGACTCGCGCACAGCCCATGCAAGGGAGTGAAGGCGAGTGATCACCAGGGTCATTCTATTTAAAAGATGTCAATTAAGTGAGAGTTATTGAGAAGAATTGAGATCACATTGTACAAGCACTGCATGTTAACATTTGATATGCTGTCTACCCTTTTTGGAAAATACTCGTGCACCTGTCTCGCAGTATAGTGTGGACGAGTTACATGCATATATCAAATTGTTAAAATGAATGAAAGCACATGATACAAGCACTGCATGTTAACATTTGATATGCTGTCTACCCTTTTTGGAAAATACTCGTGCACCTGTCTCGCAGGATAGTGTAGACGAGTTACATGCATATATCGAATAGTTAAAATGAGTGGGGATAGCCCATAGGGTATCTGGAAAGTATCAGTGTGGGTTATATATGGCAATGAGTTAGTTATTCATCTCAGGGCGGCTAGCTGTGCAAAGCTGCCGTCCTGTTCATTTAGGCCCTTTTTGATGGAGTCCAGGAGAGACATCCATTTGCATTCTCGTACATTTAGCACCACAGCTAGGTTACCGCCTCGTCTCCCTAAGGATACTTTCTCGATTACAAGCCACCGTAAATCTTTCACGGTGTGTCCAGCGGTCTGCCAATGGTCTACCAGGGGAGCACCTGGAACCTTGCAACGTAATCTGCTGCAATGTGCAGAGATCCGAGATTTAATTTTCTGCTGAGTTTGCCCCACATATACTTTACTACATGGGCACGTTATTATGTAAATCACACCCTCGGTGTTACAATTAGTGTGATGTTTTAGTCTAACCTTTGAGCACACTCCCCTTCCCCCTTTCTCCCCCCCTTGGGGCCCTTTCAAATTTTTCGATTTCTCTTTTTCATCTATAAAGGATTACAAATATTGCTTTAAATTGTTATACATGTTGTTGTTGAATAAATGACAACATCCCTGTCCTTTGAGTACAATGTTAGTTCTTGTTTAAAATTTTTTTTTATTGTTTGTGCAGAAATAATTTCCCTTCCACGGGGACCCCTCTATACATTTACTACTTGACGCCCAGGTCCCCGTGACTGCTTGGGTTCTACCCCCCCTTTATAATGTGCCTGACATCACGGCGTTACTGACTCTGATTCCAGCTTCAGCATCATGGTTTTCAGTGATCGATCTGAAGAATGCGTTCTTCAGTATTCCGATTGCTGAAGAAAGCAGAGACCTTTTCGGTTTCTCTCTTGGTGGTCGCAGCTTTCGGTTTAAACGCGCTCCTCAGGGCTACTGTGAGAGTCCATCGATTCACAGTCAAGCCTTGAAGGGTCAACTGGATGCGTTTATGTTGCCGGCTGGTGCGGCCCTAATCCAATATGTCGATGACTTATTGGTAGCTGCAGATACTCAGGACATTTGCAAAATTGCTACGGTATCGTTGCTGCAACATCTCTGTGACTTACATCACAAGGTGTCACCTTCTAAACTACAATATTGTTGTCAAGAAGTAACCTACTTAGGTCACTTGTTGTCAAAGGAGGGAAGACGGTTGACCCCAGAGAGAATTGCAGCAATTGCGCGAATATCTGTGCCAACAACCCAAAGAGATGTGCGTGCCTTTCTAGGTATCACGTCATACTGCAGGCAATGGATTCCAAATTTTTCATTGCTAGCGAAACCATTGGTGGCT
Organism: Lissotriton vulgaris; assembly: GCF_964263255.1. Classification (NCBI taxonomy): domain Eukaryota; kingdom Metazoa; phylum Chordata; class Amphibia; order Caudata; family Salamandridae; genus Lissotriton; species Lissotriton vulgaris. The sequence continues at coordinate 2,055,082,593 of NC_141691.1, read as the reverse complement.
CTGACGTGCAAGGATGTTCCAACTCCTTTACCATGGACGGTAGAATGTCAGAAAAGTTTTTCTGAACTGCGTGACGCATTGTGTTCGGCTCCTGTGTTAGGTACTCCTGACTATAGCAAGCCGTTTACACTATACGTTCACGAGAGGGAAGGTTGTGCGTTGAGTGTTTTAACGCAACCCTTCGGTGATAAGCAACGTCCATGTGCATATTTTTCCTCGACCTTGGACCTGGTAGCTAGAGCATTGCCGAGTTGTTTGAGAGCAACAGCGGCAGCGGCGGTGTCCATCCGACAATCAGCAGGATTGGTCATGGATAATATGCTTACGGTGATGGTTCCGCATGCAGTTGACACTCTTTTGAATCGTACGAAAACTCAGCACTTGACGAGTGCGAGGTTGTCAGGGTACGAGTTGACGTTGTTGGCAAGCCATATTCAGATAAAACGATGTAATGTCCTGAACCCGGCGACTTTATTGCCAATTAGTGCAGAGTCAGATGAGGTAGCAGCGCATGACTGTTACTTAAGGACTGAGGAGGAAACAAAAGGTCGAGTGGACCTCAAAAACACTCCTTTGGAAGATCCCGAGGGAACTTTGTATGTGGATGGTTCGTGTTTTAAATTGCCGAATGGTGATGTGACGACTACTTATGCTGTTGTAACTTTGAATACTGTTGTGGAAACCGCAAGATTGAATCAGAACTCTGCCCAGGCTGCAGAATTGATCGCTCTAACTAGAGCGTGTGTGTTAGCGAAAGGGAAACGTGTGAATGTGTTTACCGACAGCCAATACGCATTTGGCGTCGCCCATAGTTTTGGACGGTTGTGGAGAGAGAGAGGTTTTATGACATCGCATGGTACGAAAATTCAGCATGGTCAGCTTGTGAATGACCTTTTGGATGCACTTACGTTGCCTAAGCAGGTGGCGATTGTTAAATGTAGTGCGCATCGTAAGGTGACGGATGATGTTGGTCGTGGTAATGCGTTTGCAGATGAGACTGCTAAGGAGACTGCCCGGAACCTTAGCACTCGAATGTATGTGACGAGTTCGGTTAGGTGGCCTACAGAATCGAGTATGTGTGAGGACACTATCGAGAGTGTGAAAGCAATTCAAAACGAGGCCACCGAGACTGAAAAGACGAAGTGGAAAGAAAGTACGGGAAAGTTGGATGCGAATGGTTGTTGGGTTGATTTGTCAGAACATAAGAGATGGATGCTGCCGGATGCGTATGTGCTGGCCGTTGTGACAATGGCACATGGGTTAGCACATATTAGTGCGAAAGGTATTTGTAAGTTGTTGTCTCCTGTGTGGAAGAATGATGGTATTACGAAATGCGCTGAGAGATTGGTTAAGAATTGCATGGTATGTATGTTGTACAATCCTGGTAAGGGAACCCCAACTCCTCCTGGTAGTTTTGCTCCCCCTTCATGTCCCTTTGAGGTGATCCAATTAGACTTCATCCATATGGAGCGATGCAATAACCTGAAATACGTTTTAGTTGTGGTTTGCGCGTTCTCCCGATGGATTGAAGCCTATCCCCTCAAAGACAACACTGCTTTGTCAACTGCGAAAATCCTACTAAAGGAATACTTCCCTCGGTACGGAATGCCTCGAATTGTATGGTCTGATAACGGAAGTGAGTTTGTGGGGAGTGTGATGAAGAGTGTGTGTAAGGGCCTGGGAATTAATAAAAAATTCCATAGCGCCAATCATCCCCAGTCAGCTGGTTTGGTTGAAGGGTATAACGGCACCCTTAAACTAAAGCTGGCGAAGATTCAGGCTACGACTGGTCTTTCGTGGCCTGACGCTTTACCTTTAGCTTTACTGTCAACAAGGGCAACCATACACTCCCGAGTAGGGCTCAGTCCCTATGAAATAGTGTTCGGTCGTCCTGCGAATGTTTGGGGGGTCCCTAGACCGGAAGTGTTCTGTAATCTTGAGTACCCAATGTTGATTGATTATCTTTATGATCTGACTGCTAAACTGAGGTTAATTCACCAACAGGTTTACGAAGCATTGCCGACGCAGACGGAGGGTCCAGGCCATCAGCTCCAGCCCGGAGACTGGGTGGTGACGCGTAATTTTGCGCGTAGGAAGAATTTGGAGCCCAGGTTCACTGGACCCTACCAGGTCCTCCTTGCCACGAGAACTGCCGTTCGTCTAGAGGGCCGGAAAAATTGGGTGCATGCCACCCATACGAAGAAAGTTCCTATACCGTTACCGGCGGACTCGTGGGTGAGGAGGGGCATTGCTTCAGCTGAATCCGAAGGATTGCCGGCGTTTGTACCTTTTAGCGACGCACAACCTGTCGGAGAATCCTCAGTGCAGCAGAAAGACACTGTTGAACATTTGTCATCAAAAGACTCAAGGCCAGAACATTCGACTGATCAACAGAGCCCTGTTTCTTCAACGGATCCCTTGTTTGATGACCAAACACGTCCTGGGAAAACTCAATACTTTTTGCGATCCAGCACTAAGGACAAATAAAAAGATTTCGTTCTGTCCCTTGACAATTGCATTATCCCGTTTTCCACGATCAGTCTGAACATCCCTATCATTGTAATTATTTTTGTATATATTGAGTTTCGTTCCACATGTATTTTTGCTTCCACAGCTGAGAGACATTTTGCATATACAATTGTAAACAAAGGCCGTAGGGCCGCGCGTGTACTTCCTTCTGGTTAGTAGGTCTTGACACTAGGTTAAAGACCGTCGGTTCCTGGGAACTCCTAGGGATTGACTATTGCTACACAGAACGAAGTGCGTCAAGAAACGTTGCGGACGGTCATAGGGGATGGCGTTTTCAAAGCTGATGGACTTGGAAGAAGCTCAGGCGCAAAGGTTCAAGTTACAACAACTCAGTCGTACCAAATGTTTTATGTTTCAAATATTCGTACTGCTTCTGGCTGTTTCTGCACTATTGGCGGGTGGGGTGTATTACACGATGTCGTACTTCTTAGCTTCTGCCATACCTATTCCTACTTCTGACCCTAAACTTACCTTCACTGCATCTCCTCATTCTTTCCATGTCCTACCCGAACACGAGCAGGCTAGACGTGCAGAATTTCGCAATAATTCCTTTATTCAGCTCCTTCACCAGCACCAGTTAGTGGTTAACACTACTAATTGTTGGGTGTGTGGGTTGATGCCACATACCACAGATAAGGGAATTCCATATCTGGTTTTACCGTATAGTTCCCAGGGGTCCGCTCGAGCATTCCAAACAATGTTTCGAAGCGCACTAGATTCTTACCCCAGTCGAGAGCCACGTTCTCCCTACTTTGGCCCTGGCTCGTATCACAAGCCTTTGTCTATAGCGATAGAGGATTTAGATAGAGATATCTATGAGCCGTCGCTCATCCCGGAGGAAGAGGTACAAGCCTATAGGGTCCTGAGTAAGGTTGAGTATAGTGTGTTCACTAGTGAAAAGCAGCTTAGGAGCTCGCCTCCGATATGGGTCGTACCCCACATTGGTAATTTTTGTTTAATGGGTCGTGGCCGAAGATCGAAAGCCCGACTTGGAGAGAGTGCTTGCACTGAAAATTACATTCTGCCGATGGTCTCGTCCCCTGTGTTTCTGGCTGCCAAGGGTACATACTTTGTTTGCCATGATCGTGCGTATACGTGGTTGCCCTCCGACTTTGTGGGCTCATGTTATATCGCAAATCTGTTGCCTCCAACGTTCACTGTTGATGCAGACTATCACAAGACTAGAGTTGTGAGAGGCGTGATTAGCGAAGAGGACACTGCCGGTCAAGAGGCAGGAGACTTTTTCAAGGGTTTCCTCCCGTTTTGGGGACCTATGGTTAATAGTAGGAACCTGAGACAGTTGACTCGAGTAGTAGAATCGACAGCTAATATCACTGCCAGTGCCCTTGGTAATATCACCACAGAACTTCAGGCGGATAGACTTATGACGTTACAAAACCGTATGGTTTTAGACGTGGTCTTAGCAGATCGAGGTGGGGTATGTAAGGTGATCCATTCGAGCTGCTGTATTTTCATCCCAGATAACGCTCCGACTGTTTATCAAGCCATCTCAAAGTTGCATGAAATCTCTGAATCCATACATGTGGATGTAGGGGATTGGACGCTACTTGGGTGGTTTTGGGGCCTGATGTCGACCTGGGGTTGGAAGATTCTGATGATCATCGGAGTTGTTGTAGCGTTTCTGTTCACGTGTTGCCTTTGTGTGCAGTGTGGTCCTGCCTTATGTGGCCTCTGTGCTACGACGTGTATAAGACAGCCACCTGTTACCAAAGGAGCTCGGTTGGACAGAGCTATGTTACAGCAACATCTAGATGGTCTGATGAATATCGAGTATGATTCCGACTAGTGCTTGCCTACATGAGGGCAAAAGGAGCGTCTGAGGCTCCGTGACAATTTTAAGTGGTGTTTTCGAGTCGCACGAATATGGTCGAGTCTGGTATCTATGAACCGCAAATGACGAGTTTAGTGGGTGTACGCAGTTTCGCTGTGCTAACCTAAACCGTTCGTCTGTTACGTGGGTTTCTCTATCTGTACCCACGGGTTCCATCTTAGATACGGCATCCATTTTGTCTCTTGCCCTCAAGTAGCCAGCGAACGGACGTTGTCCGCTTCGCGACCCTGGGATTCCCAAGATATTTGCGGAAGACACATGTCCTTTGAAAGTGTCTTTATGATGAGGGGGATGATACTGTAAGGCAGATGGCCCCGCTCGAGGCTCATCTCGCCGTCCCAGTTTATTGTCTCAGCCGTGCATCTCATTAGGCACGTCCCTTTGATGCCTGTAGCTCGTGTTTCTCGATACCTCCCCTTTTACACCCTTTCCAATCTCCCCATTGTCTCCATCTTCCTCTGCACCTGTTCTTGTTCCTTCTTCGATCTGTTTTACTGCTGAATGGAATGTACTAATGGTGGGAAGATGGGTTTTTACAGTTGGGAACCGCCAAATGTTTCCGCACTTATGTTCCGGACCTTCAATGTATCAAAGTGACCAAAGCGACCCCTCTCGGGGATAATTATGGGAACCGAGTCGTAAAACCTTTGTGTACCATGTAAACCTATGGGAGAATTATGTATAAAAGGAGCGATCCACAGCACCAATTTGAAGCAGTCTCCACGAACTACACTTGTTGTACTTCCTGTGACTTCTGTGTTTCCCTGCAGTAAATAAACCTTGAATCTTTGACGCCGAAGGAAGTGTCCCGTGTCTCTGTCATTCGTACGCCGGAGCAGGTTACCCACGAAGGTTTCAGGTGTTGTCCCCTGGCACCGCTGGGTCTTAAATAACCCAGTCCTTCAGCATGGATGGCGTTGGATTGTGGTGATTTTTGTGTGTTTTTCGACTGTTTGGGGTGTTGTTGGGGCCTGGCCATGTGGGTGAGGGCCATTTTGAGGCCTGGTACAGGCAGGGCCTGGCCATGTGATGGCAGTCAAGGGGCCATTTTGAAGCCCTGCAGTGTGTTCAGGTCTGCACCCAGTTTGCCTTGCTTTCAACCATTATGCCCAGGTGTAGTGAGTGGTGCATGGGCCTAGTCTTTCTGTGGGGTGTCTTGAATTTAAACATCATTAAGGGCATGGATGGCATTGGATTGTGGTGATTTTTGCGTGTTTTTTGACTTTTTGGGGTGTTGTTGGGTCTCTGGCCATGTGGGTGGGGGCCATTTTGAAGCCTGGTACAGGCAGGACCTGGTCATGTGGTGGGGGTTAAGGGGCCATTTTGAATCCAGGCAGTGTGCTCAGTCCTGCACCCAGTTTGCCTTGCTTTCAACCATTATGCCGAGGGGTACTCAGTGGTGCATGGACCTAGTCTTTCTGTGGGGTGTCTTGAATTTAAACATCATTGAGGGCATGGATTGCATTGGATTGTGGTGGTTTTTGTGTGGTTTTCAACTTTTTGGGGTGTTAAACTGATGTACCTCTGGCTTCCATTGCTTTTAGGTGCACAAGAGAACCACCAGTGCCAGGAAGAAGTCCTGCAGCGGTGTGTGCAGCACAACGTCACATGATGTCACGTGTGACCACAGACAAGACAACTCTGCAACTCGTGCAACTGCGGCCTGTTTTTCTGACATCTGAAGAAGATGGCCCCAAAGAAAGGTGGCCGTAGCGCCTCAGCGAAAAAAGTTGCCAGTGCCACTGCCAGTAAGAAGGAGCAGAAGAAGCAAGTGGCACCACCTACCAAGGAGACTGGTGCGCCCACTGACACCTTTTTTGGGAAAAAAAACAACGCCTGCAGCAGCAGCGGTGTCCGCCGGGGACCAAGCTGGAAGCATCACCTCCGCCTCATTGGGCTCAGTGAAACCACGCCAAGTTAGGTCCAAGACCACTATGAGTGCTGCTGCAGCAGCCACTTTGGTTGTTAAATCACCGTCGACAATTGATCTTGGCTCATCACAAGAAAGTACCATCCAATCAACGCCGGGTGTAACTCAGCTGACGAGTGTTCAAAAACCACAGCCGCAACCACAACCACAGGTGCAACTAGTACAAGCGCAAGTACATGGGCAAGGAGAGGCGCAAGGAGAGTCGCATGGAGAGGCGCATGGAGAGGGGCAAGGAGAGGCGCAAGGAGAGGCACAAGTAGAGCCGCAAGGAGAGGTGCATGGACAGGTGCATGGAGAGGTGCAACTAGAGGTTCATGAAGCGGCACAACTGCCTACAACGCTTGCTCCTCCAGAAGTAGGGGCACATCAGGAAATTGCTATTAAATCAAATGTAGCTTTATTCAAGATAAAAAAGCATAACTACAAAACATGACATTGTTACTGCTCCATAGTTACAGTAACCGCTTTGATAGTTCTTTTAAAAGCAGGGTTTATCATTAATATAAAAAAGCATTTTGATAAATTGAATTTAAAATACACATAAAACACTGGTATATTAAAAACATTGTTATACAAATTAAAAATTCAGACATCACCCAGGACAAAATATCATTCAGTGGAAGGAAATTCATTTCTGATGGACCACATCCAGCCCAAGAACTTTGCAACAGCGAATGTGATGACTGGTAGGCTGCTGGTGGAAATTAATCTTAATGCCACCCTACTGTCCCTAGTGCCTAATAACTTGCACATTGCTTTAGGCCAAACTCGTCTTGGATTAGCGTAGGCCCTGCATACAAAAAGAATATGTGCAATAGTCTCTTTTTCGTTGTTGCAGGCCGGGCACATAATAGAATTGCCAGCCGCCCATCTCCCAGTTAGTGCTCTTATTGGGAGAGACCCCACTCTGAACTGGAAATAAAGCTTCCTGTCCCTAGGTTTTGTAATACAGTCCCAAAATGGCTCAAAACTAGGTGAAGCCTTAATTTCCAGAAAACGCCCTCCATAGTAGAAGGGTCAGTGGCATTCCAATTTTGATGAGCGACCATTTCCCAGTATTTTTCCTTTAACCCCTTCGATGCTGGTGACGGAACCATTCCGTCATCAGTCACGGTTGAGCTGTGCTGATGACGGAATGGTTCCGTCACAAACACACCCAGTTAAGGAATGTTCAGCACAGTGCTGAAATTTCTGCCGCACGGATGTGGTTACGTTGTTTTTTGATGGGAAGTAAGTTAGCTCCGGGTTTTCCCACAGCCCCTTCAACCCCATTTCCCCCAGAGCTTTACTCAAATCCTTCAACCACACTATCTTGTGAAATTTGTCCATTTTGATTACCTCCAAAAAACACTGGGCGTATTGAGCGAGTTCCGGAGTGGCCCAGATTCTCCACCAATATAAAAGAGGTCGTAATCTGACCACATCGGCTAATGCTTTTCTCCCTAAGTCATACCGCAATGGTTTCATCGGAGTGCTTTTGGGGAGACCCACAAGGTTACAAAAAAAACTTGTTTTCAACGAGTGTTAGTGGTGTTGAATTATTGTAGCCCCAAATCTCTGCACCGTACAGTGCCGAGCCTAGGGCTTTTGTCTCATACAGACGAAGAGCTGGCTGGATGGGTTTGGTGAGGGATTTGCTGTGCTCTACAGATATTACTCCCGCATTTTGGTGGAATTTTAATGCACCCAATTCAATATGTTTGCCCCATTTGATCCCCTTGTCCAGATGGATGCCCAAATAGAGAAAATCCGACACCATTTCCACCTTTTGGCCATTCCTGTCGAAATTCCCTTTAAAACCACAGTGCGGGTTGAATGCCATGAGCTTCGTTTTTGCAATATTAACTTCCAACCCGTGTTTGGCACAAAAGACCTCAAAAATTTTCATGGCTCGCTGCAGGCCGCTTGGAGTTTTGGAAATGATGAGCGTGTCATCTGAAAAAATGTAAAATAGGGGTTTTTGCCTCCCCCATGGTAGGGGCATCTATACATTCCTGCAACATTTGTTCCACTATCCCGTTTATATACAAAGAGAAGAGTGTCGGGGCCAAAGGACAACCTTGGCGCACCCCTCGCTCTACTGGGAATTCAGCCGTAACTTGGCCCTGGCCTCCCCATTGGACCTTCTTATGATTAGACTCATGCAGCCTCATCACTAGAGTCAGGATCTCAGGAGGCATACCCATCTTGGCAAGTACATTCCATAGCTGGAACCGTGGGACCAGATCGAATGCTGCCCGCAAATCAATAAAGGCAGCGTAAATGCTGCCTTTGCCCAGCACCACCGTCTTCCAGTGAAGTAAGATGAAACAAAATATCTGGTCGGTGGTGCTAGTTAGTCTGCGGAATCCAGCCTGGAAAGTTGACAAGATGTCACCCCCTTCTACCCAATCCATTATTTTCCCCAGGGTCATTTTTCCAATAACCTTTTGGACCGTATCAATCAGGCTGATAGGCCTATAGTTCCCCGTATGTGTTTTGTCCCCTTTCTTGTATATGGGGATTATTGTGGCCCCTTGCCAGGATTTTGGAACTGGTGCCCCTTGGGCGACGGCATTAGCCAACTTCGCTATATAAATACCCCAGAGAGTTTTGTCATGGAGGAAAACATCTGCGGGAACCCCATCCGGCCCAGTTGCCTTACCCCTAGAAACAGACGAAAGAGCCATCGCTACATCCTTAGTGGTGAAAACATTGTCAGTACATGAAGTTATATTCGTAATTTCCCCAGTCCTATCCTCCGGACGGGCTACATATTGAGAACCAAAATGGTCTAACCAGCTACTCTGTGTCACATGGTTGGAAGGGGGTTTGGGGTGACCTCCCTGTCCCCACTTGACCATATTCCAGAACACTTTTGAATCCTTGGCCGAGCATGCATTTAAGAGATCTTGCCAATGTTGGTCGTCCCATTGAGTCTTTGCCCTGTGTATTTTTTTCTTATAGTCCTGCCTGGCTATTCTGACCTCATCTGGGAGTCTTCTTTAGATTGTGCTACCTAGGGCTTTTCTTGCCCGCCTACAAGCATCATTATACCAACTCTCTCTGTGTGGCCGTCTACGGTTGCCCGTAGGCTTAGTTATTACCTTAAAGAAATGCCCCCTTAAACTTTCAAAAAACCGATCATGTAGGTTAGTAATACCCCCTAGATCATTCTCGTTCTCCTTGACCCCTAAAGTGTTCATGGCGGAAATGACTTTGTCTAGCTCCTCCCTAATACTATCCATCGCCCTGGTATTCATCTCGACCTGAGCCCACCTGACCCGCCTCATATCGTTTGTTGGTACAATATCAGCCACGGGTTCCTCGTCATTGCTTGTCCCCTCTGTATTGCTTCCCCACAACTGATGTAGAATACATAAGGGGTTGTGGTCGCTCTCCTGCCTGGTAACTACCTTCATATCTTCCATAGGGTGCCAGATAGCCATGTTACAAAAGACATAGTCGATCCTACTTTTTGATCTCCCGTTATCAAACGTGTCTACCCCCTGGCTATCGCTGGATATTCTGCCATTCAAAGCCCTGACCCCTATTCAAGAGGAGGTATCCGAGGAAGCCACTCCTCCTGATGATGATTATCCATTGTCTTCCAGATCCCCAGCAAGAAAAAGGTCAAGGAGGGATACTAGAAGTTCTTCTTCAAGCCCCCTTCCTACTGATGATGCTAATGTTGATTGGAACCCACCAATGCAGTCTGAGAGTGAGTCACCCCATGATGAGCCGACAAAGGTAGCTAAGCCTAAAAGGAAGGTTCCCGCAAGGCTTTGACTAATGGGTGATGACAACGAACAAGAAGTGGTGTCTTCTGCTGCTGATGAACAGTCTGACGATGACCCAGTCCTCACAGTCGTCAGTCCAGCCCCAGCGGGCATGCAGCAGACAGACATTTTCACCCTATCCCGAATGGCTGCTGAGCGGCATGTGGGCGGCATGGCACTGGTAGTGGTGCTGTAAGTGAACAACAGAAACAAATTCAGCCACGCCCATCCTCCACTTCATCCGGCATTGAATCTCAAAGTAGCACCTCCACCACCAGCAGACATTTCCAGTCCCCAGTTTGGGACTTCTTTACTGTTAGCCAAAGTGCAGAAAACATGGTCATTTGTATGATTTGTAAAACATTAGTTAGTCGGGGTAAGCTTGGTACCAACTATGGTACCGGAGGCCAGAGAGGTCATCTCAAAAAACACCACATTATCCAGTGGGAGTTGCACCTAAGGAAGATCGAGGAAGCCAAAAGAAAAACAAAACTAAATGTATCCCTTGATATTGCATCTGATGATGACGAGAGGCTGATCGTGCAGGGGGGAAGTGAGGAAGCGACTGACATTTTTTCTGGTACACCCAGTACCCCAGGCAGCAGCACTGTAGTGGTATTGCCCACACCCTCTACCCCGGCAACATGTATGAGGCACACTGGGAGAGACACCAATGTGAAAAACTGCATCACTGGGCCTAACTGGTTTGAAGAAGCCATCATCATCATCACGTAAAATGATTCAGCCCACCATTCGCGGAATGTTGTGGTCGGAGGTGCCATTTGTCAGGTTCCTGCGTACAGCGCCTACCTAAACATTAGGAACTACATCTCCCATGATCCCTGTGGGGAGGAAGTATAAGGGTGGTTATGCAGGATACTCGTTGCACGTAATTCTTAGTCCTTTGTTTGTGTTTCCCGTGCTGTTGTGAGGACCGGCGTTCTTCGAGCTGCTGCTGCCGTGGAGAAGCGGGAGCTCTGATTCCTGCTCCGCTTCAGCCTAAGGTACTGTTTCATTGTTCCGGGAAGGAGCCCTGGCCTCGGGCGCCTACCGGCTGCATCGGATTCGTCACCTTCGTTTCTCGAAGGAGCGCACCGTTTGGGTGCGTGTCGATTTGCAAAAACCCGGCTCCTCAGGGTTTTTGGTTTCCCGGAGCTTAGCGGCGGCCGCTGCAAGCTACCGTGGAAAGCTTTTCATAGCTTGGGGCTCATCTTGTCCTGACTAGCCCGGAGCATAGTGGTGGGCCCACTACATGCTGCCGGCTGGAATGTTTATGGTGTTTTTGTATTGTCCGGAGTAGAGTGGTGTGCTTCGCTACCTACTGCCGGCTAGAGAGTGGTTGTTTCGGTTTCTTAAAGTAGCGGAACGTAGTGGCGGTCACAACCACACGTTGCCGTTATATTTGGATAAAGACTTTGTTTTCTGTTGTGTACACAATCGGAGAAAACCATATCGAACCAAAGAACATTCAAAGTACTTTTGGGGGAACAGCACCTTGCTTAATAGAGTGAAGAAGTGTGGTATTCACTGCATACTCGTTTAAGATTTATTTGACTATAAACTTGTGCTTATCTCAAAGAATCATTTAGAGGAACAAGTTTCTAGACCAGGGAGGGATCAATTACCTAAGGTTCATATTCCACATAAATGGTGTGTATTCTCAAGGGATGTACGTTTTCTAGAGCATATACCTGTGTAGGATATGTGGTGTTAACAATTGTCTTTCCTTTCAGGAAACTGGACTATTAATCCTTTAGAATTGTTGGCGGACTGTGTACAGCCTCATAAGGTATTCATTGGTCTATTGAGTACTATTGAGAATAGTCAAGATATTGGCAGGTGTTATAAAACCTTTGTTCTGTCATTTCAGATCCCTTGTCCCTGCTGACCCCTACCCGTCCCCGGTCTCTTTTCATTCTTTATCCCTCGCCTGATGGTTCGAACCCCCTGTGTACATATTCAGGGGGTTGGTAACGTCAGGAGGTGGACCCCTTTGTTCATCGATCGGATCCCGTGGAGCAGGCCCTGACACCATTTGAATGCAACCACCCAACTGTATAAAGCAAAGCTGGCTAAAATTCTAGCGCTGGACCTTCTCCCTTTTTATTTCGTGGAAGGGGTGGGGCTTCTAGAATTTGTGGCAACAGTCTGCCCTAAATGGAATGTTCCTAGCCGGTCCTATTTTGCCAGAGTTGCGGTTCCAGCACTACATCAAGATGTGCTGGAGGTAAATGGGGCAGCTTTGCAGAACAGTGCTGTTCACACTATCCACTTGACAACAGACATGTGGACCAGTTGCCAAGCCCTTAATTACATGTGCATCACTGCACACAGGGTCTCTTTTGCAGGGGTTAGAGACAAGTCAAGTGCAGGTGTTGACCCGGACACACTTTTTCAAGCTACTCGGAAACATGCAACATTAGCCATGTTTGCCCTGGAGAAAACTCATACTGCACCTATTGTTTTGGAGGAGTTTGATAGGAAGGTCTCTGAATGGCTGCATCCAAGAAATCGCATTGTTGGTTATGTTTCCACGGATAATAGCAGTAATATAGTTAAGGACATGCGGCAAGGTGACTATTTCAGAGTGCTGTGTTTGGCGCAAAGTATTAACATCGTAGTGCAAGATTTCTTGAAACTCAGTCAGCAAGTTTCTGACCACCTGCCGAAGAATCTGCACACATTTCAGCCATTCTTTTAAGGCCCGGAAGTAGCTGAGGGGCATTCAACATGAAGGTAGACTGCCCGTCAAAGGACTCATCCAGGAGGTGGCAACACGTTGGAACTCAACCTTTTACATGCTTGAGCGTCTGTCTGAGCAGTGCACGGTAATCAATGAGTACGTCTTTCGACGGGGTTCTACTATGAAAGATATGAGGCTAGAGTTGGAGTAATGGAAGCTAGTTAAAAGCCTGACACACATGCTGCGTCCTTTTGAGGTCTTCACACGTCAAGTCAGCAGGGAGGACTGTTCTTTGGGCAAAGCTATCCCATTGTTGGTCATGCTAGAGCACCAACTGAAGGCGGTGTCTTCAACGTTCAGAGATGCTGCTGAAAAGCAAGATGCATATCAGTTGGCGGAGAGGTTATTAAGCCGCCTAGTTGACAATGAAAGGCTTAAAAACATACATACAGAAAAACATTACATTTGTGCCGCTATTCTGGATCCACAGTACAAAAAGGCAGTGGCCAGCAAAGCATTCATTCCTTTTGATGAAGCAGATGTTTCAAAGTACAAACATTGGCTAGCTGTGTCAGCCACTCAGTTTGAAAAAGATCGGCAGAAAATTCAAGGAGCCAGCAGAAGTCCAACTGAATCAGCAGACGTCAAGTTCCACTTCTGAATCTGTGGGCGAAGGGAGTCACTTTCCCTCACAGCCGTTAACGACACCAGCAGCAACCGTATCATCATCCTCACCTGCACCAGGCCCAGCCATAATATTGTCAGAAGCGGATTGGCTAACTCATCAAGAGTTTGCTCGTTCCAGTGCTGCAAAGGCCATAGATGGTACGCAAAGTGGCGCAACCGTGGAGAACCTTGAGTCGATGGTGCAGGCCTATCTGGATGACCCAACAGGGGTTTTTGTTAATAAGAACCAATTGCTGTATTGGTACAGGAAAATGCCTCTATGGCCACTGATCACCAACCGGGCTCTAAATTATTTGTCTTGCCCACTCGCAAGTGTGTCTTCTGAACATGTTTTCAGTGCTGCTTGTGCCATTGTAACTTCAAAAAGGACCCACCTCTCGCCCAAAAATGTGGTGAGGTTAACACTGATCAAGATGAATCAGCACTTCATACCACCAGACTACAAAGTACATGAATGCACACAGGAAGAAGAGGACACCGACTTAGGTGACGGAAGTTCTTCTCTGTTAGCTGACCTACTCCTGTCTCAATTCATGGAGTTTGAGGACGAGCTCTACTTCCCTGACACCGAGGCCTGAACATGACTTCCTTTTTTTCGTCCTTATTCACTTTTATTCCTGTGTGTCTTTCTTTGTTTTGCAACTTTTACCACAACAAAACTCTAATCACCTAATCACAACAAGTCCATTAGCAGCACTGTCTTCATCTTATATTCCTTATTGATTTGAAGGTGCCGCAGTCTGCATCCCTGAGGTTCACAAGTTCACAACTCAATCATGCTCCTCTATACTCCTCCTCCAGACTCCCCCTATCCATTTCCCTGAAGGCAGATGGATGGATTATGACGAGTACCCTCAAGTGGGTCTGAAATTATTGACTGACTACATGCTTGCTGATTGCTGACAGAGTTACTTCTGATATTGACAGGAGAGGCTGCCCTGTGGGCCCTCACTTTCCAAAGAAGATGCGGACAAAAAGTAGAACAGGTAATGAATAATTGAGAAGATGGCATGCAGTGGACAGCAATGGCTGTCTGGCTCTGATGAAACCAATTGCTGTTTGTTTTTTGAGCATTAAATGATGAATCATATGTCTTTTCTTAGCTATTATTTAATCTTTTACAAAGTAATTGTAACTCATGTCAACTACTCTGTTTTTATTACCTTGTTTAATTCAAATTGTACTTCAAATTCAGGGGCCACTATGTTGCATTTCACAATATGCAAAATGTCCTTGGAGCGGACTCACTTGCCAATATACAATGATGATTAATTAAATAATATATCTTTTTTCTATACAGTCACTCACTGGGATGGATGGATCATCAGCGTCGGTTTACGGAAGAACTATGGCTAATTCGTGAGTGGAAAACTGGTAAACCAGTCTACAACAACTACTACAGCAGAACTACATGTCTGTCTATTCGTGGTATGTAGTGGTCGAGGACGAGTCAGTGTACTGTTGTTGTTATGCCAGGCAGAGTCCACTCCAGACTGCAGTTCATGTAAAATTGGAGCTATGTGGCTTGCTGCACACAATTAGATATGCTTGTCTGTCTGACAAAGGAGCCTAGGTATGCTATATCAGGTTGCTTCACTCAGTGGTGCCTGCCTTGACCGTCTGCACAGCACTGCCTCAAGCTTGGGCCAAACATCCGGTATGTTCGCGAAATTTGCTGTTTTTCGGTATTTCGCAAATCTCGCAAAATTACCGAAAAATCGCAAATTCTTGAGCGGAACGGATTTTTGGCCCATGCTTGCGACAGGGCCATGCAGAAGGTCAAGGCAGGCACCACTGAGTGAAGCATCCTCCTGATGTAGCATACCTAGGCTCTTTGACACAGACAGACAAAGCATATCTAGGGTTTAGGGTTCAGTGCAATTTACTAGGGTTTTTGGGTTTAAGTTGGTAGGGTTCCTGCTGAGTCTAGGGTTCAGGGCCCGATGCAGGCTCGTTCATAATGATGTTGGCAAGGTTTTAGGGGGGGCTGATGTTCTTTGGTCCAGATTTGACAAAATGTTGGCCTTTTTTGGTGTTTTGCGGGCGCGTGTGTTTGGGCGAAAACTAAGTGAAAACTAGTCGTAGACCTTCTTCTTCTTCTTCTTCTTCTTCTTCTTCTTTAAAGAGCGCAGTGGTTCGATTTTGTTCTGCCTTGCTGAGATTCTTGGGAATCGCTGGAACAAGTGTCCAGGTAAGTTTCAAGAGGATCGAAGTAGTGGAAGTGCTGAAAACAGCAATTTTTTGTGAACAGTGCAATTTGCCATATTTTGTATATTCCAGTATTGCATGTTTTTTGGGGGCTGTTTGGGGGTGTTCTAGATTTGTGGGGGTGGGTCGGGGGGTCTGGGAGCACTGCTGGGATAGTCTAATTTTTATTGCATTTGTTTTTCAGAAAATCCATGGTGGAAAAGGGGAATTAGGGCCTAGCTGCAGAGCGCATTTGGACTGAATTGAAGATAGGCCCATTTTTGCTTTTTGCCTGTTTGGGGGTGTTCTGCTTTTTTGCGGGTGGCTGCAGGGGTCTGGGGGCATAGCTGGTAAGGTCTAATATCGGAATCAAGTAGTTTGGACAAAATCCATGGTGAAAAGGTTTTTCACTTTTCAGACTTTTCACTCACTTTAATGTTTTCGGGGGGCGGTTTGTGGGGATCCTGGTGTTTGGGTGGGGTTTGGGGGGTCTTGGAGCAATGCTGGGCATGCCTAATTTTGGTTGCAAGTGGTTTGGAGAAAATCCATGGTGGAAAAGGGGAGTTAGGGTCTAGCTGCAGAGCGCGCATGGAGTGATCTGGGAACCAGGCCTAAATTTTTCTAAGTGTCCGTTTTTGCATTTTTGCTTTTTGCCTGTTTGGGGGTGTTCTGCTTTTTTGCGGGTGGCTGCAGGGGTCTGGGGGCATAGCTGGGAAGGTCTAATATCGGAATCAAGTGGTTTGGACAAAATCCATGGTGAAAACGTTTTTCACTTTTCAGACTTTTCACTCACTTTCGTGTTTTCGGGGGACTGTTTGGGGGGTTCCTGGTGTTTGGGGGTGGGGTTGGGGGGTCTTGGAGCAATGTTGGGCATGCCTAATTTTGGTTGCAAGTGGTTTGAAGAAAATCCATGGTTGGAAAGGGGAGTTAGGGCCTAGCTGCAGTGAGCCCATGGAGTGATCTGGGAACTAGGCCGAAATTTTTCTAAGTGTCCGTTTTTGCATTTTTGCTTTTTGCCTGTTTGGGGGTTTTCTGCTTTTTTGCGGGATGCTGCAGGGGTCCGGGGGTATAGCTTGGAAGGTCTAATATCAGAATCAAGTGGTTTGGACAAAATCCATGGTGAAAAGGTTTTCACTTTGCAGGCTTTTCACTCACTTTTGTGTTTTCGGGGGGCTGTTTGGTAGGTGTTCCTGGTGTTTTGGGGGTTGGGGGGTCTTTGAGCAATGCTGGGCATGCCTAATTTTGGTTGCAAGTGGTTTGAAGAAAATCCATGGTTGGAAATGGGAGTTTGGGCCTAGCTGCAGGGCGCGCATGGAGTGATCTGGGAACTAGGCCTACATTTTTCTGTCCCCGTTTATGCATTTTGGCTTTTTGCCTGTTTGGGGGTGTTCTGCTTTTTTGAGGGTGGCTCCAGGGGTCTAGGGGCATAGCTGGGAAGGTTTAATATCGGAATCAAGTGGTTTAGACAAAATCCATGGTGAAAAAGTTTTTATGTTTTTGCTCATTTGCCAGTTTTTGGGGGGCTGTTTGTGGGGCTTCTAGGTTATTGGGGGTGGGTATTGGGGTCTGGGAGCACTGCTGGCACAGTCTAATTTTGATTGCATTTGTTTTTCAGAAAATCCATGGTGGAAAAGGGGAGTTAGGGCCTAGCTGCTGAGAGCATTTGAACTGAATTGAAGGTAGGCCCATTTTTGCTTAGCTTTTTAGCTGTTTGGGGATGTTATGCTTTTTTGCCGGTGGGTTCAGGGGTCTGGGGCATAGCTGGGAAGGTCTAATATTGGAATCAAGTGGTTTGGACAAAATCCATGGTAAAAAACGTTTTCACTTTCGAGACTTTTCGCTCACTTTTGTGTTTTCGGGGGGCTCTTTGGGGGGGTTGCTGTTGTTTGGGGGGTTTGGGGGGTCTCGGAACAATGCTGGGCATGCCTAATTTTGGTTGCAAGTGGTTTGGAGAAAATCCATGGTGGAAAAGGGGGATTTGTCCTAGTTGCAGAAAGCGTTTGGCACTATCGTTAGGGTTAGCACTATTGCATGTGTTTGGGGGTGTTCTAGATTTTTGCGACTGGCTTCTGCGGTCTTGGAGCACTCGTGGGAATGTCTAATTCTGGTTGCAAGTTGTTTGAAGAAAATCCATGGTGGGAAATGGGAGTTTTGGGCATACTTTCTGAGTGTGTTTTGGCACGATTTGAAATTAGGCCTCTGCGAGGTAGGCAGGTAGCAGTATTCTGCACATTTTTGGGAGGGTAATGTGGGGTGTTCTAGATTTTGGGGAGTGATACTGTCACCTCTGAAACTGAAAGTGTTATTTTTGCACTATACAGCGTACATTATATTGTTTTTAATCCGTGGTGTTTTTTTATCACTTACTGTTGTGTTATTCCATCAACAATTACAGGCAGGCTTTTACCCTGTGGCATCGAACGATGTACTCAGGCTTACCATTAGCGATCCGCAATTCCGCATCAGGCAGGCAGTGGACAGTGTGCCTGGTCACCAAGATTGATCGACGGAGCATCCGATGGAATGAAGGAGTACCACGAATAAGAGGAATGGCTGGATGCATCAACTTCACACGAATTCAACAGGACAACTCAACATACAGTTACAGTATCCTCTTAAATTCTCCTAATCTTTTAATTGATATTGTTGTGAACTTGAACTTACTTCTACTGTGCGTTTGTTTGATCTTTGCTTCAAATTCATCCCTCCAGCTATTTGATACGTCTTTGCTATTTTTAAAACTAATTTAATGTTCTAATAATAAGTCATTATTCTCTCTGAGGGCAGAGGGGCAAGTGAAATTGCGTAATTACTGCAGCCCTGTACTGTCAACTTGTTTCTTCATAGTTACTATTAAGTTGCAGTAAGTAGTAGTACTACTTTTCAGTAACCTAGCCATCCATTTAGCAAACAACTTCATGCATGCAGTAGTGCACTTCCTTTATGTCCCTAAGATTTATCAATATCTTCAAATCCTAAGATTTGTTTCTCTTCATTTGTTGTTTGCCCATGCTGTGTTTTTTTCCTCTCTACCAAACTTTCCCAAAAAACCCCATTCCCATCCAATTTGCAAACCCTAACCATCTTCCCCCGGGCTGTGTGGTATTTCATTGAGGTGTGACTGACAACAACAATAAAGTCCACACACTTGCTGGAGAGTATAAGGTCAAAGCAACCAAAATCTTTCCAATCAGAAGTTCATGTGCGCCATCGTGGATTGATGATCATCAAGAACATCCTCCTCCTACACGACGTGAAGAATCAAATGCTTAATGCTTAAGTTACGTTGATGTATCCTTTGCCTAAATTTCTTATAGCAGTCAAACTCAACGCAACTACTACTTATATTTACATTAATTTAGCACTGCTTAGGCTACAATTTATGGCACTGTTCTCTACAGTACTATCTATTGTACTGTTTCTAATGCTACGGTCAGGCCACTCAATGTTTCATTTCCTTTTATTTCATATGCTGATACTGCCAGTGTGTACCACTACTGCTACCAGCACAACAATGACATTGCATCCGTCGAGGATTCAAGTCAACAACCAACCTTAATCAACATTTGCAATACAGGCAGCCCTGTGGCTACCCCTATTCTCAAACACGAATCACAGGTAAGATAAGCATTTTGGAGAGGTAAAATAATGGGCTAGGACTGGGAGGAGAGCACAGACTGACAGTACTACTAGTAAAGTATAGAAGTAGGGCTACTGAATTCACTAACTCTGTTACTTGCATTTTGGTACATTTCAGGACTAGATGTTTCATTCATGCTGGTAAGTTTGAAGAAACCAAACGTCCAGTAACCACCGCCAACCCCCACACAAACTAATATGAACGCGTATACTGTGTTTTGGTATGAAAAATATAATTATTAAGAAATATATATTATTGATGTTGTTGTCGTCACAAAAATAAAATAAATTACCCCAACTCACCCCCCCTCACTAACCAAACCAATGTCCAAAAATCCAAAAGTCCCCTTTCCCAAAAACCCAATTCCCACCCCCCCAACAAAGGGGCAAGGGACAGTCACTTCCTCCGGTGGCGTGGTGTCGCAGCTGGTGCTGCACGTCCCGCAGCTCTTTGCGGAGGTCCCGGAGCAGGCACTGATGTTTTTCGCCCAACCGCTCCAGGTATTCCACTCTTTTATGGAGCCGGCGCTGACGTACCATCCAGGATCTGGGGGGGTGGCAGCTGATTTTGTTGCTGCAGTGCGGCGGTGGCGGGAGGCTGTCGGGCCACGGCTTTGTTTGGCTGGAGGCTTCTGGCTGGTGGAACCGGGGGCACTGGAGGAGGATGTAGTGGTTGCTGTCTCCTCCTGCTCCCGAGCCCACAGCCACCGATACTCGGCACAAATAGCCTACAGCTTACGGGCCCTGTCATGGACAGCTAACTCCTGCGAGTGAGCTTTTTTTAGAGTAGCATCTATGAAGAAAGAAAGAAAGAAAAGTACTGTAGCCAATAGTCTTTAACATAAAGTTAAAATAATTCAATGGAAAGTTGACTCTCAGTAACACCAGCAAGTAGCAAACGCAGTATAACATTTTGGCATGTATCTTTCCGCCGTCTTTGTAAGCCTGTGACATTACTGGGAGTTTCAGGAATTCCACTAGCAGCACTATGGGTGGACTCACTACTACATACATAGTCAGAGAGTACTAAAAAATAGTCCTTTTTTACTTTTTCTCTTGTTTTGCAAAAGAAATTACTAGTACGTGAACTAGTGGTAGCCGGCATAATGGCAGCACACTCCTCCTGCACCCAAGAAATACAGACACAAGCCATGATGACCCAGACTCGCAGTACTTTAAGCAGCACAAGCAGGTGGGGATAGAAAGGTCTTACTTCTCTATAGCATTGGCACTACCACTGGCCATACTTCATCCACTCAGCGTCTGCTCTACTACATCATACACCTCTGCTATCGATGAGGAAAAAGAAGATAACATCCAGGCTTCCAAAGTATGTCTATGATTCTTCTTAATATCGCAAATGTACCAACATTTCTTTTTGTCAACAACCAACTAACACCCTTTTCATTATATTTTGGAATCCACCGTCTTCTTATCTTGACTTGCATTAAAAAAAATCATTCTTTACAGTCATAAATATTAAGACTCGCTCGTCCTTCGTTTCACCCTTCTTTCACTTTTCGTTCTTCACATCCCTAAACTACATCTGATATGACTTGTCTTCAGAATAAAAATTTGCCAGCTGAGTTGAAGTGAAATAGAGGGGGCCATTGCTTACCCGAGAAGTACCGCCGCTAATGCTATTACAAGTCAAGGTTGACTGTCTTCTCCGTGATAGCCCAAAAAGTAGTTCTAAATTAGTAACTGTTCTTTACAGTACAGTGTACTTATACTACTGTACTGTGTACTACTGTACAGTACATCATACACTCCTTTGCGAGCCTACTCAAAAATATTTCAATAAGTAAGGAATATAATAACTTACCACTGTCTGCCGCCGCTGAGTCTTCCCCCCCAGCTCCTCCTGTTGGCGCCGCCGCATCCAGCCCTAGAGTGGACCCCTCCGCACTGCTGGCCCCGGCACTGGTGGTCATCTGTGCCGCATCAGATGTTGTGACGTCTAGGAAAAACATGTCATATTTTCAGTTGCCATACAAAACCTCCTATTTTGTCTCGTAATGGAAGAAAATGTTACATAACACATTTTTTATCACTGCGATTGAACAAAAGTAACGGTTTTAGGAAGGGTGTTACGCTTTTCTATGTTTATTCCATTAAATGCTACACTTCTTATGACAACTGATAAATGCTTGCTTAACGTGCACCATTTTTTTAATTACAGAAAGAAGATTCCATTGCCCTTCTGCCAACAGGACGATTCACCAACTACTATAAAGTCATCACCAGCAGTACTTTAGGTACTTTAAAGAAGGTGGGGGCTCCCGCACAGTTATTCTAATAATTTCATGTGTCTGTTAACTATTTTTAAGTTTGAGTAATACTAATTTCATTCATGGGAATGTTGTTTGAACTTTAAAGTCATCTTCATCCATCACCATTGCTCGCTCCGAATACTACACTATTAAAAATAAAGAACCCATGTTTTCATTTCTTAATTGAAAATAAAACTTTAAGACTAACAAACACTGTGTGGTTTTTGTTCACGAGTGAGTGAGCGGAAGGGTTTGAACTAGTGCACTTGGCAGTCATGTTTCAGTGACTCAGATAGGCCAGGACTCGGCAGTAGTCTTCTTCTGTTCTTCTGGGTCGTAAAATCATTGGTCGGACACACTAGATAGTCGGTAAGGGGATTTGGGGTTTAACTTCTGTTCGGACTGAGGTATGTCGAAAGTCGAACTGCACCTATCATCAGCAATGTCCTATTTTTCTTGTCCATACTTCTTTATGTGCAGAATAGTCCCTGAAACACTAGCGGTATGGGATTTGCTCCTCTCAAATCAAAAAGGCAACTGCTACCTTTTACTTGGTGTAAACAATGACATTTTGTTGTTGGAAATTGTCAAAGCACTTACATTAAGAAGACTGGAATAGACAGCAAGGGCAACCCAGAGGACTGCACTCAGTGCCTAGAGCTATTGCTGGATCAGAGTTTTGTTTAACACCGTTTGCCGACTGGGCAAGCTTAGCTACCTACACAGACTGACTCATAATTGTAAATAGTAGTAGCACAGAGAGTGATGGTAGAGGCAGGATAAGAATGTAGAAAGTAGTCTAGATTAGAAGATCAAAGACTATTTTTTAAAACATAGAATTAGGAAACAGTTTGTAATGAATAGGAGCTGTAAAAGTTAGAGAAGTATAAGTATTAATATAACAATAGAACAACTTACTGGGGCCAGCAGAAGAGCCTGCAAGGGACGGATCCTGCCCACCTTCTTCCACCGGAGTCTCAATCGCCTTGCCCCTGGGAGGTGCTGATGATCATGAAATAAAGAAACACAACATGGATGATTATTTTTTTGAAATATTTGATTTCTTTCAACACAATCTAAAATTATCTCGGGGAAACAAATGAATAACAATTGCATCTGATCAACTAGGAGGATAGTAGTACAGTATTGCAGGATTTGCAGACCGTCTAATAGGAAAGTTGTGTAATTCACTAACTACACCAACAACAAAAAGGTTCTACGACTGCCATCACTCAGCAGCACGAGACGTCGCGTGACAGACACAGTCCGTCATCATGATTGCAGACCACTAACAAATGTCCTATAACAAGTAATAAATAATATACTCAACGTATCAATCCACCACTATCTCTTCAAAGTGGCAGCAGCAGGAGTACAAAGAAGGACTAGACTTGAGTCTACTGTCTCTAGCATTACGCAGTAATGCTCTCAAATGAGCAAAAAGTTGCAAACAAGTAAGCACTGTAGCAACGCCAATAACCAGGTGAGCACCTGCACTGACAGAAGCTATTTAAACATTAATTTACCTGCAATGTAATCGAATCAGCAGCATTCGTACTCTTCTGGAAAAAAATAGATTAGCAATATAACAGACCAGAAGAAAACAAAGTAGTTATTAACTAGCTTCTCACCAAGGCCAGGGATCTCAAATCCTAGCAGGCGGAGCATGTCCTGCTCTAGGTCAAGGATGTCAGACCACCGGTGCGTCGCTTGCTGGTAGGTGCGCCGGACCCCAGACTCCCTATGCATGGCCTGGCACACCTTCTCCCACAGCTGGCGATGCTCCCGGAGGCCATAACCGTAAGCAATCCTCCCACCTGCTACCACGGTCTTAGGGAGGTGTCGCTGAACATAAAACATCAAGGCGGACACCTCCACCTCAGAGAAGATCTTCCTGGCCTGGACTTGCTCCCTCTCAAACGCCTGCAAGGGAGCCGGCTACTGGGTGCTGGGCCCTTCCCCTTGCCCTTGTCTGCTCCCTTTGCCAAGGTCCTGGGCACAAGAAGTAAAGAATAGGTGTGGAAATGAAATAAAATAAGAGAGAGAGCTAAACAAATAAAGTAGGTAATAAAGTAACAAAAAGTTGAAAAAACACAAAATATAGATGAAGAAAAATAGAGAGATAGATAATATACAAAAAAGTGCAAAAAAAACTTCAAACAAACAAAGGATGGCAAAGATTGAAGCTGGATAGAAAAAGCATGCTCAAAACCATAGCAATGAATGAAAAGCAAGATGGCCGCACCCATTGAGGACCGCGTGGGTAAGTTCGCGTGATATTTCCACAGTGAGCACGCAAAAACGCCCACGCACAACGCGAGCATGCAGAAAGCCCCCGGAACCGTAAATACGCAACGATAACAAGATGGCCGCGCCCATGTAAGACCGCATGGGTAAGTTCGCGGTCGATGCGCTGCAAACGGACCGCGAATATGCAAAAAACCCAGCGAACATGCAAAAAAAGGGAAATCCGCAAATTCGCACGAATTTTGCGGATCGTGAATTCAATTTCTCGTAAATTCGCGGAATGCAAATTCGCAAATTTCACCCATACTTAGTGAAAATTATGGGGTGTCTATCTTGAACCTTGAGGAGGATATCGAGAGGTGGAATGCTCTCCCTCTATCGCTGTTGGGACGCATTTCGCGAATGAAAATGGTTGTTCGCCCATGCTTCCTATTACTATTTAGTAACATCCCGATGGTCCTATTGAGCCACTTCTTCCATCAGCTACAATCATTAATGACCCGCCTTGCATGGGCAGGGAAACAAACCCGTTTAGCTTGGAAAATATTGGTGCATCTGTACGGGATGAGAGGCCCGGCCCCCACATTAGCTCAGTGGTCCAGAGAAATGATGTTCTGCTGCACTCAGACGGAGCTATACAGCAATTTACTCCCCCGCCCAATAGGCTCAAAAACTACTGGTCCCTGTTCCTTGACAGTTGCCGTGCAGGAGCCTTTGAGGAGGTTGAGGACCCTTCCAGTTTGTTGAGTTGAGCCCCCTTGACTGATACAGTAGATGCCACTACAGAAGCAGGCTCACTCTCGTTAGCTTCGGTTTGAGAGGGGTGAGGACCTTTGATGGGATGACATGAGGGTGCCCATTTGACATCGGGGAGATTGGTGTATCTTTTTGTGACATCTGTGCCGCTGGAGGTTTGGTGTTGCAGTCTATAACCTGTTGTTCGATATATGGGTTGTTCCTGTGCCTGCGTGCTACTGATTTTGCTTATTCTATGAACCCGAAGTGTATATCTGCTGCTCATGCTGATTGCCAACAATTGTGTCAGATGCTTATGTTTTTCTGCTGTGTTTTCCTCTTAAAATGATAATAAAATAGATTAATAAAAAAAATAAATTCTGACATGCAGACTGAAACATGCACTTTTAATACCAGCAGCAGACTTCCGTGGTGTGCAGTAGTTTTACTACAGTGATATAATGAGCAACTAGAGTGCTAACATTCAGAATTTATGGACAAATGTGTGACATATCTGAATACCTTCTTGATGGAATCAAAGTAAAAAACTGAAAGCATTTCCTACTGATTAGACTGCAGTAAATGAGGAAATTAGGAAATTTCATAACAAATAAATCTCCCAAGATGGCCACCGGAGACAAAAGAAACCAGATGTAGCACAAATATCACCCACATGTAGCCCACATGTAGCCCAATGACAGAAGTGTTCAAAACACTTTTTATTTTTTGTGTTTTTGCAGTTTTATATATTGCAGACTTGTCAGGTATTGGATTGCTTGACATGAGCATTGGTTACATCACATGCAGCTCTGGAAGTAACACTACACCCTCTCCCCTAAGTGCAACATTTAATCACATGGTCAACTGGATAAAAAAAATAAAGATAACAAATAATTAAAAGTGCTCAGAAAATATGTCCTCATTTTAGTTTTTTAGAGCACTAACCATAATTTTGATGCAACTACGCCCCTCTCTATTATGTAATTTCTAAAGGAAATGCTCTAGGTATTAAAGTTTTGATTACATCAAGATGACGTCAGGCGTTCCACACTTTTGTAATAAATATAGAAAGTTAGCAATCTAGTTGTTCATTAAGATACTGTTGAGAGGTAGAGGTCAGGGGCACGGACTTTGAAAATTGAAGGCAGGTAGGAGGGTGGAGAGGCAACAATTTGACCACACTGGGTAGGCAGGAAGGGCAGTGGACTGTTCCCATGAGGCACAGGGTCAAGGGTAATTTGCATATGGCCATGTCTGAACTGGGGTGGTGTGGAGTGCAAATAAAATATGGATTTAGGTCCAGATCTCTGTACTGGGGTGAATGTATGACATTGTTCAGCATTCTGTCCATCAATTGTTGTTTTTGCATTTGTCACCCCGAGTTGGATGGGTATGCTCAGACGTGAGTCCCATGCTCTCCACACCACTGGAGTCAAGCTATCCTGGCTGAAGACGACTGATAGCCAGAAACCGGTCCTTATACCAACTCTCTCTGTGTGGCCCGTAGGCTTAGTTATTACCTTGAAGAAATGCCCCCTTAAACTTTCAAAAAACCGATCATGTAGGTTAATAATACCCCCTAGATCATTCTCGTTCTCCTTGACCCCTAAAGTGTTCATGGCGGAAATGACTTTGTCTAGCTCCTCCCTAATACTATCCGTCGCCCTGGTATTCATCTCGACCTGAGCCCACCTGACCCGCCTCATATCATTTGTTGGTACAATATCAGCCACGGGTTCCTCGTCATTGCTTGTCTCCTCTGTATTGCTTTCCCACAACTGATGTAGAATACATAAGGGGTTGTGGTCGCTCTCCCGCCTGGTAACTACCTTCATATCTTCCATAGGGTGCCAGATAGCCATGTTACTAAAGACATAGTCGATCCTACTTTTTGATCTCCCGTTATCAAACGTGTCTACCCCCTGGCTATCGCTGGGCATTCTGCCATTCAAAGCCCTGACCCCTATTCAAGAGGAGGTATCCGAGGAAGCCACTCCTCCTGATGATGATTATCCATTGTCTTCCAGATCCCCAGCAAGAAAAAGGTCAAGGAGGGATAGTAGAAGTTCTTCTTCAAGCCCCCTTCCTACTGATGATGCTAATGTTGATTGGAACCCACCAATGCAGTCTGAGAGTGAGTCACCCCATGATGAGCCGACAAAGGTAGCTAAGCCTAAAAGGAAGGTTCCCACAAGGCTTCGACTAATGGGTGATGACAACGAACAAGAAGTGGTGTCTTCTGCTGCTGATGAACAGTCTGACGATGACCCAGTCCTCACAGTCGTCACTCCAGCCCCAGCGGGCATGCAGCAGACAGACATTTTCACCCTATCCCGAATGGCTGCTGAGCGGGATGTGGGCGGTGTGGCACTGGTAGTGGTGCTGTAAGTGAACAACAGAAACAAATTCAGCCACGCCCATCCTCCACTTCATCCGGCATTGAAACTCAAAGTAGCACCTCCACCACCAGCAGACATTTCCAGTCCCCAGTTTGGGACTTCTTTACTGTTAGCCAAAGTGCGGAAATATGGTCGTTTATTTGATTTGTAAAACATTAGTTAGTCGGGGTAAGCTTGGTACCAACTATGGTACCGGAGGCCAGAGAATTCATCTAAAAAAACACCACATTTTCCAGTGGGAGT
The DNA here is from genome assembly GCF_964263255.1 of Lissotriton vulgaris. Classification (NCBI taxonomy): domain Eukaryota; kingdom Metazoa; phylum Chordata; class Amphibia; order Caudata; family Salamandridae; genus Lissotriton; species Lissotriton vulgaris. The sequence goes on along the minus strand of NC_141691.1, from coordinate 2,055,055,431 downwards.
TGCACCTAAGGAAGATCGAGGAAGCCAAAAGAAAAACAAAACCAAATGTATCCCTTGATTTGCATCTGATGATGACGAGAGGCTGATCGTGCAGGGGGGAAGTGAGGAAGCGACAGACATTTTTTCTGGTACACCCAGTACCCCAGGCAGCAGCACTGTAGTGGTATCGCCCACACCCTCTACCCCGGCATCATGTATGAGGCACACTGGGAGAGACACCAATGTGAAAAACTGCATCACTGGGCCTAACTGGTTTGAAGAAGCCATCATCATCATCACGTAAAATGATCCAGCCCACCATTCGCGGAATGTTGTGGTCGGAGGTGCCATTTGAACGCAACCACCCAACTGTAAAATGCAAAGCTGGCTAAAATGCTAGCGCTGGACCTTCTCCCTTTTTCTTTCGTGGAAGGGGTGGGGCTTCTAGAATTTGTGGCAACAGTCTGCCCTTAATGGAAGGTTCCTAGCCAGTCTCATTTTGCCAGAGTTGTGGTTCCAGCACTACATCAAGATGTGCTGGAGGTAAATGGGGCAGCTTTGCAGAACAGTGCTGTTCACACTATCCACTTGACAACAGACATGTGGACCAGTTGCCAAGCTCTTAATTACATGTGCATCACTGCACACAGGGTCTCTTTTGCAGGGGTTAGAGACAAGTCAAGTGCAGGTGTTGACCCGGACACACTTTTTCAAGCTACTCGGAAACATGCAACATTAGCCATATTTGCCCTGGAGAAAACTCATACTGCACCTAACCTTTTGGAGGAGTTTCATAGGAAGGTCTCTGAATGGCTGCATCCAAGAAATCGCATTGTTGGTTATGTTTCCACGGATAATAGCAGTAATATAGTTAAGGCCATGCAGCAAGGTGACTATTTCAGAGTGCCGTGTTTGGCGCAAAGTATTAACATCGTAGTGCAAGATTTCTTGAAACTCAGTCAGCAAGTTACTGACCACCTGCCGAAGAATCTGCACATATTTCAGCCATTCTTTTAAGGCCCGGAAGTAGCTGAGGGGCATTCAACATGAAGGTAGACTGCCCGTCAAAGGACTCATCCAGGAGGTGGCAACACGTTGGAACTCAACCTTTTACATGCTTGAGCGTCTGTCTGCGCAGTGCACGGTAATCAATGAGTACGTCTTTCGACGGGGTTCTACTATGAAAGATATGAGGCTAGAGTTGGAGTAATGGAAGCTAGTTAAAAGCCTTACAGACATGCTGCGTCCTTTTGAGGTCTTCACGCGTGAAGTCAGCAGGGAGGACTGTTCTGTGGGCAAAGCTATCCCATTGTTGGTCATGCTAGAGCACCAACTGAAGGCGGTGTCTTCAACGTTCAGAGATGCTGCTGAAAAGCAAGACGCATGTCAGTTGGCGGAGAGGTTATTAAGCCGCCTAGTTGACAATGAAAGGCTTAAAAACATACATACAGAACAATATTACATTTGTGCCGCTATTCTGGATCCACGGTACAAAAAGGCAGTGGCCAGCAAAGCATTCATTCCTTTTGATGAAGCAGATGTTTCAAAGTACAAACATTGGCTAGCTGTGTCAGCCACTCAGTTCGAAAAAGATCGGCAGAAAATTCAAGGAGCCAGCAGAAGTCCAACTGAATCAGCAGGCGTCAAGTTCCACTTCTGAATCTGTGGGCGAAGGGAGTCACTTTCCCTCACAGCCGTTAACGACACCAGCAGCAACCGTATCATCATCCTCACCTGCACCAGGCCCAGCCATAATATTGTCAGAAGCGGATTGGCTAACTCATCAAGGGTTTGCTCGTTCCAGTGCTGCAAAGGCCACAGATGGTACGCAAAGTGGTGCAACCGTGGAGAACCTTGATTCGATGGTGCAGGCCTATCTGGATGACCCAACAGAGGTTTTTGTTAATAAGAACCCATTGCTGTATTGGTACAGGAAAATGCCTCTATGGCCACTGATCACCAACCGGGCTCTAAATTATTTGTCTTGCCCACTCGCAAGTGTGTCTTCTGAACGTGTTTTCAGTGCTGCTTGTGCCATTGTAACTTCAAAAAGGACCCACCTTTTGCCCAAAAATATGGCGAGGTTAACACTGATCAAGATGAATCAGCACTTCATACCACCAGATTACAAAGTGCGTGAATGCACACAGGAAGAAGAGGACACCGACTTAGGTGACGGAAGTTCTTCTCTGTTAGCTGACCTACTCCCGTCTCAATTCATGGAGTTTGAGGACAAGCTCTACTTCCCTGACACCGAGGCCTGAACATGACTTCCTTTTTTTCGTCCTTATTCACTTTTATTCCTGTGTGTCTTTCTTTGTTTTGCAACTTTTACCACAACAAAACTCTAATCACCTAATCACAACAAGTCCATTAGCAGCACTGTCTTCATCTTAGATTCCTTATTGATTTGGAGGTGCCGCAGTCTGCATTCCTGAGGTTCACAAGTTCACAACTCAATCATGCTCCTCTATACTCCTCCTCCAGACTCCCCCTATCCATGTCCCTGAAGGCAAATGGATGGATTACGACGAGTACCCTCAAGTGGGTCTGAAATTATTGACTGACTACATGCTTGCTGATTGCTGACAGAGTTACTTCTGATATTGACAGGAGAGGCTGCCCTGTGGGCCCTCACTTTCCAAAGAAGATGCGGACAAAAAGTAGAACAGGTAATGAATAATTGAGAAGATGGCATGCAGTGGACAGCAATGGCTGTCTGGCTCTGATGAAACCAATTGCTGTTTGTTTTTTGAGCATTAAATGATGAATCATATGTCTTGTCTTACCTATTATTTAATCTTTTACAAAGTCATTGTAACTCATGTCAACTACTCTGTTTTTTTTACCTTGTTTAATTCAAATTGTACTTCAAATTCAGGGGCCACTATGTTGCATTTCACAATATGCAAAATGTCCTTGGAGCGGATTCACTTGCCAATATACCATGATGGTTAATTAAATAATATATCTTTTTTCTATACAGTCACTCACTGGGATGGATGGATCATCAGCGTCGGTTTACGGAAGAACTATGGCCAATTCGCGAGTGGCAAACAGGTAAACCAGTCTACAACAACTACTACAGCAGAACTACATGTCTGTCTATTCGTGGTATGTAGTGGTCGAGGGCGAGGCAGTGTACTGTTGTTGTTATGCCAGGCAGAGTCCACTCCAGACTGCAGTTCATGTAAAATTTGGGATATGTGGCTTGCTGCATACAATTAGATATGCTTGTCTGTCTGACAAAGAGCCTAGGTATGCTACATCAGGTTGCTTCACTCAGTGGTGCCTGCCTTGACCGTCTGCACTTGCAAACAAAACAGGTGATGGACAGAGTGTGGATCAATGTCACACATTCACCCCAGTCCAAAGATCTGGGCCCTAATCCATTGTTTTTTTGCACTCCACACCACCCTGGGTTAGACAATGGCGATATGCAAATCAGCTCTGACCCTGTGCCCCATGGGAACAGTCCAGTCCGAACTACAAAAGCCATGTCCTTCCCAGAACGGAATCAAGCATCCGAGGACCGGACCGGTTTCGAGGTAACACCTCTCATCAGCCCGGCTAGCTTGACTCCAAGGGTGTGGAGTGCCTGGGACCCACGTCTGAGCATCCCCAGCGCACTTATGGCGGCAATTGCAAACAAAACAGGTGATGGCACTGGACTGTTCCCATGGGGCACAGGGTCAGAGCTGATTTGCATTAAGCCATTATCTGACCCAGGGTGGTGTGGAGTGCAAAAAACGATGGATTTAGGCCCAGATCCTTGTACTGGGGTGAATGTAAGACATTGATCTACATTCTGTCCATCAAATTGTTTTTTGTAATTTTCTCCCTGAGTGTACTGGGGTAGCTCAGACGTGGGTCCCAGAGGCTCCACACCACTGGAGTCAAGCTAGCCGGGCTGATGAGAGGTGTTACCTCGAAACCGGTCCGGTCCTCGGATGCTTGATTCCGGTCTGGGAAAGATATGGCTGTTGTAGTTCGGACTGGACTGTTCCCATGGGGCACAGGGTCAGAGCTGATTTGCATAAAGCCATTATCTGACCCAGGGTGGTGTGGAGTGCAAAAAACGATGGATTTAGGCCCAGATCCTTGTACTGGGGTGAATGTAAGACATTGATCTACATTCTGTCCATCAAATTGTTTTTTGTAATTTTGACCGTCTGCACGGCACTGCCTCAAGCTTGGGCCAAACATCCGGTATGTTCGCGAAATTTGCTGGTTTTCGGTATTTCGCAAATCTCGCGAAATTACCGAAAAATTGCAAATTCTTGAGTGGAACGGATTTTTGGCCCATGCTTGCGACAGGGCCATGCAGAAGGTCAAGGCAGGCACCACTGAGTGAAGCATCCTCCTGATGTAGCATACCTAGGCTCTTTGACACAGACAGACAAAGCATATCTAGGGTTTAGGGTTCAGTGCAATTTACTAGGGTTTTTGGGTTTAAATTGGTAGGGCTCCCGCTGAGTCTAGGGTTCAGGGCCCGATGCAGGCTCGTTCATAATGATGTTGGCAAGGTTTTAGGGGGGGTTGATGTTCTTTAGTCCAGATTTGGCAACATTTTGGCCTTTTTTGGTGTTTTGGGGGCGCGTGTGTTTGGGCGAAAACTAAGTGAAAACTAGTCGTAGACCTTCTTCTTCTTCTTCTTCTTCTTCTTCTTCTTCAACGAGTGCAGTGGTTCGATTTTGTTCTGCCTTGCTGAGATTCTTGTCCAGGTAAGTTTCAAGAGGATCGAAGTAGTGAAAGTGCTGAAAACAGCAATTTTTTGTGAACAGTGCAATTTGCCATGTTTTGTATATTCCAGTATTGCATGTTTTTGGGGGGCTGTTTGGGGGTGTTCTAGATTTGTGGGGGTGGGTCGGGGGTCTGGGAGCACTGCTGGGATAGTCAAATTTTGATTGCATTTGTTTTTCATAAAATCCATGGTGGAAAAGGGGAATTAGGGCCTAGCTGCAGAGCGCATTTGGACTGAATTGAAGGTAGGCCCATTTTTGCTTTTTGCCTGTTTGGGGGTGTTTTGCTTTTTTGCGGGTGGCTGCAGGGGTCTGGGGGCATAGCTGGTAAGGTCTAATATCGGAATCAAGTGGTTTGGACAAAATCCATGGTGAAAAGGTTTTTCACTTTTCAGACTTTTCACTCACTTTCATGTTTTCGGGGGGCTGTTTGTGGGGATCCTGGTGTTTGGGGGGGGGGGGGTCTTGGAGCAATGCTGGGCATGCCTAATTTTGGTTGCAAGTGGTTTGGAGAAAATCCATGGTGGAAAAGGGGGGTTAGGGTCTAGCTGCAGAGCGCGCATGGAGTGATCTGGGAACCAGGCCTAAATTTTTCTAAGTGTCCGTTTTTGCATTTTTGCTTTTTGCCTGTTTGGGGGTGTTCTGCTTTTTTGCGGGTGGCTGCAGGGGTCTGGGGGCATAGCTGGGAAGGCCTAATATCGGAATCAAGTGGTTTGGACAAAATCCATGGTGAAAACGTTTTTCACTTTTCAGACTTTTCACTCACTTTCGTGTTTTCGGGGGACTGTTTGGGGGGGTTCCTGGTGTTTGGGGGTGGGGTTGGGGGGTCTTGGAGCAATGTTGGGCATGCCTAATTTTGGTTGCAAGTGGTTTGAAGAAAATCCATGGTTGGAAAGGGGAGTTAGGGCGTAGCTGCAGTGCGCCCATGGAGTGATCTGGGAATTAGGCCTTAATTTTTCTAAGTGTCCGTTTTTGCATTTTTGCTTTTTGCCTGTTTGGGGGTTTTCTGCTTTTTTTGCGGGATGCTGCAGGGGTCTGGGGGCATAGCTGGGAAGGTCTAATATCGGAATCAAGTGGTTTGGACAAAATCCATGGTGAAAAGGTTTTCACTTTTCAGACTTTTCACTCACTTTTGTGTTTTCGGGGGGCTGTTTGGTAAGGGTTCCTGGTGTTTGGGGGGTTGGGGGGTCTTTGAGCAATGCTGGGCATGCCTAATTTTGGTTGCAAGTGGTTTGAAGAAAATCCATGGTTGGAAAGGGGAGTTTGGGCCTAGCTGCAGGGCGCGCATGGAGTGATCTGGGAACTAGGCCTACATTTTGATGTCCCCGCTTTTGCATTTTTGCTTTTTGCCTGTTTGGGGGTTTTCTGCTTTTTTTGCGGGATGCTGCAGGGGTCTGGGGGCATAGCTGGGAAGGTCTAATATCGGAATCAAGTGGTTTGGACAAAATCCATGGTGAAAAGGTTTTCACTTTTCAGACTTTTCACTCACTTTTGTGTTTTCGGGGGGCTGTTTGGTAAGGGTTCCTGGTGTTTGGGGGGTTGGGGGGTCTTTGAGCAATGCTGGGCATGCCTAATTTTGGTTGCAAGTGGTTTGAAGAAAATCCATGGTTGGAAAGGGGAGTTTGGGCCTAGCTGCAGGGCGCGCATGGAGTGATCTGGGAACTAGGCCTACATTTTGATGTCCCCGCTTTTGCATTTTTGCTTTTTGCCTGTTTGGGGGTGTTCTGCTATTTTGAGGGTGGCTCCAGGGGCCTGGGGGCATAGCTGGGAAGGTTTAATATCGGAATCAAGTGGTTTAGACAAAATCCATGGTGAAAAAGTTTTTCCGTTTTTGCTCATTTGCCAGTTTTTGGGGGGCTGTTTGTGGGGCTTCTAGGTTATTGGGGGTGGGTTTTGGGGTCTGGGAGCACTGCTGGCACAGTCTAATTTTGATTGCATTTGTTTTTCAGAAAATCCATGGTGGAAAAGGGGAGTTAGGGCCTAGCTGCAGAGAGCATTTGGACTGAATTGAAGGTAGGCCCATTTTTGCTTAGCTTTTTGCCTGTTTGGGGGTGTTATGCTTTTTTGCCGGTGGGTTCAGGGGTCTGGGGCATAGCTGGGAAGGTCTAATATTGGAATCCAGTGGTTTGGACAAAATCCATGGTGAAAAGGTTTTTCACTTTTCAGACTTTTCACTCACTTTCATGTTTTCGGGGGGCTGTTTGTGGGGATCCTGGTGTTTGGGGGGGGGGGTTGTGGGGTCTTGGAGCAATGCTGGGCATGCCTAATTTTGGTTGCAAGTGGTTTGGAGAAAATCCATGGTGGAAAAGGGGATTTAGGGTCTAGCTGCAGAGCGCGCATGGAGTGATCTGGGAACCAGGCCTAAATTTTTCTAAGTGTCCGTTTTTGCATTTTTGCTTTTTTGGGGGGTTGCTGTTGTTTGGGGGGCTTGGGGGGTCTTGAAACAATGCTGGGCAGGCCTAATTTTGGTTGCAAGTGGTTTGGAGAAAATCCATGGTGGAAAAGGGGGGATTTGTCCTAGTTGCAGAAAGCGTTTGGCACTATCGTTAGGGTTAGCAGTATTGCATGTGTTTGGGGGTGTTCTAGATTTTTGCGACTGGGTTCTGGGGTCTTGGAGCACTCGTGGGAATGTCTAATTCTGGTTGCAAGTTGTTTGAAGAAATTCCATGGTGGGAAAGGGGGGTTTTGGGCATACTTTCTGAGTGCGTTTTGGCATGATTTGAAATGAGGCCTCTGTGAGGTAGGCAGGTAGCAGTATTCTGCACGTTTTTGGGAGGGTAATGTGGGGTGTTCTAGATTTTGGGGAGTGATACTGTCACCTCTGAAACTGAAAGTGTTATTTTTGCACTATACTATACAGCGTACATTATATTGTTTTTAATCCGTGGTGTTTTTTTATCGCTTACTGTTGTGTTTTTCCATCAACAATTACAGGCAGGCTTTTACCCTGTGGCATCGAACGATGTATTCAGGCTTACCATTAGCGATCCGCAATTCCGCATCAGGCAGGCAGTGGACAGTGTGTCTGGTCACCAAGATTGATCGACGGAGCATCCGATGCAATGAAGGAGTACCACGAATAAGAGGAATGGCTGGATGCATCAACTTCACACGAATTCAACAGGACAACTCAACATACAGTTACAGTATCCTCTTAAATACTCCTAATCTTTTAATTGATATTGTTGTGAACTTGAACTTACTTCTACTGTGCCTTTGTTTGATCTTTGCTTCAAATTCATCCCTCCAGCTATTTGATACGTCTTTGCTATTTTTAAAACTAATTTAATGTTCTAATAATAAGTCTTTATTCTCTCTGAGGGCAGAGAGGCAAGTGAAATTGCGTAATTACTGCAGCCCTGTACTGTCAACTTGTTTCTTCATAGTTACTATTAAGTTGCAGTAAGTAGTAGTACTACTTTTCAGTAACCTAGCCATCCATTTAGCAAACAACTTCATGCATGCAGTAGTGCACTTCCTTTATGTCCCTAAGATTTATCAATATCTTCAAATCCTAAGATTTGTTTCTCTTCATTTGTTGTTTGCCCATGCTGTGTTTTTTTCCTCTCTACCAAACTTTCCCAAAAAACCCCATTCCCATTCAATTTGCAAACCCTAACCATCTTCCCCCGGGCTGTGTGGTATTTCATTGAGGTGTGACTGACAACAACAATAAAGTCCACACACTTGCTGGAGAGTATAAGGTCAAAGCAACCGAAATCATTCCAATCAGAAGTTCATGTGCGCCATCGTGGATTGATGATCATCAAGAACATCCTCCTCCTACACGACGTGAAGAATCAAATGCTTAATGCTTAAGTTACGTTGATGTATCCTTTCCCTAAATTTCTTATAGCAGTCAAACTCCACGCAACTACTACTTATATTTACATTAATTTAGCACTGCTTAGGCTACAATTTATGGCACTGTTCTCTACAGTACTATCTATTGTACTGTTTCTAATGCTACGCTCAGGCCACTCAATGTTTCATTTTCTTTTTTTTCATATGCTGCTACTGCCAGTGTGTACCACTACTGCTACCAGCACAACAATGACATTGTATCCGTCGAGGATTCAAGTCAACAACCAACCTTAATCAACATTTGCAATACAGGCAGCCCTGTGGCTACCCCTATTCTCAAACACGAATCACAGGTAAGATAAGCATTTTGGAGAGGTAAAATAATGGGCTAGGACTGGGAGGAGAGCAGAGACTGACAGTACTACTAGTAAAGTATAGAAGTAGGGCTACTGAATTCACTAACTCTTTAACTTGCATTTTGGTACATTTCAGGACTAGATGTTTCATTCATGCTGGTAAGTTTGAAGAAACCAAACGTCCAGTAACCACCGCCAACCCCCACACAAACTAATATGAACGCGTATACTGTGTTTTGGTATGAAAAATATAATTATTAAGAAATATATATTATTGATGTTGTTGTCGTCACAAAAATAAAATAAATTACCCCAACTCACCCCCCCTCACTAACCAAACCAATGTTTAAAAATCCAAAAGTCCCCTTTCCCAAAAACCCAATTCCCACCCCCCCAACAAAGGGGCAAGGGACAGTCACTTCCTCCGGTTGCGTAGTGTGGACACATGGTGCTGCACGTCCCACAGCTCTTTGCGGAGGTCCCGGAGCTGGCGCTGATGTTTTTCGCCCAACCGCTCCAGGTATTCCACTCTTTTATGGAGCCGGCGCTGACGTACCATCCAGGATCTGGGGGCGGGGTGGCAGCTGATTTTGTTGCTGCAGTGCGGCGGTGGCAGGAGGCTGTCGGGCCACGGCTTTGTTTGGCTGGAGGCTTCTGGCTGGTGGACCCGGGGGCACTGGAGGAGGATGTAGTGGTTGCTGTCTCCTCCTGCTCCCGAGCCCACAGCCACCGATACTCGGCACAAATAGCCTCCAGCTTACGGGTCCTGGCATGGACAGCTAACTCCTGCGGGTGAGCTTTTTTAGAGTAGCATCTATGAAGAAAGAAAGAAAAGTACTGTAGCCAATAGTCTTTAACATAAAGTTAAAATAATTCATTGGAAAGTTGACTCTCAGTAACACCAGCAAGTAGCAAACGCAGTATAACATTTTGGCATGTATCTTTCCGCCGTCTTTGTAAGAAAATGTTACATAACACATTTTGTATCACTGGGATTGAACAAAAGTAACGGTTTTAGGGAGGGTGTTACGCTTTTATATGTTTATTCCATTAAATGCTACACTTCTTATGACAACTGATGAATGCTTGCTTAACGTGCACCATATTTTTTAATTACAGAAAGAAGATTCCATTGCCCTTCTGCCAACAGGACGTTTCACCAACTACTAGTAAGTCATCACCAGCAGTACTTTAGGTACTTTAAAGAAGGTGGGGGCTCCCGCACAGTTATTCTAATAATTTCATGGGTCTGTTAACTATTATTAAGTTTGAGTAATACTAATTTCATTCATGGGAATGTTGTTTAAACTTTAACGTCATCTTCATCCATCACCATTGCTCGCTCCGAATACTACGCTATTAAAAATAAAGAAACCATGTTTTCATTTCCTAATTGAAAATAAAACTTTAAGACTAACAAACACTGTGTGGTTTTTGTTCACGAGTGAGTGAGCGGAAGGGTTTGAACTACTGCACTTGGCAGTCATGTTTCAGTGACTCAGATAGGCCAGGACTCGGCAGTAGTCTTCTTCTGTTCATCTGGGTCGTAAAATCATTGGTCGGACACACTAGCTAGTCGGTAAGGGGATTTGGGGTTCAACTTCTGTTCGGACTGAGGTATGTCGAAAGTCGAACTGCACCTATCATCAACAATGTCCTATTTTTCTTGTCCATACTTCTTTATGTGCAGAATAGTCCCTGAAACACTAGCGGTATGGGATGTGCTCCTCTCAGATCATAAAGGCAACTGCTACCTTTTACTTGGTGTAAACAATGACATTTTGTTGTTGGAAATTGTCAAAGCACTTACATTAAGAAGACAGGAATAGACAGCAAGGGCAACCCAGAGGACTGCACTCAGTGCCTAGAGCTATTGCTGGATCAGAGTTTTGTTTAACACCGTTTGCCGACTGGGCAAGCTTAGCTACCTACACAGACCGACTCATAATTGTAAATAGTAGTAGCACAGAGAGTGATGGTAGAGGCAGGATAAGAATGTAGAAAGTAGTCTAGATTAGAAGAAGATCAAAGACTATTTTTTAGAACATAGAATTAGGAAACAGTTTGTAATGAATAGGAGCTGTAAAAGTTAGAGAAGTATAAGTATTAATATAACAATAGAACAACTTACTGGGGCCAGCAGAAGAGCCTGCAAGGGACGGATCCTGTCCACCTTCTTCCACCGGAGTCTCAGTCGCCTTGCCCCTGGGAGGTGCTGATGATCATGAAATAAAGAAACACAACATGGATGATTATTTTTTTGAAATATTTGATTTCTTTCAACACAATCTAAAATTATCTCGAGGAAACAAATGAATAACAATTGCATCTGATCTGGTCAACTAGGAGGATAGTAGTACAGTATTGCAGGATTTGCAGACCGTCTAATAGGAAAGTTGTGTAATTCACTAACTACACCAACAACAAAAAGGTTCTACGACTGCCATCACTCAGCAGCACGAGACGTCGCGTGACAGACACAGTCCGTCATCATGATTGCAGACCACTAACAAATGTCCTATAACGAGTAATAAATAATATGCTCAACGTATCAATCCACCACTATCTCTTCAAAGTGGCAGCAGCAGGAGTACAAAGAAGGACTAGACTTGAGTCTACTGTCTCTAGCATTACGCAGTAATGCTCTCAAATGAGCAAAAAGTTGCAAACAAGTAAGCACTGTAGCAACGCCAATAACCAGGCGAGCACCTGCAATGACAGAAGCTATTTAAAAATTAATTTACCTGCAATGTAATCGAATCAGCAGCATTCGTACTCTTCTGGAAAAAAATATATTAGCAATATAACAGACCAGAAGAAAACAAAGTAGTTATTAACTAGCTACTCACCAAGGCCTGGGATCTCAAATCCTAGCAGGCGGAGCATGTCCTGCTCCAGGTCGAGGATGTCAGACCACCGGTGCGTCGCTTGCTGGTAGGTGCGCCGGACCCCAGACTCCCTATGCATGGCACGGCACACCTTCTCCCACAGCTGGCGATGCTCCCGGAGGCCATAACCGTAAGCAATCTTCCCACCTGCTACCACGGTCTTAGGGAGGTGTCGCTGAACATAAAACATCAAGGCGGACACCTCCACCTCAGAGAAGATCTCCCTGGCCTGGACTTGCTCCCCCTCAAACGCCTGCAAGGGAGCCAGCTACGGGGTGCTGGGCCCTTCCCCTTGCCCTTGTCCGCTCCCTTTTGCCAAGGTCCTGGGCACAAGAAGTAAAGAATAGTTTTGGAAATGAAATAAAATAGGAGAGAGAGCTAAACAAATAAAGTAGGTAATAAAGTAACAAAAAGTTGAAAAAAACACAAAATATAGATGAAGAAAAATAGAGAGATAGATAATATGCAAAAAAGTGCAAAAAAAACTTCAAACAAACAAAGGATGGCAAAGATTGAAGCTGGATAGAAAAAGCATGCTCAAAACCATAGCAATAAAAAGCAAGATGGCCGCACCCATAGAGGACCGCGTGGGTAAGTTCGCATGATATTTCCCCCGTGAGCACGCAAAAACGCCCACGCACAACGCGAGCATGCAGAAAGCCCCCGGAACCGTAAATACGCAACGATATCAAGATGGCCGCGCCCATGTAAGACTGCATGGGTAAGTTCGCGGTCGATGCGCTGCAAACGGACCGCGAATATGCAAAAAACCCCGCGAACACTCAAAAAAAAGAAATCCACAAATTCGCACGAATTTTGCGGATCGTGAATTCAATTTCTCGTAAATTCGCGGAACGCAAATTCGCAAATTTCACCCATACTTAGTGAAAATTATGGGGTGTCTATCTTGAACCTTGAGGAGGATATCGAGAGGTGGAATGCTCTCCCTCTATCGCTGTTGGGACGCATTTGGCGAATGAAAATGGTTGTTCTCCCACGCTTCCTATTCCTATTTAGTAACATCCCGATGGTCCTACTGAGCCACTTCTTCCATCAGCTACAATCATTAATGACCTGCCTTGCATGGGCCGGGAAACAACCCCGTGTAGCTTGGAAAATATTGGTGCGTCTGTACGGGATGAGAGGCCTGGCCCCCACAATAGCTCAGTGGTCCAGGGAAATGATGTTTTGCTGCATTCAGACGGAGCTATACAGCAATTTACTCCCCCGCCCAATAGGCTCAAAAACGACTGGTCCCTGTTCCTTGACAGTTGCCGTGCAGGAGCATTTGAGGAGGTTGAGGACCCTTCCAGTTTGTTGAGTGGAGCCCCCTTGACTGATACAGTAGATGCCACTACAGAAGCAGGCTCACTCTAGTTAGCTTCGGTTTGAGAGGGGTGAGGACCTTTGATGGGATGACACGAGGGTGCCCATTTGACATCGGGGAGATTGGTGTATCTTTTTGTGACATCTGTGCCACTGGAGGTTTGGTGTTGCAGTCTATAACCTGTTGTTCGATATATGGGTTGTTCCTGTGCCTGCATGCTACTGATTTTGCTCATTCTATGAACCCGAAGTGTATATCTGCTGCTCATGCTGATTGCCAACAATTGTGTCATATGCTTATGTTTTCTGCTGTGTTTTCCTCTTAAAATGATAATAAAATAGATTAATAAAAAAAACAAATTCTGACATGCAGACTGAAACATGCACTTTTAATACCAGCAGCAGACTTCCGTGGTGTGCAGTAGTTTTACTACAGTGATCTAATGAGCAACTAGAGTGCTAACATTCAGAATTTATGGACAAATGTGTGACATATCTGAATACCTTCTTGATGGAATCAAAGTAAAAACCTGGAAGCATTTCCTACTGATTAGACTGCAGTAAAACAGGAAATTAGGAAATTTCATAACAAATAAATCTCCCAGAGACAAAAGAAACCAGATGTAGCACAAATACCACCCACATGTAGCCCACATGTAGCCCAATGACAGAAGTGTGCAAAACACTTTTTATTTTTTGTGTTTTTGCAGTTTTATATATTGCAGACTTGTCAGGTATTGGATTGCTTTACATGAGCATTGGTTACATCACATGCAGCTCTGGAAGTAACACTACACCCTCTCCCCTAAGTGCAACATTTAATCACATGGTCAACTGGATAAAAAAAAAAGATAACAAATAATTAAAAGTGCTCAGAAAATATGTCCTCATTTTAGTTTTTTAGAGCACTAACCATAATTTTGATGCAACTACGCCCCTCTCAATTATGTAATTTCTAAAGGAAATGCTCTAGGTATTAAAGTTTTGATTATATCAAGATGACGTCAGGCGTTCCACACTTTTGTAATAAATATAGAAAGTTAGCAATCTAGTTGTTCATTAAGATACTGTTGAGAGGTAGAGGTCAGGGGCACGGACTTTGAAAATTGAAGGCAGGTAGGAGGGTGGAGAGGCAACAATTTGACCACACTGTGTAGGCAGGAAGGGCAGTGGACTGTTCCCATGAGGCACAGGGTCAAGGGTAATTTGCAAATGGCCATGTCTGAACTGGGGTGGTGTGGAGTGCAAAAAAACGATGGCTTTAGGCCCATATCTCTGTACTGGGCTGAATGTATGACATTGTTCTGCATTCTGTCCATCAATTGCTGTTTTTGCATTTGTCACCCCGAGTGGGATGGGTATGCTCAGACGTGAGTCCCATGCTCTCCACACCACTGGAGTCAAGCTATCCTGGCTGAAGAACACTGATAGCCAGAAACCGGTCCTAGGATGCTTGATTCCGGTCCAGTAAAAGACATGGCTTGGCAGTTCGGGCTGGACTGTTCCCATGATGCACAGGGTCAAGGCTGATTTGCATATGGCCATGTCTGAACTAGGGTGGTGTGGAGTGCAAAAAAACGATGGATTTCGGACCAGATCTCTGCACTGGGGCGAATGTATGACATTGTTCTGCATTCTGTCCCTCAATTGTTTTTTTTTTCATTTGTCACCCCGAGTGGGATGGGTATGCTCAGACGTGACTCCCATGCTCTTTACACCACTGGATTCAAGCTATCCTGGCTGAAGAAGGCTGATAGCCAGAAACCGGTCCTAGGATGCTTGATTCCGGTCCATGAAATACATGGCTTAGCAGTTCGGGCTGGACTGTTCCCATGAGGCACAAGGTCAAGGCTGTGTTTGCAGCACTGTCATCATTCCAGTTACTAGTGGTATTCTTATAAAATGACCTAGGCACCAACACAAGTACACGTAAAATATTCTGTGTATAATCCCTACAAATCTCTAAGCAGATACAAACTATTGGTTCACTCCATTAACTACTGTAGTACCCATGCAGCATAGGATACCTCCTGTCAGTCTCATGCAATACTTCAGTCACCCATCCAGCACTATGTTCTTATTGTATCAGTCTGCCAATACCTAAGCACTTATGGGGCAGATTTACAAGCACCCTGACCCACCAGTACGTCACTTTTTGTAACGTAATGATGGCGCCAGGCACTCCTTCATATTTACAAGGAAAGGAAAAGCCATCCTGCATGGTTTTTCCTCTCCTTGTAAATACGACCCCTTCATACACAGAACTTTGCGTTGAAGGGGAGTTCAATAGGTGTTGCTGTGGGTGTTCCCACGCAACACCCATAGAACAAGACACATCTCCAGATTCTTGAGAAATCGTAAATCTGGAGATCTGTGTGAATGCTGCGCCATCATAGAGTTGGTGTAGCAAGGCACAACAGGGAGAACTGTTTTCATTTCTCCTCATTTTTTCCTATTTCAATGCATGCTGCATTCCACAACATACATTGTAAGAGGAAAATGCCTTTACTGATTGTTTTTGTGCAGAAAGGTGTCCCTTCCTGCACAAAAACAATCTCCGCACGACACAGACATCCTTGCACTATGGTGCAAGGGTGCCTGTGTCACCGCATGGCTGCAGTTTGTGCAGCAGTGCAGAGGGAAGCACAGAGTTGCAACATATTCATGTACATATGTCACATCCCTGTGCTTTGGAAGTGCCACAGTGCAGTGCAGCTAAAGAGCTTGCAGTGTCACGCTGCAGTACTTCCTCATAAATCTTCACCTATAAATTCACCATACACTAGTAATGCATACTTTTAGTCAATCATGCTGTATATACATATATATTCAACCAAACTTTTACACATTACCTTGCAATTATAATTCTTTCTCTAACTAGATAAGGTAGTTCAGATAAGATTTCTTTTTTTCTTTTTTATTCTTTTGTATTTTTTTTTAACAATTTTTTATTTTTTTGGGTGTTTTTTCAAAAAAAGAACGAATAAAGCAGGAAACCTTTTGAATTACTTATCATTCCAAAAACAAAAATAAAAAAATTAACAACAATGGTTGCATTGCGCAGCACAAACTGCATCCACCGACAGCTCATCGAAGCATATACGGGTCTTACACTTCACGCAGTGTTGCTCGAGAAAGGCGAATTCTTGCCTAATGTCCATTGCAGGTGTTCCCGAGGACGCTCCAGATATACTTGCCACAGCAGGTGAGGGGTTCAAAGCAGCTCACCTCATTTCCTCCCGAGCAAGATTGAGAGGATGTGTGGTCCGGAGATGCTTGTACATAGAAGCAGTGCCATATATTTTTTTCACTGCCTCTTGACAGGACTCGGTCACAAATATTGCACGTCACCTTTCTCGCATTTACTTTCTCCTCTCCAGGTAGAAAAGTGAAGAATTTCCACACAACAGATTCCGGCCTCTGTGGACCTGGTGCCTCCTGCAAGAATTCTTCTTCAGAAGATACTTCCTCCTGCTGCTGCTGCTATCCAGATGACATTTTGTTTGATATTTTTGGAAAAACAGCAAAAAAACAAGCAAAAAGGGTCTTGTAGGCAAAGAGATGTCTCTCTAAAGATGCTCCAACAAGAATTATTAAAATGGGTGGGGTCCTTCAATGGTTACAGTGGGAAATGTTATGAACCAATGAACTCTTTTTTTTTGAGGTCACATGGCACCCGATGCGACTTCGTGACAATATATTTAAAAATAATATACGTTCATTTTAAGTACAAATGTAATATTTTTATATCTTAGATAATCTCTTGCCCTAATATGTATATTAAAGACACATACATATAATTTTAGAACATAATTTTTTTTGCGGGAGTCGTGCATCCAGCTTGCCCCAGCACGTATATGGCATCACGCGGAACCCGCCACAGCGCAAGCGTCACATACCGTAATGCGCATGTGTCGCGAATGCCCGGGAGCAGGAGTCGCGGACTGGCCACATACCAATTGCGCACATCACATAATATTAAATGTATATGATGTAACTGAAACACACTCAGCCGTCGCACATCATACGCGGATCCTTCACGACTTTTCTAAAATGGCGGCTAGAATCCGCACACTCACAGTGATGTGTACGCTTTGAGTGTACGACTCAGAGAAAAACTTGGAGAAAAAAAATTAATATAAATAAAGAAAAAAAGAAACAAAAAAATGAAACAATATTTCAGTTTGAATTAAAAAAAATTGCAATCTTCAGAAAAATATATAATGTTATTAAATGAATAAAGTATTTATAAATAAACAGTTGAAAAACTGTAGAAAATCAGTACAAAAAATAGGTATAACTACTATTACACTTAAAAATTAGCATTTAAAAAAGCTTTGAAATTCACTGAAAAAACCAAAGGTTTCAGAGACGTTATAGTTAGAAATTAGCATTTAAAAAAGCTTTGAAATTCACTGAAAAAAACATAGGTTTCAGAGACATTATATAGTTAGAAGCCAGCATTTAAAAAACCTTAGAAATTCACAGAAAAAACCATAGGTTTCAGGTGTCACACGGTTTGCAGTCAGTGAAACTCTCATGAGAAATGCAACATACAGTGGTAAAAGAAATCTACCAAGAACAGTGAACACTGTATGCATTTAAAAAATATATATTTTTATTGAATTTTTGTGTAGGCACACGTATGGCATTACACAGAGTACTAATACATATAATAATCAAATATTAGACAAATTATGAACAAAAATTTTAAAAAACAGTGTACTGATTGCGGTACAGAAAAAAAAAAAAGAAGAGAAACAACACAAGCCCTGTATAACAAATTGCCTCGATTTTCCAAACAAAA
Organism: Lissotriton vulgaris; assembly: GCF_964263255.1. Lineage (NCBI taxonomy): Eukaryota > Metazoa > Chordata > Amphibia > Caudata > Salamandridae > Lissotriton > Lissotriton vulgaris. The sequence goes on along the minus strand of NC_141691.1, from coordinate 2,055,037,529 downwards.
CATAACTTAAGGGGTTAAATCAATTATAATTTTCACTTATCCTCTCCTTCCATAGGTGGACTGGTTCCCATATTTTCCTGCCCAACCTCTTTGCCCTTCTACCCTTCCTAGCATAAATGCCTTTTTCCAAATTAAAAATCCCCAATAGCAGGGCAATCCATTGTTGTATTACTGGAGGTATTTTGTCTAGCCAGGCTCTGGCGATCAACAATCTATACACCGCCATTGCTATAAACAAAAATTCACGATGTACCTCACCATTGAACCCTCTAACCCCTAACATAATTACTGTTAGTGTTAGCGTCACATCCAACCCAAGTTTACGACCCAAGAAATCTTCCATACCTTTCAGCAAAGTTCGTAAGTGAGGGCATGAAGCAAAAATATGTATGCTATCGGCTGCTGGTTCGCTACAGCGTGGGCAGGTAATCCCTGTAGTTCATCCCCACTGTGCGATGCGAGCCGGAGTGTAGTAGAGTTGGTATAGAGTTTTATAATGTTGGGATTGAAGCGGAGCAGAGCAGAGGACAGAGTATCCTAATTCCAGAGAGTCCGAGAAGTATCGGCCCTGTATTCCTAATTTTTCTGCCCATTTATTTTCATATTTTTCAATATCGTCCACCTTCAACTCTACCAAGATAGCATAAAAACTACGAATAGAACACACCCCTCCCTGTTCTATAGCTTCCAAAATACTATTTTTAGCAAAACCTTCCGCTCCCCCTTTTTTCCTACTGAGAAAACTTCTGACCTGCAGATATTTAAAAAAACTCTGTCTAGTGATGATAAACTTTGCCACGAGGTCAGAGAATTGCAGTAACTTTGCGTCTAGGCCCAATAGATCCCCTATTTTTATGATTTCTTTTCTAGCCCATTCTGCCATAGTAGCATCAGCGAAGATTGAAGGTGGAAGGGATTTATTCCTATAGAGTCTTGTGTATCTGTTACATCTCCCCAGCCCATATTTTTTTGGTACGGCTGTCCAAATATTATGCGCCGCTAGAACAGTCTTAAACCGCGTACGCTTATAATATGAAGAGTCGGCACAGCTTAAGAAGGCATTCTCGGTTTCTGGACCCAACAAAATGGAGTATACCATAGTCAAGAAGGCATTAAGGGTTAAATCTACGCCACTCGCACCAATCAAACCCTGCATATATTGAAGAGCCGAAGCCCAGTAATATAATCTAAGATCTGGGACCCCCCACGCCCCCCTTGCCCTCGGTAAGGTCATGAATTTATAGGCCCGCCTGGTCTTTCCATGTGCCCAAATAAACGTATTCAAAATTGACTCAACCTTATTAAACCAGGAGATCTCGAAAATTAAGGGTATCGTTCTAAAAAAGTAAAGAAACTTAGGGAGTATAAGCATTTTAATTACGTTGGTTCGACCCACCAACGAGAGTCTGAGATTATTAATTCTAACCAGATCCAAACTTACTTTTGTCAATAAAGGGGACATGTTCCGTTCCACAACCGTCTCAAGTTTAGCCGATATTTCAACCCCTAGATAAACTGCCACCGGGACCACCCGTATATCGTCGCAGCTAACTAATGAATTCTTAATTATTTGTGTTTTGGTACTATTAAGCCTATATCCTGAGATTACGACAAATTTTTGGGCCTCCTGCTCTATTTCTTCAATTGCCATGGATTGGTCCAGGGTAATTATAGCGACATCATCTGCGTATGCCAACACATTAATTTGTAATCCATTCAAGCAAAGGGGGGGAATTCTAGGGTTAGAATTAAGATACCGTAAATAAGGGTCCATATAGAGTGCAAAGGGAAGAGGAGAACTCGGACAACCTTGCCGTGTCCCCCTTTTTATCTGTACCACAGACGTGAGTTCTCTGTTGATCTTAATTCTAGCTGTTGGTGCCTTGTATAGAACCTGGATTGCTCTAATATAACCTTCACCTAGGCCAAGGTGCCTCATTATTTCCCATAGGTATCCCCAGGCGACCCTGTCAAAAGCCTTCTCGGCCTCAAGAAATAAAGCTGCGACAGGGCCGCCCGAGACCTCCATGGCGTCAAAGGAAGTAATCACTGTTCTGACATGTTCTGTGGTGCCTTTCCCCGGGATGAACCCATGTTGGACTGGGGAGACCAGCTTCTCTATGACTGCTGCCAATCTTGTTGCCAAAATTTTCGAGTATAGCTTCACATCAGCGTTCATTAAAGCTATAGGTCTTTATGACGCAGGAGCTGTGGGAGGTTTGCCTTTTTTCAGAATAACTATAACTTTGGTGCCCCCCCAGGAGTCTGGAATCGAAACACCCCTCTGAGCTTGAATGAGCATGTCCATTAACTCCAACCTAAAGGCCACCAGAAATGTTTTATAGAACTCCACAGGAATCTGGTCTGGGCCTGCAGCCTTTGATGATGGGAGGTCTGATAGGGCTATTGTTAGTTCTTCTAATGTTATACTAGATTCCAGTTTTTCCCTTTCAGCTACCTCTAGCTCGGCCAATTGAAGATTTCCTAAATAGTCCCTAGTTCTTTCGTCACTCTCCTCCTCTTCCACGTCATATAATTCTGAATAAAATTTCCTAAACTCTTCTCTTATGCCTGCAGGGTCTGAAATCAGATTGCCTAATCCATCTTTTATATTCTTGATATCCCCTGCAGCAATCTTCTGCCTCGTTCTAACAGCAAGAATATGCCCCACTCTCTCACTCAGCTCACAAGCCTGTTCCTTCCTTGCCAAGTAATGTGCTGCTATTTTATTAGCAATATTTTCCGCTATTTCAGCCTTTAATACCACAATTTCCAACAGCTGTTGATCCAGGGGGCATCCATTCACATTTAACCTACCCAGCTCTTCCTCTGCGGCTAAAAGAGAGTTAACTTGCGGCTCTACCCTATCTCTTTCCACTTTCTGTCTAAACGTTGTAAAACTAAGTGTCTCTCCCGTTATCCCTGCTTTAAACTCGTCCCATGCATTACCAATACTGGTACTCCCCTTGTTGATACTCCAGAATTCCTTAATCCAGATATCCATGTGCCTACAATAACCTTCATCTTTTAGGAGAGCTCTCTCGAATGTCCAGCTATATAATTTCCTTGTTATCCCGCTTAAGCTAACTGACAGGATTAGGGGGTTGTGGTCTGAGACCAGGTGGGGCAGTTTCCTAACTTGTGAGCTTGCAAGTAAGGAGTTGGTAATCAAGAAGTAGTCCAGTCTTACCGGTATTCTATGTGGAGCAGAAAAAAATGTGTTGCCATCCACCTGAGGGTAGAGATTGGCCCAGACATCAGACAAAGCATTGTGTATTGCCATATCTACTACCGCCCTGTGCACCCTCTTCTTCCTCCCACTATACCCCTGTCTATCTTGTAGCTCAACACCAGAAGGACGATTAATATTAAAGTCCCCGCAGCATATAACGGGCTCGGGCCAGGTTGGTAGCTCTTGATCCAAGAAGTCAAATATGTTGGGGTCATCGTCTGTCGAGTCGTACACAGAGACCAAGGTAAACTTAAGTTTAAAGTATTTTATTCATCAAGACATACCAAGACAAGAATATATTATCATGAAGCGACCTGTAAGGACGGGTGAAGCCCCATCCCTGATAAAGAGCTGTTAGGCGCAGTCCGTTTGTGTTGATCGAACACAGCAGTATAAGGAATGCACTATCATAGTATGAAATGACATTTCCATTGCAAACACCCCTCCAAACCCCAACTTTCAACACCCTTAACTCAAGCCCCCCAACCTCCCCACCCTTCGTCCAGTGCACAAGCCCCACCAGAAGCGTATATCAAAGCCTCCTCACACAGGGAAAGTGAGGCACATATCTAATCATTGATCTGGCGTTGCTGGGCTCGTGAGCCGCATGAGGCGGAGGTATTTGGGACAGGTAAGCTCCCTAAACTCTGTGAGCAGTAAGGAATGAAACGGTTGCCAGAGTTCGTTGAATTGCGCTATGTCCCCAGCCACCATGAGGGACAATTTCTCCATACCCAGCACGTGCCACAGTCTATGAAGCCAGCCCGTGGTGGTGGGTATTGTGGTGGTGCGCCAGTGTATCAGAATGTTCTGGACTGCCGAGCCCAGGGCAATGGCTATTTGCCTACCTCTGCGGGATTTAAGGGGATACATCAGTCCATTCGGAAGCCCCAGCAGGGTGTATGCAGGGAAGCGCGGGAGCTCGATGCCAAAATGAGAGTCTATTTCATCCAGTACTTCCTTCCAATAGGCTTCTAAGAGAGGGCAATCCCATAGGATGTGTGCGAGTGTACCCCGGTGCCTGCACCCTCGCCAACACGTGTCCTCCCTACTACGGTCAATTTCGTGAATCCGCTCAGGTGTGTAGTACCAGTAGGTGGAGACCCTAGTCAATGTGTCAGTGAGGCCCATGTGATATGCCGAGTGCCGCGCTCTATAGGAGATGTGCTCCCACTCCCTAGGGCTTAACGTCCTCCCCAACTCTCGCTCCCAGCATTCCCTCCCCAGGTTATAGAGGTGCGTTGAAGGCCGTTGCAAAAACCTGAGGAGGTCTGTGATCAGTTTCGAGTCTGACGCACGTGATAAGAGCCATTTTTCGTACGGTGTAAAATGTCTGTCGGCTGTCTCCCTCACCTGTGGTTGAAGAGCCCAGTGGCGCGCTTGCATGTAACGGTGCCTCTCAGCCTCGGGGAGGGAAAACTCCTGATGAAACTGCGGGAAGGGGACCACCCCCTCTGGGCCATACATGTGACACAGAGCTCTACACCCCGTCTGCCTCCAGTGTGTGAATGCCCCTTTTTCCATTCCTGGGGTAAAGTCCGGGTTGTCCACTAACAGCGTAAGCGAGGACGGGAACAATGTGAGTTCATACTTGATGCAAGTAGCATCCCAGACCCTCAGAGGCACCCTAGTAACAAAAGAGGCGTACAGATTCATAGGCTGGTGAGACCGGTGCAGAAACGGTACCTCCTGCAGGGGTCTACCCGCCACCGCCTGGTCCTGGAAAAGCCAGTGCTTATCAGACTCCCACCTACACCATTCCACGAAATACCGCAGCTGCGCTGCCTGGAAGTACTTACGGAAGTCAGGTATTCCCTAGCCTCCCGCCTCAGGGGCCAGAAGAAATCCGACTGCAATTGCGGGATCCACCCGACCGGCGGCTGGAGCGGTAGAGCCCGGAACAAGTAAAGAACCTGAGGTAAGACCGTCATTTTAATGGCAGCAATCCTGCCCAACCAAGAGAGGGTGCCGCGGTTCCATTGACTTAATTCCTCCCTGACCTTCGCACCCAGGGCCATGTATTTGGCCGAGACCATAGCCGGTAGTGTGGGGGCTATCCTGATTCCTAGATAGGGTACCGCCTCTGATGACCAGAGCATGGGAAATCTGTTCTGTAGGTGCGTCCTAGTGGCCGGCTCAAGGGAGATATCTAGAGCCACTGACTTCCCCATATTCATCTTAAACTCCACGACCACGCCAAAGGAATCCAGCTCCTCGATGCAGGCCGGCAAGGCTGTCCGGGGCTCAGCCAGCGAGAAGATAACATCGTCAGCATAGAGGCTGATAGCGTGCGTGAAGCCTCCCACCCGTATCCCTGTTACCACCGGGTTGTCACGGACCCTTTGATGCGAACGGCTCCATGTACAGGGCAAAGAGCAAGGGCGAAAGCGGGCACCCCTGCCTAGTGCCCCGTTCATTGTTAAAGGCCCTAGAGTTGTACCCGTTCACTCGGACCACGGCCGTCGGCTGCCTGTAGCAGTTGAGGATCATGGAGCGGAACTTTTCCCCTATGCCCACCTTCACCAGCACTCGTTCCAAGAAAGGCCAATGCACCCGGTCGAACGCCTTCTCCGCGTCCACAGCTAGCAGCATTCTTTCCCCCGGAATCCGGGATGCTTTCTCTATCAGGTGGACCACTCGTTTCGTATTGTCGACCGTTTGCCTCCCCGGGACAAAACCAGCTTGATCAGGATCGATAAGACCGGGCAGGTGAGGGGCCAACCGACTGGCCAAGATCCCTGTGTAGAGTTTTAAGTCCACGTTCAGAAGGGATATCGGTTTGTAAGACCCACAGTGCTTCGGATCCTTCCCTGGTTTGGGAATGACAGTAATGGACGCCCGTAGGAGGTCAGGCGGAATGGCCCCGGTTCCGCGAACGAGTTAAAAAGCTGGGTAAGGATAGGGGCTAGCAACGTGCAAAATGTTTTATAAAAAAGCGCGGTGTACCCATCCGGGCCCGGCGCCTTACCGTGTTTAAGCCTGGCAATAGCAGACACCACCTCCTCTATTCTAATATCCCGATTCAGGTGTTCCGCCTGCAAAGGAGCCAGGGAGGGCAAGGCGACCGAATCCAGATAGGAGACCATGGCCGCCTCATTTGGTGGTTCACTAGTGTAAAGATCTGCGTAAAACCCGCGTAACACGGCCGAGATATGAGCATCTTCCGTTTCCGCCGCACCTGCAGGGTCAAAAATCTCCCGCACCAGCTGACTCTGGCGTGCCGCTCGGAGCCGATTGGCCAGTAACTTGCCACAACGGTCTCCTCCTGTGTAAAAGGCGTGGCGCAGCCGGAGTGCCGCGTACTCCGCCCGATCCAAATCAAGGGCGGCCAGAAGCTTTCTCGCTTCCTTGAGCTGCCGCCAAATTCGGGGCGCCCCCGTCCTGCGATGTATCAGTTCAAGCTCACGAACCTTATCAGTAAGTTCTTCCCTTTTGGCCCTTCGTTCCTTGTTTTCAGCTGCAGAGATCGCCAAAAATTCCCCCCTGAGGACTGCCTTCAGGGCCGCCCACTGTGTGGACCGGGTGGTGTCGGAGTTATCGTTGTGGGCCAAATAGTCCCGGATCGCATCCTCAATACGGTCCACCACCACTTTCCTGTGCAGCAGAGTATCTCGGAGGCGCCATGTCTTAGGAGGGTGAGCGGCCGGGGGCAAACACAGTGTGGCATCAACCGGAGCGTGGTCCGATAGAGACAGCACACCCATTTCCGACCCCGAGACCATCGCCTGCACCGGAGACGTAACCAAGAGGTGATCGAGCCTCGCATACGTCTTGTGTGCGTGGGAATAATATGAGTAGTCTCTGTCTGTGGGGTGCATATGTCGCCAAAGGTCAAGAAGGTCTACCTCCGCCAGACGTGCCTTACACCCGGCGGAGAATTCCCTGGCCTGCGTGGAGCGCTGAGCCGATCTGTCCACAGCAGAGTCGAAAACCATATTGAAATCTCCTCCGAGAATAATATGTCTGTCTGGCAAGGCAGTTATATCCTCAACCGTTGACTGCAGGAACCGTTCCTGTTGATCATTAGGGCTATAAAGGGACCCAATTGTGAAGGTAAGCCCCCCAATCCTGAACCTGTGTGCCAACAATCTGCCCTTCTTTTCGGAGAACTTATGAAGATGTTCCCCCTTAAAGTGTCTTGCCACCAGAATCGCCACCCCTGCTGTCTTAGTGGTGCAAGAGGAAAAGAATTGGACGGGGAACTTATGTGAGCGTAGTCTATGTGTGTCCTGTAACAGCAGGTGCGTCTCCTGAAGGAGGCATATGTCCGCATGAGTGTTCTCCAGGAGGGAAAGCACCGCCCGTCGTTTGACAGGATTATTCAAACCCCGGACATTCAGGGTCACAACCTTAAAGGAGGAAGGAGGAATAAAGGATTATGTATGTGAAAGCGTAACATCCCTGTCCAGGTGCGGTGAGAGGCATGAACACCCACCACAGTGTCAGAGGCAGAAAGGCAAGGAAGAAACAATACAAGGGCACGCAGCTTCCCCAGCCAGATAAACGAAGATATGTGGATGACTCCAGTGTATTCAGTAGCTGCACAGTGCGGTGGATGGCCTCCTCCCCTCTCCCCGCAAGCACCCAGCGACCCCCTCTGGCCCAGACAAGGTGAATGAAGGCCGCTAGAACAGCTAGTACCTGCATGGTGCACTGGACGACCCCCCTCCCTTCGCCCGGAACTCCCAGTCCCCAACAAAACCCCCCCCACAATCCCTCCCCCACCTCCCTCTTCCCCCAAACTGTTCCAAAGGTACCATTGTCCCAGTCCGGTCCATAACGGACAAGGCCGTGGAAAACACAGAAGTGGACATCCAGTCACTACGCAACTACCCGCTCCCCCCCCCCCCCGGGGCCCCCAAACCTGCGGCAACTTAGAAGCGATGTTGATCTCCCCCCGGAGTTCTTCTCAGGCAGTCAGTGCGACCTCACCGGACGCTGTGTCTCTGGCACCCCTCTCACTGCGCTATCCATGTCTGCTCGAATAGAAGGCGAGTCCGGTCTTGCAAAGGGGGTGGAGGGTCTACGAACAGGGACCGACTGCCAGCCATCTCTAGTGACACGTCGACGGCGAGGGGTGGGTGCGTCTTCATCCGTTGCAGTGATTCCCAGCACCGCGCAGATGTCTTGAAGGGAGCGCAGCTGATGCAAAGTTCCATTCCAGCGGAAGATGAGGCAGAAGGGATGGCCCCATGAATACTGAGTGTCATGCTCCCGTAGGAAGTCAGTCGCTATCTTAAAAGCCTTGCGTTTCTGCAGCGTGATTGCTGAAAGATCTTGGAAGAGGGCCACGCGGTGACCCCTAAATTCCAGGGATGGCTTGGCTCGGGCTTCACGGAGGATCCTCTGTTTTAAGGGGTAATCCGGCAGGAAGGTCAGGAGATCAGGAGGAGGCGATGAGGATCAGCGCCGCAAGCCCACTCTATGCGCCCTGTCTATCCTGACAAGAAAGTCAGTTGGCTCACCCAGTATCTCCCGGAACAGGTCTCTCGGGTAGCCAGCTGCGTCCTCCCCCTCTTCTCCGAAAGTAACACCCCGGACCCGAATGTTGTTTCTCCGGGACCGGTTCTCAAGGTCCTCTGCGTGTGATTGAAGATAAATGTGTTGGTCCCGCAGCGCATCACTTCTTGCTGGAGCTGCGTAATCTCTTCGTCTCGGGCGTGTCCAGCTTCCTCCACGGAGGTCACCCTTTCGCCCAGGCCATCAACCTCCCTCCGCACCTCTCGAACCTCCCCAGCCACCTCCTGCTTCAGCGTTTGAAAGTCCTCTCACAGGGAGCTGAAGAGCAATTCAAGAAAAGACCTGGTGACCGGCGGTTCTCCACCGCTCGCCCCCTGGGAGCCGCTTGATTGGCCTGGGGAATGCTGTCCCCAATCTTGCCTCGTATTGCTTCTGCTGAACATGTCCGGCAGGGCATGATCCCCCTTCTTGTTCCCCTTGTTGCCGGCCATTCTGCGCGGCGTAGCGCACTCCTTGGCTACCTGCAGAGACACTGAGTGGCCGCAGCCCTTCGCCGCACTCTCGGGGCATGAAGGACTGGGTTTTTCTAAGACCCAGCGGTGCCAGGGATAACACCTAAAACCTTCGTGGGTAACCTGTTCCGGCGTACAAATGACAGAGACACGGGACACTTCCTTCGGCGTCAAAGATTCGAGGTTTATTACTGCAGGGAACACAGAAGTCACAGGAAGTACAACACGTGTAGGTTCGAGGAGACTGTTTCAACTTGTATCTGTGGGTCGCTCCTTTTATACAGTTTTCAAGCATAGGATAACATGGTGCACAAAGGATTACAACTTGGTTCCCATCGTAAAGATCATGAGGGGTCGCTTTCATGTATTCAGAGCCCGTAACATGATTACAGTAACATTTGGCAGTTCCCAACTGTAAAAATACATCTTCCCACCATTAGTACATTCCATTCAGTAGTAAACGAATCGAGGAAAGGACAGAAACAGGTGCAGAGGAAGACGAGGACAAGGAACAGATCGAAGAGGGTGTAAAAGGGGTGTTACCAGGAAAACACGAGTTGCAGGCATCAAAGGGGACGTGCCTAATGAATGCACAACTGAGACAATAGACCGGCACGGCAAGATGAGCCTCGAGCGGGGCCATCTGATTTACAGTGTCATCCCCCTCATCATAAATACACCTTCAAAGGAAACGTGTCTTCCGCAAGAGTTTGGGAATCCCAGGGTCGCGAAGCGGACAGCGTCCGTTCGCTGGCTACTTGAGGGCAAGAAACAAAATGGATGCCGTATCTAAGATGGAACCCGTGGGTTCAGATGAAGAAACCCACGAAACAGACGAACGGTTTAGGCTAGCCCAGCGAAAACGCGTACACCCACTAAACTCGTCATTTGCGGTTCATAGATACCAGACTCGACCATATTCGTGCGAGTCGAAAACACCACTTACAATTGTCACGGAACCTCAGACGCTCCTTTTGCCCTCATGTAGGCAAGCACTAGTCGGAATCATAATCGATTTCGATATTCATCAGACCATAGATGCTGTTGCAACATAACTCTATCCATCAGAGTTCCTTTGGTAACAGGCGGCTGTCTTATACACGTTGTAGCACAGAGGCCACATAAGGCAGGACCACACTGCACACAAAGGCAACACGTGAACAGGAATGCTACAACAACCCCAATGATCATCAGAATCTTCCAACCCCAAGTCGACATTAGGCCCCAAAACCACCCGAGAAGCGTCCAATCCCCTACGTCCACGTGTATGGACTCAGAGATCTTATGCAATTTCGAGATGGCTTGATAGACAGTCGGAGCGTTGTCTGGAATGAATATACAACAACTCGAATGGATCACCTTACATACTCCACCTCGATCTGCTAAGACAACGTCTAAAACCATACGATTTTGTAACGTCATAAGCCTATCCGCCTGAAGCTCTGCTGTAATGTTGCCAAGGGCACTGGCAGTGATATTAGCAGTCGATTCCACCACTCGAGTCAACTGTCTCAGGTTCCTACTATTAACCATAGGTCCCCAAAACGGAAAGAAACCTTTGAAAAAGTCTCCTGCCTCTTGACCGGCAGTGTCTTCTTTGCTAATCACGCCCCTCACAACTCTAGTCTTGTGGTAATCTGAGGCAACCGTAAACGTCGGTGGCAACAAGTTTGCAATATAACAGGTGCCCGCGAAGTCCAGGGGCAACCATGTATACGCACGGTCGTAACAGACAAAGTACGTACCCTTGGCAGTCAGGAGAACAGGGGAAGAGAGCATTGGTAAGACATACGTCTCAGAGCAAGCACTCTCTCCAAGGTGAGCTCTCGGGCTTCGGCCACGGCCTTTCAGACAGAAATTACCAAGGTGGGGTACGATCCATATTGGAAACGAACTTCTAAGCTGTCTTTCGCCCACGAGCGCACTGTACTCAACCTCACTCAAATCCCTATAAGCTCGCACCTCTTCCTCTGGGATGAGCGACGGCTCATAGATATCCCTATCTAAATCATCAATCGCTATTGCCAAAGGCTTATGGTACGGACCGGGACCAAAGTGGGGAGAACGTGGCTCTCGATTGGGGTAAGAATCTAGTGCACTTCGAAACATTGTTTGGAATGCTCGAGCTGAACCCTGGGAACTATAAGGAAGAACCAGGTATGGAATTCCCTTATCCGTGGTATGTGGCATTAACCCAGACCCCCAACAATTGGTAGTGTTCACCACTAACTGATGCTGATGAAGGAGCTGAACGAAGGAATTGTTCATGAATTCCGCACGTCTAACCTGCTCGTGTTGGGGTAGGATGTGGAAGGAATGAGGAGAAACAGTGGAGGTAGGTTTAGGTTCAGAAGAAGAGGTAGGTGAGGCAGTAGGCAACAAGGACTGTATCATGTAATACACCCCACCCACCAGCAACGAGGAAACAGTTAAGAATAAGAAGAACATCTGAAACATGAAACATTTTGTATGGGCAATTCTGCGCAACTCGAATCTATGGGCCTGAGCCTTTTCCAAGTCCGACAGCTGTACGAAAGCCATCCTCTAAAACCGTCCGCAACGTTCTTGACGCACTTCGTTCTGTGTAGCAGTAGTCAATCCCCAGGAGTTCCTAGGAATCGACGGTCTTCAACCTAGTGTCAAGACCTACTAACCAGAAGGAAGTACCCGCGCGGCCTTACGGTCCACCCGGATGCAAGGTATTTTAATCAATAATATGTACAAAATCTGCTAGCTGTGGAAGCAAAAACACATGTGGAAAAGACTCAAATTTACAGAAATCACAATCATACAGGTATGTTCAACTGGTCAGTGATGATGGGGTAACGTGGATGTCCGGGGAGAGAGCAAAAATGCTTTTATTAGTCTCTAGTACTAGATCGAAGAAAATATCGGCTTCTCCCAGGACGTGTCTGTTCGTCAAACAACTGATCCAACGATGAAACAGAGTTCTGTTGATCAGTCAATTGTTCAGATATTGAGTTTTGTGATGGCAAATGTTCGACAGTGTCGTTCTGCTGCACTGAGGTCTCTCCGACAGGCTGAGCGTCACTGAAAGGAACAAAGGTCGGCACAGTTTCGACTTCAGACGAGGCGATGCCCTTCCTCACCCACGGGTCTGCTGGTAAAGGTATAGGTACCTTTTTGGTATGGGTGGCATGCACCCAGTTCTTGCGCCCTTCCAAACGAACAGCAGTTCTCGTGGCAAGGAGCACTTGGTAGGGTCCCGTAAAACGAGGCTCAAGGTTGTGCTTCCGGGCAAAATTCCTCGTCACCACCCAATCTCCGGGCTGGAGCTGGTGGCCTGGACCCTCCGTCTGCGTCGGCAGTGCTTCAAAGACCTGTTGGTGAATTAACCTCAGTTTAGCAGTCAGATCATGAAGATAATCGATCAACATTGGGTATTCAAGATCAGAGAACACACTGGGTCTAGGGACCCCCCAAACATTGGCAGGGCGGCCGAACACAATCTCATAGGGACTGAGCCCTACTCGGGAGTGTACAGTCGCCCTTTTTGACAGAAGAGCTAAGGGTAAAGCGTCAGGCCACGAGAGACCAGTCGTAGCCTGAATCTTCGCTAGTTTCAGTTTAAGGGTGCCATTATACCCTTCAACCAAACCTGCTGACTGGGGATGATTGGCGCTGTGGAATTTCTGTGTGATTCCAAGGCCCTTACACACACTCTTCATCACACTCCCCATAAACTCACTTCCGTTATCTGACCATACAATTCGTGGCATTCCATACCGAGGAAAGTATTCCTTCAGTAGGATTTTTGCAGTGGACAGAGCCGTGTTGTCTTTGAGAGGGTAGGCTTCAATCCACCGGGAGAATGCGCAAACCACAACTAAAACGTACTTTAGGTTATTGCATCGCTCCATATCGATGAAGTCTAGCTGGATGACCTCAAAGGGACATGAAGGGGGAGCAAAATGGCCAGGAGGTGTAGGAGTTCCCTTACCAGGATTGTACATCATACATATCATGCAATTCTTAACCAATCTCTCAGCACACTTAGTAATACCATCATTCTTCCATACAGGGGACAACAACTTACAAATACCTTTCGCACTAATATGTGCCAACCCGTGTGCCATCGTCACAACAGCCAGCACATATGCATCCGGCAACATCCACCTCTTATGTTCCGACAAATCAATCCAGCAGCCATTTGCATCCAACTTTCCCGTACTCTCCTTCCACTTCGTTTTTTCAGTCTCGGTGGCCTCATTCTGAATCGCTTTCACGCTCTCGATAGTGTCTTCACACATACCGTTTCTGTAGGCCACCTTACCGAACTCGTCACATACATTCTAGTGCTAAGATTCCGGGCAGTCTCCTTAGCAGTCTCATCCGCAAACGCATTGCCACGACCAACATCATCCGTCACCTTACGGTGTGCACTACATTTAACAATCGCCACCTGCTCGGGCAATGTAAGTGCATCCAAAAGATCATTCACAAGCTGTCCATGCTGAATCTTCGTACCATGCGACGTCATAAAACCTCTCTCTCTCCACAATCGTCCAAAACTGTGCGCAACACCAAAAGCATACTGGCTGTCAGTAAACACATTCACCCGCTTCCCTTTCGACAAAACACACGCGCTTGTCAAGGCAATCAGCTCTGCCGCCTGCGCAGAATTCTGATTCAGTCTCGCAGTCTCCACAACCGTACTCAAAGTTACCACAGCATACGCAGTCGTTACATCACCATTCGGCAACTTAAAACACGAACCATCCACATACAGGGTCCCATCAGGGTTTTCCAAAGGAGTGTTTTTTAGGTCAACACAACCTTTTGTTTCCTCCTCAGTCCGTAAGTAGCAGTCATGAGGTGCTACTTCGTCTGATTCCATACTGATTGGCAACAAAGTCGCCGGGTTCAGGACATTACAACGTTTTATTTGAATGTGACTTGCCAAAAGCGTCAACTCATAACCAGACAACCTTGCGCTCGTCAGATGCTGAGTTTTCGTGCGATTGAGTGTCAACTGCGTGCGGAACCATCACCGTAAGCATATTATCCATGACCAATCCTGCAGATTGTCGGATGGACACCGCCGCTGCCGCTGTTGCTCTCAAACAACTCGGCAATGCTCTTGCTACTGGGTCCAAGGTCGAGGAAAAATATGCACATGGACGCTGCTTACCACCGAACTGTTGGGTTAAGACACTCAACGCACAACCTTCCCTCTCGTGAACGTATAGTGTAAACGGCTTACTGTAGTCAGGGGTACCTAACACAGGAGCCGAACACAACGCGTCACGTAATTCAGAAAAACCTTTCTGACATTCTTCCGTCCATGGTAAAGGAGTTGGGACATCCTTGCACGTAAGAGCTACCAATGGTTTCGCTAGCAATGAAAAATTTGGAATCCATTGCCTGCAGTATGACGTGATACCTAAAAAGGCACGCACATCTCTCTGAGTTGTTGGCACAGTCATTCGGGCAATTGCCGCAATTCTCTCTGGGGTCAACCTTCTTCCCTCCTTTGACAATAAGTGACCTAAATAGGTTACTTCTTGGCAACAATATTGCAGTTTAGAAGGTGACACCTTGTGATGTAAGTCACAGAGATGCTGCAACAACGACACCGTAGCAATTTTGCATATGTCCTGAGTATCTGCAGCCACCAATAGGTCGTCGACATATTGGATCAAGGCCGCACCGGCCGGCAACACAAACGCATCAAGTTGGCTCTTCAAGGCTTGACTGTATATTGATGGACTTTCACAGTAGCCCTGGGGAGCACGTTTAAACCTAAAGCTGCGGCCACCAAGAGAGAAACCGAAAAGGTCTCTACTCTCCTTAGCAATCGGAATGCTGAAGAACGTATTCTTCAGATCGATCACTGAGAACCAAGATGCAGAGGCTGGAATCAGAGTCAGTAGAGCCGTAATGTCAGGCACCACAGGGAACTGAGGAATCACAATTTTATTTACCTCCCGTAAATCGATAACAAAACGATAAACAGGAGGCTTTGATGGATCAGTACGCTTCAGAATGGGCAGTACAGGACTATTGCACACGTTTCCCCGAGTCTCCTCAATGACGTCTTTTTCAATCAAATCGTAGATTATTGCTAATAATGCTCGCTCTCCATCAAGGGAGATACGATACTGGGGAATACGTGGCAAACGCACATTAGATTTCAAGTGTACAACATAAGGGGAGATATCAAGCAGGCCCACGTCATTGGGACCTGTCGCCCACAAAGATGCAGGAAGAGAACTCAATTCCGGTGGAAGCTTATCGAGAGACAAGTACATAGGAGAGATAACTCTCTCACCTAAAGTAAGCTTTACTCTCGCAGGAAGAACAATACAAAGTCGCATACAGACGTTTTAGCAGATCCAGGCCCAAAAGATTTTCACCACAACCAGTAGTCAAAATCAAAGGAGCCTTCAGCTCACGAGGCCCAATTGCAAGAGGCAAAGGGCGCGAAACTGGATTGCTAACAGGGGCGCCAGAGAATCCAACGGAAACATTTGTTAAGCCAGACAAAGGTGCGCCAGGGAGTTTCGAATGCATGATGGAACTTTTCGCTGCACCAGTGTCCAACAGAAAAGGCTCAACGACGCCCGAGGTGGCAACTGCGACGTAAGGCCCTCTCTGATCAACCGGAACTGATACTACTCCCTCTCCTTGTCTATGGCTGTCCTAGTAATTACTGTCGTCAGTGCCCTGATCGACGTAATAATCGTCCACATTGTACTGCGCAGATCTTCCTTGCGATGATCCACGCTGATCGAAACAATTATTAGAGTCTGAAGAATTATCAGAACGATCATTTTGAGCACCGCGGCCTCTACCACGTGATGGTTGTTGAGGACCACTACGACCTCCTCTGGATGAATTACCACTATTGCGATCACGTAAAACTGGACAATCAAATTTCAAATGACCCTCTCCCCTACAATAGGTACACTGATTGTACCCCAATGAAGATCTCTGCGAAGAGGAGTCATTTCGTGATTGCGACCTATTCGATTGAGACTGCGATCGATTCCGCTGTTGCGAATCATTCTGATTCGAACGTGGAGGATACGCTTGTTGCAACAACACTTTAGTTTTGAGCTCTTTTGTCTTTTTATCGGCACGATCATTCTCCTCTTTCTCCCTATTTTCATAATATTGTGCCGTAGCCAATATTTGAGAAGACGTGGAAACAGCCCACGCACTCTCTGAATTCTTTAACTTGTTGCTTAAGTCTGGCAATAAGTTTGACACAAATTTGTCCACAAACAATCTCTGACCACCCTCAGTACCCATATCCTGACCACTATGATCGATGAATGCCTCCTCGAATCTCGTAAAGAAATCAGAGACACTCTCGTCCTTCTTTTGTTTGCAAGCGGACAACTTGTCCGCTTGCAAACAAAAGTGTTTTCATAAGAGTAATTATTCTCTGAGGAAGATCTGTAATGAGCTGGTCAGGCTTAGCCCCGCCGACTTGTAAGTCATCTGCAGCTCTAAGTGCCGCCCAGTCACCACCTAATACTGCTGCATGGTCTTGCTGACGAATCTTCGCCCATACCGGTTGCGGTACTACGTTACCGAACAACATATCGATATCGGCAAGATTCATTATCGTAGCATCCACTAACTGCAACAATTCCTTATAGTACCCTGCTGGATTTTTACGAGGATCAGGTAGCGATTGTTTTACTTGCAAAACTTCTGACCGTTTCCATGGAAGATGTATCCACACTCTCTGGAAATGTGGCAAGATCGGTGGAGCTTGAGCAGCATCACCCAGCATCCACACTGGTGGAACTTCGCGCATAGGATACTGACCAGGCGCTGCTAGCGGTCCCTCAATGTCTTCTACAAACAATGCCCGAGGCATTATAGAAGGACAAAAAGATAATAACTGCTCGACAGCACGTCGAACATTGCTACCCATCATTATTCCACTTGCAAACTGGAGCTGAAGATTAGATAAGGCAGTCAATACATCATCAGATGCATCCACCTATATTTGATCACGCAAAAGCTTGCACATTTCCTCAAACACAAACTTCTGTGTCGGTATGTTGAATTGAGAAAACGTATCAAGTACTACACGTGGAGGATTCCTAAGAGGGTATCTAATCCAACCCATCGCCGTATTATATAGCGAATCACGCTCCCTACTACCAGGAAGCTGACTTCGTCTTTGGGGACCTTCAGAACCAGCGGACTCAAGAACTGGTCCAAGAGAATCGAAGAAGTTAGCAGCAACAGAAGGAACACGACGTCGAGCAGATGGGGTAGTAGAGTAACACACCGGGGTAACAAGAGAAGTGTCGGGAACAGAAGGGACAGCAGGAGTAATCAGAACAGTAGGAGTAGCAGGAGCAGGAGTATGAGGAAGTACAAGCGGAGGAGCAGTAGGGACAGGAGCAGGCAAAGGAGCAGGAACAAGCGGAAGAACGGGTGCAGGTTGGGGAACAGGAGCAGGAACAGGAGCAGGAACAGGGACAGGGGAAACCACAGGAACTGCGGTACCCTGTGCATACGGAGGTGGTGACTTCATGAGATAGGACAACAAGGGGTCCTCTACTACGTCCTCCTTCTTATCCGTACCCGTCGGTAAAACGGGATAACACTTATCGACATTCATGCGCTGCAATCTATCGAAAACTTCCTTTTCCTTTTCCTCCTTATCTCGCTGAAACTGCTCTGCGTTTCTTACCGTTGTGACGATTCCTTCTCTCTTATTACGTTCAATCTGCTTGATTTCTTTCTGCTTGGCTTCTTTACGCCACAACCGAAAGGAATCAAACATGGCCGGCCTTGCTTTTCTTTGGAACAATTTAGCTTCAAGATTATCCAGAGTCGGAGCCTCAAAACTACCATGAGGTGGCCAACTAAGGACACCGTCATTTTTAGTGTAACGAACCCAACACTCATTGAATGTAATTGGACCTAATCCGTGTCGACTGTACAATTCGTAAGTTGGAGTTCCAACCGGAGGTATCGGACACGAGTCCTCCAGTCGGGAATCCGCACCACAACCTCTAAAGCAACTGAACAAAGTACTACGGCCTGGCATCATGCACACTAACCGAGTTTCACAAACTTCAAGGGTTATAGGAGTACAATGTCCCTGCAAATAGCAAAAACCCTCGGTTTTTGGCGACTGCAGACGTCAAATATCACAACAAAGAACGAAATACCAAGAACCACAAGTGCAATGAAACCATGCAACAACTGAGCACCCACAACAAAGGACTCTGGGAGCGACCCACAAATACTTAACTCAAAGATCAATGGCGTCACCAGGAAGGCCCGTCAATCGTCTCGCTGTACCAAGGTCTACGCCAGGCGCCAAAACAGGTCTACAGTCAGGGCAGCAGTCCGTCGCAGCCGTCAGGAGGCGGGAATCTTTGCGGGAAAAGTCGTCGGGCCGCTTGTTTCGACAACAGGATCGATGAAGCGGGGTGCACCTTCCCTCGGAGATTTCACACGAAGTTCCTCACGATCGTCGGGCTTTGGACCGGTACCACTGATGCAGCCCCACATTGGGCGCCAACTGAAGGACTGGGTTTTTCTAAGACCCAGCGGTGCCAGGGATAACATCTAAAACCTTCGTGGGTAACCTGTTCCGGCGTACAAATGACAGAGACACGGGACACTTCCTTCGGCGTCAAAGATTCGAGGTTTATTACTGCAGGGAACACAGAAGTCACAGGAAGTACAACACGTGTAGGTTCAAGGAGACTGTTTCAACTTGTATCTGTGGGTCGCTCCTTTTATACAGTTTTCAAGCATAGGATAACATGGTGCACAAAGGATTACAACTTGGTTCCCATCGTAAAGATCATGAGGGGTCGCTTTCATGTATTCAGAGCCCGGAACATGATTACAGTAACATTTGGCAGTTCCCAACTGTAAAAATACATCTTCCCACCATTAGTACATTCCATTCAGTAGTAAACGAATCGAGGAAAGGACAGAAACAGGTGCAGAGGAAGACGAGGACAAGGAACAGATCGAAGAGGGTGTAAAAGGGGTGGTACCAGGAAAACACGAGTTGCAGGGGACGTGCCTAATGAATGCACAACTGAGACAATAGACCGGCACGGCAAGATGAGCCTCGAGCGGGGCCATCTGCCTTACAGTGTCATCCCCCTCATCATAAAGACACCTTCAAAGGAAACGTGTCTTCCGCAAGAGTTTGGGAATCCCAGGGTCGCGAAGCGGACAGCGTCCGTTCGCTGGCTACTTGAGGGCAAGAAACAAAATGGATGCCGTATCTCAGATGGAACCCATGGGTTCAGATGAAGAAACCCACGAAACAGACGAACGGTTTAGGCTAGCACAGCGAAAACGCGTACACCCACTAAACTCGTCATTTGCGGTTCATAGATACTAGACTCGACCATATTCGTGCGAGTCGAAAACACCACTTACAATTGTCACGGAACCTCAGGCACCAGTCGATCGATCTGCACCACTCCCACGTATCCCCAGTGCTCCTGCTCCGTAGTCTGCGGTTAGCACACCTCGAAATCCGGCCAATCTCCGAGCCTTCTAGTCCACGTGCCAGGCCCACAGTGGTCCTCACCACCCCAACCGCAGGCAAAAAAGGCGTGGGTTCCCCAAGTACTCGGCGTGCCACTCCATTGTCACCATGCACCACACTCTGTATTGCCGGCCGCTTCTCAAATCAGCGCCACAACCAGGGGAACCCTGGCTTTCCAGGCCAAGTGTGAACAGTGTGCCCTCGTCCCCGGGGCAGTTGCGCAAGGGGGCAATCCAGGCCAGCCGCTCATCCGTCGCACCACCTCCCCTCTAATGCACCTGGAAGACCACTCGCCAGACTGGGGGTGCAGGTTCCGAGCCCCTCCCAAGCCACACTGGTCGGAGCGTCGATACGGTAGGCCAGGCTGTCTCCAGCGGCGGGAGAGTCAAGCAGGTCCCCCCACCTCAGCCAGTGAGGCCCGCCAGTCCAACCGCCATCCACAAGGCGATTCCGGAAGTGCAGGCCACAGCCGCGGCGTTGCGTAGTTTCACACGCCCGGCAGAGCCCCAGTCCTCAGTCGCCCTGCCGGCGCTCTCACTCCGCTGCTCGGGACATCCGCCGCTCGAGGGACAAAGCTCCACTCCCATCTTAGCTCCTCCTGCGGGGCACGGCTAGCCAAATGTGTCCCCAGGATTCTTCAGGCCCGTCGTGTAGGCCGCAGCCCCGGCCTCACGTAGTGCGCGGCGCCGGAGGCCCCACCCCAGTCCCTCCGCCACCTGGAGTCCGTCGATCGAAGCCACCGGGACCCTGCACCGGATCAGGTAAGCGCAATCTCCACTTTCAGGTAAGACCCGCAGCCTCGGGGCTCCTTCTGCACAAAGCTACAGGTACGCGGCGAACCGGCTCCACTACCGGCCCACGCCCAGGGCCGTCGATGCTCCCGGCAATGCCTCCGGGGTCGTCCAGCTACAGCTCCGGGGTTCGTTGTCACCCCTGGCGGCTTCACCAGAGTCTCCCTTCATCCCGTTGCATATTCGCAGCAACGTGGGGGGAGAACACCTTATGCAAGCGGCGTGAGGGCCCAGGTTCGGAGGAGCATACGGAGAGTGCGTCCACTCACTCCGCCATCTTGGCCATGCCCCCCAAGGTAAACTTAGACCCTCTAAAGCCCACCTCAATTATGACCCACCTCCCCCAAATATCCTCTTTTTCCTATAAACTGTACAATCTCTACCTTTCCCTAATACAGCTACACCACGGGTCTTTGAACCTTGTTTTGTGTATGCTAGTACATTAAAACCAACTGCTCTAACAAATATCCCTTTCCTCCCTCCACGTGAGTTTCTTGCAGGCAAATCAAAACTGGATACATTGATTTCAAGAAGGCTGATACGCGTAATCTCTTCTGTAAATCATTTAGACCGCAGACATTCACTGTCATAATTCGGCAGGCCATTAAAAAACATCTAGTATTGGTACCAACTCTCTATTCCATTTCTCAGGCTTTTCCCTTGTTTCCCCTTGCCCCCAAGTAAATAAGTCCTGTACCTTCATATTGTAACTCTGTGTGTGCAAAGTGTGCCCTGTCCCCCCCCCCAAACCCCACCTCCCCCTCCCCGGACCCCACCCTCGCTACCCCTCCCCTACAGGCAAATAGGTCACACATGACCTATGTGTGGACACTAGGGAAGCAGCTGTCGCCAACCCCTCCCTACCACTATTCATACCCCAGAGAGACCCCCTTAACTACTCCTCCTTGTACCCCAAAGCCTCCACCATATACGCCTTTGCTTTGATTTCAGAAAAAAAAACATTTTAACCTGGCCTTTGGTAACTATTTTCAGCTTTGCAGGGTACAACAAATAAGCCTCTGAACCCAAGGCCTGGATGGGAGAAATTAGCTGCCTCAGTCTCCATCTGCGCTCAACTGTGGTATGGCAGAAATCCTGCCTAGCGAAAAAGGTAACATTGTTAAATACACGTTTAGACTCTGGTTTGGCCTTATCTAGTATAAGCTGTCTCAATAGAAAATTCCCTACATAAATCAACAATGCTCTGGGTCTCCCCTCCTGAGTCCCTGCTTGCCCCCTTTTAGCTACAAACAGAAAACGATGGTCCCTCTGAATCTCCGTTTCCCACTGCCAGTTTGCCAACTCGGGGAAAGCCCCTTTTAGGAGATTCACCACAAACATTCTAGGGTCTTCCCCTTCGAGACCTTCTGCCACTCCTAAAAGTCTAATGTTGTTGCGGCGCTGTCTATTTTTGTAGTCCTCCAGCTTCCAGTTGACGTCTTCTGCCACCTTTTGGTGCTCTTGCTTATACGTTTTCAAATTTCTCAGCTCGTCTTCCAACCTGCCAGTTCTTTCCTCCACATTTGACACTCTCTCCACCACCTCGTCGTGCCTTTTACTCATTTTCCTGAACGTGTTCTGGATTTTCTGCGCTTCCTGTCTTGCTCTCCTACTTTCCCCCCTAGCCTCAGACTGCATTAATTTCAACGTATTGAATAGCAAATCCAGCGTGACCGGTGGCTGGGGTGTTTGTGCTGGACCTTGATCCCCAGTCGACAGGACAGGGCTTTCTTGTTCCATAAATGATAAGGTCGGAGCAGAGTAGTCCCAATCTAACTTTTTAGTGGGATCAGTGGTGCTGCCTGTTGTAGAGGGCTTTCTTTTAGATAGACGCTTCTTCTGCGTACTTCTCTGAGCAGGGGAACTGCTGCCTGTATCAATGCCAGTGGACTCATCTGAGCTTGCTTCACCTGAGGGCACAGACTGGGACTGGGAGTCTTCGTTAACTGAAAAGAATTTATCTGGGGAGACAGCGCCATTGCCAGTACCAGCTTCACCGAAAGCAGAAGTCTCTTCCCCTAACTTGGCGAAACCATTTGCCAGGTCCATGATTTCAGCCCAATCTGAGATACTCGGATCGACCGATAACTCCTCAGTGCATGGCGCCCCTGCACCATCCTTCAGTTTCATCTGGCGTTGTGACTCTGTCCCTTCCGCTACCCCAGCAATACTCCCACTTTCTTCGAGCAGCCCAGTACGCATAAATACACTATCTGGCCGCCCCTTGCTCCCACTTGCCTTCTCAGTCAGTTTCTTGTCTAATTTAATTGTCTCAACCCGTGTTACCTCCGGGACTGGATCAGGCGCATGCTCCGACCTCCGTGCTGTAGCTGTAGCAGGCAATGACTCTGACAGCTTCGTCTTCGCCGGTCTTCCAGGTTGCCTAGCAACCACTGCTCCAGCTTCGAAGTTCATGGCGGCATTACGATTGTCTCTCACAATCAGACTCTCGGCATCATTACTGTGTACTCCGCTGCCTACAGGTACGTTAGCGAAGCTCTCTGCAACTGTAGGTTGGCACAAAACACTCTCTTTAGATTTGAGCTTACTAATTGCTCCCGATTCCTTCGGGGTAGCAACGACGGCGTCAGGGCCATTTTCCTTAGCAATTGGTTTCTTATAGCCAGCGTCCCCTTTCTGCAAACCGCTTGAAGGATTTCTCGGGTCCATTTTGTTTCTCTCTTTGAAGGTCGGATCTCTTTGGGCGTCAGTGTCTTTAGTTCCCCATTTTCCATCTTTCGCTTCACTCCCTTTTATTATATGGGGAGGCATCCTAAGCCAGGTTCTCTGAATCAACCCGGCAACACCAACCACCTTCCTCCGTAAATGGGACAGAATTTGCTTTAAAATTCTGCTGAGGCGCTTTCTGGGTATTCCTTCGTCTGCTCTCAGGTCCTTGAGAACTTGAGAATCGTGGTAACCGGACTCAGCAGCGTATAAGGGGGATTCCACCATCTAGAACCACGGTAGGAAGGAGGAGAGAGTGCGACTCACTCACTGCATACCGCTAGCGGCCATCTTGCCCGGAAGAAGCATCGTGAACACTGTATGCAACAGTTGTAAAAAAAACAAAAGAATTCTAAAAATGACAACAATCTTTACAAATAGCTCATATATTCTTGCAAAATTAGCACACGTGCATATCTTAGTTCCTGGTACACACAGTATTCTATGTTAAGTATAAATTATCATGCTGACAAGATAGGTTAGTGTTGTTTGGTTTCATGAGTGAAGGGCAGCTCTAATCTACTTCATATCCTCTAAGCTCCATGTTGAGGCAATAATTTCAAAGTGTGTGCCAATCCATAAATTCGGGGGAGAGTTAAGGGGGGAAGTGATGTTTCCTGGCCTTTAACTAAAACACTGTTTGATAAATCTGCATCAAATGTGGCAAGCAGTTATCAAGCTCCGCACAACGCAGGTATTTCAGGCATTGTGCACATTGAATGGGGGCATGAATTAAGGAAGGGAACAAAACATTTTGATTGAGCATCTTCTGCTCAATCTGCACATAGTTTAGCAAGGATTAACATGCTTAGCCTACTCTTGCATTTCTCAATTTCATGCACACTGATCAGGGCAAAGGAAGATTTCAAAAGAGAGGGTTAAAGAGAAGCCAGGACACCCTTGGGGGTGATAGTGCACTGTACAAATACACATAACATAACAAAGAGGTGTTCATCTGCAAATACATCTGACACTGTTTGATGAATCCACTTACACTTTGGAAGGCATTTAGCAGGTTTAGATTACTGTTGGTTATGTCATGTTTTGAGCAGATCCATCAGGGGAAAAGATAAATGGGAGGACAATTAGAGTTCATTCTCTTATAACTTTGTGACCTTTCAATTAATCTGCATGGAATTAGGCAATTAGCATCTAAGCCTGCTTCCAGTGAAGGCATGTAAACCTCCTAAGGGGTTCTCTGATACACCTGGTTCTTTTAAGCCAACAAACAAGAGATTGGCACAGAAGCTTCAATATAAAAATACAATTTTTATTAACCTCAGATGAGGGAGACTGTGCCATAAGGTATACTCAGGCTACTGTAGGAGGCATTCTAAGGAGTACTTAAAGGGCCTTATGTATGCATGGGTTACATTAGTCAGCATGAAACCAAGGGGAGGTCCTGGCCCATGTAGGCATGCAAATTGACTAATATGGGTATACAAAATGTGCTTGCTCAACAAAGTGGAAAGAGAGACATTTCTCCTTACATCAGCAAGAACAGTCTGACAGTTCAATACTAGGAGCAGGTGCATTCTAATAGCTAGGCCTTTCTGAGCATGTGCAAAGCTCTGGAAAAGGGAGAAAGCACATGGCAAGCACATGGCTAACTAAGATGGGTGATACCAAAGAGGATAATGGACGGAGCATTTGAGCAAATCAAACACGCACCCCCAGTCAACTGATCTGGGGTTAATCCATCACCATTCTTTAGCTCACTCCACCACCCCAGTCCAGACATGGCCATATGGAAATCAGTCTGACCCTGTGCCTCCTGGGATCAGTCCAGCCCAAACTGCCAAGCCATGTCTTCCCTGGACCGGAAACAAGCATCCTGGGACCGGTTTCGGATTCATAATCCTCTTCAGCCAGGCTATCTTGAATGCAGTGGTAGAGTGAGCAAGGGACCCACGTCTGGGCATACCCTGCCATCTTAGTGCGAACAAAGTGATACCAAAGGGGATGCTGGACGGAGCGTTTGAGCAAATAAGACACTCACCCCCAGTCAACTGATCTGGGGTTAATCCATCACCATTCTTTTGCTCACGCCACCACCCCAGTTCAGACATGGCCATATGCAAATCAGTCTGACCCTGTGCCTCATGGGAACAGTCCAGCCCGAACTGCCAAGTCCTGTCTTCCCTGGACCGGAAACAAGCATCCTGGGACCAATTTCGGATTCATAATCCTCATCAGTCAGGCTATCTTGAATCCAGTGGTAGAATGAGCAAGGGACCCACGTCTGGGCTTACCCTGCCAACTTTGGGCGAACAAAGTGATACCAAAGGGGATGATGGACGGAGCGTTTGAGCAAATAAAACACTCAACCCCATTCAACTGATCTGCGGTTAATCCATCACCATTCTTTAGCTCACTCCACCACCCCAGTTCAGACATGGCCATATGCAAATCAGTCTGACCCTGTGCCTCATGGGATCAGTCCAGCCCGAACTGCCAAGCCATGTCTTCCCTGCACCGGAAACAAGCATCCTGGGACCGGTTTCAGATTCATAATCCTCATCAGCCAGGCTATCTTGAATCCAGTGGTAGAGTGAGCAAGATACCCACGTCTGGGCACACCCTGCCAACTTTAGGCAAACAAAGTGATACCAAAGGGGATGATGAACGGAGCATTTGAGCAAATCAAACACTCACCCCCAGTCAACTGATCTGGGGTTTATCCATCACCATTCCTTAGCTCACTCCACCACCCCAGTTCAGACATGGTCATATGCAAATCAGTCTGACCCTGTGCCTCATGGGAACAGGCAAGCCCGAACTGCCAAGCCATGTCTTCCCTGGACCGGAAACAAACATCCTGCGACCGGTTTCGGAATCATAATCCTCATCAGCCAGGCTATCATGAATCCAGTGGTAGAGTGAGCAAGGGACCCACGTCTGGGCATAACCTGCCAACTTAGGGCGAACAAAGTGATACCAAAGGGGATGATGGACAGAGCGTTTGAGCAAATCAAACTGATCTGGGGTTTATCCATCAACATTCCTTAGTTCACTCCAGCACCCCAGTTCAGACATGGCCATATGCAAATCAGTCTGACCCTGTGCCTCATGGGAACAGTCCAACCCGAACTGCCAAGCCACTATCCCCTTTTGTATAACTAAGATGGGTGCCAAGTACAAAATGGCTTTCAGTTCATGCTAACAGCGATCCCTGCAATCTTTAACATCAGGCCAGGCAAGCCCTGCAACATACCTTTGCAGAAGACAGTCAATGGTAGTTGGGCACAGGTACTGCCCGAAGGCTGTACACCATGCAGAAAGGGTGCATGGCAGAGTCGGGTGGTGATTTAGCAGGGGAGAGACAAACATTTTTTGTACCCCTTGTAAAGGTATACTCTCATAACCGTAATAATAATAATTGTGTGAAACATGTAAACTAATCAACCAAATGCACCTGAATTGGACACAACATGTGGGAAAACTTTGCAAAATTCTAATTTGCTAATAAAAACTATGAGTCGAACTAATATAGAGCTATGATGATGTAGATTAAACAGACTAAACGCATGTGTTTTGTGCTTATGTTAGCAGTGTTTTGTGGCAAAAGGATGCAGGTGGTAAGTAAAATATCACCTATGTGTTTGCTTCGCTAGGTAACACCTTACATGGGAAAATTTTAATGGTGGGAGGTAAACAGAAGGGCTTAATCTATATTTCTAACTTCTGTTTTGTTTGTTTTCATATTAGTTCCCATTATGGCCTGCGCGGCCTAGTCTGAGAGTGGCT
This sequence comes from Lissotriton vulgaris, assembly GCF_964263255.1. NCBI lineage: Eukaryota > Metazoa > Chordata > Amphibia > Caudata > Salamandridae > Lissotriton > Lissotriton vulgaris. Next base: position 2,055,010,547 of record NC_141691.1, on the reverse strand, counting down.
GTTTAAACACGATGGTGGAAATGAAATCCAAAGATGGACCAATGTTCGAATGAAATGACAAGCCACAAGTTTATGGCCTATGCCCGAAGAAAAAGATGTCAAGACTAGCCTGGCCTATGAATGGGAGTTGTGCAAAAAGTTGCCTGCATTTAAAAGTCCGGGAAAGGAAGAAGTTTTGAAACTTAAATGTTTGGAATGGATACAAGAAACAATAGACAAGTGCAAATGTGAACATTGAGTCATGAGAAGACATCGATGTGACTTTGCAATTTTATGAACTGGTTTAAGCAAGGTGGACATGAGGTGATCATCACCACCCCTTTAATGGACCAATGAGAAATTAGTGTGGACCCTAAAAGTTTCAATTTGGGTTTAGATAGTTAGTAAAAAGGGTATAAAAGAGCTTGTGCGAATGAGGGTTGAGTTGGTTCCGTGGATTTTTATTTTTGCACCACGACATGCTGTCGGTTTGGACAATTTTTATGGTGCAAGGGACTTTGAAATAATTTTGGACTTTAAACTTGAGGGGGGAAAGGAACGAGATCTGTCACTGAGATTCTATGTTGGAAGGAAGACATCGAGAAGGTCAGTTTGGGAACCTGTTCTATGCAGTTCTGTCATCTTCCTATGGCAGATTGGTAATGAGTATTTTTCAATTGTCTTTGCTTAAATGTAATAAATAATATTTAGAATGTGCTTGTCTAATAAGATCTTTACCATATAAAACTTTCTCTTAATGAATCTAGATAAAATTCTGTAAACTCGAGTCTTTATTTATTAAAATAAAAGTCCTGACAATCTAGTGTTAGAAAGTCATAGGAATATTGTGATTGAGCTGAACTTAATCGCCATCAACTGATTCTTACTAGTTGGTCCATTGACCAAACAGCAGAGTACCTTGATGTTTGGTCCCTATGACTGTATGATATATGAAATTATAATGTATATAGTGTATAAAGTTATTGTATAGGTTAATAAGGTAATCTAGCAGCTCGACTACTTGTCACTGATTCAGGGGCAGAGTGTATTTGGTGTGTGAGCGTGTGACTCGCGGTGTTATGGGCTCCCACCAACGAGTAAAATAAATTGCTCCTGGATTAGTGGGATGGTTGTGAGGGTTGTTTGAAAGCCGCACTGCATCAGTGGCTATGACGGGTTGGGCATAGGGCCTGACTCTGCGGCCAGCCCCTGCAACCTTTAAAATACCATAATCATAAAAAAATTAAATTCAATTAAAAAACCATAGTTAAAAAGTGGGCTATGTTTCTGTTTCAAATTTGTTAAGCCACTGAAAATCACCAGTTATGGTTAGCAACACACACAAGTACTTGTGGGACCCACCATGTTCAAAACACAAATTTAGCACAAATAAAAAACAAAGAGTTATCAAACAAAAACAAGGTGTCTGGCAGGTGGGGCGAATTACAGCATGTGTTATGTGCATTAATGACCATAAGTGGGTAAAGTCAGTGGTTTGACGAGTTTGAGCCAGAGCCATAACTCACTTTGTAACTGTGTTTTTGAGTGAATATACATATTCACTGGAAAACTATATCCATTGGAGGGGTCTGACCCAATGTGCATTGTAGTGAGTTGCGGTATGTGTAAACATGGACCGATGTTGGACACCCCACCGCGTCACTGCATCCTTGCCTACGTTGGTGTATTCCGATACCTGAATATAACCCCCCTGAGTAGGCATCTGTGTGAGTGGTGGTATGTGCAGACCTGGACATGTGTTGAAACCCTACTGCATCTCTGCAACTTTGTCTCTGTTGGAAAATTCCAATCCCTGAGTGGGCACCTGAGTGTGTGTGTGTAGTGTGCGCAGACCTTGACCTGTGCTGGCCACCTAACTTCGTCACTACACCTTTGCCTGTATTGGTGTGTTCCCATCCCTGATTTTAGCCCTGAGCAGGCATTTAACTGAGTGACAGTACGTGCAGATCTGGAATTTTGTTGGACGCTCAACTGCATCCCTGCACCTCTATATAGCTTTATAGCATAGCAAGGAGCTTTTAGTGTTCAGTGAAGGGTAACGCTATGGAGTAGTAAATGGTTTTCATGGTTCAAGGATTGTTAGTGTTAAGAAGAAGTAAGGATTTTTGGGTTTAAAGGTGGGTAGCATTAAGGGATAGTACAGGGTATTTTAGATTTCAGGGAAGGATAGTGTTATGGGTAATAAGAAGTTAGTAGGGTTCAGAGGTGGGTAGAAGGGGTTTTGGAGTTCATGGATGGGTAGAAGGGTTTTAGGGTTCAGGGAAGGGTAGCGTTAAGGGGTAGTAGGATGTTTTTTAGGATTCGGGGAAGAGTAGAATTAAGAGCTAGTATGTGCCTTTAGGGTTCAGGGAAGGGTTGTGTTAAGAGATAGAAAGAATGCTATAGGGTTCATGGAAGGGTAGTATTAAGGGCTAGTAAGGGTTTCTAGGATTCAGAGAAGGGCATTGCTAAGGGGTAGTAAGGAGTGTTTAGAGTTCAGGAAAGGGTACTGTTAAGGGGTAGGAAGCAATATTTAGGATTCAGGGAAGGTTGCATCAGAGGTAGCAAGAAGCTTTTATGGTTCGGGGATGGGAAGCTTTAGGTGTTTTAAAGGGTATTTATGGTTCAGGGTGGGTATCATTAAGTGATATTAAGGGGATTTTTTGTTTCAGGGAAGTAGCATGAAGGAGTAGCAAGGAGTCTGTAGGGCTCAGGGAACGGTAACGTTAAGAGGTGGCAAGGGGGCTTTAGATTTCTACGAAGGGTAGAGTTAAGGGGTAGCATGGAGTTTTTAGAGTATAGGGAACATAGCATTAAGGGATAGTAAGATGCTTTTAGAGTTATGCAAGTGTAGCATTAGTAGGAGGTAAGGCTTTTTTAGGGTTCAAGGACAGGTAGCATTAAGAGGTAGTCATTTGCTTTTTTTTGAGTTTAGGGAAGGGTACTGATAAAGGGGTGCTTAACAGATTTAGTATTCAGGATGGGTAGGGTTAAGGGGTTGAGATGAGATTTTATATTTCTGGCAAAGGTAGCCTTTTTTGTGCATCAAGGTGTTTTTAGGTTTCCGGAAAGGCTTGCAGTAGGTGATATTAAGGATTTGTAGAGTTAAGGGAGCATAAGCGATAAGTGGTCGTAAAAGCGTTTTAGGATTCGGGAAAGGGTAGCATTAAAAGATAATAAGAAGTTATAGAATTCAGGAAAGGGGTAATAAGGAGGTTTTAGCGTTCAGGTAACATATCAGTAACGGGAAATAAGGGGGTTTTAGGGTTCCGGGAAGGACGGCATTAAAGGTTAGTAAGTGGATTATAGAAATAAAGGGATTTTAGAGTTCAAGGAATGGTATTGTTAAGGGATAGTTAACAGGTTTAACTATTCAGCGATGGGTGGAATTAATGGGTTGTAATGAGTTTTTAACTTTTAAGGATGGGTAGCATTAAGGGGTAGCTAAGTAAGGAGCTTTTTGAGTTCAGGAAAGGGTAGAAATAAGGAGTTGTGGGGGTTGTCAGGGTTCAGGGAAAGGTAGCGTTACAGGGTTGTAAGGGGTATTTACGGTTTAGCGAAGGTTAGCGTCAAGGGGCAGTAAGTGTTTGTTGGGTTCAGGGAAGGTTAGTATTAAGATGAAGTAAGGATTTGTAGTATTCAGGGAAGGGTTATGTTAAGAGCTAATAAGGGTGCTCTATTCAGAGCCCTCTTTGAACCCTTGATTAAATAAAATCACTAGTCCTATCTGAATAATCCTGATCACAAGATGGAGAGTGTTTATGCTATGTAAAATTGTACTTCTTCTGGCCAATTACATTTGCAGAATAATTCAAATATGATTGACAGAAGCTCTAAATGGCAGAGATATATAAACGTGTTAATTGACCCTTTAAAGCCTGCCATGTAACATTCTTTTTAAATGATTGCATCTCAAACCCAACTGAAAGGATTTATCAAATAAAAGAATAAATACTTTCTGAGTTAAGTTATACTTTAATTACAAGTTTAGTGTAAACCAGTTCTCCCATTTGGGGTTGTAGATTTCAGCAAAACTTCTCATGGAAACATGAAGTTAATGAAAGTCCTAAAATAAATTGCTTAGTGGATCGGATGCGGTGCTGCATAGAGTCTGAGGCAGGAGAGGCAGAAAAATAAGCCTTTGTACCCAGTGATCGACGGATACAGTGCTGGATAGAGTGAAGGAGGAATAGTTGGCCTGAATTGTAGTATTTTATGTGGCAGAGGTGGGCCTGAGAGCCTACACCTCTCAAGTCCTCAGTGACTTTAGCCAACCTTTTGGTTCTAAGTTATTCTGTGGGGGTAAAGGGAGACTTTTGATTTAGGCTGCAAGGTCTGGAAAATTACCACATCAGACACTGAGAGTCTGGTAGCCCTGTAGCCGAGTCGAGAATGGTGGAGAGGCAGAAAGCCTGGTGGACTCTCGACCCGAGGGAGTTGGAGTCGAGGCAGAAGCATAGTGAACGGATTGTGAATGGAGCTGGAGGCGCAGGGTGTCGAGAAGCAAGGAGGCCACCGTCACCACTAGTTCTCCAGCCAGGTTCCTGAGGAGCGTAGCTTTCTCAGGTACGGGCTTGTATCCTAGGCTGTTACGGGAAGAGGGAAAGGGAGCAGGGAGAAACAGAGCACTAAGCTCTCCACGCTCCATTAAGGAATACTAGTATTGTGCTTCTTTGACCCTATTAATTTTGTTCCCTCTAGAGATCGGAGCTTGTTTGGTGGACACCCCCCGAGTTTCCTGTCCTTCCCCCTTCTTACTCCTGAGCTGATGACTCAGCTCCTGAATAATACCAAATCGGGTTCCCCCTTAGACCCTTGCCCGCTTAAAGTCCTGAAGGCTGGTCGAGATGTGGTTATCCCCCTCTCATGAATCGTGTGATCTTGGAGGGAGCGTTCCCCTCTTCATGGAAGATGGCGGTTGTGAAACCCCTTCTTAAGCAGTCCACATTAGACCCAGGGGTCTTGAAAAACCTCTGCCTCATTTCACTTCTTCCTACCCCTGCAAAGATGCTGGAATCTCATCTCAATCTGCACCTTAGTTCCTTCCTTGGGGACTCTGCTCTCCTGGATATCTCCCAGCATGGCTTTAGGAGATCTCATAGCACTGAGACCGCCCTTACGGCAGTTGTCAATAACATCCGCTGCCAGGTCGATAAGGGCCATACCACTCTCCTGGTCCTGCTAGCCCTGACGGCGGCTTTTGACACCCTTTCCTCATCCATTCTGGTCACCTGCCTCAGGGATATAGGGGTCCGAGGTCCTGCACTGAGCCTCCTGGCTTCCTTTCTTAATGAAAGGGAACAGAGAGTGAAGCTGGACCAGTTTCTTTCTGCCCCTAAACCTGTGCATTGTGGGGTCCCCCAGGGCTCTTCATTGAGCCCTACTTTATTTAACATCTATGTGGCCCCACTTGCCAGAGTAGTTAGATCTTTTGTGCTGGAAGTACTGTTGTACGCTGACGACACCCAAATAATATTTTTGAAAAAACACAGTTCGGACAGTGGACCACTCTTATTCTCTCAAAGCACCAACCCATATATCACCAGCATATATATATGATTCTCAGTGAAATAGCGTGCAATTCTCAAATGCTCCCTGTCCTGAAAGTTTATCCCAAAACTTTTGAAAAAAAGTCAATATTTTTTTCCTTCACCTTCCGAAAGGATACCGCGTTTGGATTTGGAGACGCTATCCGGGGACCACGGGACCGACCCCCATAGGCAACTACCTTAAGGTGACTTCGTATTGGATCTTGATAAGAGAACAAGAGGTGGGACCACTTGATTGTGCTACGTGAATACGTCACATAGATAAGGTGATTACCGGGTTCTATACTTAATAAATACGTGAGAGTCTCATTTATATGATTGAAAACATCTATAAGTTTGGGCCCACCGTAGCAGGATTATCCGAATAGAGGAAATGAATATAATTCTAAAAAAGACGATCTGGCCTTGAAAACACATACGCCTGGTGACACCGTCTGCGCCCTGAAGAAGTTCTGCTTTACAGAACGAAACGTGTTGGCTGATTTCTAGAAATGGATTATTAAAAGAACCTTGAACCTTTGCAATCACGATTCAGCGTCTTTATGACAGGACAATTCTACGATTTACCTTTCTCCCAAGTTTAGTGGAGATTCATTTACTAAGCGGTGCTTTCTCAACTTTGACAAAAGACACCCAAATAATGGTCTTCCTCACGCAGCCCTTGAAGGACTCTGCCCTGAACTTCAAGAACTGTATGGAGGCCGTGTCTCAGTGGATGGTACAGAACTTCTTGAAACTAAATGGGGAAAAAACGGAGGTGCTGATCTTTGGGGGCAGTCAGGATATCTGGTCTAATGACCCTGTGCCTCATGGGAACAGTCCAGGGACTGCACTCTCCTTTGACCGCCAGGTCTATAAGACTATTGCCACCTGCTGTGGTATCATCAGGGTCCTCAGAAAGATTGCCCACTATCTTTCTCCTGATGCCTGGAAACTGGCCACTAAGGCACTAGTCTCCTCAAGACTGGACTGCTGTAATGCCCTTTTCCGTGTGCATAAACAAGAGCCTTATCCATCGTCTCCAGATGGTCCAGAACGCGGTGGAAAAGATGGTTTTAAACCTCCCTAGATTTGCCTCGGCCTTGGCAGCCCGGAGAAGTTTGCATTGGCTTCCCATTCAGTCCAGGATTTCCTTTAAGATTCTTTGCCTTGCCCATGGGGCCCTCCACGGTACGGGTGTTGAGGGTCTCAAGTCACTTACTCACCTCTACTCTCCTAGTCGACCCCTTCGTTCCTCCAACAAAAATCTCCTTGAGGTTCCCAGGTTTGTAAGAGCCAAATGGGGAGGTAGAGCATTTTCCTCGGTTGTACCGAGGTTATGGAACTCTCTTCCCCCCGAACTCCTAGGGCAACCTTCGATTGTTCTGTTCCGCAAAGCACTGAAAACTTGGCTTTTCTCAGAAGTATGTGTGTGTAAAGTACTTCATCTGTGACTACATATTATTTTACATGCTTAGGCGCCTTGATGCCCTTGTGATAAGTTGCGCAATAGAAGATTCCTTTCATTCATTGATTCAGTTGGGTCTTTTGAGTTACTTTCACAAGCCTAGAGCTTAATTGAGACTAATTGCCCCTTCACAAGTATTCTATGCAGCACCCACTTGATAATGAGAGCACTATTTGATGGCATGTAGTCACATGTGAAATCCCCCCACAATCCACCACCCTGGTATCCTTCCCACCATTAAAGAAAAATCTAACATGAGCCATATGTCTTCTTCCGATGGGCTTGTCTGGATCAGTGGTCCCGATTTTACCCCATCCAAAAGCAAGAGGTACTGATGTTTTAATAGCTCCAAGATTTTCCCTCTGACCCTCATAAAGCTACAGTGACACAACAAATGACACCTTATTGAAAGCTTATTGCCAGAGGTGAGGGAAGGACTTCAGGCCCCAGTTCTCCCTGCGGCAGGAAGCCACCAACGATACCTAAGTGCCCGGAGGTAAGACGTCACCAACGATACAGCAGTGCCCGGAGGCCCCTACTTTTTCCTGTGGTGATGCACCCAGGCGCTGAGTGGGCCAGTTTTTACCTGTCCGCGTCTGGTTGAGGCTGGGCTGGGGCTGCCCTCTTTCATTTGTTACTTCCCCACTGCTATCTGGTGTTTTCCTATGCTGACAATGGGTAAGCAGATGCAAGTAGTGGAACGCCGGCTGGTCAAACCACCGCCACTGACAGTATGTTGGAAAGTGCAATGTGGATTGTGGCAAAGGAAATTACATTAACAAAAAGGAGGTTATCCTTGGATTATAGGTTCAACAAAGGTTCTTTATTGACCAAAACACCTCTGCCTGAGGGATCTCCTGTACTATTTCTAACCAACGATTCTCTGCAATGCACCTGGAGTAAGGGGAGGGGATATTACTGAGAAGCAGCCAACTCTTGAGTGAATAATGGTGCCCCTCTCAATCCTAAACAATGGCCCGCCAGCTGGAATTTAAGTGATTAATGGAAGAGAAAGTGAGGCAACAGTGGGAGACAAGTAAGATCAGGAACTACGAGTATAGGGAAAAGTTCGGTAAACTTCTAGCGTGGAGAACAAGAATGGAAACTAAGCATTGGCATAGCCAATAGGTCTCGCCTTTGGGACCTAATAAGCATTTAGGTATGTAGCACAATCTCCCACCACTGAATAAAATGTACATTGAAGTAACAACAAGTGTTTATGGTTAAAAGACAATGGCATAAGGCACCCCTACCCTGACTAAATGGATCCAGCATGGGACAAACCAAGATAGAAGAAGAGAAGAGAAGAGAGTAGGAGTTAGAGTACAGTTCTGGAGAAATGGGAACTTCAGTGGATTGTACACCTTGACATTTGAGTCATCTGGGGAGAGGATGTTGCCTAACGGCTAGGTCCGTCTACCTCAAATCTGGGGAACCAGGTTTGAGTCTTGACAAGGACACTCAATATCCTGTGATTCTGGGCAAATCACTTTATTTCCCCGGGCCTAACAAAAATGAATGTGTCCTCATGTAAAGCAACTGGTGCTTGGGTAAAGCGCTCTGATACCCGATACTTTCGGGTCAAGTTTGCGCTATATAAAACTTTATAAAATAAAATAAAAATAAACCCATGATATGCAGTCTATCTCATTATTCTGAGGGATCAGCCACTCAGGTTATCAGCATTGACAGATCCGGCCCTAAAACATAATCATCTTATTTTACCCGATTCCTAAACTATTTTTGGTTCCTGTTAATGGTACAATGTGTTCTCTAGTACTCCAAGTACCCTGATATAGGAAGACTGGCTAACAGATGAGATCAGAGCACAACACTGTGGAACCCCACCATGCCTCAGTAGGGCAGTTCCTGCTAAAGCTGTACATGGAGCCAGGTCAAGAGACGCGATTAGGATGGAGGAAAAATAAAGCTGTGAAGCCTCTTTGGTTACCTGCACAGTAAATCTCAGGTCCCAGTAAAGAGCAGAAATAAAACTGTAATTTTATTAAAGAATGTTAAGTTCTTTGTTAATGGATTTAGGCTAAGGTTCGCCTTCGGCTAATAACGGTTCAGTTATTCATCGTAAAATATTGTATTCCTTCCAGTCCGTACAAATCCAGTGCAATTACAGCCAGTGGAGTTCGTCAGTGTATGCGCTCAAACACGCAGTCTTGTCAGAGGATGCCAGCATCGCATTCCAGATGCTTTTCGGCTGGATGAAAAAACATAGTAAATTGCTTTCATTGTTCTGCAACTGGCCCTGCTGCGGCATCTAAACACGTGCACCCCGCCATTGCCCGATGACAGTAATTGCAGAGATGCCACCGACCCTCTTCCAGCTGGACACCTCTTGCTAAGTAATTGTAGCCCTCTTGGTGCACGCTGGGAAACTGACCACATCTGACAGCAAAAAGGCTTTCTGAGCTGTGGTTAGGAGATTGGAATGTGTATTATGATGGAGACGGAAAAGCTTGTGGAAGAGTATTTGGTCTAAATATAAAATCATAAAACTGTTAAAGGAGTTTGAAATTGTGAAAAATAATTGAGAATGGTGAGTTATTGAGGTTTAAGCTTACTAGACTTGAGGTAAGTATCTGTGAGGGGATACACCATACAGAGCTGGCTCGACCAGCGCTGCCTAAGTGCTTCCTCTTTAGACCTTTGTTACACTCCTAACATGCCTGACTTGGTTTTTCATTGATGTGAGTATGTCTAGGGTTGCAGGTGATAAGGCCGCGGTTGTAGCAACAGTGCACCAGGGCCAGCGCTACCACCATCTGTTTCCAATTAACGCAAGACACTGGCGCAATAATTGAAAACAGATGGCACTGCTGCTTACTCCTGAGCTCCCTAGGCCAGGGTAGAGAGAAGGCGGGACATGCACCTGCCTTTGGCCAATTGTATGCTGTCTTTCTTAGAAAGACGCACGCATAGGCCAATAGCGGTTGATGATAAAAAAAAGCACACGCACATGCGTTTGATCCGAATTTAACCCCTTCCAAGCGGCCGCGATTCTGCGCCTGTGCGGCAGAATCGCGAGTGGGTGGGTTCATGACGACCCCAAGCCGTCATCAGCACACAAGCACCGTAGTGCATGGTGCTGAGGGCCGTCATCAGCATGTAAGGGGTTAAAGACCTAACTAGAAGCCTTGCAGAGCAGCGCATGCGCGAGACCTAAAAACTAGGGATTGTGTCAGGGAGGTGCAGAATCAGGAAACAAAATCAAATATATATAGCGGTTAGAGATGAGTTAAACGGGATTTTCTCAAGTGTTTTCAGGATCCATATACAGAAAAAACACTTTTAAATTGCGAGGAGCTAGAGAATTGGTTGGCAAATGAGGAAATATAAATTTTATGGTCAAGTAATGTTCCCTAACGTGTACCCCACCGTCTCCATGTACCAGCTTAAAGTGCATGTAACTTCCCTCCTGTGCCAGCTATGAAGACGCAAATACATTTGCGTCCAACGTTAACATGTCCTCTTTCAGACCCACCCTGAATGGGTTGAATATTCCGTTCCTAAGTATGCCATGCCAACGTCTTTTTGTGGTGTACTTTACACGTTTTTCAGCTCTGGCGAAGCAGGCCTCTGAATTCTGCCATCGAGCCTTTTTCTGCCTTCTGACTCTGAACGCCTCAGCCTGGGATGTCTCTGTACCCGTGACCTCTGCCTTACTCCCTGTGCGACTAACGGCGCTTAGCACAGCCTGCTGCCTGCCAAGACTGTATTCAACCTTCGAATTATCTGTTCCGCTCCTCGAAAATGCATTCCTACCTACTAGTTTAAGTAAACATTCCCCCAGCTGCAGAGCAAAGGGCCCGGCCTCACTGTCTCCGTGCAAGTAATTCATAGCCTCTGTTACCATGGTAGGCCCATGCCCCCTCGCATCTCATGCAGACACTTAGACGCTTATACACGCACTCACAGTCAGTATAGAATAGCTTCTGCCCCAGAGACCTTTTCCTTCTAGATAATATGGTTCCCAAACATCAGATACCAGATATGATACAGCTACAAGTTGATCTGACATGCCAGACTTCTGTCTCTTTCCGCCAGTGTAAATGTCAAGTCCCCTGCACCCTCCAGTTCCACGTCAATCACACGTCATGCAGCTGCGCGCGCATCCAGGCCTCAGATTTCTGCTGACATTGCCAAATTCTGCTAAGTACCCACCTACTTGTGACACTTATATGTGACGTTTCTAGCACACGCCTCTATGTACACGCCTGGTTCACGCCTTCTAATTACGTATCACTACCACGTGTATGCTGTTATCTTGTTTCTCTCAGCTGTTACGCCTACTGTATTGGTTTCTATTATATGATTTAAGTATATAAGCTATGTATTGTCAATAAAGTATGGCTCTATCCCTTCCTGCACCCCATTGGTGGCAGGAATCCGATATCCGATCTGGTCATGACCATTCCTTTTTAAGGAATAAAACCCCTAAGAACTCTAACACCACGGACTCTGCCTCTTTCTTTCCGATTGAGTTATTTTTGTTTAAGTACTTACCTGCATAGAAATTAGGACGGTAAATCAAATATTTACCACATTATTCTGGCGCCCGAATAGGGACCCCTCCCCCACCCCACGCGCCGGTTGGTGCGTTGCAAGCTTTGCCCCCTGCCATCAGTCAAGACGGAACTACGCGTACCCGCAGGATTTCCTGTATCTCCCTCTGGCCCACGGAGGTGACGGAGACTGCGATCAGCACCCAGACGAGGCGGTGAGGAGTACGGAGGATCCCGACCAGAGCCTAGCCGAAAGAAGCAAGGTCCGAGGTGTCAAGAGGCCCACCAGTTTCCGAAGTATCCACGTGTCGAGTCGAGTCCAGTCCGGTCCAGTCCAGTCGAGTTTTCCGAGGCCTTCCGATTTCCGTGCTTCCCGGTGAGTACCATTGCTGGGACGTATCTAGACGGGTGCATTATTATGTATCCGGTAAAGACGGGTTTGGGTACACAAACGCGGTCTGCACTGTTTTAGACAGTGTATCTGTACTGTTTAGCAGTATATCAGTTATTCAAGTTCTTGCGCTGTCTTCGACAGTGTATCTGTGCTGTTTAGCAGTACATCCAGTATCTAGGGCAGAGATATATGTTTAAAATGTTTTTCATGTGATTAATGTCGTGGTATGAGTGATTGTTTAATGTACATTATTGTGTTTTTGTGTAATCAGTTGTGTTCAGAGTTAAGTAGCAAGGATTGAGTATACAGTACTAAGTAAACAAGATGCCGTTTTTCAATAAGTTAAAGCAGATAGGAACTAGGAAAGGGATACTAGAGGAAGAAATTCCTATCCCCCCTAGGGACACGCCTGGAAATTTCATGTACCATAAGCATGACTTAGATGCCATATTGTATCTAGATTTATGGGCCGATTATACTAAGCACCTAGACGAGAGACACAGATGGCCCGTTACAGGAACATGGGATGCCGAGTGCATCGTGAAGGTAGAAGAAGCACTATGGAGAAAGAAAGCCAGACAATCACAGAAAGATGCCATAGAATTATGGCGTAAAGAATCACATAAACGAGCCGAGAAAGAACTCCGAAAAGAAGACAGACTTAGAGAGGCGTCGGATAAAGTCTGAGAAAACGAATTAGTTAATGAAGGAATCCGAGTAAAAGCAGAACAAGTAGACCGCGCACGAAACAATCTTGTAAATGGCATGTACTTAGTGGACGAGGGTTCGCCTGAAGCCACTTCAGAAATACCGAAAGATCTGCCGCCACCATTGGTTCCAACTAAAGTAAATCACAGGACTACTAAAGACATATTTCTGAATTCCTATCTAGATGATGTAGCACCCGCTTACACCAATTCACGCGCCCCGCCTACTGACGGGGACGGGGACGGAGGTGGCAACCCGCCTCCAGACCATATCCCGCTACTGCCGCAACAAAGTTCCCCCGTCCGACAGCCTGTCCCTCCACCCCCACCACTTCCCACACCTAAGGTTAAGATACCAAATCCGTTTTTGCCCGATCCTATTAATAGACAAGTTCAAGTACACATACAGACTCCACAGAGGGATAATGCCCAAGCATCCGCCTCAGGAGGTGCGACCGGGGGTCTCCAGACCCCGCCAGCAACACACAGATTACACCTTAGGGACATGCAGAAGCACCCTACACTCCAATCACCCCGTCTCGACATACTCAAAGAACCACTTCCAGTTTGCAGATACGATCCAGTACCCGGCAAAGACGATAGAATGTTGATAGCATCACTACGCTTGCGACAAGCTACAGATTACCTAGTGTTATTCTCAGGGATGACTGATCACCTAGATAGAATATATCATTTTGTCCAGACTGGGGAAAATCCTGAAAGTATCAAGGAGGCCCTGGCACATCAGAAAGTTGACACTCAAGCATATATATTACGTTTTTTCATAAATTGCTTAATAAGAGACCGAGACAGGCCTGAGACAGACCAGGATGAAATGGAAGCACTAAACAAGTGGGGTCAAAATATAGCCGAAGGAAAGCATGATAAAATGAATTGCATATCAAGCATGTATAAGAAAATCAGAAAAACAGTAATAGAAATACACGAAAAAGAAAAAGAAAATGCCTCCTCTGAGGAGGAGGAAGGATCTGAAGAACCAGAAACGACTACAGATACAGTAGCGTATGTAGGTAAGGGAACTTACCTTAGGAAAGGCATTCGTCCAGAAAGCAAGAGAGTTTTTCTCTCTGGCATATCAAAACCGAACTCTCCTGAATATCTGTTTCAAGATACTGATAAAATGCTTCGAGAACGAATGGGGTACCATGTACTCAATTCTATGGATGAACAAGAACTAGCCCGGTCAGCAGTATTATGGGCTGACAATCCTAATATATACAATGATGACACAGTAGCGCAGACATTTCTGAACCTATCACCAGACGAGCAGAAATTAGCAGGTATATATATGATTCAGCACCTTCTCACGTTATACAGAAATAAACATTCTGATCCAGGTCCCTTACACGATACATTAGAAGCACTACTCATGGATAGATGGAGAGGCCTAAGTACTAAGTTAATTCAAATAATTCTAGAACAACGGCACAGATACAACACTTTCTTAGGCCCACAATATGTTTCCGCTCCGCCCCCAGAAAGAAGAATGTTTCATATGGAGCGTTTTGAAAGGCAGAACCCATTACGAGAAGTACATCCAGTTATGGGTACCGATAATACCTTGAAACGTGTGTATGTATACACACCTCTGACCAAGTTAGAACTATTGGAGATGAAGAAACTAGTACCTTGTCACGATAAAGACCCTGCAGGTTTTCACAGAGAACTTAAAGACATGTTACTGATGGGAGATTACACATATACAGACATTATGAAATTGTTAAAGGTATTGCTGCCCACCGGCATCTACGAGAAACTCAAGGAAAGAGAATGGGAGGTGGGAGACAAAAAGATTATATGGACAGAAATAGAAGACGAGGAAAAACTTCGTACTCCAGGGCTAGGCCTTGGGGAGAAAGCTAAAGCATTACCAGGTTTGATAGTACAGGTTCTGCCAAGATTACTGACCACTAAAAAGGAAGACTGGGACGCAATCTCAGCCTGTAAACAGAAACATGATGAAGATACTAGTGACTTCTATTCAAGATTCGAGAAATGTTTCATTATTAATAGTGGCCTAAAACCAGGTAGCGAGTCGTACCCGCATCTTTTTGTAACGAAATTAGTCGAGAATTCCCTGACATCAGTTAAGAACCGTGTATATAAGGTTGAGAGTACATGGCAAGCAAATACGCCATCCCAGATGTTACAGATGTTACAATACCACCAGAACAGAATCAGAGAAGAACAGGATCATGAACAGAGACGCATGAAAGACACGAAAATGAAAATGTTAGTGGCCCAGTCGGTTCCAGCCGACGGCCAGAGGAAGGGTACGGCCCAGACAGGTAATGCAGCAGCTCCCGTTAAAGGGACATGCAATTATTGCAAGCAGCCAGGTCACTACGTACATGAATGTCCAGTTCTGAAACACAATATAGCAACAGGTAAAACTAAAGAAAGACCGCATCCGCCTAGACAAGACCAGGGCCAGCAACAGACTTCACAGAATGCACAACCTATGCATGCTCCACCACATACAGGACAAACAGCAGCGGTATCACAGCCACAGCCACAGCCACAGCCCATTGCCGCTACGCAGCAAGTTTCACGACAGATGAACCAGTATGCCCAATCTGATTATCCCGACTATCAGCGATACACATGAAACAGCCTAGAGAGGGAGGTTGGCTTGCCTCTTATTGAGATTCCTGTAGATCAAGAGGGTCCTTATGTACACAGTCAAGTATTGGGAAAAGACAGAAAGTTTTTAATTGACACAGGGGCAAGCCGCACAACAATCAGCCATAATGAAGTCCCAGGGGCACCCCTCTCAGGCTTACAGAATGTTTCCCTTGGTTTTTCAGGACAGCCTATTGTAAATGAGGTATCGAAACCCGTCCCCCTGGCTGTGGGTCCATTATCCCGTGTTACAGACTTGTTACTTACGAAATCCTGTCCAGAAAATCTGTTAGGTATCAAAACATTGAAGGCTCTAGGAGCTGTGATATGTTGTTCTCCGGAAGGAGTTAGACTTTTCTTGCGTGACTTTAAGGGTCACTATGTATTACGAGAGTTTGATGTCAGATTGAAAAATGTACCAGAACACCTGTGGGCACAAGGCCCAACCGATGTAGGCTGCATGCACATTACACCATACCGTGTTACACTCAAGCCAGGTGTTGTTTTACCCCGAATCAGACAATACAAATTACCACCCGATGCTGTAGTGGCTTTACTGGAAATCATTGAAGAGCTCATTGCCCGCGGAGTGGTCGTAGAGACCGACTCCAATATCTGTAATTCCCCTATCATTCCGATTCTTAAACGTACTGATCCCAATGCACCGCCAGTATATCGGCTGGTGATTGATTTACGAGAACTGAATAAATGCATTGTTCCACAGTACCCTGTGGTTCCCGACATCTCTTCCCTGTTGACTGCTATTGATTCAGAAGCAACGTTCTTTACTGTAATTGACCTCAAGAACGCCTTCTTCAGTGTGCCCATTGATCCAGAGAGCCAATACCTCTTCGGATTCAGTTTAAATGGACGAAGTTTCAAATTTTCACGCGCACCTCAAGGATTCACAGAAAGTCCCAGCATCTATAGTCAAGCACTGAAAAGACAACTCGATTGTATTCAAATGCCAGTTAACACCGCCTTACTGCAATACGTCGATGATCTGCTGATCACAGCACGAAGTGAGCCCGAATGTGAACAAGCATCACTGACAGTTTTACATTTCCTGGCCGACAAGGGACACAAGGTGTCCCTTTCGAAGCTACAATTCTGTGTTCAGCAAGTTGTGTACTTGGGTCACTTGCTGTCCAAAGTGGGGAGACAGCTCACTCCTGATCGCATTCAGTTAATTGTAAATATGCCCCAACCCCAGACACAAAAGGAAGTGCGGGCCTTTATAGGCCTCACCTCGTACTGCAGACAATGGATTCCTCAGTATGCATTTCTAGCTAAACCACTCATTCAGTTGACAACACAGGAGGCAGCGACTTCGACTGTCCTCCCTTGGAATCAGGAACATACACAGGCCTTTGAGGAATTAAAGAAAGCTTTATGTCAAGCACCAGTTTTAGCGACACCGTGTTACAGCAAACCTTTTACACTTTTTGTTACAGAACGTGATGGTACAGCGTTGTCTGTCCTCACTCAAGATCAAGCAGGATCGCATAAGCCTTGCGCTTATTTTTCAAGTACATTGGATTCAGTAGCCCAGGCACTCCCTGCGTGCTTAAAGTCAGTTGCAGCGACAGCCCTAGCTATCAGACAGAGCGACTCAATTGTTTTAGGACATCCATTAACAGTACAAGTTCCACATTCTGTAGAGGTTCTTTTAAACAGAACTCAGACTCAACACTTGACTATAGCACGACTGACAGGTTATGAATTGACGCTATTCCAGCCACACATAGAAATCAGACGCTGCAGCATTCTAAACCCCGCAACATTGTTACCTTCAAGTATGACTAATTCAGCCCCGCATGATTGTATAGAGATCATTAATGCAGTAACAAAGCCCCGACGAGACTTAACAGATGTTCCATTGACAAATCCAGACCTGACACTTTACGTGGATGGTTCATGTATGAGAACAAGTACAGGAGAATTAGTGGCCGCGTATGCAGTGACCACTGAAACTGAAGTTAAAGAAACATACCGTATTGATACATTGTCTGCTCAAGCAGCGGAGCTCATCGCTCTGACCCGAGCCTGTATACTAGCCAAGAACAGAAATGTTAACATATACACTGATTCCCGTTATGCTTTCGGAGTCGTACACGACTTCAGAGTGTTATGGCAAGAACGAGGTTTTTTGACCTCTCACGGTGCCAAGATCCAACACGGTCCCCTCATTCAAGCACTGTTAGAAGCAATACATCTGCCTTCCGGCATATCCATCATGAAGTGTAAAGCACATACTAAAGTTACAGATTCTGTTTCCCAGGGTAACGACCTGGCAGACCAAACAGCAAAACATACAGCATTGACTCACACCCAGACAACTGACGTGACAAAGATCATAGTACCGACACATTGTATGGCAGTTAGGGATCCCACACTAGATGTAATCGATATTCAGACACATGCTACTCCAGATGAAATAAAGAAATGGACTGAACTAGGAGGGATCCAGACAGATCAAGGATGGATGACGAAGGGAAAATCTACATGGTTTCTCCCCGACTCTATGGTTCAAGTCATAATAAATACAGCACATAGTCCAGCACATCTAGGAGAAAAAGCTATGTTAGACAGTTTACAGAATCTCTGGTACAACAAACACTTACGAGCAGCAGCAAAACAGAAAGTGCGTACTTGCATGATCTGTTGTCAGTTCAATCCAGGTAAAAGCATCCCTGTAGAGCAAGGTGGATTTCATCCTCCCGATCACCCTTTTGAAGTCCTCCAGATGGATTATATCCAGATGGACCGTTGTCGAGGATTCAAGTATGTCCTCGTAGTTGTTTGTGCACTTTCCCGTTGGACCGAAGCATATCCAGTCCCAGATTACACTGCTCCGACCACTGCTAGGCAGCTGGTTCGAGAATTCTTCCCACGGTACGGCTTGCCTCGTATTGTGTACTCAGATAACGGACAGCCATTCTCATCCGAGCTCATGAAACAGGTTTCCCTCCTGCTAGGATATCAGTGGAGATTCCATTGTGTCCGACATCCCGAGGCCGCTGGCCTTGTAGAAAGGCATAACCAGACACTGAAAACACGCCTTGCTAAAATCTGTAAAGAGAAAGGGGTCGACTGGATAGTCGCCCTGCCAGTTGCATTGTTCTATATGAGGATGGTCCCCCATTCGAGATCAGGGCTATCCCCGTATGAAGTGGTCTTTGGCCGACCACCGAATATGTGGGGGACGCCCATGCCTAAGAAAATAACAGATGTTGATTGTAACATGTTGACAGATTACCTTGCCTCCTTGATGTCTGCACTCCAATCATGTCGTTCACAGGTTGCCGCAGCCTTTCCCGACAACACTGATGTAAAGCCACACGATGTCCGCCCCGGGGATACGGTGTTAATTCGCAACTTCGACAGGAAAAGCCCGCTGGAGCCCCGCTGGAAGGAGCCGAAGATCGTCCTTCTTACCACGAGGACCGCAATCAAAGTGGAAGGCCGAAAGGGGTGGATCCACACGAGTCATATTAAGAAATGTAATGAACTGTTGCCAGAAACTGACTCGTCCACCCCCTCAAAGGACTGCCTCGATACTAAAGACTTCAAAGTTCCGAAAAGAGAAAAAACTCCCCAAGAGGAGTATCGAATAAAACTTCGATCTAGCAAGTCAGACAGTTTAATTGTTTAAGTCCTCCCCTAGGTGAATCGGTTAAATAGTTTCTGACATGTATCCCCTAGATCGAGATAGAGAGAGAGAGAGACAACTCAAGAAACGTACATATTGTAAATCACTACGCAGTCACTGTATAGTGACCTTATTGATTATGTTTTTTCTAAGTCTTCTGATTATTGTTGCCAGTATATTGCTTCCCATATACTACCCTATCTTCAAGCGTGAACAATCTGCTTACAATGTTTCTGCCGAACATTCCTTTAGTGAATTACCTCCTCATGAACTATCTTACAGACTTGCGCTGCGCAACAATACATTCATTAGTATGTTACATCACTCCCATCAGACTAACAATGCTACAAACTGTTGGATATGTGGCCCACTCCCTCCCTATCAGAAATACAAGGGAGTTCTGCCTCTCTTTCCGTACCCGTTCACTCACAATGGCTCCTGTGGTGCATGGTTTAGATTAATTAATTCTTTAGATCCTGATATTGCTGTTTTCGAGGGGAATTGGATTTGGGGAAACCTGAACCTAGTTCTGCTCAATGCCTGTTACCCTGATAAGAAGGGACTTCCCATTAGGATAGGAACTGATCTAGAAAATGAAGTATATGGATTAGGTAATTATACAATTAACCTCATGATTCTTACCGTCGAATCCGAAGCTGCACCAGTTCTCTCTGCTATGTCAGTATTACCAGTCACTGGTGATTTATGTGTCAGAAAGAAGGGTTCAGTACACTTAGGTCATAGTAAATGTACTACTGTGGTCGAATTCAGTGATCAAGGCAAGTCTTCCTTTAGAGCTACTCGTCATTCCTATTTTGTTTGTGGCCATACCGCATACGTACGTTTACCTCCTGATTGGGATGGTACCTGTTACATTGCATTCCTTCTGCCACCTGTTTTTCTAGCCCCTCCTGATTATCACAGAAATCCAAATCTAGTAAAGAATAGACTCCGAAGAGATCTCCCGATTGTCGACTATACTGAAACGGCATGGGAGCAATACACAGATTTCAATAAGGGATTCTTTTTCTTCACAGGCCCCGTCCAAAACAGTAAACTAATACGTAGATTAACTAGAACACTCGAAGCAGTAGTGAATGAAACTACCTCCGCTCTAGGCAACTTAACAGAGGAGCAGTCCGCCATGCGGGTTGTTGCTCTTCAAAACCGTCTTGTTATTGACGTCATCTTGGCAGATAGAGGCGGAGCTTGTAAGGTCATCGGGTCAAGTTGCTGTGTTTTCATTCCAGAAAACGCGCCAACGGTATACCAAGCTATTACACGTCTTCATAAAATTGCAAGTTTGATACATCAGAATCCAGGCACCTGGACTTGGTCCGGTTGGTTCTGGACAACGTTGACCGCTTGGGGATGGAAAATCCTATCCTTCCTAGGCATTGCCCTTGTTATAGTATTCAGTTGCTGCCTGTGCCTACAGTGTGGGCCAGCGATTTGTGGTCTGTGCGCCACATCGTGCATTGCACATTCCAGTTTTCACTCAAAACGCGAAAAGAAGAAAGAAGAGCAAATGATATTACAAGAACAGACTGATCGATTCATGAGGATCGATATATCATGAAGGGTCCGTAGGGAACAAGGAGGGAATGAGGAAATATAAATTTTATGGTCAAGTAATGTTCCCTAACGTGTACCCTACCGTCTCCATGTACCAGTTTAAAGTGCATGTAACTTCCCTCCTGTGCCAGCTATGAAGACGCAAATACATTTGCGTCCAACGTTAACATGTCCACTTTCAGACCCACCCTGAATGGGTTGAATATTCCGTTCCTAAGTATGCCATGCCAACGTCTTTTTGTGGTGTACTTTACACGTTTTTCAGCTCTGGCGAAGCAGGCCTCTGAATTCTGCCATCGAGCCTTTTTCTGCCTTCTGACTCTGAACGCCTCAGCCTGGGATGTCTCTGTACCCGTGACCTCTGCCTTACTCCCTGTGCGACTAACGGCGCTTAGCACAGCCTGCTGCCTGCCAAGACTGTATTCAACCTTCGAATTATCTGTTCCGCTCCTCGAAAATGCATTCCTACCTACTAGTTTAAGTAAACATTCCCCCAGCTGCAGAGCAAAGGGCCCGGCCTCACTGTCTCCGTGCAAGTAATTCATAGCCTCTGTTACCATGGTAGGCCCATGCCCCCTCGCATCTCATGCAGACACTTAGACGCTTATACACGCACTCACAGTCAGTATAGAATAGCTTCTGCCCCAGAGACCTTTTCCTTCTAGATAATATGGTTCCCAAACATCAGATACCAGATATGATACAGGTACAAGTTGATCTGACATGCCAGACTTCTGTCTCTTTCCGCCAGTGTAAATGTCAAGTCCCCTGCACCCTCCAGTTCCACGTCAATCACACGTCATGCAGCTGCGCGCGCATCCAGGCCTCAGATTTCTGCTGACATTGCCAAATTCTGCTAAGTACCCACCTACTCGTGACACTTATATGTGACGTTTCTAGCACACGCCTCTATGTACACGCCTAGTTCACGCCTTCTAATTACGTATCACTACCACGTGTATGCTGTTATCTTGTTTCTCTCAGCTGTTACGCCTACTGTATTGGTTTCTATTATATGATTTAAGTATATAAGCTATGTATTGTCAATAAAGTATGGCTCTATCCCTTCCTGCACCCCAGTGGTGGCAGGAATCCGATATGCGATCTGGTCATGACCATTCCTTTTTAAGGAATAAAACCCCTAAGAACTCTAACACCACGGACTCTGCCTCTTTCTTTCCGATTGAGTTATTTTTGTTTAAGTACTTACCTGCATAGAAATTAGGACGGTAAATCAAATATTTACCACACAGGTAAGACATTGCCTGGGTTTACACTTAAAATGTATTTAGTGAGCTGTTTTTTCATGCAAAGTCACCTTAATTGTTTGAGACATTACTAAATATATGAGTATTTTAATATCATGTAAGGAGGAGGTCCAGAAATAGTTGTAACAGAAAATATCTTCTGCATGATTGAAAAGTCAAATAAATTGTACTACATAAATTATTGGACCAAATCTTCTTTGGCAGTATCACTTTGCAGTTTGGTCATCTTTTAAACACCGGAAGGCTGTCAGGTATCACTTTATTATTTTTTTTCATCCGGTGACCTTAAAACCTGCAGTTTGCCCTCCTGGCATTCATCTTCATCTCGTTTCACCTGGGACTCAATCTGGTGGTCTACAGGCCATGGACAAATTCACACCCCCAGCACACAGGCAAGAAACCTTGGGATCATTATTGACAACAAACTGGACATGTCTACCCAGGTGAACACAGTCACCACAGCCTCCTTTCACACTCCGAGGATGCTGCGAAAGATATACAAGTGGCTACCGAACAACACCAGAAAAACCATCACCCAGTCTCTCAAAACTACCAGCCTGCCTATGGGAACTCCCTATACGCAGAAATTAAGCAACTCACGAAGAGAATACAGACCATCCAGAACGCAGCTTCCAGAATTGTCCTCAATCTGCCATATAGGTCACACAGTACATCTCACCTTTGGGACCTCCACTGGCTCCCCATACACAAGTATTGAAAATTAACCCCGTCTAGGCTGATGACGGCCCCCGTTCGTCATGCACCGCGGTGGGCATGTGCTGATGACGGCTGGGGGCCGTCATGAACCCGCCCAATTATTAAAAGCGCCGCACAGGAGCAGAATCGCGGCCGCGCTCAAGGGGTTAAAGGTCCTTACCCACACATACAGAGCACTATAAAACTTAGGCCCAGCCTAACTGATAAGTTGCATTCATTTCCACCAACCCACCAGCCAACATATCCACTAAGCAGGATTCTTACAAGCACGCATCTCATGCATGCACAGAAGCACATTCTATGGTCAAGCCTTTGCTCCTAAATCATCGAACAACCTCCCAATCCACATCAGAGCTTCCCATCAGAGCCTCCTCCTCTCTTTTTTTTAAAATACTATTTTTATTGCGAGGAAAAGCAATAAGACAAGAACATTGAGTAGCAACCTTAGTAGCATCACAGCACAACGAAGTTTACATTTGTACAGTAAAGCAAGATATTTTTCCCATACACCACCCCAAGCCATTGACAAAACTTCAGAGCTTGGCATTATTGGGCACCCCCAAGGACACAAGGTCAACTGGAGCAAGTATTATATATACTTCACTTAGGAAATCTTTCCACTACTCCCAGACTTTAACCCTCTTCTCCGACCAACCCCTTCCCTCATAGATGTTTTTTTCTGCTAACATACACCAGTCCATGTCTTTTTCCCAGGTACTCAGTAGGGGAGCCTCGGAGGCTCTCTATTCGTGTGCAATGTTGCACTTCGCTACTATTAACCCCACTGTCATAAAGATTTGGTCCATGCGGGTAAGATCCGTGGCCTCCCAAACATTAAGAAGACCCCATTTCTCAGAGACAGTGGACCAATAATTTAGAATGCCCAGGCACTTTCAGATCATGTGGAAAAACATCTCCTCTTGGTTGCAACCCCCTTGACACAATGAGGTTGTCACTCTGCCCATTTGTGCCTTAGTGGTAAATGCAAAGTAGCTCTGGTGGAGGATACTTAGCTGTACGTGGCAGAACCTGGCTCTGATTGCCACCTCCTGTGGGAAAGCTAGAGCCTCCAACCATTCAATGTTTTCAATACCATCTAGATCCCTGTCCAACTGTGCGCTGGGCCGGGCCTGAGTATCAGACAGATTATTGAGCAAATTTGTACATGTGGGAAAGATGGCTTTTTTGGGCACAGGCTCATCATGGTGACAATCCTCCAGTGGGGAGGTTTCAGGGAATTCCTCCCACTTTGGCACTGCCGCCTGAACTGCGTGACAGATTTGTGGGTATCTGAATAGCCCTTTGGGTGCCATTTGGAAATCCTGCTGTAGTTCCAGAAATTGAAGGATTCCCCTGTCCCCCCTCCCCCACTTCCCCCCAGTTTTTACAAATCCCTCACTTTGGGTAGACCAGTGAGGTCCCACTTATCAAAACCCTGTGGTTTCCCAAGCATCCTAGTTGTGCGTTATCCCAAAGGGGTGAAGCCAAGATTGGTGTGCCTTTTCAGCCAAGGACCTGGAGCACTAGAGGGTAAGTGTGGTTGGTGTGGAGTTTATGAAGGTCTTGGGACGTGAGTTGCCATACAATGCTCTAAGATATCCCCAGGAGCATTGTGAGTCTGTCAAGGCAGCAAGCAGGCTCTCTCCATCTGGGAGATAGGCCCACTGGTTGACTGTGGTAAGTTGTGCTGCTCTGTAGTACTTTTGTATATCGGGGAAGGCAATGTCCCTATTGTACCATTCCCTTGTCAGTTTTTGGAGGGAAATGCGAACCGGCCCCCCATCCCAGAGCAGTGTATCGATTTCCATGTTGATGGCCTGAAAGTAGAAGGAAGGGACCAAGTAAGGTGAATTATGTAGTGCATAGAGAAAGCGGGTAGTGCCAATTATTTTCAACAGGGCGGCTTCCCCCAAAAGGGACAAAGGCAAGGTCTTCCAATGCCGCATGTCACCTCAGAGACGAGAAAGTGGTGGGTACAGGTTTCTTGTGAGATAAGCCCCTCGGTCCGCAGTAATGTATATCCCTAAATTTCTTTAGCCCTCCGCTGCACAGTCTCGGGGCAATCGTGGGGCTTTCTCATGAAGGAGATAAATGAGGGATTTGTCCCAGTTGATGGTGTACCCCGAGTAACAGAAGAGCGTGAGAATGTGCTTCACTCTTTTCAGAGTGGGGACTGGATCAGAAAGATACAGCAGAATGTAATATGCATAGATGGAGATTCGGTCTTTCCAGTCGTCTGACTATTTGAGTCCTTGGATCAGGGGGTCTTGTCTGACCCAGCTGCCAGCGGCTCCAGAGCCCAGGCAAGTATGAGTGGAGTACCCGGGCAACCCTGATGCATCTCACGCTGTAACTGTAGTACTGGGGACGTTCGCCCCCACCCCAACTGTCACCTGGGCGAGAGGAGTAGTGTATAGCAGTCGTATCCATGTCAGGAAACGTGGACTGAAGTCCAGTCTGTCCAGGGCCTAGAACAGATAGCTCCTCCTCTCGCTTTAAATATTGCAAGCACCTGAAGACTTGGCTCTACTGATAAGTCCCCCACCCAGGACTAGATTCACACACCTGCAAAGCACCAGGATACCCTCACAGGTGCATGGGTACAAACACACATAATGTAAAAACACCTGATAGTTGAATAACTCACATGTAAAGCAGACCTTGGTATTTTTGTTTGGTACCTTAGTCTACTCAGTGCTAATGATATGTTACTCCACCTCATTAGCCACAATATAGGCCCAAAGAAACTTGGCATCTACATTACCTTCGCTGACGCTAAATAATGGCACTATTTAACCCCTTCGCTGCTCATGACGAGCTCAGCTCGTCATGAGGCACGGTTGAGCTGTGCTTATGACGAGCTGAGCTCGTCATGAATAAAGGTAACTCTGTGAGTCCAGCACCGGGGGGGGAAACCCCTAGCAGCCAAGGTGTTAATTTCTATTGCTATCAATTCCTTTGTCACCTGTTCAATGGTAGGTTCGAACATAACTTATCCTTGTTGTCTGGGAGGTCACACTCATCTCGGCATATTGACCAAAGGCCTGATTACGAGTGTGGTGGTGGAGTGCAGGGTCTGCCCCGCCGCTGCACTGCAAAACCCATGGTTAGGCCGCCTGACAAATTAGGAGTTTCCTCCTGGAAGGCGGGGTGCCTCATAAAATGGGCACCACAATGGGAATGCCAAAAACAGTTCCTGCACGGCATGGACTGAAAAGTCTTTTCTCTATGGTCTCATCCTAGTGGTAGGTTGATGATACCCAAGAAGCATCCTAGGCATGACAAACAAAGCAGCTGCCATGCAATCCCTGTGGCAGAACGAAATTTACCTTTTTTTCACCCATGGCCGCCAAGTAGGAGCTCTTTGCCGGAGCTCCCGGAGCTCCCGGAGCTCCCAGGCTGGTAATTACCTTAGCATTTGATATCCCTTTGCTAAGCCTACCATCCGCCTCTCTATTAACTGGCATCCTATACCATACAATACTAGATCGCCTATTTCAATGTAGCTCACCCGCTAGAAAGATCTTCAGGAGTCCTGACATGCCTTCGCCTATTCTGCCTCTTCTCCTCGCCGCTCACCTCCTGGATCGAACAGTTGAGGTGTGCAGGGCGTGCAGCACCTCCATATGCCATAGACGAGTCGATGCTTTGTTCACCTGCTCGACAATCGCCGAGTGACCGACGTGCCTTGCGGCCCACCTTCAGGATCGAGATATCAAGTGTGCTTAGCGTGCAGCACCTCATCCGCCTTCGACGAATCTGTGCTGTTTGCGCCACTTAACATGCTGCTCTCTTGCTGAACCGATCCTCCCGGGGTAAGCGCACCTCGCATTGCCCCCTTCCTCAATGGCATCACTGAGTGGACCTAAAATGGTGAATCCCTGGCTCCCCTGTTAGGCTATTGACGGACATGGTCTGGCCATGTGGATCCCCCCTGTTTTGAGCAGCTGCTGGATCTCCGATATTGGTCGGCACCTCACCACCGCACAGCCCACTGCTCACTCCCTTTGGTTGTCTCTTTGCCGCTGCCGAAGATCCTTCGCCTGAGTGCGCCACAAGATGGCGATGCCCTGATTTCCTCAGGGAGGCTTCTAACTAGCGTGTGCCTGGGAATGTATGATGTTATCCCGCATTCCATCACTCCGCAGACCATTATCCCGCAATTTTAAGAACGCAAATGCGATCAGTCCGCAATATATAATAAAGAAACCAACATAACGAAAAATGCAGTTACACAGTAAAATGTACATCTTTAACGCATGTTTCCACCACGCGGACTATTGTCACGAAAGTACAATATTTCTTTTTTAAAAATCAGTAAGTTAACTACTGCTTTTAAATATTACTCGTGTACTAGCACGGGACATCATCAAAACAAGACTCCAATAAAGCAGTCCTCCTTTGTCAACTGTTATTTTAAAAGAAACAGACATTTTCTTGTTTACGATAATCGTTTGCAATTTCATTTATTTACAACTCAAAAACGAAACTCCTTGTTAATAAATGTTCCATTTAGTAAAATATCTTCTTCTTTTAAATTTAAAAACGAATACAACTCTAAGCAACTCTACATTAAAATGCTCACTAAAGTTATTTTTTAAAAGAATTTACATTATTGCCATTATTTTAAAACTTACTCTTTCACTCTGAAACTCACAAAATCAATAAATAAAAAAAAATCAAACTTAGCTTCCTGCAGATCTCTCCTGCCTATGTCCCCATTTAACTCGCTCTGTAAAGTAAAAATAAGAAATGGTTTACCGCTTTGGACAAAAAGAGTAATAAAGATGAAAAAGAGACTAATTTCTGCATCAATAGCCTATGCATACCTTCAAAAGTGGTTCATCACGGGTAATATTCTTCAGCCACTCTTGTTCAACGTTGGAGCATCGCGCCGTCCATTGTGTCCATGGAAGCAATGGCCTTCAAGTTACCTTGACTCCTGTGCATGGTGCAAGTTCGCCGTGTCAACATTGTTGGGTCCGCAAGAAAGTCTACTGCCGTGCAGGTCAGCAAGTGACAATAAGTCTCTGTGTCAACGTTGTCGGTGATCAATGAAGTCTACTGCAGTGCAGGTCAGCAAGTGACAATGGGACCCAGGGGGACTTGGCACAAGCCGGTGTTCCCCTGGGGTATTTCGCGCAATGGGATTATCCTCATGCGACCTGATTGGATGTTCGGGCGGGTGGGAGGGGCTGTCCAGGTGCGGGGAGGGAGAGGGAGGGCGACGTCACTCGATGCGAGTGAAGGAGCGGTGGCGTCGTGTTTTTGACGGTCAGCTGAGAGGAATTCCTGTCTGCGCTTAGTTATTTACATTGCGTTGCTGTTTTCTTCAACGGAATTTTGAATATTCGAGCCATGTCAGCAGAAGATATTGCCAGAGAAGCGATAAGGGCACTGGTGGCTGTTGGGCGTACCGATTTATTACGGCCCGGTGCTGTGGTGGAAACTTCTGTCGAAGTGAAGCGTCCTCGTCGCCTAGCATCGGAAGGGGTGGGTCGAGCTGTTGCTGCTTGCAGGTCCGTAGCAGGTAGTACCACAGAGACTTTGTGTGTGGAGAAAGTGCCAGCTGTGCGTCCGAGAAGAGGGAGATCTTCGGCCAGGAGTAGCCGAGGGAAGAACCCCCCACCCCCGCGTTCTGCCTCAGCTCCGTGTGTTGTGAGGGGAAGTCGGCTTGTCTTTGCACCTCAAGCCAGGAAACGGGCAGGAAGGTGAGGAGGTAGAGCCAGTTTTGCGCTAGATACTAGAGTGCGTCATGTCCAGTTAGGCGAAGAGGCTCATTTCAGTGGGAGCAGTTCTGGAGTTGACAAAACGTCACAGGCGCCAGATGTGTCTGTTATGCAATTGGAAACGGCATTATCAGGAGGATTATCCAAAGCGTCACATGCTGTGCCTAAAGTAGGCAATAGAGTCGACATTGCACCACAGATTTGCTTCGTTGGTCAGAAGAATAATTTAGTTGATTATTCCAGTGACAGTGAGGATGAAGACTTTGGTCAATTGGAGATGGTGAAGTGTGAAGGCGCCATGGGTGGAGAACTGGCGTCGAATAAACCAAATATGCAGAGTGCATTTTCAGACTGTCAAGAGGTTGTATTACCTCAGCCTAGAGGCCCCCCGCGGGCTTTGAATGACGTAGACTTTGGTTATGAGGAGCCCCATTCCTCTGGTGTTACGTATGACTGTCAAGTGGTTGAGGGTGTTTTGTGGGATCAGCAAACTGGGGAAAATCCTGGTTGGGAGGGGGGTCGAGGTGGGAGTGGGGGTGGCAGTAAAGATAGCGAAAGTTTCAAGTTGTTTCCGGAATCTAGGCCTCCGCCTCGCCACCCACGGGTGGATTTTGATTCTGGTTTTGGTCCACAGCAAGGGCAATGGGTTTGGGTGAACCA
Organism: Lissotriton vulgaris; assembly: GCF_964263255.1. Classification (NCBI taxonomy): domain Eukaryota; kingdom Metazoa; phylum Chordata; class Amphibia; order Caudata; family Salamandridae; genus Lissotriton; species Lissotriton vulgaris. The sequence goes on along the minus strand of NC_141691.1, from coordinate 2,054,981,710 downwards.
TGCTGATATGCGCAAAAAACAATTTTCTTGTACTCCAGTGGAGCAGGTAAAAGGTAGGTATGGTGCGGTTCCTCGCTGGAGCGGCGGGAACTTTGTGGCGGGCTCTGGGCCCATGTCTGAGGTACAGAGTTCTTTTCCTGTCACAGCGAAGCAAAGTGCGGCTTTGGGGGCGGGGCGCATTTCTCAAAGCGAATCTGGCACGGATTCTGGGCCATCGGCCAGGCGCTTTCAACGGAGGACTGTGTCTGAGGTAACATATCATGATGTCGACATTGGTTCTGGCTCTATGCCAGGCACGAGTTTTGAAAGTTCTGAATTCCAAAATGTGCAGGATGATGAATATGACGATTTTGATAAAGAAAATGAAATTTATCCAAAAGATTGGGTGTCTTCAGAGGTGGCGGCTGGTTTGGGCGGCCAGGTGTCGGGAGGGAGGGGGGACGGACATTTCACTTCTGCTAGTGTATTTAAGAGATCTGGAGCGGTTCTCTCTTCAGAGCGTATGAAGCATGGCGGACATCATCAGCGTGATGGTCTGAAGGTATTTCATCAGAGGGCTTCACAGCTACCAGAAGGTAAGGCAGACTGGTGGGCTGCGTGGACACGGCCTTTGGCAGGCGGCCCAGGTGTTGGGCCTGTGGATGGTGGAAATGGGGTGTTGGCAAAAGGTTAAGAGTTGGTTTCAGGGGTGCAGGAGACGCCGCAGTCAACTTCGGGGTCTGGGGGTCAGAAGGACAGGGCGGGAGGGGTGAGCCCGGTGTCATCAGTAAGTAACTCTTTGCACAGTGAGAATCCAGGGAGTGGCCGTACAAAATTGCCTTATATGGGGGTAGCTATGCCCTTGGGCACTCATTTGTCACAGAGAACGAAGCAGAGGATTTGGAGACACGATTATGTGGATATTTTCCGCCTTTTACATAGAGACCTGCAAGCCAGAGAGGGTTCTAAGGAGGAGGAGCTGGAATTGTCCGGCCGCCCCAAGGTGCCAAAAACAATTGAGAATTGGACGGCTGCTTTCTTTATTTACGCCAGTGTTTATTGTGAGCGTTATCCTGAAAGGGCAGTTTCACTTTTTAAATACATAGATATCATCAGAAGGGCACATTTACAGGCGGGGGATATTCTTGGTTAAATTATGATGAAGAGTTTCGGGCTAGGGTGAGTCTTTTTCATGATAAACCGTGGGGAGAGGTGGACCAAGAGTTGTGGCTGCAATGGTTGTCTGGGCATCCGTCTTCTAACACAATACATATGGCCAGTGGTTTACCAATAACTTATCGGCCCTTTCTGCAGCGTCCCGCCACAGTGGGGGCAAGTGGATTGAAGAGAGGACAGTTGCCTACCACGGGAGCTTGTTGGGGTTTCAATTGAGGCTCCTGTGTACGCCAATATTGCAAGTTCAAACACGAATGCGCACAGTGTGGGGGTAGACATGCCATCTTCCAGTGCTTTCCTAATCAACAACAAGGAGAACATGGGAGGGGTGGGGGCAAGGTGCACTGCCACCACTTATACCAAAAGGCTCCTACCTCAATTAGGCTGCAGGCGATGATGCGGTGCCTGGAGATATACCCGGATAGTGAGGCGGCAGTTAAACTGATTTGGGGTTTTCGGTTAGGCTTTCGTATTGGGTATCAAGGTCCTAGAGTGTTGCGCTGGGCTGATAACCTCAAATCAGCGAAGGAATTGCCCAATGTGGTACGGATCAAATTGCAGAAAGAGTTGGAATTGGGTAGAATAGTTGGTCCTTTCTCACACTGCCACAGCTGTGCTCTCGCAACTACAATAGGGTGTTAACAAAAAAGTACAATGATAAATGTAATTAAATATACAGAAGCAGATTCTTTAGTGTTTTTCTTGTCACAGCAAGATGACGGTTTAATGTATCCAGACTTGAAGAACAGTCACAGTTAGCCGACACGTGTTTCGTCGTGTACAGGTGAGTCAACACGACTCTTCAGGGCTGGTGATACAAAAAATGACGTATGCATATCAAGTTGCGCGTCTTATCACTTTAACATACTGCATTGGTGACAATGGTGCATCACACATGCAGTAGTGACGTGCGTATCCTTTTACACATTGTGCGTGTAGTTCGTGATGACGTTAAATATATTTGGCGTGTTCCACTACAAGGATGTGTATGGCTATCCTCGAGTGGTGAGTGCACTGGAAGTGATGGGAAGTTGTGATTGCGATTATGTGTAAAACAAGTGTTAGCAAGCACACGGTAATCCTGCACTACGAAGGTTGCAAACGTGACTAACATAGCATGCGAGTGTGAGCAGTCTAAAGTGCAACTTGTGTGTGAGAGTGGTGGTGATAAGTTCAAATTGGGGCGTGTGGACGAGGTGGACGATTTAGAGTATCGGTGGTGCCCGAAGTGAAGTAAGGAAAAATACACTCTCTCTGTAAGGTAGAGTAATTACCTCTGGACTCAACTCGGATAGAGTGAGTTGAGAATAGTCTGGTACCGCTAGTGGCATTCTGTTTAGGTAGAATAGAGAGAGGGTGGAGGGAAAAAATGAAAAGATCATCAGGAAGACATAAAAAAGGGGAAATGTCCGAGGACACCTATGTTACTCAAAGAAAACGGAAACGAAAAGGAATTCTAGTGGAGAGTGTCCTTACCACTGGTTGTTTATGTCCTCATATATAATGGTAAATTGGAATGGTACATCCAGTTAAGTTAGGCGCAAGAGATAATCTTGCTGCTGGGCTCCGCCCAGTTGGGTAGGTCAAGATTTCCAAAAATAGCACTATAGATAAAAGAAAAAAATATAGAATGCAAATGCCATCAGGCTAGAGCTGGAGTATATCCCATCGCTCTGATTCATGTTAAAGGTAAAGTTGACAAAAGATAGAAAGCAAATTAGGAATATAGATGTACCTTAATACGGGTATGTATTAGGCTGTACCGGGAGGGGATCCATCTGCTGAGACGCTATGAAAACGGGTGCGTTTTCTCAATCGCGGTGTGCTGTGGAGGGAAAACATAAGTGTATACGCACGCATTAGATATGCGAGGAATTGAGTTAAAATTTAAAAGAAAGAAAAGGGCCGAGAAAAACGCGGTCATGGCCGGTTTCGGTTTTGAAAGGGTATCCGGTAGTCGTGGAGAAGGTAAATACAACTTACCAGTAGTGCGGTATCCCTCCTCTGTTGTTTCCCGGTCGCCGTCTTTCGTAAACGGACACGTGACCGGAAGGGAGGTGTCTATTTATCGGAGTTTCGCCATAGAAAATGCCGATTGTGTACTACTCAAACAGAGCCGCCATGTTTGAGAGGGGAGCCGATAAGGCGAGATGCTCGGTAATCGAGTACTCTTGTGAATGTTTGACGAATGGTAGTGTGTAGAAGAGCCACACCTAATGAAAGGAGATAGTAGCAAGTATAGCAGTGGTATATGAGAAATATTTCAGCTTGAATAGTGGTCGGTTGAAAATAAAGTCGTTGAGACCACAGTATTTTTCTCACTGTAAATACGGATCTCGGTCTGTATGTACTGTAGATGAGTCGAAAGTGATTGGGTCGGTAAGGAGATATTATGGTTGCCAATGGCCAAAGTAACCCAGTGCCCATAGATATTGTGATACTGATAGAAAAGCAAGTGTATGAGATAGCTATTTGACAGGTGAAGGTGCCACATCAACCAACACATCTGTGACCATGCTCATTACATTATCAACAGCATTTCATTCTGTGATATTTAGCAAATGGTGTGGTTGATAACATGTAAAAGAACATAAACCAAGCAAAATACAAATCTATACAGTACATCATGAAATGTGCATTTGGCAGTACATACTATGTAAGTTTGATCTACAGTCCAAAAGGCATAGTTCTCTTTTAAATGTATAACATATGGTAATGTGAATCGGTGAATGGTGATTACCAGGATTACGGAAAGAAAGTCTCATTTCGTGGATCCCAAGGGGTGATACTTAATCACCCAAAAAGTATTGTAACTCAGGGTCGTAGTTAAGCCCATGTTCCACGCTTTGTAGGCGCATGATCCATGTCGCTTCCCTACGTCTGAGTGTTAGTTCTCGGTTACCCCCTCTAATGTTGAGGGGAATCATGTCAATCCCAAAGACACGCACTTTGATGTCATCCTCCAATGGTTGACATTCAGCTATTTGTAAAGCTACTGGGTATCTGGGATCTCTTTTTTGGATAGCTCTCATATGCTCTGCAGTTCTTTCTTTAAGAGCCCTGATGGTGCTGCCTACATAAATCTTGCCGCATTGGCACTCGATTATGTATACTACGAATTTCGTTAGGCAAGTGATGTTATGCTTGATTTTGTATGTAGTACCTTAAGGACCCTTGAACGTTTTGGTGCCATGTTTACCCCAAATACACATGGAACAAAAACCACATTTGTGGAATCCTAGGCCTCGTGTGGTCAGCCAGTCCCGAGCTGTGGTATTTGGGGGAACTGTAGGGCTCAGTTTGTTTCTCAGAGTAAAGCCCTTTCTGTATGTAATGGAAGGTTTGTCTGGAAGAAGTTCTTTGAGAACAGGATCGTCTGTTAAGAGTTTCCAGTGTTTATTAAAGCTCTTTCTAGTGGTTTGGTTGAGTGCATTGAATTCTGTTATCAGTCTAATTTGCTGGCCGGAGGAATCTGGCTCCGTGCGTGTCTTTAAACAATCTGGTCTTGGGATGATTCTGGTCCTTTGTTCCGCTTTCTTGAGGGATGCATGTGAGTATCCTCTCTTACGGAATCTGTCTTTCATGTTGGAGATGCAATTTTCAAATTCAGTGGATTCACTACAGTTACGTTTGGCTCTTAGAAATTCGCCATATCGAATGGACCGTATCTGGTGCTCGGGGTGGAAACTAGACGCATGGAGTATAGAATTGCAGGAAGTGGGTTTCCTAAACAATTTGGAGTGTAGTAGGTTGTCCTTCACATAGAATTCAAGGTCTAGAAACTCCATATTTGTAAGGCTGTGTCGCATGGTAAAGCTAATTTCCCACGTGTTATTGTTCAGATGTTCAAAGAAGGAAAAAAGTAGTTCCTCAGAACCTGACCATAAGAGAAAACAATCGTCGATGTATCGTCCCCAAAAGACTATGGAGTCGACGTATTTCATTCCTTTGGTGCCCCAAATCAAGTCAGCCTCCAAAGCCCCCATGAAGAGATTAGCAAAGGAGGGTGAAAATTTGGAGCCCATAGCTACTCCCTTTTTCTGTCGATACCACTTACGATCAAAAATGAAGAAATTGTTCTCTAGGATAATAGTCATCATATGTAGTAGCATGTTGGTATGTGCCCAGAGTGAAGCCGGTCTGTTAGATAATAGTTTCGTAATGGCTGATATACCCAGTTCAGGGTTGATACTGGTGTACAAAGAAACCACATCCATGGTAACTAGTATAGTGTCCTGTTGCCATTCCATGTCTGACATGATGCTCAGTATGTGTTTGGAATCTTGTATGTACGATGGCAGGTTCTTGACTAGAGGTCCCAAGAAAAGATCAACATATTCAGCGATTCTTTCGGTGGGACCCCCAATTCCCGATACTATCGGTCTCCCAGGAGGAAACGGTAAATTCTTGTGAACTTTCGGCAGTGTGTACAGCCAGGGATACGTGGGTCTGAAGACTTTAAGGTAAAGGTACTCATTGTCATCCAGAAGACCAGATTGTTTCCAATTTAGTAGATGTCCATTAAGTAGAAGTGTTAAAGGACCCATGGGGTTATGGGTGAGTAACTCATAACATGAGTCATCATTAAGTTGGCCCTGGATCTCGTTGATATAGTCGGCCAGATCCATGACCACCACATTGCCCCCTTTGTCTGCCTCCCTGATGATGATGTTGGAATTATTGCTTAAGGTGGATAGTGCTAACCGTTCCCCTTTAGTTAAATTGTCCTTGTATTTGAATTTGGTATTTAAGTTCTTGGTGTTAGTTCTATTTAAATCCTAAAGAACATGTCTATGAAAGTTATCAATCACATTGCCCCCTGATAACGTGGGGGTCCATTTGGATTTGCTTTTCAAACCACTCGCCATACTGTAGTCAGTTTCAACATCAAGCTCCTCAAGTAACCTTTCCATTTCAAGGGGACTATCCTCCCTGTCTGTTAAAGAAAGAAGCAAGTGTGTAGATTGCACATCTTTAATGGTCAAAGATACATCATCAAAAACATTCGGAATGTGTCTGGATTGTCTCTGAGTGTCCTGTTGTCCAGCAAAATGTTTCTTAAGCTTAAGATTGCGTATGAATCTAAAAATGTCAATCTTAGTTTGGCACATGTCACCAGTAGCATAGGGATTAAAGTTCAGGCCTCTACTAAGTAAGGAGATCATGTCCGGTGTGAGAGGATGTGAAGAAAGATTAATGACTTGTACTGAGTCAACTCGTGTGGTTAGTTCCTCTGTGTCCCTGATCTCAGTTTCCTGCGATAATCTTCGCTTGTTCCTACGTTTGCCCCTGTGGGGTTTTGGTCTGGGACCACCCTTGGTGGTTGTGCCCTGTTGCCTTTCCTGACACGTTCCATTTCTAAAAAAAAGGTTGAGCTGTTGGCCTCTGTATTGGCTAGAATTTCATTCTCAATTTCGCTGAGTCCGGTAGAGCTCAGTGAAGTGGTGCTGGAATTGACAGAACTGGTAGTAGTTGATCTACCTGTCTGTGAGCCTGCTTTGGGCTTGGGGATCAGAGAGTCATATTTCCGATCAAAAGTGTAAATTCTGCCATTTTTATAGTCTGCCTCATCTCTCTTGATCTGTCGTGCTTTCCTATTTTTGATTTCGGCTTGATGTTTGAGAAGAATCTCATCTAGTAGAGTATAGTTCTTGACGGTGGCTTCAGGTTTATTTAAATCTTTGATCTCCTATTCTACAGTGGAGATTTCTAGTTGTAATTTGGTAGTTTTACGGTCAGCACTCTCAATGAGAATATCCATAAGTGTAATGGAATTCTGATTGAGCGAGTCTTCCCATTTGGTCATGAGATCTGGGTTCAGATCGTCATAGGTTTGGAAAATGTGGGACCGTAGTCCTCTAGGAACTAGTTTGAGCCTTAGGTAGTGTTTCAGGGTTGCTCCATCCCACCAACGGGAATTCTCTTGCTTTTTGAGTTTCTCAAGTTTAATGAACTTATCTCTCAGACCCTCTATACGTGCAGGACCTGTCGTGGCCGATGCCTGGTGTGTGGGCATGCCCTTGGCCAGATTTTCAAAGAGATCTGCCGCTGCTTTGTCTCTGTCCATGGTGTGCTGGACAAGTATGAAACGTATCTGAGAAATGAAGTAGAGTAGTAACGTGGAGGCACCCAATCTGACACAAATAATGGAAACAGCTGTTCAGGGGTTTTTAAGAGAATTCAGATGCAAGGGGCGCTCTGCCTCAAATTCTACGTTACAGTGTGTAGTATGAGTTAGTCGATGGGTAGTGCGTGAAGAGCAGACGGAAAAACGCCCTTAACCGTCTAAAAAAGTCAATGACTTAACAACAATACAACAGCTGTGCTCTCGCAACTACAATAGGGTGTTAACAAAAAAGTACAATGATAAATGTAATTAAATATACAGAAGCAGATTCTTTAGTGTTTTTCTTGTCACAGCAAGATGACGGTTTAATGTATCCAGACTTGAAGAACAGTCACAGTTAGCCGACACGTGTTTCGTCGTGTACAGGTGAGTCAACACGACTCTTCAGGGCTGGTGATACAAAAAATGACGTATGCATATCAAGTTGCACGTCTTATCACTTTAACATACTGCATTGGTGACAATGGTGCATCACACATGCAGTAGTGACGTGCGTATCCTTTTACACGTTGTGGGTGTAGTTCGTGATGACGTTAAATATATTTGGCGTGTTCCACTACAAGGATGTGTATGGCTATCCTCGAGTGGTGAGTGCACTGGAAGTGATGGGAAGTTGTGATTGCGATTATGTGTAAAACAAGTGTTAGCAAGCACACGGTAATCCTGCACTACGAAGGTTGCAAACGTGACTAACATAGCATGCGAGTGTGAGCAGTCTAAAGTGCAACTTGTGTGTGAGAGTGGTGGTGATAAGTTCAAATTGGGGCGTGTGGACGAGGTGGACGATTTAGAGTATCGGTGGTGCCCGAAGTGAAGTAAGGAAAAATACACTCTCTCTGTAAGGTAGAGTAATTACCTCTGGACTCAACTCGGATAGAGTGAGTTGAGAATAGTCTGGTACTGCTAGTGGCATTCTGTTTAGGTAGAATAGAGAGAGGGTGGAGGGAAAAAATGAAAAGATCATCAGGAAGACATAGAAAAGGGGAAATGTCCGAGGACACCTATGTTACTCAAAGAAAACGGAAAAGAAAAAGAATTCTAGTGGAGAGTGTCCTTACCACTGGTTGTTTATGTCCTCATATATAATGGTAAATTGGAATGGTACATCCAGTTAAGTTAGGCGCAAGAGATAATCTTGCTGCTGGGCTCCGCCCAGTTGGGTAGGTCAAGATTTCCAAAAATAGCACTATAGATAAAAGAAAAAAATATAGAATGCAAATGCCATCAGGCTAGAGATGGAGTATATCCCATCGCTCTGATTCATGGGAAAGGTAAAGTTGACAAAAGATAGAAAGCAAATTAGGAATATAGATGTACCTTAATACGGGTATGTATTAGGCTGTACCGGGAGGGGATCCATCTGCTGAGACGCTATGAAAACGGGTGCGTTTTCTCAATCGCGGTGTGCTGTGGAGGGAAAACATAAGTGTATACGCACGCATTAGATATGCGAGGAATTGAGTTAAAATTTAAAAGAAAGAAAAGGGCCGAGAAAAACGCGGTCATGGCCGGTTTCGGTTTTGAAAGGGTATCCGGTAGTCGTGGAGAAGGTAAATACAACTTACCAGTAGTGCGGTATCCCTCCTCTGTTGTTTCCCGGTCGCCGTCTTTCGTAAACGGACACGTGACCGGAAGGGAGGTGTCTATTTATCGGAGTTTCGCCATAGAAAATGCCGATTGTGTACTACTCAAACAGAGCCGCCATGTTTGAGAGGGGAGCCGATAAGGCGAGATGCTCGGTAATCGAGTACTCTTGTGAATGTTTGACGAATGGTAGTGTGTAGAAGAGCCACACCTAATGAAAGGAGATGGTAGCAAGTATAGGAGTGGTATATGAGAAATATTTCAGCTTGAATAGTGGTCGGTTGAAAATAAAGTCGTTGAGACCACAGTATTTTTCTCACTGTATATACGGATATCGGTCTGTATGTACTGTAGATGAGTCGAAAGTGAGTGGGTCGGTAAGGAGATATTATGGTTGCCAATGGCCAAAGTAACCCGGTGCCCATAGATATTGTGATACTGATAGAAAAGCAAGTGTATGAGATAGCTATTTGACAGGTGAAGGTGTCACATCAACCAACACATCTGTGACCATGCTCATTACATTATCAACAGCATTTCATTCTGTGATATTTAGCAAATGGTGTGGTTGATAACATGTAAAAGAACATAAACCAAGCAAAATACAAATCTATACAGTACATCATGAAATGTGCATTTGGCAGTACATACTATGTAAGTTTGATCTACAGTCCAAAAGGCATAGTTCTCTTTTAAATGTATAACATATGGTAATGTGAATCGGTGAATGGTGATTACCAGGATTACGGAAAGAAAGTCTCATTTCGTGGATTCCAAGGGGTGATACTTAATCACCAAAAAAGTATTGTAACTCAGGGTCGTAGTTAAGCCCATGTTCCACGCTTTGTAGGCGCATGATCCATGTCGCTTCCCTACGTCTGAGTGTTAGTTCTCGGTTACCCCCTCTAATGTTGAGGGGAATCATGTCAATCCCAAAGACACACACTTTGATGTCATCCTCCAATGGTTGACATTCAGCTATGTGTAAAGCTACTGGGTATCTGGGATCTCTTTTTTGGATAGCTCTCATATGCTCTGCAATTCTTTCTTTAAAAGCCCTGATGGTGCTGCCTACATAAATCTTGCCGCATTGGCACTCGATTATGTATACTACGAATTTCGTTAGGCAAGTGATGTTATGCTTGGTTTTGTATGTAGTACCTTCAGGACCCTTGAACGTTTTGGTGCCATGTTTACCCCAAATACACATGGAACAAAAACCACATTTGTGGAATCCTAGGCCTCGTGTGGTCAGCCAGTCCCGAGCTGTGGTATTTGGGGGAACTGTAGGGCTCAGTTTGTTTCTCAGAGTAAAGCCCTTTCTGTATGTAATGGAAGGTTTGTCTGGAAGAAGTTCTTTGAGAACAGGATCGTCTGTTAAGAGTTTCCAGTGTTTATTAAAGCTCTTTCTAGTGGTTTGGTTGAGTGCATTGAATTCTGTTATCAGTCTAATTTGCTGGCCGGAGGGCAATGGGTTTGGGTGAACCATGCTGATATGCACAAAAAACAATTTTCTTGTACTCCAGTGGAGCAGGTAAAAGGTATGTATGGTGCGGTTCCTCGCTGGAGCGGCGGGAACTTTGTGGCGGGCTCTGGGCCCATGTCTGAGGTACAGAGTTCTTTTCCTGTCACAGCGAAGCAAAGTGCGGCTTTGGGGGCGGGGCGCATTTCTCGAAGCGAATCTGGCACGGATTCTGGGCCATCGGCCAGGCGCTTTCAACGGAGGACTGTGTCTGAGGTAACATATCATGATGTCGACATTGGTTCTGGCTCTATGCCAGGCACGAGTTTTGAAAGTTCTGAATTCCGAAATGTGCAGGATGATGAATATGACGATTTTGATAAAGAAAATGAAATTTATCCAAAAGATTGGGTGTCTTCAGAGGTGGCGGCTGGTTTGGGCGGCCAGGTGTCGGGAGGGAGGGGGGACGGACATTTCACTTCTGCTAGTGTATTTAAGAGATCTGGAGCGGTTCTCTCTTCAGAGCGTATGAAGCATGGCGGACATCATCAGCGTGATGGTCTGAAGGTATTTCATCAGAGGGCTTCACAGCTACCAGAAGGTAAGGCAGACTGGTGGGCTGCGTGGACACGGCCTTTGGCAGGCGGCCCAGGTGTTGGGCCTGTGGATGGTGGAAATGGGGTGTTGGCAAAAGGTTAAGAGTTTGTTTCAGGGGTGCAGGAGACGCCGCAGTCAACTTCGGGGTCTGGGGGTCAGAAGGACAGGGCGGGAGGGGTGAGCCCGGTGTCATCAGTAAGTAGCTCTTTGCACAGTGAGAATCCAGGGAGTGGCCGTACAAAATTGCCTTATATGGGGGTAGCTATGCCCTTGGGCACTCATTTGTCACAGAGAACGAAGCAGAGGATTTGGAGACACGATTATGTGGATATTTTCCGCCTTTTACATAGAGACCTGCAAGCCAGAGAGGGTTCTAAGGAGGAGGAGCTGGAATTGTCCGGCCGCCCCAAGGTGCCAAAAACAATTGAGAATTGGACGGCTGCTTTCTTTATTTACGCCAGTGTTTATTGTGAGCATTATCCTGAAAGGGCAGTTTCACTTTTTAAATACATAGATATCATCAGAAGGGCACATTTACAGGCGGGGGATATTCTTGGTTGAATTATGATGAAGAGTTTCGGGCTAGGGTGAGTCTTTTTCATGATAAACCGTGGGGAGAGGTGGACCAAGAGTTGTGGCTGCAATGGTTGTCTGGGCATCCGTCTTCTAACACAATACATATGGCCAGTGGTTTAGCAATAACTTATCGGCCCTTTCTGCAGCGTCCCGCCACAGTGGGGGGGGGGGGTGGATTGGAGAGAGGACAGTTGCCTACCACGGGAGCTTGTTGGGGTTTCAATTGAGGCTCCTGTGTACGCCAATATTGCAAGTTCAAACACGAATGCGCACAGTGTGGGGGTAGACATGCCATCTTCCAGTGCTTTCCTAATCAACAACAAGGAGAACATGGGAGGGGAGGGGGCGAGGTGCACTGCCACCACTTATAAGAAAAGGCTCCTACCTCAATTAGGCTGCAAGCGATGATGCGGTGCCTGGAGATATACCCGGATAGTGAGGCGGCAGTTAAACTGATTTGGGGTTTTCGGTTAGGCTTTCGTATTGGGTATCAAGGTCCTAGAGTGTTGCGCTGGGCTGATAACCTCAAATCAGCGAAGGAATTGCCCAATGTGGTACGGATCAAATTGCAGAAAGAGTTGGAATTGGGTAGAATAGTTGGTCCTTTCTCACACTGCCCCTTGCCAAATTTGATGGTCTCGCCTCTTGGAGTCATTCCGAAGAAGGCCCAAGGTAAGTTCCGGCTTATTCATCATTTGCCCTGGCCCGGAGGGCAGTCAGTAAATGACTTTATATCGTCGGATGATTCGGCGGTGTCTTATGCGTCAGTTGATGATGCTTTGCAGATGGTTTGCAAGGCTGGTGCGGGAGCATAACTAGCAAAATGCGATATTCAGGCAGCCTTTTGTTTGTTACCCATACATCCCATGGATTTTGAACTACCGGGCATGTACTTTGACAATGCATACTATGTGGACCGTGTTCTACCAATGGGATGTTCGATTTCTTGTTCCCTATTTGAAATCTTTAGCACATTTCTGGAATGGTGTGTTGTTCGTCGTTCTGGGCATGCAGCAGTCTGCCACTCTTTGGAGGATTTTTTGTTTGTTGGTGAGGCTGATACTGGGCAATGTGATAAGGTCTTGGCCTGCTTTCAGGATATGGCAGGTGAGTTTGGAGTGCCGTTAGCGAAGGACAAGATGGAAGGTCCGACATCGAAATTGGTTTTCTTGGGTATAGAGATCGATACCGCAGAACTGGTGGCTCGTTTGCCCTTGGCTAAGGTGCAAGAGATCAGGTCTTTTCTACAAGAAATCATTGGCGTAAAGAAATTACAACTATGTCAGGTCCAGAGGCTTCTGGGTTACCTTACTTTCGCATGCAGAGTGGTTAGAGCAGGTAGAACCTTTTGCAGGCGCCTTGGTTTTGCAATGGCGGGGGCTTCCTTGCCACATCATCACATAAAGTATGAAGTCTTATATAGCGCGCGATTACCCTGGGGCATCTCGGCGCTTGCATAGGGAACCCGTCCTGGTATTCCCCTGTGAGATAGCCCTGGAGGGGTATCCACAAGGTGAAAGCCAGGCATCCCGCCGCGAGGGGCCGTTGTGGAGATTAAGCAAGCTATTGCCCAGAGTCGCAGAGTGTGAACCCGTGAGCTGAGAAGGCACCGGAGCGAGAATTAACGAGTCCGCGGAATTTTTTGAGCCCAAGACCCGCCGAGGCGGGGAATTGAACCCTGGTCCCGGACCGAACTCAAGCTCCAGGTCTGCCGCCTCTAACCCCTGAGCCACACTTCTCCAACAAAATAAAAGAGGACTTGCTTATATGGTTGAGGTTTTTGGATGACTTTAATGAAGTGTCTGTCAATTTTGTGGATGAAGACACGGTGTGGCAAGTACAAATTTTCTCAGATGCTTCTGGAGCCCATGGTTTTGGGTTGTTCTGGGAAGGACGTTGGTGTGCGGAGCTTTGGCCGGCTCTTTGGTTGGAACAGGGTCGTAGCATTGCCTTCTTAGAATTTTTCCCGCTTTTGGTTGCATTGCAAGTCTGGGGTGAGGAGTTTAAGGATCGCTGTGTGTTGTTTCATATAGACAACAATGCGTTGGTGAGTTTGGTCAAGGGGCAACAGGCAAAAGATGTTAGAGTTGTACAATTGTTGAGGGCGTTTATGCTGCGAATCCTTCAGTTGAATATTGTTTTTAAGGCAAAGCATATTCCTGGGGTGAACAACTCATTTGCCGACGCTTTATCTCGTTGCAATTAGCAGAGGTTCCGGGAGTTGGCGCCCAGACAGAGCAGACAGACACAAGACAGTGATCCTTTCGAACATTTGGGACCTGGGATAGTGAGGATTGCAGAGCTGGTTAAGCGGTCTATAGCGGAGTCCACGAGACGGAGTTACCAGCAAGCGTGGGCTGACGTTTTGTGCTATGCTTCCGATCGGGAGAAGGACGGTACAGCAGTGGACAGTGAACAGTTTATTTTAGAGTTTGTATTATATTTAATGGACAAAGGTTTGTCCCATACGACGATTTCAGGCAAGCTTGCAGGTATTTCATTTTACAGCCAGTTATTGTTGGGGAAAGTAGTTCGGAAAGGTTTCCTTTTGACGAAAATGTTGAAAGGTTTTGGGAAAAACTAATTGCATGCAAAACAGTTGAGGGATCCCATTACATTTGCTTTGTTGCGGCGGATTTTAGGAGTCCTGCCTGGTTGTTGTTACAATGAATGGGAGTTGGTACGCTTTAGGTTATGTATGGTGTGACTTTTCTTTGGAGCGTTCCGTATCTCAGAACTACTGGGGTTAAGGAATCAAGTTGAGATTCAGACGTCGGATATTCACATCCTTGGGGACAAAATGTTACAGATAAGGTTGAGACAGTCAAATACAGACCAAACAGGGAGTGGGACGTTGGTGAGTTTGGGAAGGAGTGGGGTGGTGCGAGCCTGGAGACCACGGGGATCACGGCGCGGCTGGCTCAAGAAGGCCCCCGGCGGGCTTGCCGGCCCCCGCACCCACAGTGCCCCAGCGGCTTGTGGATCAGCAGAGATCCTGGAGCACCGGCAAAGAGGACTATTTTATTTTGAGTGGGGGCAGAGGCGGAAGGAGGGCCTCTGGCAGGGTCAAGTCGGCGCCGCCACCGGTGCGCCGGAAGTATTGGTGGGAAGGTGTTGTGTTGACCGAAGGAGAGGAGGACAGTCCGGAGGAAGGGGAATTGAGGGATGGGCTGGGCGGACTGGGGTCCAGTAATGGTGTCAGTTCTTTTTTGCAGGTGTCACGGGGCCTGGGTGCTGCGGCGGCCCGGACAAAGTCGGGAGACAGGTCGGCGCCGGAAAGGAGAGGCGAGGAGCGGCGAGGGGATACTTTGGTTACAGGTATAGGCAAGGAGGCGCCGCGGATGGTATCGGTAGGGGTGGGGGGGAGGATTGATTATGCAAGGGGAGGTATGTGGTAGATCGGGGTGTGGGGACGGATGTGGCTGGGCTGGCGCCTGGAGGGAAGGATGCAGGGGGCCCAGAGGGGATGCCAGCGGCAGGCAAGGTTGCAAAACCAGAGGCGGAGGAAAGTGCGGGCAGCGCAACAGCGGATGACGGGGGTGCGGCAAAGCCTGAGAGTAAGGAATTGAAGTTTAAGCGGCTCCCTTACATGGGGGTCACGATGCCGCTAGGGTCGCATTTGATGGCGGCTACTAAGGAGAAGATATGGAAGGGAGAGTATGTGGAGTTGTTGAAATTGTTGCACCACGAGGTTCGGTCGAAGGAAGGGTCGAAAGAGGAGGAGTATGAGCTGCAGAAGCGCCCGAGGGTGCCGCTGACAATAGAGAATTGCGGCACAAAAGGGGTTGGTGATGGACGGAGCCTCTGAATCAATCAGACACTCACACCCAGTCAAGAGATCTAGGTTTAATCCATCACCGTTCTTTAGCCCACTCTGCCACCCCAGTTCTGACATGGCTATATGCAAATCAGTCTGACCCTGTGCCTCATGGGAACAGTGCAGCCCGAACTGCCAAGCCATGTCTTCCCTGGACCGGAAACAAGCTTCCGAGGACCGGTTTCTGGCATTCCAGCCTTCTTCAACCCGGCTTGCTTGAATCCAGTGGCAAAGTGAGCAAGGGACTCACGTCTGAGTATACCCTGCCACACTTATGGTGGCCAAAAGCGGCACAAAAGGGGTTGGTGATGGACGGAGCCTCTGAATCAATCAGACACTCACACCCAGTCAAGAGATCTGGGTTTAATCCATCACCGTTCTTTAGCCCACTCTGCCACCCCAGTTCAGACATGGCTATATGCAAATCAGTCTGACCCTGTGCCTCATGGGAACAGTGCAGCCCGAACTGCCAAGCCATGTCTTCCCTGGACCGGAAACAAGCTTCCGAGGACCGGTTTCTGGCATTCCAGCCTTCTTCAGCCCTGCTTGCTTGAATCCAGTGGCAAAGTGAGCAAGGGACTCACGTCTGAGTATACCCTGCCACACTTATGGTGGCCAAAAGCGGCACATAAGGTGTTGGTGATGGACGGAGCCTCTGAATCAATCAGACACTCACACCCAGTCAAGAGATCTGGGTTTAATCCATCACCGTTCTTTAGCCCACTCTGCCACCCCAGTTCAGAAATGGCTATATGCAAATCAGTCTGACCCTGTGCCTCATGGGAACAGTACAGCCCGAACTGCCAAGCTATGTCTTCCCTGGACTGGAAACAAGCTTCCGAGGACCGGTTTCTGGCATTCCAGGCTTCTTCAGCCCGGCTTGCTTGAATCCAGTGGCAAAGTGAGCAAGGGACTCACGTCTGAGTATACCCTGCCACACTTATGGTGGCCAAAAGCGGCACAAAAGGGGTTGGTGATGGACGGAGCCTCTGAATCAATCAGACACTCACACCCAGTCAAGAGATCTGGGTTTAATCCATCACCGTTCTTTAGCCCACTCTGCCACCCCAGTTCAGACATGGCTTTATGCATATCAGTCTAACCCTGTGCCTCATGGGAACAGTGCAGCCCGAACTGCCAAGCCATGTCTTCCCTGGACCGGAAACAAGCTTCTGAGGACCTGTTTCTGGCATTCTAGCCTTCTTCAGCCCGGCTTGCTTGAATCCAGTGGCAAAGTGAGCAAGGGACTCACGTCTGAGTATACCCTGCCACACTTATGGTGGCCAAAAGCGGCACAAAAGTGTGGGCAGCGTAACAGCGGATGACGGGGGCGTGGCAAAGCCTGAGAGTAAGGAATTGAAGTTTAAGCGGCTCCCTTACATGGGGGTCACGAAGCCGCTAGGGGCGCATTTGATGGCGGCTACTAAGGAGAAGATATGGAAGGGAGAGTATGTGGAGTTGTTGAAATTGTTGCACCACGAGGTTCAGTCGAAGGAAGGGTCGAAAGAGGAGGAGTATGAGCTGCAGAAGCGCCCGAGGGTGCCGCAGACAATAGAGAATTGGACGGCTGTGTTTTTGATTTTCGCGAGTGTATATTGCGAGAAATTCCCGGGTAGATCGGTGTCCCTTTTTAAGTACATGGACGTCATCCAGAAGGCACAGATTACGGGGGGGGTTTGCGTGGGCGCAATACGACGAGGAGTTCAGGGCAAGGATGGCGTGGGATACGGAGGCGAAGTGGAGAGAGCTGGATTGCGATCTTTGGCAGCACACGATGGGCTTGGCGGGGTCGGGCAAGACTATCTTTACCGCCAGCGGGCTCCCGAAAATATATCAGCCCTTTCAAGGGCGCCCCACCCGAGGGAGGGTGGGGGCCGGAGCTAAAAGCCAGGCCGGAACAGTGGGGCCCTGCTGGGATTTTAATAAGGGGGCATGCGCAAGAAAGCATTGCCGTTTTAGACACGAGTGCTCTGGGTGCGGCAGATATGGGCACCCAGTGCTGCGCTGTTGGTGCCCTACCGGACAGCAGCATGGGGGTCCACATGCGGCAGCGGGAGCAGCATGCACCGGGAGCGATCAACCGTCAGGCAGCGGCTAGGGGGGAAAAGGGCCTGGGCCAAAGGGCTCGTACGCATTTACCCGGATGCAGGGGCTGCGGAACGTCAGCAGGCCGGGTTTCGAGACGGGTTTCGGTTAGGTTACGAGGGTCCTCGGGTGCGGCGTTGGGCGGACAACTTGCGGTCGGCGTAGGAGCACCCGGATGTGGTACAGAGTAAGCTAGACAAGGAAGTGCAGGAAGGCCGTGTGGCGGGGCCTTTTGGGGACTGGCCGATGGCCGAACTGATAGTGTCCCCAATAGGCGTGGTGCCCAAGAAGGAGGCAGGGCAGTTCCGGCTCATACAGCATTTGTCATGGCCGGATGGCGGGTCGGTGAATGACTATATCAACGAGAGCGAGGCCACGGTAGTGTACTCCTCTGTGGAGGCGGCAAAGGCTTTGGTGGTGACGGAGGGACGAGGTGCAGTAATGGCCAAGTGCGACATCAAGTCGGCTTTCTGGTTGCTGCCTGTTCACCCAGACGACTGGTGCCTGCTGGGGATCCAGTTTCACGGCCGCTGGTATGTGAACAAGGCGCTGCCGATGGGCTGCTCGATGTCCTGCGCGCTTTTTGAATGTTTTAGTACGTTCCTGCAGTGGTGTTTTTACGGAACGCACGGGTCACCAAGGAGTCACGCACTACCTGGATGACTTTTTCTTGGTCGGGGCCCCGGACTCCACGAACTGCCAGGTGGCTCTGGACAGGGTTAAGGAGGTCATGGAGGACCTAGGGGTGCCGTTGGCACCAGAGAAGACAGTGGGGCCTGGCATGGCGCTGTCATTTTTGGGTATTGAGATTGACTCAAGGTTGATGGAAGCACGGCTGCCGGCGGACAAACAGCAACAGATGCTGGGGCTACTGGAGGTGATGGTGGCCAGACAAAAGGTGACAGTGTTGGAGGTGCAAGTGCTGTTGGGACATCTCAACTTTACCTGCAGGGTGGTGCGGGTTGGAAGGACGTTCTGTAGACGGCTAGGCCGGGCATTGGCTGGGCAGAGGATTTGGGGATGTGGCGTTTTTTCCTGAACCAGTTCAACGGTGTGCCCTTACAGCGGGACGAGGACTAGGTTTGGGATGTGCAGATCTTCTCAGATGCGGCGGGCAGTGAGGGTTTCGGTCTATACTGGAACGGGAAGTGGTGCACAGAAAGGTGGCCCCCAGAGTGGTCAGGGGGCGGGAGGAGCATTGCCTTCCTCAAGCTTTTTCCTTAGGTGGTGGCGATCTGGCTGTGGGGTGAAGTGCTGGCCCATAGACAGTTGACTTTCAATGTGGACAACATGGCGGTGGTGCAAGTGGTGAATCGCTAGTCTGCTTTTTGCTGTTTGCGCCATGACATCGCTTTTCGCGCGGTACATGTCCCAGGAATTGACAATGACATTGCGGATGCTCTGTCTCGTTCACAGTGGGGGAGATTCCGTGGGTTAGCCGAGGACGCGGAACGGGACCCGACACCACTGCCGGCGCGGATGTGGGACATAGGCAACACCAGATGTTGCAGCTGGTTCTAGGAACCTTGGCAGAGTCAACCAGAACAGTGTATCTGGCAGCCTGGGGGGAGTTTGTGGCGGCCGGGGTGCGTTGGCAGCCGCTGGGCAGGGACAGGCAGGAGGAGGTGGTACAATTCTTACTGGACCTGATTGGCAGGGTTTTGTCGAGAGTAACGATAGCGGGTAAGCTGGCGGGGATAAGTTTCATGGGGAAGCTGTTTTGGGGATACGCCCCGTCCGCAGGTAAACTGGGGACTAGGATGTTGGAGGGTTGGGCACGGGAATGCGGGCGGGGGGGCAGTAAGGCGGCCGGTGTCGAAGGAGCTGTTGGGCAGAGTGGTGGGAATGCTGCCGCGAGTGTGCAGGGATGGAAGGGAGGCATGCCTGTTCGGGACTCTGATGGTGTGGATTTTCGCGGGGGCATTCCGGGTGTCTGAGCTGTTGGGTTCTAAGGCCGGCCGGGGTGTGGAGTGGTCGGAGGTGCAAGTGGAACAGTTGGAGGTGCGCCTGTGGCTGCGTAAGTCCAAGACTGATCAGAGGGGTGCTGGGGCCTGGGTGGTCATGAAAGGGGGAGAGGAAGGAAGTGAGTGCCCGGTGCATTGGGCCAGATAATGGAGGGGTGAAGGCACGGCGAGTGGTTTGGTGTTTCAGCATGCGAATGGAAAAGGTGCAACTGGGTCACAGCTGTTGGGAGTGTTTCGGAAGACCTTGGCCAGATTGGGAGTGGATGGATGCCAATTTGGCACGCACTCTTTTCGGATTGGTGCGGCGTCCGAGGCGCATCGTCGGGGGTGCGGGAGGGGGGCCATCATGCGCTTGGGGAGATGGACCTCGGATTGTTATCGCCGTTATGTGCGCAGTGCAGACCCACCAGGAGCCCGCGAGTTGGAGTTGGGGGGACAGTGTTGATTGCCATTTGTTTCTCATATCAGGTTCGGTGGCGGGCCCCACGTCCCGGGACATGTTGGTCTGGATTGTGGGACATTCCTTTGTGAAGAGGGCGAAATTGCAGGCACATCATAGCTATTTTGGGGATAACCTGGGGTTCAATCCGGCTTTGTTTCAGGTGGTTGGCTCGGGGGGGGCATGAGATGGAAGGAGTTGGTCACGACACTGAATGGATTGGTGTGCGGGGGGCGTTGCCCTGACGTGTTGGTCCTCCACCTGGGGGAGAACGACCTTGTGCAGGAGTCGCTTGTCCTGCCCACCCACCCCTGGGATTTGGGTGTTGGAGGGTTTTAATTTTGGGGTAATGTTTGTTAGGGAGGCGGCGTTTGGGACAGGGGCACAGGGGGGCTTTTTGTATGAATGTGTCGCTTTGAACAGGTGCAGGCGGAGTTGGGTTCTTTATCCTTATGTTTGGGGATTTGGGAAACGGGAGCGGGGAAAGGGTAAACAGTTTTGGAGTTACATTAGAATGTACTTAGTTACAGTTGCAAGAAGGCAGATAGGTCTGTAGGTATTGACAGGTTTTGGAGTTAGGATGTAGGGGAGAAAGTTGGATACTATGAGGATGTAATTGAATTGTATATTTGTATATTCAGGGTGGGGGGATTGTATCATGTGAGGATCGTAGGGGTGGGGGAGAGAAAAACCTAAGGGGTCAGGTAACTCGATGTTTAGAGAGGTTTTAGTTTTGTGAGGCGGTTGCCAGTTTTAATGTATGTGATGTGCACCTGTTTCAAATAAAGCGGCCTTTTACACACACAAAATGGTAGTCGGTCTTGATTGCCCCCTTCATCCCTCCCAAGTCAACGTTGTCGGGTGATCAATGAAGTCTACTGCAGTGCAGGTCAGCAAGTGACAATAAGTCTCCGTTTATATTTTTCAAAACAATTGCTTTTCTTTCCCGAATGTAATTACTGCACCGTTTTTTGTTATATATCATTGCTCCTCTTTAAAAAATGCAAATTCAAATTCAGGTTACCATCTCGTGATTGTCAGCTGAACTTCAAAAACAATCTTTAGATCTGCTTGCCATCACATGTGTTCTATGTGCCATTATATTTTGCGTTGTCATAGTTTGCGGAGTGAAAGTATTTGCGTTGAAAAAGTATGCGGAATAAAAGTATGCGAAATAATGTCCGATGCGTATTAAAGGAATGCGGGGTAATAGACTTCGTTATAACGCATTCGTTGTGAAGCACGTTTACCGTGCCTGGGCGTTTTGGGCTCCCGCTGTTGGAGCTACAGCCCAATCCCTGGACCTTGGGTCTGCACCTTGCCTCAACGCAGCCCACAGCCTCATCTGGTCTCTCTGACTGCGGCCGTACCCTGCCGACAATCCTCCCGCTGAGTGCGCCTCTCAATGGCACAGCCCTGAGGTAAGGCCACTGTCTCCCGCCTGTCTGGCCGAGTGGGGCCCCCTCTACTCAATCATTTTTTTTCCTGACTCAGGTCGAGGCTAAGTCAAGGATCGGCAGATTATCCTGGAGACCTGCTCTGCTTGAAAGACTAACAAGCACAAAAATGACAATGTCCAGGCGCCCTGCTCTGGCAGCCAGAAGCACACAGTGCGATCGCAAAGCGCTAATCACATGTAGGAGTGGAAGCCCAGGGTTAGAAATTTTACACGAACTCCTCAGCGCAAAGCGAGTAGCAAAATTACAGACAAAAAGAAAGCCTCATCTTATTGAAATAATTTAAAAATGAAACAATACAAACACATAGCCATGTATGTATGAGACTCAGCAACATTGCCGATTCCTGGTGGAGCTGCCTAGACAGCTATAGAGGAAATCGACTCCTGTTCACCCCCTCGGCTGTCACCTACCCTGCCGGACATTGGACACAGTTCTCCTCATCTCTCCACTGTGCCTCCTTCCTCCCCCACCTTCCAAAAAATTACTGATGATCTGCCGACAACAGTGCCAATCTCAGCCCTGAACCTTCGCATATAGACCACCCAATTGTGATCGGCGATCACCTGCCCTCCGTCCTGCTTGATCGTGTGGCTCCTTCCCATCCCAGTTGCTCTCCCCTTGCTGGTCTGCCTGACCCGAGCTGCATTCCTTATCCCTTTTTATTTCCCTCTTTAACTTCTATGCCCCAAGCATATGTGTCTCTGGTATGCTATGCTCTATTTACTCATGTGACCGTGTAACATTGTTTTCTACATGTTGTTGTTATTCTATGCTCAAGAAATATACGTTTTTGCTGTGTAACACTGTTTTTCTTTTCCCATGTTTTAATATGCTCTTGTAACTGATGTTCTTTGTAACTTGTATCTCACTGATCCTCATGTAAAGCACTCTGATTCCTCCGGGTCTAGCCAGCGCTATATAAAACTCTTCAAATAAATAGATAGGCCTTCTGTCCACAGACAAAGAACATCCCCTTGTATTCTGCGCCACTGTGGAGGAGAAACTTCCTGGGGTGGTAGTTCAATATCTCATATAAGGTACAGATGCCTAATGTTTGAAACTGTGTCCTTTATTGCAAAATGAGGCTAACTCTAATAGCATTTCTGTCTTTTGGAAAACTCCTAACACTTATTAGACTCATAACTTGATGCTATAGTTCTAAAGAAAGCAAACACAAGGAGATGATGAACAGAGCACTGAAACTTTTCAGACACTCACCCCTAGTCACAGATCTGAGTTGATTCCATCATCGTTCTTTAGCTCACTCTACCACCCCAGTTCAGACACAGCTATATGCAAAAATCAGTCTGGCCCTGTGCCTCATTGGAACAGTCCAGCCCGAACTGCCAAGCCGTGTCTTCCCTGGATTGGAAAGAAGCATCCTGGGCCCGGTTTCAGGCTAACAGCCCTCATCAGCCAGGCTAGCTTGAATTCAGTGGCAAAGTGAGCAAGGAACCCACATCTCGCCATATCCTGCCAACTTAGGACGAACAAAGCAAACACAAGGAGGTGATGGAAGGAGCGCTAGAACTGTTCAGACAGTCACCCCCAGTCACAGATCTGGGTTGAATCCATCATCGTTCTCTAGCGCATTTTGTCATCCCAGTTCAGAAACAGCTATTTACAAATCAGCCTGCCCTGTGCCTTATGGGAACAGTCCTGCCTGAATTGCCTAGCCATGTCTTCCCTGGGTGGGAAACAAGCTTCCTGGGACCGGTTTCAGGCTAAAAGCCCTCATCAGCCAGGCTAGCTTGAATCCAGTGGCAAAGTGAGAAAGGGACCCACTTCTCGGCATACCCTGCCAACTTAGGGTTAACAAAGCAAACACAAGGAGATTATGGACGGACCGCTGAAACTTTTCAGACACTCACCCCCAGTCACAGATCTGAGTTGAATCCATCATCATTCTTAGCGCACTTGGCCACCCCAGTTCAAACACAGCTATATGCAAATCAGTCTGGCCCTGTGCCTCATGGGAACAGTCCAGCCGAACTGCCAATCCATGTCTTCCCTGGACCGTAAACAAGCATCCTGGGACCAGTTTCATGCTAACGTCCCTCATCAGCCAGGCTAGCTTGAATCCAGTGGCAAAGTGAGCAAGGGACCCATGTCTGGGCATACCCTGCCAACTGATGGCAAACAAAGCAAACGCAACCAGATGATGGACGGAGTGCTGAAACTTTTCAGACACTCACCCCAGTCACAGATCAAGGTTGAATCCATCATCGTTCTTTAGCTCATTTTGCCATCCCAGTTCAGACACAGTTATATGTGAATCAGTCTGGCCCTGTGACTTATGGGAACAGTCCAGCCTGAACTGCCAAGCTATGTCTTCCGTGGACGAGCAACTAGCATCCTGGAACCAGTTTCAGGCTAACAGCCCTTATCATCCAGGCTAGCTTGAATCCAGTGGCAAAGTGAGCAGGGGACCCACATCTGGGCATACCGGCCAAATTAGGGCGAACAAAGGAAACACAAGGAGATTATAGACGGAGCGCTGAAACTTTCAGACACTCACCCTCAGTCATACATCTGGGTTGAATCCATCGTCGTTCTTTAGCTCACTTTGCCACCCCAGTTCATACACAGGTATATGCAAATCAGTCTGGCCCTGTGCCTCATAGGAACAGTCCAGCCGAACTGCATCCTGGGACCAGTTTCAGGCTAACAGCCATCATCAGTCGGGGTGCTGGGTTAAGACTGATTAGCGTATGGCTGGGTTCAAACAGGAATGGCATGGTGAGCAGAAAAACAATGGATTTAGGTCCAGATCTCTGTACTGGGGTGAATGTATGACATTGTTCAGAATTCTGTCCATCAATTGTTATTTTTGCATTTGTCACCTCGAGTGGGACGGGTATGCCCAGACGTGCGTCCCATGCTCTCCATGCCACTGGAGTCAAGCTATCCTGGCTGATGAGGGGTGAAACCCCGAAACCGGTCCTAGGATGTTTGTTTCCAGTCCAGGGAGTACCTGGCTTTGCAGTTCTTGCTGGACTGTTCCCATTGGGCACAGGGTCAAGACTGATTTGCATACGGCTGGGTTCAAACTGGAATGGCATGGTGAGCAAAAAAACGATGGATTTAGGCCCAGATCTCTGTACTGGGGTTAATATATGACATTGTTCTGCATTCTGACCATCAATTGTTCTTTTTGCATTTGTCACCCCAAGTGGGACGGGTATGCCCAGACGTGAGTCCCGTGCTCTCCATGCCATTGGAGTCAAGCTAACCTGGCTGATGAGGGTGAAACACCGAAACCGGTCATTGGATGCTTGTTTCCAGTCCAGGGAGGACCTGGCTTGACAGTTCGGGATGGACTGTTCTCACTGGGTGCAGGGTCAGGACTGTTATGCATATGGCTGGGTCCAAAATGGAATGGTATGGTGGGCAAAAAAACAATGGATTTAGGCCCAGATCTCTGTACTGGGGTGAATGTTCTGCATTCTGTCCATCAATTGTTCTTTTTGCATAGTTCTAAAGAAGGCACTAACTGTTTTCTGTTTTATATGTTTGTGTTATCATTGGTAACATTTGCAATCGTGATCCTTTTATCAACATCATAATGTACAATTAGCTGCATTTCTTCTGCTCAATATCCTGCAAATGCTCTTATTTGACATATTCCCAGGTTTTAATTGTTCAAAGTACCAAAAATAATAGGTTGTCCCATTTAACAATTCACACAGGAAAAAAACTGACAGTTTTACTTAACTAATGCAAAACATAATGGGCAACCCAAGCAACCCTTGAGGGCTTAGGCAAAGTAAATGATAGGGTGCAAATGCCTTCAAGGGATTTATTCAAGTATTAGAGTTACAATTATTAATATACTAAATTTATAAGGTCAAGTGAATGAATACCTTAGGTGGTGGTTAATTCCAGCTGTTTGATACCCTAACTAAGTAGTGTTAGCAAATCACAAGGTCGAAAACTCTTTTTTAAATATGATCCAAATCATCAATGTAGAAATATACAGAGCAAATAAAAATAAAAACAAAGAGTGGGTGTATGTAGAAAAATATTCAATTTTATCTTATTCAAAAAAGGTTCCTTTTGTAAACATTATACAAAAAAAGTGACAGAGAGGTAACAAAGTCAATTAAGAGCCTTCACTGTGACATTTATAGAAACTTTTCTTCTTATTAATAATAGCAATAAATTATAGAAGAAAAGGTATTGGTCGATGTTTCGGTCTCTACGTTGCATACTCAAGATCATCTTCAGGACATTAGTCCTTGTTAATGTTGACCGCTATTACAATGTAGAACAAAAGTAGTTACTTTTTGTTAAAAAAAATAGCAAACTCATTACAATACAATAACAATATATCACCTGTCTCTAATATAAAACACAAAATGAAAACATTTCACAGCTCTGATTGAATTTAAAACTAATAAAAGTGAACAATCACTTTTACTGAATTCAGAAAAGGACCTTTAATCAAATATTGAAACATATTCTGAACACTCATTTTTAGGTTTCGATTAATCATATGTATTATATTTATAGATGAATCATTTACAGCAATAGGAAAGGCTTGTCCCTATGCTACTCTTTGGCAAATGGATCAATGAGCTAAATTACAGTCACAGTATCATGTAAATATGCTGTGGGTTTTCTCACATTTACCTGATGCTAAGCTGTTATTTAGGTAAAAAATATAAGGGGTTCGCATTAGGTAAGAAATGTAAGGGGTTCGCATTATTAAATCAAAACTCCTCTTTGATAATGATCAAACCTAGGTATTGAGGTATAGAAGATAACATACTCTATTATGGGTTCGACTGATTTTGGTTTGAACGAGGAAAAATGAAATTATTCCAAGGACGCTTCTTTTCAATCATAAACATTTTAAATGCATTTTACCTTAATAAGGCAGCAGAAAAGCGTTTGTAATTTAAGCTATCTGAACGGTGTTGCAACAACTTCAATAACGCAATAAAGTGGCGCTGTCGAAAGGATGTTTCACAATCTGTTAATTCAATTAAACAAAAAATAACCAACACTGATCTTTACAATGCTATCTTCAATTCAGCGAAATAGTAAAAGCTCAAGAGGTTTGTCTACACGGCCACAGTCATTACTCATGACTCTATAGTGTACCATTTTGACAAAGGCGACATTGACAATTACTCCTTTCGCCAACGTAGTTATTATCAGATCTATTTATTTGAGGTATTCATTTCTTCTATCGCTATACACAATGTATAATCACGACTTGTATTTATTAGCAAAAGGGCAAAATTTTACAAATTACACAGACAAACAATTAAAAAGCATGGTGCAGAACGGTGCATTTAAATCTTTGTTTTTGAGTCCTGGTGGGTGGTTATTGTGGCCAGTAGACATCAATGGTTGTCATACTAATTTTCTCTATATCACATCTGGGTTTAAATCAAACAGACCTGAGCCCCAATATTTACAATCAACACATTCTGGTACTAACACCACTTATTCTGTAGGAAAATGGTGTTAACAATGTTTGGAGCACTCCATACTGTCTCCAGTAAAACTACATCTTTCTCTTTTGTCGGAGGACATGAGTTTATCAGATTTCCTGTTAGGTCCCAAATCCCCTCATTCGAAAAGATTTATATGTGCTACCTATAATGAAAATTGGAAATGATCCCAGATGGAAGCTGCTGCATGCTTAAGACAAATTGACCAAGATAATTTGGATAAAGTGCTTGCTGTTGTTTATAATAGTATTAATAAGTTGTCATCTCATATCTATAACTTAAACAATAGTGTATCATCTGTTATTGATATTGTGCAAAGTGACATATCAACGCTGTATCATGAGCAAAGTCAGCTTAGGTCTATTATGCAATTTAGCTGGATACTTCAAAGGCTTAAAAATGGGCATGTTCCATAGCATTACTTTAATTGTACTGATTTGTTTAGACCTTTTAGTTTAACATGTAAGTAACAAATAATGCCCATGAAAGACGCGTCCTACGCAATGCTGCAAGTAGAAAAATTAGAACAACTCCCATTGACTATAACCAAAACGCCTTCAGCAGTGTGGTTGATTCACAGAGTTATTTCACTGCCTATTTCGACATTTCAATTCAAATCTTGCATAAAACATTTTCCTGTAGGTAGATACGAACACCTAGGTAGCAGTTACATAAATGAAGTATGGTCACTCCCTTTTGCGACAAGCACTTTTATATCACTGGTGAAGAATGCTACTCTACTGTCAGGCATGTGTAAACACATAAAAATTCACGGAGTGTGTAACACTTCAACCCCCAATTTAGCTTGTTTTTACAAAGGAGTCCCAGGTCTTGCATTTCTCCCCTTTATTACGGTACTCTCCAACAGAAGTTATCTAATGCTTAGAGATCAAGCTTGTTGCGGAATGAGGGCTGAACTCCTGTATATTTGGTCCTTTTCCAATTTAGTCACTTGTTGCAACAATGTCCTGTTTCCCCCTCTGCACGGGATTGTAGATAGCTCACTGTGGCCTTCCATTCCAAATTTGAAGGCAGACTTTAACAAACTGAGCGGACTGATTTAACAAGAATCAGCACATCTGCTCACAAGACCTACAAATTGCAGGTAGTAGAAACCTCTAGTGAAATACAGTCATGGTTAAATACTAACCTTCCCCTGCATTTCGGGAATTGGTGCATCACATTGTTAACGCCTCTTTAGTTCCTTTCAGACCATCTTTGGAGTAATCCCGGCTTTTATCCACTCCATTTTTCTAGTGTATACAGTGAATTCCCGTGGCTGTAACACCTCATTGGTGGTATTCCTAGCCTTTTCCTGCTTCTCCGCAATGGATGCTATTTTTGTGGGTGCTCTGGAACTGGTATTTCTCCATTACTGTGAACGTATAAATCATATTTTGGAATGCTACTACTAAAAGAACTGGATCTCGATTGGTCTTTGACATTCTGGTCTGCTTGGTTTACCTGCGTACAAACCACTGCATCTGGTGTCCCTTTCAATGGGCACTACACATATGCCTGGCTTCACAGACACCCGCCGCCTTGGACTGCAAATGAGTCCATTAGCGACCCATTTTCAGAATTGTCCTCTTGGCTTGCGACTTTTGCACAATGGGAGATTTGAGCCTTTAACATACGAGGTGATCTGTGCATCCGCACACGTATCAGAACTAACAGGCTCGATTAACACGGATGCAGGTTGCTGAGTAATAATCTCGGTTTCAGCTGGGACCGAAGAGCTTGTTTGTTCTTTGGAGCTTGTGACTTGGCCTATTGACCAATCATAATGTGTGGATTTGGGTTCCTTGATGGAGTCTTTGGCCTATGAAATGGTGATTACACTAGTACTACTTATTAGCTCTTTGGTGCTATTAACTGACCAAGGGGAGGTTGCCATGTGTTTCTTGCATGTCCCATTGTAGTTTTCCCTATGTTAGCCTAACTGTACACGTTGTAGGCCTAATTTTCCTTTGCACACGTTACTATGTAAGCACGTTTGCCTTTGTGCCACATTGTACTTTCACAGGGAACTTGCATATGTTTTTGTGTTCTGTTATTTTCTTGGGATTTAGTCTGAGCACAATGACCATGTCAAACAACAATGTCCATTGTTATTCTTTCTGGCCAGGCACTAGCAACTGAACATAACACAAGAATGAAGCTGTTGTGTATGCGCAAAAATTTCATATCATATAGATGAGTACGTGAGCCGGTAGCTTGTCTCCTTTCTGGTGAAGAATTGGCTTGGTAGTTTAGTCTGCCCTGTTCCCATGATGCACTGGGCCAGGGACAGACTGATTTGCGTATAGCCAGGTTCTGAACTGGGATGGTGCAGTGAGATAAATAACGGTGATGGATCAAGCCCTGATCTTTGGACTGGGTAAGAGTGGTCTGCTTAATTCAGACACTCTATTCATCACCACCCCCTTTTCTGAATCGTTTTTGGCCACTATAGGTGTGGCAGGGTATACTCAGACATGAGTCCCTTTCTCACTGCACCATCAGGATTCAAGCAAGCCGGGCCGACGACGGCTGAAATGCCAGAAACCGGTCCCCGGTAGCTTGTTTCCTTTCTGGTGAAGAATTGGCTTGGTAGTTTAGTCTGCCCTGTTCCCATGATGCACTGGGCCAGGGACAGACTGATTTGCATATAGCCAGGTTCTGAACTGGGATGGTGCAGTGAGATAAATAACGGTGATGGATCAAGCCCTGATCTTTGGACTGGGTAAGAGTGGTCTGCTTAATTCAGACACTCTGTTCATCACCACCCCCTTTTCTGAATTGTTTTTGGCCACTATAGGTGTGGCAGGGTATACTCAGACATGAGTCCCTTTCTCACTGCACCATCAGGATTCAAGCAAGCCGGGCCGACGACGGCTGAAGTGCCAGAAACCGGTCCCCGGTAGCTTGTCTCCTTTCTGGTGAAGAATTGGCTTGGTAGTTTAGTCTGCCCTGTTCCCATGATGCACTGGGCCAGGGACAGACTGATTTGCATATAGCCAGGTTCTGAACTGGGATGGTGCAGTGAGATAAATAACAGTGATGGATCAAGCCCTGATCTTTGGACTGGGTAAGAGTGGTCTGCTTAATTCAGACACTCTGTTCATCACCACCCCCTTTTCTGAATCGTTTTTGGCCACTATAGGTGTGGCAGGGTATACTCAGACATGAGTCCCTTTCTCACTGCACCATCAGGATTCAAGCAAGCCGGGCCGACGACGGCTGAAATGCCAGAAACCGGTCCCCGGTAGCTTGTCTCCTTTCTGGTGAAGAATTGGCTTGGTAGTTTAGTCTGCCCTGTTCCCATGATGCACTGGGCCAGGGACAGACTGATTTGCATATAGCCAGGTTCTGAACTGGGATGGTGCAGTGAGATAAATAACGGTGATGGATCAAGCCCTGATCTTTGGACTGGGTAAGAGTGGTGTGCTTAATTCAGACACTCTGTTCATCACCACCCCCTTTTCTGAATCGTTTTTGGCCACTATAGGTGTGGCAGGGTATACTCAGACATGAGTCCCTTTCTCACTGCACCATCAGGATTCAAGCAAGCCGGGCCGACGACGGCTGAAATGCCAGAAACCGGTCCCCGGTAGCTTGTCTCCTTTCTGGTGAAGAATTGGCTTGGTAGTTTAGTCTGCCCTGTTCCCATGATGCACTGGGCCAGGGACAGACTGATTTGCATATAACCAGGTTCTGAACTGGGATGGTGCAGTGAGATAAATAACGGTGATGGATCAAGCCCTGATCTTTGGACTGGGTAAGAGTGGTCTGCTTAATTCAGACACTCTGTTCATCACCACCCCCTTTTCTGAATCGTTTTTGGCCACTATAGGTGTGGCAGGGTATACTCAGACATGAGTCCCTTTCTCACTTCACCATCAGGATTCAAGCAAGCCGGGTCGACGACGGCTGAAATGCCAGAAACCGGTCCCCGGTAGCTTGTCTCCTTTCTGGTGAAGAATTGGCTTGGTAGTTTAGTCTGCCCTGTTCCCATGATGCACTGGGCCAGGGACAGACTGATTTGCATATAGCCAGGTTCTGAACTGGCATGGTGCAGTGAGATAAATAATGGTGATGGATCAAGCCCTGATCTATGGACTGGGTAAGAGTGGTCTGCTTAATTCAGACACTCTGTTCATCACCACCCCCTTTTCTGAATCGTTTTTGGCCACTATAGGTGTGGCAGGGTATACTCAGACATGAGTCCCTTTCTCACTGCACCATCAGGATTCAAGCAAGCCGGGCCGACGACGGCTGAAATGCCAGAAACCGGTCCCCGGTAGCTTGTCTCCTTTCTGGTGAAGAATTGGCTTGGTAGTTTAGTCTGCCCTGTTGCCATGATGCACTGGGCCAGGGACAGACTGATTTGCATATAGCCAGGTTCTGAACTGGGATGGTGCAGTGAGATAAATAACGGTGATGGATCAAGCCCTGATCTTTGGACTGGGTAAGAGTGGTGTGCTTAATTCAGACACTCTGTTCATCACCACCCCCTTTTCTGAATCGTTTTTGGCCACTATAGGTGTGGCAGGGTATACTCAGACATGAGTCGCTTTCTCACTGCACCATCAGGATTCAAGCAAGCCGGGCCGACGACGGCTGAAATGCTAGAAACCGGTCCCCGGTAGCTTGTCTCCTTTCTGGTGAAGAATTGGCTTGGTAGTTTAGTCTGCCCTGTTCCCATGATGCACTGGGCCAGGGACAGACTGATTTGCATATAGCCAGGTTCTGAACTGGGATGGTGCAGTGAGATAAATACCGGTGATGGATCAAGCCCTGATCTTTGGACTGGGTAAGAGTGGTCTGCCTAATTCAGACACTCTGTTCATCACCACCCCCTTTTCTGAATCGTTTTTGGCCACTATAGGTGTGGCAGGGTATACTCAGACATGAGTCCCTTTCTCACTGCACCATCAGGATTCAAGCAAGCCGGGCCGACGACGGCTGAAATG
This sequence comes from Lissotriton vulgaris, assembly GCF_964263255.1. NCBI lineage: Eukaryota > Metazoa > Chordata > Amphibia > Caudata > Salamandridae > Lissotriton > Lissotriton vulgaris. Next base: position 2,054,950,027 of record NC_141691.1, on the reverse strand, counting down.
CCAGAAACCGGTCCCCGGTAGCTTGTCTCCTTTCTGGTGAAGAATTGGCTTGGTAGTTTAGTCTGCCCTGTTCCCATGATGCACTGGGACAGGGACAGACTGATTTGCATATAGCCAGGTTCTGAACTGGGATGGTGCAGTGAGATAAATAATGGTGATGGATCAAGCCCTGATCTTTGGACTGGGTAAGAGTGGTCTGCTTAATTCAGACACTCTGTTCATCACCACCCCCTTTTCTGAATCGTTTTTGGCCACTATAGGTGTGGCAGGGTATACTCAGACATGAGTCCCTTTCTCACTGCACCATCAGGATTAAAGCAAGCCGGGTCGACGACGGCTGAAATGCCAGAAACCGGTCCTCGGTAGCTTGTCTCCTTTCTGGTGAAGAATTGGCTTGGTAGTTTAGTCTGCCCTGTTCCCATGATGCACTGGGCCAGGGACAGACTGATTTGCATATAGCCAGGTTCTGAACTGGGATGGTGCAGTGAGATAAATAACGGTGATGGATCAAGCCCTGATCTTTGGACTGGGTAAGAGTGGTGTGCTTAATTCAGACACTCTGTTCATCACCACCCCCTTTTCTGAATCGTTTTTGGCCACTATAGGTGTGGCAGGGTATACTCAGACATGAGTCCCTTTCTCACTGCACCATCAGGATTCAAGCAAGTCGGGCCGACGACGGCTGAAATGCCAGAAACCGGTCCCCGGTAGCTTGTCTCCTTTCTGGTGAAGAATTGGCTTGGTAGTTTAGTCTGCCCTGTTCCCATGATGCACTGGGCCAGGGACAGACTGATTTGCATATAGCCAGGTTCTGAACTGGGATGGTGCAGTGAGATAAATAATGGTGATGGATCAAGCCCTGATCTTTGGACTGGGTAAGAGTGGTCTGCTTAATTCAGACACTCTGTTCATCACCACCCCTTTTCTGAATCGTTTTTGGCCACTATAGGTGTGGCAGGGTATACTCAGACATGAGTCCCTTTCTCACTGCACCATCAGGATTCAAGCAAGCCGGGCCGACGATGGCTGAAATGCCAGAAACCGGTCCCCGGTAGCTTGTCTCCTTTCTGGTGAAGAATTGGCTTGGTAGTTTAGTCTGCCCTGTTCCCATGATGCACTGGGCCAGGGACAGACTGATTTGCATATAGCCAGGTTCTGAACTGGGATGGTGCAGTGAGATAAATAATGGTGATGGATCAAGCCCTGATCTTTGGACTGGGTAAGAGTGGTCTGCTTAATTCAGACACTCTGTTCATCACCACCCCCTTTTCTGAATCGTTTTTGGCCACTATAGGTGTGGCAGGGTGTACTCAGACATGAGTCCCTTTCTCACTGCACCATCAGGATTCAAGCAAGCCGGGCCGACGACGGCTGAAATGCCAGAAACCGGTCCCCGGTAGCTTGTCTCCTTTCTGGTGAAGAATTGGCTTGGTAGTTTAGTCTGCCCTGTTCCCATGATGCACTGGGCCAGGGACAGACTGATTTGCATATAGCCAGGTTCTGAACTGGGATGGTGCAGTGAGATAAATAACGGTGATGGATCAAGCCCTGATCTTTGGACTGGGTAAGAGAGGTCTGCTTAATTCAGACACTCTGTTCATCACCACCCCCTTTTCTGAATCGTTTTTGGCCACTATAGGTGTGGCAGGGTATACTCAGACATGAGTCCCTTTCTCACTGCACCATCAGGATTCAAGCAAGCCGGGTCGACGACGGCTGAAATGCCAGAAACCGGTCCTCGGTAGCTTGTCTCCTTTCTGGTGAAGAATTGGCTTGGTAGTTTAGTCTGCCCTGTTCCCATGATGCACTGGGCCAGGGACAGACTGATTTGCATATAGCCAGGTTCTGAACTGGGATGGTGCAGTGAGATAAATAACGGTGATGGATCAAGCCCTGATCTTTGGACTGGGTAAGAGTGGTGTGCTTAATTCAGACACTCTGTTCATCACCACCCCCTTTTCTGAATCGTTTTTGGCCACTATAGGTGTGGCAGGGTATACTCAGACATGAGTCCCTTTCTCACTGCACCATCAGGATTCAAGCAAGTCGGGCCGACGACGGCTGAAATGCCAGAAACCGGTCCCCGGTAGCTTGTCTCCTTTCTGGTGAAGAATTGGCTTGGTAGTTTAGTCTGCCCTGTTCCCATGATGCACTGGGCCAGGGACAGACTGATTTGCATATAGCCAGGTTCTGAACTGGGATGGTGCAGTGAGATAAATAATGGTGATGGATCAAGCCCTGATCTTTGGACTGGGTAAGAGTGGTCTGCTTAATTCAGACACTCTGTTCATCACCACCCCTTTTCTGAATCGTTTTTGGCCACTATAGGTGTGGCAGGGTATACTCAGACATGAGTCCCTTTCTCACTGCACCATCAGGATTCAAGCAAGCCGGGCCGACGATGGCTGAAATGCCAGAAACAGGTCCCCGGTAGCTTGTCTCCTTTCTGGTGAAGAATTGGCTTGGTAGTTTAGTCTGCCCTGTTCCCATGATGCACTGGGCCAGGGACAGACTGATTTGCATATAGCCAGGTTCTGAACTGGGATGGTGCAGTGAGATAAATAATGGTGATGGATCAAGCCCTGATCTTTGGACTGGGTAAGAGTGGTCTGCTTAATTCAGACACTCTGTTCATCACCACCCCCTTTTCTGAATCGTTTTTGGCCACTATAGGTGTGGCAGGGTGTACTCAGACATGAGTCCCTTTCTCACTGCACCATCAGGATTCAAGCAAGCCGGGCCGACGACGGCTGAAATGCCAGAAACCGGTCCCCGGTAGCTTGTCTCCTTTCTGGTGAAGAATTGGCTTGGTAGTTTAGTCTGCCCTGTTCCCATGATGCACTGGGCCAGGGACAGACTGATTTGCATATAGCCAGGTTCTGAACTGGGATGGTGCAGTGAGATAAATAACGGTGATGGATCAAGCCCTGATCTTTGGACTGGGTAAGAGAGGTCTGCTTAATTCAGACACTCTGTTCATCACCACCCCCTTTTCTGAATCGTTTTTGGCCACTATAGGTGTGGCAGGGTATACTCAGACATGAGTCCCTTTCTCACTGCACCATCAGGATTCAAGCAAGCCGGGCCGACGACGGCTGAAATGCCAGAAACTGGTTCCCGGTAGCTTGTCTCCTTTCTGGTGAAGAATTGGCTTGGTAGTTTAGTCTGACCTGTTCCCATGATGCACTGGGCCAGGGACAGACTGATTTGCATATAGCCAGGTTCTGAACTGGGATGGTGCAGTGAGATAAATAACGGTGATGGATCAAGCCCTGATCTTTGGACTGGGTAAGAGTGGTCTGCTTAATTCAGACACTTTGTTCATCACCACCCCCTTTTCTGAATAGTTTTTGGCCACTATAGGTGTGGCAGGGTATACTCAGACATGAGTCCCTTTCTCACTGCACCATCAGGATTCAAGCAAGCCGGGCCGATGACGGCTGAAATGCCAGAAACCGGTCCCCGGTAGCTTATCTCCTTTCTGGTGAAGAATTGGCTTGGTAGTTTAGTCTGCCCTGTTCCCATGATGCACTGGGCCAGGGACAGACTGATTTGCATATAGCCAGGTTCTGAACTGGGATGGTGCAGTGAGATAAATAACGGTGATGGATCAAGCCCTGATCTTTGGACTGGGTAAGAGTGGTCTGCTTAATTCAGACACTCTGTTCATCACCACCCCCTTTTCTGAATCGTTTTTGGCCACTATAGGTGTGGCAGGGTATACTCAGACACGAGTTCCTTTCTCACTGCACCATCAGGATTCAAGCAAGCCGGGCCAACAACGGCTGAAATGCCAGAAACCGGTCCCCGGTAGCTTGTCTCCTTTCTGGTGAAGAATTGGCTTGGTAGTTTAGTCTGCCCTGTTCCCATGATGCACTGGGCCAGGGACAGACTGATTTGCATATAGCCAGGTTCTGAACTGGGATGGTGCAGTGAGATAAATAACGGTGATGGATCAAGCCCTGATCTTTGGACTGGGTAAGAGTGGTCTGCTTAATTCAGACACTCTGTTCATCACCACCCCCTTTTCTGAATCGTTTTTGGCCACTATAGGTGTGGCAGGGTATACTCAGACATGAGTCCCTTTCTCACTGCACCATCAGGATTCAAGCAAGCCGGGCCGACGACGGCTGAAATGCCAGAAACCGGTCCCCGGTAGCTTGTCTCCTTTCTGGTGAAGAATTGGCTTGGTAGTTTAGTCTGCCCTGTTCCCATGATGCACTGGGCCAGGGACAGACTGATTTGCATATAGCCAGGTTCTGAACTGGGATGGTGCAGTGAGATAAATAACGGTGATGGATCAAGCCCTGATCTTTGGACTGGGTAAGAGTAGTCTGCTTAATTCAGACACTCTGTTCATCACCACCCCCTTTTCTGAATCGTTTTTGGCCACTATAGGTGTGGCAGGGTATACTCAGACATGAGTCCCTTTCTCACTGCACCATCAGGATTCAAGCAAGCCGGGCCGACGACGGCTGAAATGCCAGAAACCGGTCCCCGGTAGCTTGTCTCCTTTCTGGTGAAGAATTGGCTTGGTAGTTTAGTCTGCCCTGTTCCCATGATGCACTGGGCCAGGGACAGACTGATTTGCATATAGCCAGGTTCTGAACTGGGATGGTGCAGTGAGATAAATAACGGTGATGGATCAAGCCCTGATCTTTGGACTGGGTAAGAGTGGTCTGCTTAATTCAGACACTCTGTTCATCACCACCCCCTTTTCTGAATCGTTTTTGGCCACTATAGGTGTGGCAGGGTATACTCAGACATGAGTCCCTTTCTCACTGCACCATCAGGATTCAAGCAAGCCGGGCCGACGACGGCTGAAATGCCAGAAACCGGTCCCCGGTAGCTTGTCTCCTTTCTGGTGAAGAATTGGCTTGGTAGTTTAGTCTGCCCTGTTGCCATGATGCACTGGGCCAGGGACAGACTGATTTGCATATAGCCAGGTTCTGAACTGGGATGGTGCAGTGAGATAAATAACGGTGATGGATCAAGCCCTGATCTTTGGACTGGGTAAGAGTGGTCTGCTTAATTCAGACACTCTGTTCATCACCACCCCCTTTTCTGAATCATGAGCCACAAACAGACACATGGAAAGCAAATCTGAGACAAGAGCACTGCATCCAATGAGATGTAGAGCATTCATCTGTATATGCTAAGGAATGGGGTCTGCCGATAATCCCAGAGACCTTTCATATAATCATCATAGTTCTAGTAGCAAGGGACAGCGTTTTTCTTGGTATATGGAATATTAACCATGCTAACAGTATTTTTATTATGCATGTGTTTTCTAATTGTGGCACATATACAACATTTCAGAGCATGATAGTTTGCATAAATATTTTTAACTTTCTTCATGTCTCCTGGTTATCTCTCTTTGTGGACAGGTACGAGTGAGAGAGCAAAAGGGTGTGTCCTGTTACCGAGATCCCTGAAAGGGTCGAGAGTGGTGTGTTCTGGGGGTGCTACTTCACTTGTTTCTCTGGTGTGGTTAGGAGGGAAAGTGAGGCACTAGAGCTAGTCAGACTGGAACTCATGGGCACTGAGGTGGTGTGGTGGCTCAGTCTCTGCCTATATATGTTCTATAGTTCCAAGCATAGTTCTGTTCCAGAGCATAATCCCTGCCACAGTCTGTGGGTATGGTTAAGTCTGTGGAGGTGTCAGTGTGTGCTGGTGTGGTGTCTGTGGGTATTGTTGTTCCTGTAGAGTGTTCCATAAGTGGTTCTGTGGTGCTTGGCCAGTTTTCCGGGGGTGGTGAGAGACTTGAGAGTCTGCTGTGTGCGTGCATGTTTGAGTTTCTTCAATGTTTTGGGTTTGTGTGTGGTGCGTGGGGAAGGGGCATGGGATGGAAGGATGGGATGGGTGGAGGGCTGCCATGAATAGGGAGATCAGAGCCTGAAAAGATCTGTTTAGGGCAGACATGGCAGAGTGAATGCCTGACAGGTAGGCACACATCTGGGTGCTTTGCCCCTGAATGACTTTCAGCACTACAGTCTGACCCACAGAGATGCTCCTTTGTAGGTTAATAGCCTCCTCACTCGGGCTAGTGAGATTGACAGGGGCAGGAGCTGAGGTGCAGGAGCAAAAGAAATTGCGCCTACCCTCTTAGGGATGCAGGAACAGCCAACTTATGTGGGACAACAGGGAGGGTAGCAATGGAAGTGGGGGTGGTGGACTAGGATGGAGGGGGCACTGATCCTGTTGGGTCCATCACCACTTGGGAGTGTCCACTGCAGGATGACTCAGATGACGATGAGCTTTGGATGTGTCCTCCGGGGCAGTCCTCATCCTCCTGGTCACTGGGTCCCTCTGTGTCTGATGTATCATGTCCGGAACCCCCATGACCAGCTTTGTCCCCACTGACAGTGGTACCTTCTCCTTCATTTGCCCACGATGTCTCTGAAAGAACATGGAACATGGGTTTATTGCAACTTCATTTTCACACCTGACCATTACAAATCCACAGAAAACATTGAATAAGTACACATATCACACCCCCTTCATGGTTCAATCCATAGGCTTTCAAGTTAGCACAAGCCCATGCATGCATGTTACATAACCTGTAAACAGTTGTTTCCAATCATGTCATAACCCCAGACAGTCCCAAATGCATTGATGGACTTGCCTACATTCCATCCTTATGTCCATAATAAGATAGTTAATCACTTTGCATACTTTGGCACTTGTACACCATTGCAAAAGATGTAACCAAATAGGATGGATACAAGTCAGTGATTTACACAATGCTCACACAAAGCCCAGAGTCGAAAAAATCTAACTATTCCTCATAACACATCATGAGGTCAAATTCAACACCAATGTACCATCAATTACTGTTGTGGCAGACATGTCACATGCAAATGCTCATTGTACACTGATGACACTCTGCATTACAAATGTCATCATATGATCACTACCTGAAAAGTCAATTGACATTTGGACACATGTAGTTTAGCTATGTATCACATTTAGCTGATAAAGTACTCAGAAAATATTGCAGTCCTAACATTTGGGAGATAGATACTCGGAATTTGCACACCAATCCTGCTTGGTGCAGGCGAAGATGCCAGTTTTAGATTGTATATCCACAAGCCAATACTCCTTCGAAGGTTTTGAGTGCCCCTGAACATCTAAAAGATGAAGATGTGGGATCAGTAGAGTTACTATGTGCGGGCACATCACACCTACATGTTGGTATTGCATACTCAGATTGCCTTGTAAGGATCAGTGTAGACACTCACATATGATTCCTGCAGTTCTACATCTCACTCTCTCATGCATGTCACCAGGCAGTGAATAAGGGTTTTGAAACACTAATAAATATGAACCATCAACTGACAAATGCACACTTGCCAACATAAAGGAACTAATACTGTTGGCACCAGTGATATTTGGACTCTCGTTTCTCTGTATAACCAGTACTTAGCAATGGCAACTGTTGTGCATTCACTGCATGTTCGGTGAACTCTATGTCATGTCACATAAAATGGGGCCACCATCAAATGAGAGACAGTAGTGAGGGTACATCCCTCCTCACACAAGCAAGACCTGTTGCCTGTGAGGTACAATTGTCACCCAGATTTACTGAGTACATGAGATGATTTACTCACTTCACTCAGCCAGGTGTCTGCTCAAAAAGAGAGATTTGGATATGGCCAGGACTCTGCTTTCTTCCGGGTCAGAAATACAATAGGTTCAGCAAAGCAGCATGAACTGACTACCACACTTACACTAACAATGACTCTTCTTGTGTGTGGCACATGGGCCGCCACTAATCTTGGTTTGGACATGCCTGCCTGTAATACACAAAATTGGCAAATAAAAATGTATGATTCTGGTCAGGACTCACCCCTTTGTGGCTGCTGTTGGGCTCTTAACTGTCCATAAAGGTTTGGGCAGGCGACCACCAGTGTCAGGCCATCAAAGGGGGGGGCAGGGTACGGCACTCACTCCTTCCACGTTGGGAAGTCCAGCACCACAGGTCCGGGTCTAGCGCCACAGGTCCTCCCACCTCTTCCTGCAGTGGGTGCTACGCTGGTTGTAGACCCACAGGATCTGCACCAACCCAGCGACAGCTTTCCAAATGGGCTTTTTCTGATGGGTGTTCCTCTATATGGATTCGATAGATGTTGATACAGATTGTAACTGGAAGTTTAAGGATGACTGTCAGCTTGATACACATTATGTTGACATCTAGCACACGTCTTCATCAAGAGTCAACATTTTACATGTGTCCATGTCACATGCTATGCATAACTGAAGCATAAATACATACTTTTGTAGTCATCTGATGACTGACCTCATGACCTACACAGACTGAGCCAACCCACTAACATCAGTGGGCCTCGGCCCTCTTACATGGAATTTGATGTGAGGTATCGCGACAGACAGCATACCATTTGGACCTTCTGAAGGGTAAACTACCTGTGCATGAATTTCCAGACACCTTTCCTGTCAGGCCCCCTGCATTGATGTATATACAACACCCTAAGACTAAGGTAACAAGGGAAAGACTGTTTGTGTGACACTGAGAGGTACCTCTCTGGGGGATGTGTGTACATGTGGACTACTTATTTGAATATCCTGGTAAGTCATAATAAGTTTGTACTACCATCACAGGACACCCCTTTTGCCATATGTGGCAATGCAAAAGGGATGACAATCAAGATACCATTGTATGTATTGTGTGATAGAGAATATTGTAGCCCTGCAGATGATTCACATTGCTAAATCAATTTAAAAGTAACGCACTATCTACACTGTTCATGTCTCAGATGAGCTATTGGCCTTTACAGTGGAAGCAACACTATTAGAAAAGTGTCAACAGACCTGCGTGAGTAAGGGAGCAGTCATTAGTGACAGACATACATTGACACTGTGGGTCAATGGAAAGAAGTTTCAGGTCAGGGGATCAAGTCAGTCACCAGGCCTCATGTTATCCATATAATTGCTATCGGAGCCACTAGTTGTACATACCAGGGAAAGAAGTTGAACAGGGTGAATAACTGTATTTGAGATAGTTACCTGCTCCTCTGGCAGGCAACAGAGCTGAGAATACAGGGACAGGGCCTTATCTACCAGGATCTCCAGCTCCTCTGAAGTGAAGGGACAGGACCTCTCCCCTGTAAACATGCCAAGACTGCTCCCAGAGGTGGCAAGCCGCAGCTAAAATGGAGGGGATATTGATTGCAGCAGTGTCAGGAGGCAAGTGAGCTATTTTTCCAACGGCTGTGTACATGTTACAACTTAAGAGGTCATCAGCATTGACGCACAAAGTCATTGGACCACAACCATCACTATCCGCAGAATTAACCTATGGTTGTGACCGCCGTGCATGCAACATCCCACCCCAAGGCCGACTACCACCAGCGGCCAATGTTCAACATGTCCTATTAGAAAGTGTAGTTTCCATCACTGATACTCAAATGTCTAGACCACCTGTATCCACAGCATCCACAAGCGATCCAGACAAAGGCGCTCCTTCAACATCAAAGTCTTTTTTATCCACCAGTCCAGCTGCCAACGCACCGCCCATAGAAACTGCACCTCAAAAACCCGTAGAGGTCACAGATTCAGGAAAACCGACCAGAAAGAAGACACACTAGTTGTTAACATTTCCTCTAAACAGCTCACTCAAACTCAAATGGCGGTATTAATTAGAGGTTGCTCCTTTGTACTGACGAACCAAGCAAGATGCCCAGATCGAGTTGTTTAGATTCACCAGAAAATTAAAGCTACGTTACTTCTTCTCCACAATAGATTCTCCTGTGTCCATTCCAGAATCCACAGAGTTGCAAGAATTTAAACCAAAAAGTTCTTTCATTTCGCCAATTTCACATAAGGCTATTGATCTTTTCGAGACTCTAGAAAAACAAGACATTGAGAAACTACCCTCTACATCTCATTCTAAACAAAATCTATCAAAAAGAGAAAAGGATTCACTACGTTTCACTACAAAATGACAATGATCTACATTTCACTCGTGCTGACAAAGGTGGCGCACTAGTGGTCATGGACCAAGAAAAGTATGAGCACAAAATAGAAGAAATGCTAAAAGATACAACTACATATCTTCCTTTTACCTCTGACCCTACTAATGAATTCTTGAAAGTGCTTGACGTTATTCTCAATAGAGCTCTAGAAATGAAATGGATCACTTCGAAAACTAAAGAATACTTATCCAACAGATACCCGCGCAGACCCCGCCTGAATATGCTCCCCAAGATCCACAAATCCCTAACAGAACCCCCAATGAGACCGATCGTCTCAGGGTGTGATTCGATACATGACACTCCGGGAAGATATCTAGACACCTTTCTCCAACCCATCGTTAAAGCTTGTGAAACTTATGTACAAGATTCAACACATTTACTCAACATCCTTGGTTCCATCAATATCCCACCTGATGAAGAAATCTGGTTAAGTACAGTAGATGTCGCTTCCCTGCACACTTCTATCCCTCATTCAGAAGGCATAGAAGCCATTGAGTGGGCACTACTCAGAACTGATGAGCTGAGAGCTAATCGAGTGTTTCTACTTGAAATCCTACAATTTTGTCTTTTTCACAGCTATTTCCAATGGAAAGACCTCTTTTTCTTGCAATCCAACGGTACTTCAATGGGATTTCCTGAAGCCCCCAGCTATGCAAACATCTTTATGATGAAATTTGAAACAGAAAACATCCTGTCAAAAGTTGAATGGTCCGAACATCTATTATTGTTTAAACTATACATAGATGACATTCTAATCATATGGCGAGGTTCGCGTGTTACACTTGAAAACAACATTCTTAAACTGAATAACATTCATCCACGTATTCAGTTTACTTTTCAAATTGAAGCTAAGAGTATTCCGTTTCTAGACGTACTAATCACTCTTCAAGAACAGCAAATCACCATTTCACTGTTCACCAAAAATATTGATCGTAACAATGCTCTGGCCTACCAGAGTTTCCACCCTTGGTCACTTAAACGCCACCTACCATACAGTCAATTTCTACGCATCAAGCGGATACACTCTGATGAATGGACTGGCATGCAGACCATTGAGAAATTCAAAGGCAAATACAAGTCAAGAGGGTACCCACCCTCAATAATTCAATAAGCGGAAACCAGAACCCACACCCTCAAAAGAGAACAATTATTGATTAAATCCAAAAAGGCAGACACTCCCAAAAGAGAAGTTTTTGTTTCCACCTATTCCACTCAATCAAAAATGCTTCGCACCATCATAACAGATAGATGGTCTCTATTGAGATCAGAAGCAGATTTTAAAGACTTGTTTTAAAAGAGCACGTAATCTGAAAGAAATTCTGAATAAGTCACCGACTCCTCAAGTAACATACAAAGGCATGCTATCTTGTATGAATTGTTCCAACTGTGGGAGCATGATAAAAGGCAACACTATCAACCACCCAAGATCAGGAAAACCAATTCATTTCAAGATCAACGCAACGTGCAACAGTCATCACCTGGTGTACTTCATAAAATGCTCATGGGTCTTATTCTATGTAGGTAAAACTGAAAGACCACTAAGAATTTGGATTACTGAACACAAAAGTCGTATTAGGACTCAAACCACAAGCTCTCCAATTGCAGAACATTGGTGCAATATGAAACACAATATAGCGCAATTGAAATGTGGGGTACTTGAAACAATAGATGCACGACCGGATAGAGAAACCAACAAATACTTGTCCCAGTGTGAAACATACTGGATTTGGTTCATGCAGACACTGACCCCACTAGGTCTTAATGACAAATTTGAATTGGCATGCTTCCTCTAAATTGTGGATTCTCAGATATAATTGATATGCACTATGTGTGAAAATATTCATTGCCTTGTTTTTTTAAATTTCACATTGAGTGATACTATTTGAATCTCATTTCTTTTTACATACTAGATACCTATCTGTGTGAAAATATTCGTTGCTTTGTTTTTTTAAATTTTACATTGAATGGAACATCGCGATAACCATGAGAATTTCTCTTCTTTCTACATACCAGATACCTATCTGTTGTTAATTGGATCTTTATACCCTGCGCTTTAATCTACTTTCCTACTCTCACTCGCTGATCACTGCCCCACTCCAATATGGCCGACACTTGCTTCTCCTTAAAGCTGGTCCTGCTTTCATTTTCACTATTTCTCAGCCTATCACCCACAAACATAAACCTTGTGCTCGCACGACGTTAGCGTTTCCTGTTTGGTCTACACCGGGTCCCCAGCACGCCGCTTTCACGTTCACACACTGGTAAGAAGATTGTAATCGAGCACATTTGCACAGAACTAGTTATATTATTTAGCTTTATTCTCACGAGCCACCCGTTTATACTTATGTTGCAGCCTTCGTATCACTGACGAAAATGGCATTCTAGATACCATTACGGTAAGCCACACTTGTGCGTTTCCACATTTACGCGAATTTATCAGAGTAGAGTTGTAACTCACTGAGATGCACGTTACGTTTTTTTTGACAGTTTAGACCTGTGCGATCAACGGGATGGCTTAGACCTTTAAAGTAATTGACCTAGCCTTGTAAGTGACTGATATGATTTCGCATGCACACTATACTTGCATGTTCACCAACCTCGGCTTCTTCAGTATCGTAGTCATTTCTCAACCCCTTCCGATGATCACCCTCGAGTACCAGCACCTTTCACGCTTGTTTCAATAAAATCTATTAGCTCACTCTTATATAACCTTTTCACCCTGGGCACGTCGAAGTTCTACTGGCATCACCGAATAATGATTTTAATCATTCATCTCTATTATTCACCCTCCGGATTCATTTCTATTCCGGTCCTCCGATCTCCATTACTTACCCTATCTCTTGCTTCTCTTCCTCGCCTCCGCGTTTGTGTTGTAATAAAGCCTGCAGCTTAACCCCCATTACTAAAATGTGACATTGCTTCCTTAGATTCCAGAGATGAAGGGCCACCGTTACAGCCCGAAATGCATTGGGATTTATTATTGAACTGTACTTGAAGAACTGTATACCTAAAACCTGGATTTTGTGAATTTGAACATTTTCCATGGATAAACCGTCTGTTTCAATATAAAAGAAACACAATCAAAAGAAAACGAACTACATGTTTCATTTTATTCTATCTATGTTTGAATACTGAGTGTACTCTTTTTCAAAATTGCTAAAAATTTATCCACTACTAAAAAATTCTGATTTACACTCCCAGGGGTGAATTGCGCACTTTCACTATTAGCAAGGTCAGGCATCCGCCATATTAGAAGTTGGGAAAACTGTACATAGGCAAAACGTGTGCAGCGCACTGTACACCATGGTTGGCGGTATTTTCACATGACAAGTTATGCCACCCTCACTATAGTGGACAATTAACAGTTCATGATTTAATGATGTGCACAGTTCTGCTACAGACCTGTGAAGGCCTCTTGGTGATGACAAGTGGATGTTCAAGACTTGACAGTGAAGATGTAAAATGTGTACTGCCTCATGAAACATTGATGTTCAGACACATTACTTTTCACATATGCTACTCTGCACACTGTGGCCAAAATATATGTTTGTGTTACTTCTTACATAGATACCCTGGGTGAGCGAGGAGATATCAGCAACCAGTGTACCACTCATTTCCAGACCTACACACCATGGAAGAACGTCATATCATTACGAAGTTCTGTCTGAAAAGACAAACAATTGTGGATTTATGTAATCAGTTGGAGCCTGATCTCATTCCACACTTCAGTGCCACCACCATTTAAACTCATGTCAGTTTTAAAAATGTTGGCCACGGGCTCATTTCAATTCATTGTTGCAATTTCTGGTGAAATGTCACAACCTATGTTCAGTCGAACCCTCTCAAAGGTGCATAAAGCAATGTTGAGACATGTGGGCAGCTACATCCAGTTCCCCAGATGTGAGAATTTAGCCCCTGTGAAGGGGGATTTTTATGGATTAGGACACAGTGGGCTGGAGTAGTCTACAAAGTGAATGTGTAGCACACACAAGAGGGCATTAGAGGCGTGGTTTCTTACTGGATTTGGTGGGTGTCTTGTCAACCTGAACTCTTTGATTTGTGAGTGGACATCCCCTTCCTCTATGAGAGGGGGATTAGGAGGTGCTGAGACTGGGGCACGTGCAGGCGTGTCGTCCTCTGGCAGGTCCTCTCTTCCTGTTGTTGATGTACTTGGACCACAGGAAGGGGTAGATGCAGGTGGAAAAGCCCTGCAGATGGTGGAGTTAACATCCTGCAGCACCCCAACCACCCCGGGCTGGATGCCATACACCGAGGGGTGTGAATACCAGCTACCTGTGACCTTGGTGTTGATGCCAGCCGCCTCAGTGTGAATGTCAGCAAGCTCCTATGAAGTGTCCCTCTGCAGCTCCTTCATTTCCCAGATTTTGGTGAATACTTGGCCCATGACACTTTGGGAGTCCTGGTAGGGTCCCAGGACTTGGGCGAAGGCAGCCTGGGTGCCTGTGGCCTCAGTGGGCTCACTCTGCGGGCCCACAGTTACCTTCCCACAACATCTACACCCACAGGCCAGTGCCCTTGGCACAGACTTCACCCTTCCACTGGGTCCTGGTTACTCCATGACTTGGGTGGTGTTAGCGCTGAAGAATGAAGGACTGGGGGGCACAGGATAGTACTGACTGTGCTAGTTGCACAGGTTGGGGCAGTGGTTGGGTGTGGTGTTTCAGCGGTGATGGGAGGTGCTGTAGTGGACACAGTGAGCCCCACTGTTGGCATCTGACCAGCTGGGCCAGGACCGTCATCCACGTCCACATTACCACAAGTGTTGTCACCATTGAGGGCTACCAACCTCAGGCGCAATGGTGGAGCTACCTGTTGAGAAATAGAGAACATTGTTAATGGTGGAAATGAGGCATCTAATTCTCAGTTGTTTGTGTCAAGGTAAATGAGGACCTAGAATGGAACAAAATAGTGATTTGTATTGTCATCTAATTGAGCGCAGTTGAAGTTGGTTACTAGATATTTTCTGACAATCAATAGATGTAGTATTTTTCATCAGCTCATTAGCTGTACAGATATGTGGCATTTTGGCTGTAGGGATAGACATGGTGCTAGAAACACAATGCAGTCATAATATGTGTATTTGTTCAATCCAAGGCCTAGTTATGTCTAATTCAGGCAAACATCCAACTTCGTTGTATATGTAGCATTGTTCATCATGTGAGAAGTACAGAGTCAAGGGGTCACCTGGCACTGCTAATCAGCTGAGTTTCCTTCACTGCTCACATATACTAGGGGTACACCGTTATGGTGTCACTCATGCCGGAATAGTTTTAATTGATGAGACCAGGACTCCATCAAGCAAAGTATTCAGACTTATAACTGAGTGTAGGATTATCTGTATATTGCACAGTCCATGATGAGTGTAGCTCAGTAGTAACATAGCAGACACGTGAGAAGGGGCAAAAGGAGTCTAGCATCTTGGTTGGAGTTACAATAACAAGGCCTCATGGTAGTTGTAGTCATCTCAATTTCAGTTTACCAACACTTGACTAATGGTAAGCTGCATAATAAGTTAACATCACTAGTAACATGGCAGACAAGTGAGATGGGGTAAAAGTAGCGTAGATTGGAGTTTCTAGGCCCTATGGTAGTTGTAGTCAGTTCAATATCACTTTTAACACCGGGCGGAGACCTCCGCTCCACCCACAGAGTGTGCAGGGATTTGCCTACTCCCTGTTCCGCAGAGAAGGCAAATCTCTGCACACTACGGAGCGGAGTTGGACAGCACCCGCCTCCACTTCCCCTATTAACAAGTAATTCAGCATTAAATAATAATACATTTAAAACCACTTACCGCTGTACTACGGCGTCCCGGGGCTGCCCTCCTCCTCTTCCTCGCCGTCCCGGTAATCCTTGAGTAAACTAAGCATGCGCCCGTTCCCGCACATGTGGATTACCGAGACGGCGAGGAAGAGGAGGAGGGCAGCCTAGGGTCGCCGCAGAACAGAGGTAAGTGGTTTTAAATGTATTTGTAATAAAGTTTGAATTACTTGTCAATGGGGTGGAGGAGGGTGGCGTAGTGGAGTTCCACGGAGTTTGTTCGCAACTCCATGGACCTCCGCGTAGCACCGCTACACCCACTACACCCAGGGTTTATTTTATTTATTTATTTATTTAAGCTTGTACCGCGCACAGCTACCCACAATGGGTTTCCCGGCGCCAGGGAGAGACTGTAGAAGAAAAGAGAGTGTCACCTTGACTTAAGGCCTCTGCCGACTATTGGTCACGCTTAGTAAAGAGCAGGGTCTTCAAAGCCTTACGGAAGCGGAGTAAGTTGGTCTCAGATTTTAATGCCAATGGGAGGGAGTTCCAGTATTTAGGACCAAGGGTGGAAAAGGAGCGGCCTCCCATTTTTGCCAGCTTCCATCTTGGTACTGTGAAATTGCCAATGTCCGATGACCTTAATGAGCGCAGGGGTCTATAGGGTTTTACCAGCCCCTGAACATATACTGGGGCGCTACCCTGCTTAGCCTTGAACATATAGCAGAGTGCCTTGAATTTAACGCGTTCTGGGATGCTCAACCAATGGAGGTCACGCAAAGCGGCAGTGGCTGAGGTGCGTCTGGGGACATTCTTTAGCAGGCGCGCGGCCGCATTTTGCACCACCTGCAGCACATGTATAGTAGCTTTATCTGCGCCCAAATAGAGAATGTTGCCATAGTCCAGGCGTGATGTTACAAGTGCCTGGACTACAGTTCTGCGAGAGGAGAGGGGGAGCATCCACAAAATCTTGTGAAGCCATCGCAAGGTTGAAAAGCAGATGGCTGAGACCTTAGTAGCCTGTTGTCTCATAGTTAGCCTGTCGTCAATAATGACGCCCAGGTTGCGAACTGCAGTAGATGGTGTAGGCGCATTTCCCAGTTCGATGGGCCAATGGCGAGGACCCCAAAGATGTTTGTTCTGTCCCAGAATGACCACCTCGGTCTTCTCCCCATTCAGCTTGAGACAATTTCTCCGCATCCAGTCGGCCACAAGAGTGAGGCCCGACTTGAGTGCGGAGATGTTGTTTACGTCTCTCCCTGACAAGGAGAAGACAATCTGGGTGTCATCTGCGTAGGAAAACAGGGTTAGCCCAGCTTGTTCGACTATGGTTGCCAAGGGTTTAACATAAATATTAAATAATAAAGGGCTAAGAATTGAGCCCTGGGGGACGCCGCGGGTGGATGGACAGATGGCGGAGGCAGCTTTAGAAGAAAACACTTGGAAGCTTCGGTCACTAAGGAAAGACGCCAGCCAGGCCAAGGCCTGGCCTGCCACACCTAGAGATTTCAGAGAGTCAATGAGGATGGAATGTGACACGGTGTCGAAAGCTGCGCTCAAATCCAGCAGGATGAGCGCCATGGTGTTTCCCTGATCGACACCGTGCCTGAGACTCTCTGTCACCCCCAGGAGGGCTGTCTCGGTTGAGTGCCTAGGCCGAAAGCCCGACTGAGAAGGATGGAGAAATCCAGTGTTTTCAACCAGTTTGGAGAGCTGAGAATTTATATGTCTCTCCAATATCTTTGAGAAAATTGGCAACAAAGATATAGGGCGAAAGTTAGCAGGATTTGAAGGATCTGCACCCTGTTTTTTTAATAACGGTACAACCATGGCGTGTTTCCAAGGTTGTGGGACATGGGCCTCGCTCAGAGAAGCGTTGAGTAATTTAATAATGGGGGGATGAGTGAGGGGGTCTAATTGTTTTAATATTTTGGCCGGGAGAGCGTCCTGTGGGGAGCCCGATCTCACACTATTTAAACAGGAGAGGAAAGAAATGGCGTCTAAGGGCTGCCAAGTAGTGACTACTGCATCAGTGTCATTGTTTTCCAATTTTTGGACTATGTCAAGGGCAGTGTACATAGTACCTGGAGGTGTAGTGAAATTTTCATAGATAAGATCAACTTTATCTATGAAGTAATCCGCTAAGGACTGACACTGAGTGCCATCAAGTGCCGGGGGAGGAGGGATCGAGTTAGCACCAGTCAATTTTTTGACAACAGAGAATAGCACCTTTGGGCAGTTTTGTGCATCCGTCACAGTTTTCCTTGTGTAGTCTGCTTTAGCAGTTTTACAACTGTAGTGGTATTTTTTTAAGGCTTCTTTATATGTGGCTTTACGTGAGGGAGAATAGCCTTGTCTCCATTTACGCTCCAAGGTCTTACAATGTGAGCGGAGGCTTTTAAGTTGTTCCGAATACCATGGAGCAGGAGGGTGATGTGAAAATGCGGGCTTTGATGTCATTGGAAGCGCTGTATTGACTGCAGTGGTTAGCCAGAGTTCAGTGGCGCAATTGAGAGCGGCAGTTGGTAGTTCAACACATGGAAGTGTTTTGATCAGTAGTTTATTGAGTTCTGGCAAGTTAATCTTCCCCCAATTCCGAACTGGCCGCGTAGTTTCCACCTCAGGTCTTCTTACTGTATCAGCCATATCATAAGAGAAGGGGACAGCTAAGTGGTCGGACCAGGTGATTTGTAGGGCTTCACGAGAACAATCTAGGGACAGGTTAGATAGGATCGGGTCCAGTAAGTGACCGGCACAATGAGTGGGACCTGTGTTTAGAAGTTGAAGGTTAAAAGCTTCCAGAATAGGGAGAAGCTGATTCCTATTAGGGCACTCATGGTCGTCTAAATGTATGTTTAGGTCCCCTAAGATTGTGAAATTAGGCGCTTTAAGCAGTACTGGGGCTAGGAAGTCCAGTAACGATGTTATCCAAGGGCTCGCTGTCCCAGGGGGACGGTATACCAGTAGCCCTGACAGCGTAAATTGGGGGGTAATGGATAATTTAAAAAGGGCTGATTCACAATCTTTTTGAGTGGTGTCTACCAATTTACAAGTGTATACATTTTTGTAAATAATTGCAATTCCTCCACCCCTACCGGAAACTCTATCCTGACGAAGAAAGGCGTAGTTAGAGGGAATGGCGTCTGCCACATCCGGGCCCGAGCAGTCTCTGAGCCACGTCTCGGTCAGGAATATAGCATCAGGTTGATTTTGATCTAGAAAATCGTGGATATTGTATCTGTGTTGTGGTAAGGATCGGCAATTTATGCTCCAAAATCTTAAGAGGGGGCGAGTGGAAGTTGTCCTAGAGCGTACCTGTCTCTTTCGTCTGCCTTGATGTTGGAGGGATCTGCATGTGGTAGGGGTTTTTAGTGAAAAGTTGCAGCGAGGACAGCTGAACTTGTGAGGCGGGAAAGGGTAGGTGGAGCAGTTATTATTGGGAGCACCACGTAGCGCAAATAACTCTTCGGAGGAGTATGTAAGAGTCATGATGGATATAGTGGCTTTACTCACCAATAAAGGGTATGCCAGAGCCCAGAGCCCAGCCTAGCGCGGACGAGCGCAGACGGGCAGGACTCTGGACTCTGGCTGGACTCCGGCGCGACTATGGCGCGCCCGCTGTGCGCGTTCGCTGCGCGAAGCAATGGGCGTCTGTTTTTATACTGTCCCTATCCAAAATGTCCGCCGCCGTCTGCTCGAGCGTGGCCCTCCTGAGTCAGCCCTGAATCGGCTGTACACCCAGGGAAGGAGGCAGGTGAGCGAAAGTGCAGCGCTCCCTCCAGAGAGTAAGCTCAGTATTTTAAATCGCCTGAGCGGTAAATAGATCGAGCAGCGCGAAATTCCGTGACTGCTTGCAGGGGGGGGTAGGACACAAAGGATAATCACAGTAACAAGTTAAAATCTGAATCAGAGCGTTTTTTAAAAGCTAGCAGCCCGGCTCAAGCCTCAGGCAATAGTGAAGGTAATCTCCTCGCGAAGCAAGTCCTTCTACTGTTTTTATACTGTCCCTATCCAAAATGTCCGCCGCCGTCTGCTCGAGCGTGGCCCTCCTGAGTCAGCCCTGAATCGGCTGTACACCCAGGGAAGGAGGCAGGTGAGCGAAAGTGCAGCGCTCCCTCCAGAGAGTAAGCTCAGTATTTTAAATCGCCTGAGCGGTAAATAGATCGAGCAGCGCGAAATTCCGTGACTGCTTGCAGGGGGGGGTAGGACACAAAGGATAATCACAGTAACAAGTTAAAATCTGAATCAGAGCGTTTTTTAAAAGCTAGCAGCCCGGCTCAAGCCTCAGGCAATAGTGAAGGTTAATCACTTTACCAACACTTGAGGAATGGTTACCTGCATAATAAGTTAACATCAGTAGTTTAATTTCAGACAAGTGAGAAGGAGTAAAAGGAGTGTAGCATCTTGGTTAGAGTTGCAGTCACAAGGTTTCATGGTAGTTGTAGTCAGTTCAATCTCACTTTACCAAGACTTGACAAACGATCAGTATACCATAGCCGTTTTGTGATGGACCATATATTTACATTTAACACATAATATGGGTCGTGAAATGATATTTTGATGATAATGTACTTACAGACAGCATTGCAACATGTGGCATGTCATGGAACTGGATACATGTGCTCTTATATGCAGCTATACACATTGCTATATACAAACTGTTGGACCTGGGCCTCTTGGCAGGGTCATCCCTAAACTTTTTGCCTTCCTCCAATACTCTCTCTGACCTATTTTGTTTGGTTTAATGACTCTGGGCACTTTACCACTGCTGACCAGTGCTAAAGTGCATATGCTCTCCCTACTGTAAATTGTACATGTGATTGGTATCCATGATTGGTTCATTGGATTTACTGTTAGTCCCTAGTAAAGTGCACAAGGAGTGCCAGGGCTTGTGAATGCCGATACTGCTAGTGGGCTTGCAGCGCTGGTTGCGCCACCCACAGAAGCAGCCGTAAAGATGTGTCTGGGAACTGCGACCGCAGAACCCGCGTGCGGTCTCGTACTGTCACGCCAGCTGGGCAAGTGCACCCACTTGCCAGCCCCGAACCTTCCCTTAACTACATATTAGTCACCCCTATGGTAGGCCTGCGGGCAGGGTGCGTTGTAGGTGTAAGGTAGGACAAGCCCTGATGTGTGTGGCATGTCCTAGTAGTGACTTACAACCAAAACCGTATTTCACTATTGAAGGCTACCTGCTCCATTAGGCCAGACTGAGCTGCCGGAATTATTACACCCTATAATCCCAGCAGGCTCAAGGAGCATGGTAGCGAGTCATGTTTAGTATGCCTGAACTCAGGGTGATAAAATATTTCTTCTAGTGAAGTTTATTTTAGTATCCTGGGTTTGCAAATGCTACTTTTAGAAAGTTAGCATTTGCTTGCTTAACCATTTCAGCCCGCCTCTGCCGGTATGTGTATCTGACTGTCTGGGACGTGTGAGTGACAGGGCTGGGAGGATGACAGGTGGTGAATGCGCAGATTACACCTTAGTGGGAGGTAGGAGTGGCTCTTGACTCGAACTGTAGCTGTGTCCTGCCACCACAATGCTGGCTCCACCCTCCTGGGGAGCGACTGATGACTCAGCCGGCCCCTGGCCCAGGAAGTGCGAAGCCCCCATCAACAAGGTACTCTGGCAGCCCCTGGCCGCACAATGCTGGCTCCACCTCCTGTGGGGCGTCTGATGCGCCTGCCCCTCACACTGAAAGCAGAAGCCGGAGTACACCCACCGGGGTACTCAAAGACTGAGAGTGGCTATGCAAAGGCCCCCCTGGCCTGCGAGAACAAAATAATTGGCCTATAAAAGAAGGAGCCCTGCTCCTTGAAAATTAGATCCGGTTTGGGCCACAGAAGGACTCTGCCCTACGAGAAGGACCGCGAGAGACTAGGAAGGGTGCTGACTCTTGCCTGTGTCTGGTGCCTTGCTGCTGAAGGAGAGGAAGAAGAAAAGACTACGAAAAGACTTTTGCTTTACTTGTGCCAAACTCTGCTAAAGAGATCTCCAAGGGCTTGCAACTGAACTTGCCCCCTGACCAGCGTCCCAGGACCAGTGGACGCTACCCCCTTGGAAGAAAGCGACTGCGGGTGCTGACCATCGCCGCAGGACCGACGGAGGAATCTCCTCCAAGGCAACGACATCCACCTGACCACCGTGACCGGGGCCCACAGCAACAGCGGGAGCAAAGTAAGGACCAGCCGCCGCTGGCCCGAACACCGTGACCGCAACTGCACCGGGAGCCCGAGAGCAAAGCGAAGGAGGACCCGTCCGGTCCGAGCTCTCGAGGTGACTGCATAACGAGCAGCCACTCACCTGCAAAGACGGACAGTTGCCCTGTGAGAATCCGCAAGGTCGGTAGCCTGCCCGTCAGCCCAGCTGTGAGCCCACTGCTGCACCGGCACTTGGCTGGGTACGTCCTGCACTTGGGGACCGTACTGCCACTTGCCACCGCCGCACAACCGCCGCCTCCAGGGTGGGAGCGGACGACGAGGAGAGGACCCTGCCGCCACAGAACACCGCTGCCCCGGATGACCAGTGACCTGCTCGGCTGAAGAGCCGCAACGATCAGCGACCCCGGGAAGGCAACGCGACGTGGAACAGATCCCCTGGAAGCCGCCGGCTCCACAAGAACTTTGGTTAACACCGGCCTACGGGCCTCAAGAGAACTGCATAAGAACTGTGGTAACCTGAACTGAGTAAACTTGCAACCGTT
The DNA here is from genome assembly GCF_964263255.1 of Lissotriton vulgaris. Taxonomy (NCBI): domain Eukaryota; kingdom Metazoa; phylum Chordata; class Amphibia; order Caudata; family Salamandridae; genus Lissotriton; species Lissotriton vulgaris. Next base: position 2,054,927,548 of record NC_141691.1, on the reverse strand, counting down.
ATCATAAAGTACGTTGACTGTATTCACAAGCCTGCTTAAAATCTATATAAAGATATATATTTTTACAGAATACAGTCTGGTCTCGTTGTGTGGTGGGTTGGTTGTAAAGGTGTACTATTGCAAGTGTTTAACCCTATGTGCCCCAAAGATTAGCCTACGACTGCTTAAGCCACACTACCTAGAGGGTAAGCAGAGGTTGTCTGGAAGGTAACCCTCAGCCCTGACGAGGAAGAGAGAGTCCCTGCTTGTCGCTAGTGTTGCACTGCGCCAACTAGAGCCTCCCCCTTCCTACATTGGACGCAGCGGTGAGGATTTTCGAATTTACACTTGCGATATCTATACCTGAGCTTCTGACCACTACACAAGGATTACGGTCCAGTTACTTAGCCACAGACCTTTTTTTGATTTATGTTTTGCTAGAAGAGATATCCATGTGTTTTTGAAGTCATGCCTGTGTCAGTGAAAATGGAAAAGGCACCATCCATTTCTTCTATTGACTGTGATTGGGAGAAATTAGAAAACTATACCGGGAAACAGCTCAAGAGCTTCTGCAAAAATGTGAACATTTCCATGACCGGACTCTCCAGAAGGGAGCAGTTCCAAAAGGCGCTGAGGGCCTGGGTCAAGGCAAGGAATGCCCCTGGGAAGGATTTTGAATTTGAGGATGCAGAACAGCAGCTGGAGGGACCCCTAACTCCAGAGTGGAGGGGTGCGACCTCCCCATTGGGTAGCAGTGTTTCTGGCCGAGGTCTGTCACCAGAGGAGCTGGCGGACAGACAGGCCGCCCGAGATCATGAATGGAAGCTGGCAGAATTAAAAATCCATCTGGAACTTGAAACCAAGAAGTTGGCCCTGGAAGAAATGAAAATGGAGCTTGCGCATGACTTAAGAATGAGGAAACTTGACATGGAGCTCGAGGGGCTTGAGGCCAGGAGGGCTTCAGCCCAGCAACAAGAAACGTGTGTAGCTCGGAGATCGAGCTTTGCTGAGTTGGAGGTGGAGTCCAGCTCAGATGGTGGCAGCAACATTAAGGTATCTAGTGCTGACAGCATAGTGCGCGCACCTAGAGATATGGCACCTGACTTGGAGGGGGTTAACTTACACCAGGAGGTTCAAGGGCATGAGGTAGCTCCAGTAGTGCGCAGCGACCCTGAAGGGAATAGGGTGACTGGCGTAGGAGTTCATGGTCCTAGTGGTGGGAGGGATTCCCCCATGGTTGAGGTCCTGGTGGGTGAGTGTAATGACCGCCCAGAAGAGTGTGGGTTGTGTGACAGAGACAGTCCGCTACTGTCTGGCCAGTCCCAGAAGGATGGTGTGCAGTATGTGTGTGAGGCGCTGGATGGTGAGGTGAAGGATAGTTTGGTTAACCCTACTAGGGGGCTGTGTAATCCAATTGTGGGAGAGCATACTTTAAGTCCCAGTTTTCCAGAGCTATGCCAACACCTGTTTGAGAGTGAGTTCTCTGACCCCAGGGAGCTCACATTGGAGGCAGACCTTGTGGTGGATTCCAGAGGGTCTGGAGAGGCATTGGGGTGTGATCCTGTGGGGAGTGGCTCAGGTATCTTCCAGCCCAGAGTGGTGGAAGTGGCGCAGAGTAGCCCAGCTAGGTCCTGTGGTAGTGAGAGGGGTGTGGGGCCTCACGTCCTGTCCTTGAGGGGAAGGAGTGAGAAGGGGTTTTGTCCCGGTAGTGCCCAACCTCAGTCTCAGAGCCTGGATGGTTCTTTAAGGGAACACCAGGTGGGGAGCCTAGGCTGTCCGGATGAGTCACCCGCTGAGGGGGATCCCCCAGTGTCTAGAGAACGTGGAGGCTCTGTAAACAGAGCTCCAGTAGTTCTGGTGTCTGGCAGTACCACTCCAGTTGGGAGGGTGCAGAAGTCCAGAAGGAGGGGCGAGAGGGGGAAAGAGTCCCCAGTGGAAGAACCAGTGGGTCAGGGGCCAGCCAGCAGGGCTGCGTCCCCAGTGAATGACCATGGGGACACCACTTCTGTCCTGGGGGATCTTCCCGCACTGTCAGATGGACAGGGGTTGGGAGATCTGCGCCAGGCAGGCTGTTGCACGGCACATGAGCTATGTGCCACCCTCAGGGGGGGCATGCGTGCTCCCCGGGAAGTCCTGGTGCGCCAGGCAAGAGTTCAACTGCAGGGTTGGGTCCCTGAGTTGGAGAGCCAGGTTCAGGTGTTGTCTGACCTGGCGGGCGGGGCCACTGTAATCAGTGTCCTGGCTCATTTCACTTCTAGGGGTACCACTCCAGTTGGGAGTGGGCAGTACTCTGGAAGGGGGTGCAGAGGGAGGAAGTCCTCGCCTCTGACCCCGGTTCAACTAGAGGGTCTAGACCCTAGGTTTAAGGGCCAGGTGCAGGGTTTCCCCCCTGACCTGGTGCCCCAGTTGCAGGATAGCACCCCTGAACTGGTGGGCGAATTGTGCAGGTCACCTGCCACAGGTGCCCTGACAATTCTGGAAGGGGGTACCACTCCAGGGGGGAGGGTACAGAGCCCCAAGGAGGAGGACCGGGTGTGGGAGAGCCCACCCCAGTTTTTGGTTTGGCTGCCAGGTACAGGCCTGGAGCTGGTGGGTCAGTGCCAGGATGACATACCTGACCTGACAGGAGAGAGAATGGACAAAGGGTGCCAAGCACCTGGGGCTACTGCCCCCCACTCTCTGAGGCCACAGAGGTTTGGGAGCCCTGAGAGGCATGAGGCCTGGGTCTCAGCCCTGACTACTGTCAGTGGCCACTGTGATCTGACGACTGTCTGTTGGGACACACCTGTGAGCAAGTTAAGGTTAGAGGCTGCACAGGTGGTGTCCACAAAGGAAGAGAAGGGTGCCCCATGGAGTAGCTGGGTGGACCCTGAGAGTATGTACAGAGGATTTAAAATTGGTTCTGATTGGCGTAGAACTGGAATGTGCCCCTGCTGTTGCGGGCCAGGTCCATGTTCTATCGCCCCAAGCAGGGAAGCCCATCACAGTGGTGATTGGTCTACCCTGCGTTTTGGCTGGAAGGGGGTTGTGTTGGACCTGGGCCTCTTGGCAGGGTCATCCCTAAACTTTTTGCCTTCCTCCAATACTCTCTCTGACCTATTTTGTTTGGTTTAATGACTCTGGGCACTTTACCACTGCTGACCAGTGCTAAAGTGCATATGCTCTCCCTACTGTAAATTGTACATGTGATTGGTATCCATGATTGGTTCATTGGATTTACTGTTAGTCCCTAGTAAAGTGCACAAGGAGTGCCAGGGCTTGTGAATGCCGATACTGCTAGTGGGCTTGCAGCGCTGGTTGCGCCACCCACAGAAGCAGCCGTAAAGATGTGTCTGGGAACTGCGACCGCAGAACCCGCGTGCGGTCTCGTACTGTCACGCCAGCTGGGCAAGTGCACCCACTTGCCAGCCCCGAACCTTCCCTTGACTACATATTAGTCACCCCTATGGTAGGCCTACGGGCAGGGTGCGTTGTAGGTGTAAGGTAGGACAAGCCCTGATGTGTGTGGCATGTCCTAGTAGTGACTTACAACCAAAACCGTATTTCACTATTGAAGGCTACCTGCTCCATTAGGCCAGACTGAGCTGCCGGAATTATTACACCCTATAATCCCAGCAGGCTCAAGGAGCATGGTAGCGAGTCATGTTTAGTATGCCTGAACTCAGGGTGATAAAATATTTCTTCTAGTGAAGTTTATTTTAGTATCCTGGGTTTGCAAATGCTACTTTTAGAAAGTTAGCATTTGCTTGCTTAACCATTTCAGCCCGCCTCTGCCGGTATGTGTATCTGACTGTCTGGGACGTGTGAGTGACAGGGCTGGGAGGATGACAGGTGGTGAATGCGCAGATTACACCTTAGTGGGAGGTAGGAGTGGCTCTTGACTCGAACTGTAGCTGTGTCCTGCCACCACAATGCTGGCTCCACCCTCCTGGGGAGCGACTGATGACTCAGCCGGCCCCTGGCCCAGGAAGTGCGAAGCCCCCATCAACAAGGTACTCTGGCAGCCCCTGGCCGCACAATGCTGGCTCCACCTCCTGTGGGGCGTCTGATGCGCCTGCCCCTCACACTGAAAGCAGAAGCCGGAGTACACCCACCGGGGTACTCAAAGACTGAGAGTGGCTATGCAAAGGCCCCCCTGGCCTGCGAGAACAAAAGAATTGGCCTATAAAAGAAGGAGCCCTGCTCCTTGAAAATTAGATCCGGTTTGGGCCACAGAAGGACTCGGCCCTACGAGAAGGACCGCGAGAGACTAGGAAGGGTGCTGACTCTTGCCTGTGTCTGGTGCCTTGCTGCTGAAGGAGAGGAAGAAGAAAAGACTACGAAAAGACTTTTGCTTTACTTGTGCCAAACTCTGCTAAAGAGATCTCCAAGGGCTTGCAACTGAACTTGCCCCCTGACCAGCGTCCCAGGACCAGTGGACGCTACCCCCTTGGAAGAAAGCGACTGCGGGTGCTGACCATCGCCGCAGCACCGACGGAGGAATCTCCTCCAAGGCAACGACATCCACCTGACCACCGTGACCGGGGCCCACAGCAACAGCGGGAGCAAAGTAAGGACCAGCCGCCGCTGGCCCGAACACCGTGACCGCAACTGCACCGGGAGCCCGAGAGCAAAGCGAAGGAGGACCCGTCCGGTCCGAGCTCTCGAGGTGACTGCATAACGAGCAGCCACTCACCTGCAAAGACGGACAGTTGCCCTGTGAGAATCCGCAAGGTCGGTAGCCTGCCCGTCAGCCCAGCTGTGAGCCCACTGCTGCACCGGCATTTGGCTGGGTACGTCCTGCACTTGGGGACCGTACTGCCACTTGCCACAGCCGCACAACCGCCGCCTCCAGGGTCGGAGCGGACGACGAGGAGAGGACCCTGCCGCCACAGAACACCGCTGCCCCGGATGACCAGTGACCTGCTCGGCTGAAGAGCCGCAACGATCAGCGACCCCGGGAAGGCAACGCGACGTGGGACAGATCCCCTGGAAGCCGCCGGCTCCACAAGAACTTTGGTTAACACCGGCCTACGGGCCTCAAGAGAACTGCATAAGAACTGTGGTAACCTGAACTGAGTAAACTTGCAACCGTTATCATAAAGTACGTTGACTGTATTCACAAGCCTGCTTAAAATCTATATAAAGATATATATTTTTACAGAATACAGTCTGGTCTCGTTGTGTGGTGGGTTGGTTGTAAAGGTGTACTATTGCAAGTGTTTAACCCTATGTGCCCCAAAGATTAGCCTACGACTGCTTAAGCCACACTACCTAGAGGGTAAGCAGAGGTTGTCTGGAAGGTAACCCTCAGCCCTGACGAGGAAGAGAGAGTCCCTGCTTGTCGCTAGTGTTGCACTGCGCCAACTAGAGCCTCCCCCTTCCTACACAAACCAACATCTCTTATGCTTTGAATATTGCATGTTATGAAAGTAGAAAACACAATATCAAAAGCAGAGTTGAGAGCAAACTGGACATTGCGATATTGTGGCAGTTATTGAAGTGTAACTTACCGTACCCCTGCGCGTCAACAAGGTGGCACATCTCATTCTGAACGCAGTCACAAGAAGCATTGAAGGGCACAGAACAGGGTGTATCTGCATTGCTGTACTCTTCTCATGTTGGTGCTGTCACCAATATTCATATTGACATTTTGTTACATTTGCACATGACAGTTACAGATTGTTTCTGAACAGGTGCAAAACACATGACAATAAAGGTATCTTTGGCATGGAACATCAAACAAGTGTTGTATAATGTTTTATAATCTGGTAAATTTAAATATGACTTACCTTGAGAAGCAATAAACCTTGTTAATAGTTTCACATTTCTTGTATATTAACCTTAAGTTCACCAGCATTGTTTCCTCATTTAAACATGGCGTGTGTAAAAAGAAAGGGGAATTAGGCAGCATATAGAAGGAGGCTATCAGCCTGCAATCACCTTTACACCCCATTGAAAAACGTAAAACTTTACTTAACCATTCCAATATGTCCGCCATGGATATACTGAGAATACACTGTTGACGGCTTTAGATATAAAAATATATTACCATACTATTTACTGTCTTTTGGGTTTCCATAGTCTGATGCTAAGAATTAGATAACAATATACAAATAAGCAAGAGATATTGCCGAATTTGTTTGTGGCTGGAAATGGAGAAACCTGTTCACTTTTCCATGTACATAGATGAAAACTTTACTTCAATCTTTAGGGGCTCCAAAATCCAGCATCTAATCTTTGGGACACTAGTAGCAAACTAAGGTGTCCCATTTTACCATTTTTTTTAACTCCCCCGTCAAGACCATGAGCACTTTTCTACATTTTCAATATGGCGTTTGGAAAAGTGGAGGGTTTGGGGATTCCGCCATGGTTAAAACATAGGTAGCTAGAAAACAGGGAACCAGACTGCTTTTACATTGGATGCAGATAAAACGTGGGGGCATATTAGCAAGAAGTTGCGATATTTATTTTATCGCTGGATATTTTAGCGGAGTAAACATGCTATTGGCAACGTTTATCTCCACTGTGATAAAATATCCAGCGATAGCGGCGAAATGCCTGAACATCGCTGGCAATCCAGCGATATTCACGCATTAAAGCCATGGTGGTCTTAGCCTGAAAATCCACCTCCCATTGAGGAACATAGGTAAGTGAAGTTTTCAGCAGGTGTTAAAGACTAGCGATAATCGCGCTTAGCGCAACTTTTTTTATCGCTTCGCCTGCGTTGGTAATAGGGGGAAGTAGTGTTTTCTGTCGCTTCTAGTTGGGAACGCCCACCTTGCATGTCATTAGCGATAATCATCGCTGGCATGCAAGGCGAAAGGAAAACCGGCCGCTATCGCCAGAAAGCTGTCGCTAATGCCTGTTAGCGCCAGCTTGCTGACATGGTGATAAAAAAAATCGCTGATTTAGCGGCAAAAAGTGCCGCTAAAGCGGCGATAAAACCTGTGCTAATATGCCCCTTGGTTTTAACTTTTAGGAGCACTGAAACTCAGTGTACAATATTTTGGGATCTTAGCAATAAAATAAGGTGTCTCTTTTGATCATTTCCGAACTCTGCTGTGAAGTTCGTGATTACCTTTTTACCCTTCCATTATGGCATGCAAAAAGAGGAGTGTTCGGGGACTCCCACGCGGCTGGCACACAGGTGGGGTCAATCAGCTGATAATCAGCTGGATATTTAAACAGAGTTTGTGGCGGCAATGCTCACACTAACATTGGAAGCCACGCTACCACTCCGACCGATATACAGTCTTGAAGTAAGTTGCAGATGCCGTTTCTGATGGGGAAATGACAGCGCTGATTATTTCTTAAAGGGAAGGCTCTAAATACCACTCTTAAACTGTATGCTATTTACTTGTAAGAAAGACAACTCTAGTCTTTTTAATCCTTTCTGTATTTCCTTAAAAAAAATAAAGAATAGTATTATTTATTGTTTGAGGGGAAGGGTTTTCTTGCTATTTCTCAAATGAATGCTCTTTACAGTGCAGAAAGGGATAACCTCAGCCCCAACTGTCTAGATTCCTATTACATCTCAAAAGTGCATCTCCACTAGATCTGCAGCTTGCTAAAATTGCTAAAATGATGCTACAATGGAGGTCAATGGAGGGAACATGTGTTTTTACTATTTCTTTCCCATGCTTTGTTAGTGACAATTTAACATGCACAATTTTAAATGACGCTGTGCCAGTACAGTTTTGGAGTGGGCTCAGTTATCTAATATTTCCTTGCCAATACAGGTGTAGAGTGGACCTAATTATCTGACACTAAGGCTCTACTTTAGGAGGATTTATAAAATCCAAATATCATATATTTAGAAAAATAATACTATGACACAAAAATAGGAACTATTACTTGTTTTGACAATTTTCTCAAGAAATGGATGGTAAAGTGGGACTGTAGCAGTTAACACTGACACACCCAAGAAGAAATTATACGAATTAGGATGTAGTATAACTGTTCATATAACGAAAATTCCATAAAAAAATACCTATCATCTGTCCCTTATGTACATGGTCCAATTGGGTTCTCTATTCAATGATATTTAATAGATACAATTACATATTGCTAGACTATAGAAGGAGAAACTGCACAACGCAACAACTACAACCAAGGATCAAAACAGTGTGTTTTTGGTTTTTGGTATTTTATTATTTATAGAAGGGAATATTATAATGTTTGCAATAATGGCGCCGGTGTTCCTACCCACCAGGAGCACAGCACACCTTCAATAAACAGGGATAAATGAATTTGTTCATAGACTATACTGTGGTACGATTTTGGATTATATGAGATGCAGCAAAGGCAGCAGAAATTCTTTGTATTTAGTTTGAACTTGTGATTGATGCCTGAAAAACTCAGTTCAATGCACACCGGTGTAAACAGACAAATGTAATACAACATGAATCTTTAAGGAGCATGTGCCTAGATGCATCAACCTTTTTAGGAAGTGCAAACGGTGCGAATCGCAAAAATCGGCCGTTTGCACTTCCTAAATTGGTTTTTGGGATGCATCAAGCATTTTTGGAAAATCGCTATTTGTAGCGAATTCCAAAAATGCGATTGCTTTTAAGGAATCGCAAATTTGCGATTCCTTAAAAGCAATGCATCATTGACAAAACATTTGCGATTTTCAAAATTGCATTTGCAAATTACCACGAAGTTGAACTTCGTGGTAATTTGCAAAATTGTTTAAAAATGCACTAAAATGCATTTTTTAAACTGTTAAGTTACAGACACACATGTCCTTAGGACATGTGTGCATGTAACTTACATGTAAAAGTGCATTTCATGGGTGCAGGGGGGGGTCCTTTGGACCCCCCTCTCCACCCTTGAAAGGCTTTGTTGAATTCCGATTTCAAATTGCGAATTCGCAATTCCCACTCATTCCTATGGGCATTTCAGCCCATAGGAATGAATGGGAATTGCGAATTCGCTATTTGAAACTCGCAATTTTATTGCGATTCGGTAAAAATTGCGATTTTTACCGAATCTCAATAAAATAGCGAAATTAATGATGCATTGCCATTTGCGATTCCTTATTTGCGATTCCTCATTTTTCGCAAATAAGTAATCGCAAATGACAACGTTGATGCATCTAGGGGATGGTTTTTAGAATAAATAAGACTTTCACTTAAATTTAAAATTGTTATACTTTTTTAAAATGCAGATCTGCTAATTCATAAAAAGTAATTTTGTACATATGTATGTTGTTTGTAGCCCTGAAAAAGTCCGCAAGGACGAAACACGTTGGCTACGGTTTTACCTTGTCAAAAAATAAGTCTTCAATGAAGGATTTAAAAGAACAACTCTGCTGAATTTCCATTTTTGCTCAGATATATGATATGTGAACAAATGTTTACACTATACTAAGGATTACTTTTGAAAAACTGTTAATTTACACATTTAGTCAAGTGTGCTGGATCATTGCGTTGTTTTTAGAATTGAGAGGTACTGCATATCTCGAGAGACTTAGGGGTATGGAGTCTCTGGTCCTTAGCTCCTGAATGTCTTGATACAAACCTCTTTAATAAAGATAGGTGCAATCTGTTTTGCAACAATCCCCTTCCAATTTACATTGTGGTGTTAATTCTGGGCTGATTTGCACTATCTGAGGATCCTTTCTGTACAAATTATGGACTTCGATGTCAATCAAGAGGAAATGTTTGGGGACCTATTTGGACCTAAAGGACCCAACATTGGCATCCCAAGATGCCAGCACTGCAAAATGAGGGCTTAAAACAGAAATGTTATGAACTTGAGAAGCTAAAGAAGCAGGAACTGCCAAATGGTGAGATGGTGCAATCCTGTGGAAATACATTGAAAATAAAAAGATACCTCGAGGACTCAGGATCTTAATATTCCCTAATTACGAAGACCTGGAGCAAGATCTCCTTGATGCATGGGAAGAGGGCCTCTATGATGCCTCATATCGCATGAGGAGGACTCTCATTGCAAATTCTGAAAGAAGAGTCAGTAAAACATGGGACGAAAGTTAGAAAAAGAAATTTCAGAAATGGATTTAAAAGAGGCAGTATTAAAGAAGTATGAAATCCTAAAGAAGAAGTTAACAGCATATCAGATTTATCTCAAGGAATAAAAAACTAAAAAAATCCCTAGGGAAGAGGTCGACGAGGCAAATGGTAGAATCATCACTTTTTCCCAAAAATATGATTATATACCTCCCAAATTGGTTCCAAACCAGGGAAATGTTGAGAAATCAATAAGCGTATCCTCAAGTGGATGTATGTCGTTACAACGCGAGATATTACCACGCGTACCGTTACAACGCAGGTTTTACAACGCAAGTCGTTACAACGACTTGCGTTGGGGAGCGCTGGATAGTGAAATAGTTTAATTTACTATTCCAACTCCAGTCCCCGTGGATAGTAGGGAAGGTGTTGGATAGTAAATTAAACTATTAACTATCCTACAGCGCCCTCCAGCGCAAGTTGTTGTAACGACTTTCATTGTAAAACCTGCGTGGTGACGGTACTGCGTTGTAAAAGATTTGTGGTAAAGGATGTTCCCCCCTCAAGTAGCACTTGAATGAATAAATGAATATAAGCTTTATAAAGTGCGGACTTAGCCGAGGGGCATCAAAGTGCTGTGGAAAGAGGTCAACAGAGCTGAGCACAGAGGTAAATATATGTAAATGTAAATTGATACTTGTATAGTGCACTACTCACCCGCAAGGGTCTCAAGGCGCTTGTACGAATACCGCTGTGGAACCCATCCTGGCTTTCCCTGTGAGGCGTCCACTCCTGGGCACCCCCAAGGTGGAGGCCAGGCATCCTTAGCGTTGTGGGGGCCGTTGTGGAGATTAAGCAAGCTATTGTCCAGAGTTGCAGAGTGGGACTCCATGATTGGAATAGGCACGAGGCGAGAATTATCAGGTCCGTGGAATTTTGAGCCCAAGACCCGCCGAGGCGGGGAATTGAACCCTGGTCCCGGGCTAGACCTCTGCATCAGGGTCTGCCGCTCTAATCATTGACATGGCTTGGTAGTTCGGACTGGACTGTTCCCATGAGGCACAGGGTCAGAGCTGATTTGCATATAGCCAGTGTCTAACCCAGGGTGGTGTGGAGTGCAAAAAAATTATGGATTTAGGCCCAGATCCTTGTACTGGGGTGAATGTATGACATTGTTTTACATTCTGTCCATCAACTGTGTTTTTTGCAATTTTCACCCCGAGTGTGCTGGGGATGCTCAGACGTGAGTCCCAGGCTCTCCACACCTTTGGAGTCAAGCTATCCAGGCTGATGAAGGCTGATAGCCAGAAACCAGTCCTTGGATGCTTGATTACGGTCTGGGACAGACATGGCTTGGTAGTTCGGACTGGACTGTTCCCATGAGGCACAGGGTCAGAGCAGATTTGCATATAGCCAGAGTCTAACCCAGGGTCGTAAGGAGTGCAAATAAACAATGGATTTAGGCCCAGATCCTTGTATTGGGGTGAATGTATGACATTGTTCTACATTCTGTCCATCAACTGTGTTTTTTGCAATTTTCACCCCGAGTGTGCTGGGGATGCTCAGACGTGAGTCCCAGGCTCTCCACACCACTGGAGTCAAGCTATCCAAGCTGATGAAAGCTGATAGCCAGAAACCGGTCCTTGGATGCTTGATTCCGGTCTGGGAAAGACATGGCTTGGTAGTTCGGACTGGACTGTTCCCATGAGGCACAGGGTCAGAGCTGATTTGCATATATCCAGTGTCTAGCCCAGGGTGGTGTGGAGTGCAAAAAAACGAAGGATTTAGGCCCAGATCCTTGTACTGGGGTAAATGTATGACATTGTTCTACATTCTGTCCATCAACTGTGTTTTTTGCAATTTTCACCCCGAGTGTGCTGGGGATGCTCAGAAGTGAGTCCCAGGCTCTCCACACCACTGGAGTCAAGCTATCCAGGCTGATGAAGGCTGATAGCCAGAAACCGGTCCTTGGATGCTTGATTCCGGTCTGAGAAAGACATGGCTTGATAGTTCGGACTGGACTGTTCCCATGAGGCACAGGGTCATAGCTGATTTGCATATAGCCAGTGTCTAACCCAGGGTGGTGTGGAGTGCAAAAAAACGATGGATTTAGGCCCACATCCTTGTACTGGGGTGAATGTATGACATTGTTCAACATTCTGTCTATCAACTCTGTTTTTTGCAATTTTCACCCCAAATGTGCTGGGGATGCTCAGACGTGAGTCCCAGGCTCTCCACACCACTGTAGTCAAGCTATCCAGGCTGATGAAGGCTGATAGCCAGAAACCGGTCCTTGGATGCTTGATTCCGGTCTGGGAAAGACATGGCTTGGTAGTTCAGACTGGACTGTTCCCATGAGGCACAGGGTCAGAGCTGATTTGCATATAGCCAGTGTCTAACCCAGGGTGGTGTGGAGTGCAAAAAAATGATGGATTTAGGCTCAGATCCTTGTACTGGGGTAAACGTATGACATTGTTCTACATTCTGTCCATCAACTGTGTTTTTTGCAATTTTCACCCCGAGTGTGCTGGGGATGCTCAGACGTGAGTCCCAGGCTCTCCACACCTCTGGAGTCAAGCTATCCAGGCTGATGAAGGCTGATAGCCAGAAACCAGTCCTTGGATGCTTGATTCCGGTCTGGGAAAGACATGGCTTGGTAGTTCGGACTGGACTGTTCCCATGAGGCACAGGGTCAGAGCTGATTTGCATATAGCCAGTGTCTAACCCAGGGTGGTGTGGAGTGCAGAAAAACGATGGATTTAGGCCCAGATCCTTGTACTGGGGTGAATGTATGACATTGTTCTACATTCTGTCCATCAACTGTGTTTTTTGCAATTTTCACCCTGAGTTTGCTGGGGATGCTCAGACGTGAGTCCCAGGCTCTCCACACCTCCAACGATGGATTTAGGCCCACATCCTTGTACTGGGGTGAATGTATGACATTGTTCAACATTCTGTCTATCAACTCTGTTTTTTGCAATTTTCACCCCAAATGTGCTGGGGATGCTCAGACGTGAGTCCCAGGCTCTCCACACCACTGTAGTCAAGCTATCCAGGCTGATGAAGGCTGATAGCCAGAAACCGGTCCTTGGATGCTTGATTCCGGTCTGGGAAAGACATGGCTTGGTAGTTCAGACTGGACTGTTCCCATGAGGCACAGGGTCAGAGCTGATTTGCATATAGCCAGTGTCTAACCCAGGGTGGTGTGGAGTGCAAAAAAATGATGGATTTAGGCTCAGATCCTTGTACTGGGGTAAACGTATGACATTGTTCTACATTCTGTCCATCAACTGTGTTTTTTGCAATTTTCACCCCGAGTGTGCTGGGGATGCTCAGACGTGAGTCCCAGGCTCTCCACACCTCTGGAGTCAAGCTATCCAGGCTGATGAAGGCTGATAGCCAGAAACCAGTCCTTGGATGCTTGATTCCGGTCTGGGAAAGACATGGCTTGGTAGTTCGGACTGGACTGTTCCCATGAGGCACAGGGTCAGAGCTGATTTGCATATAGCCAGTGTCTAACCCAGGGTGGTGTGGAGTGCAAAAAAACGATGGATTTAGGCCCAGATCCTTGTACTGGGGTGAATGTATGACATTGTTCTACATTCTGTCCATCAACTGTGTTTTTTGCAATTTTCACCCTGAGTTTGCTGGGGATGCTCAGACGTGAGTCCCAGGCTCTCCACACCACTGGAGTCAAGCTATCCAGGCTGATGAAGGCTGATAGCCAGAAACCAGTCCTTGGATGCTTGATTCCGGTCTGGGAAAGACATGGCTTGGTAGTTCGGACTGGACTGTTCCCATGAGGCACAGGGTCAGAGCAGATTTGCATATAGCCAGTGTCTAACCCAGGGTGGTGTGGAGTGCACAAAAACGATGGATTTAGGCCCAGATCCTTGTACTGGGGTGATGTATGACATTGTTCTACATTCTGTCCATCAACTGTGTTTTTTGCAATTTTCACCCCGAGTGTGCTGGGGATGCTCAGACGTAAGTTCCAGGCTCTCCACACCACTGGAGTCAAGCTATCCAGGCTGATGAAGGCTGATAGCCAGAAACCGGTCCTTGGATGCTTGATTCCTGTCTGGGAAAGACATGGCTTGGTAGTTCGGACTGGACTATTCCCATGAGGCACAGGGTCAGAGCTGATTTGCATATAGCCAGTGTCTAACCAAGGGTGGTGTGGAGTGCAAAAAAACAATGGATTTAGGCCCAGATCCTTGTACTGGGGTGAATGTATGACATTGTTCTACATTCTGTCCATCAAGTGTGTTTTTTGCAATTTTCACCCCGAGTGTGCTGGGGATGCTCAGACGTGAGTCCCAGGCTCTCCACACCACTGGAGTCAAGCTATCCAGGCTGATGAAGGCTGATAGCCAGAAACCAGTCCTTGGATGCTTGATTCCGGTCTGGGAAAGACATGGTTTGGTAGTTCAGACTGGACTGTTCCCATGAGGCACAGGGTCAGAGCTGATTTGCATATAGCCATGTCTAACCCAGGGTGGTGTGGAGTGCAAAAAAATGATGGATTTAGGCCCAGATCCTTGTACTGGGGTTAATGTATGACATTGTTCTACATTCGGTCCATCAACTGTGTTTTTTGCAATTTTCACCCCGAATGTGCTGGGGATGCTCAGACTTGAGTCCCAGGCTCTCCACACCACTGGAGTCAAGCTATCCAGGCTAATGAAGGCTGATAGCCAGAAACCGGTCCTTGGATGCTTGATTCCGGTCTGGGAAAGACATGGCTTGGTAGTTCGGACTGGACTGTTCCCATGAGGCACAGGGTCAGAACTGATTTGCATATAGCCAGTGTCTAACCCAGGGTGGTGTGGAGTGCAAACAAACGATGGATTTAGGCCCAGATCCTTGTACTGGGGTAAATGTATGACATTGTTCTACATTCTGTCCATCAACTGTGTTTTTTGCAATTTTCACCCCAAGTGTGCTGGGGATGCTCAGACGTGAGTCCCAGGCTCTCCATACCATTGGAGTCAAGCTATCCAGGCTGATGAAGGCTGATAGCCAAAATCCAGTCCTTGGATGCTTGATTCCGGTCTGGGAAAGACATGGCTTGGTAGTTTGGACTGGACTGTTCCCATGAGGCACAGGGTCAGAGCTGATTTGCATATAGCCAGTGTCTAACCCAGGGTGGTGTGGAGTGCAAAAAAACGATGGATTTAGGCCCAGATCCTTGTACTGGGGTGAATGTATGACATTGTTCTACATTCTGTCCATCAACTGTGTTTTTTGCTCTAATCATTGAGCCACACTAGCCACACTTCTCCACTTGTACATATATACCCAGCTTTCAGAGCAGAGAGAGGTAAAAGCAAGATCTTCAAGGCTTTGCGAAAGATAGAGTGAGAGTCCAGACCCGAGATTGAAAGAGGGAGGGAGTTCTAATGTTTGGCCGCAGAAAGAGAGAAGGTTTTACCTCCCCACCTAGCTTTTCTAAAACTAGGTGTGAACAGCAAGTTCTTATAGCCGAACTTAACTGCTTGGTCGGGACATATCTCTGAAATAGTTTATTGATGCAATCTGACCCTATGTTGTAGAAAGCCTTATAAACCAGGCATAGGGCTTTGAATACAATTCTCTGGTCAAGCGGAAGCCAATGCAGATTCCTGATAGTGACCGAGATTGATTGATATTTGGGAAAACCCATCACCTGCCTGGTGGCAGCATTCTGCACAAGCTGAAGTCGATGCACTAGCATCTTGGTAATACCCAGATAATGGGTATTACAATAGTCTAATCTACACAGCGCAAGGGCTAGAGCGGCCTGTTTTAGGGCTGAGAAGGAAATAAATTGAGAGATCTTTCTAAGAATCCTTATCATCCCAATGCAGGTAGAGACCGTGCTATTGATTTGGTGGCCAAAGGAGAATTGTCAATTATGAAGCCCACATTTTTGGCACTGAGGCCTGGGCTGGGGCAAGGACCAAGCATGTCCAGCCACAAGGCGTCTGACCAAATGTCCTGATGGTTTCCAAACATTAAAACCTCTGTTTTTTCCCCATTGAGTTTGAAATAGTTCTCTACCATCCAGGAGGCCACTGCCTTCATACAGTTTTTGAAATTTGCCGCTGATGCTTCCACACTGTCAGTGATAGAGACCATAATTTGAGTGTCATCAGCATAAAATAACACTTCTAACCCAAATGATCTTACAACCCTGGCGAGAGAGGCCACATAGTTATTAAAAAATGGTCGGGCTCAATGAGGACCCCTGAGGTACTCCACAGAACAACGGATTGGGAGCTGAGTAGAATTGGCCCATCTTGACCCTTTGTGACTGGTCCGTAAGAAATTAGATGAGCAGATTCAGTGCAAGGCCCTTAATCCCAATTTCCCTACACCTTCCAACCAATCTTAGGGGAGAGATGGTATCGACGCCCCCCGTAATAACTGTGTAAAACAAGGCCTCCACACTACGGTCAGAAGCAGCCCGGAACACCCACGAACAGAGCGGGCCTCTATTCCTGAGCCGTCGCCAGAGGAGGTGAGGTCCATTCTTCGTGAATGCCAGGTGCCAGAGGCAGCCTGGGATTTGCGGAAATTCAGGTTACTTGGTTGTATTAGTTCCAACCTTTTTTTACACATAAATTATTTGTTTTTCACAATGCAGTAGCAATAGAATATATAGTGGTCCTGAGGAAGGCCTTGGATTATCTAAAATCCAGTAGGCTGAAACATGTAGACCCAGCTTTGACATTCTTGCAGTTATTTTTTTTAAAACATTCCTTTGCACTGTTTTTACTTTGGATACCAAAAGATACCTATTCAACTTTTTTCTTTTGACATCTAATTTTAAATTTCACTTTCACCTATTTGCACTGCGCCCATCGCTCCAAAACTTCTCTCACATTTGTTGGTTCATGTAGAGCTCCATCTTATAGATCATATCAATTTAAAATATCCGCACGCTCCCTTCTGGTAGTAAGAAGGTTGCTCTACTTGGTTACTTTAATGTGTGACCAGGAGGATATGTCAAATGATGAAGCATGTCACCATGAGGAGTGATAGGAATCTGTCCTCCTTTTAGGATTTTCCTTCATAAGGTCACTTCTCTTACCTGTTGGTCCTCTGACTATGAGATAATTGAGGCTTAGATCTAGCTTTTTTAGGGTTGTCTGGACCCATTAGACCTGTGGATCTTTTTTTAGTGTCTTGTGAACCAGTATTGGGAATATATCCACGCCTGGCCTTTAAACATTCCCTTAGACCCTTCACTTCCGTTTGGTCTAAAATCCTGATTGAACAATGTTCTAGGTCTAGGAGGCCGATAGATCACTATCCCAGTAAAACTTTCAGTAGGGAGGACCATCAGAGAAAAGTATAAGGCCTAATAGGTATCAGAGGGGGTGGTAAGTGGCTGAGTGCAGCAAGAGTAGCTGTCTTTATACAGAATTCCTATATCTCCATCTATCCTCCCTTCCCTATCTAATCTAGAGTGCACATAGCCAGAGGGGATAGCCTCTACCAGGTCAAACCCAGAGAAATCTCCGGCCCAGGTTTAATTTATAAATACAAAGTCAGGCTTCGGAAGGGACATAAAATCCCTAAATTCTACCTTGTTCTTAATCAACAATCTAGCATTCACAAGGTAGCTCTTAAATCAGTGATTCAAGATCAGAGCGTTGGGCAAATGACCCTCCTCCAGGGGATTAATTCCAACACCTAGCAGGATGATTGTCTTACATACTGTGCACTCATACTCATGGCAACCTACTAGAGCCTCCACACACTTCCCTTTCATCTTTAGAAAGTGATCCTGGGAGAGACCTAGAAATGTAGAAACATCTGCTTCCACCTCTCTTTTTTTAAGGGAAGTACAACGGTAAAGAGTAGGAAACAAAAGAAAAATCAAAACCTAGAACAAGGTGGTGAGGGAAGAAACGCAAGAACAGGTATGTAAGCAAGACTGCAAAGCAAAACACAGATGAAGAAGTAATGGACTTAGTAGAAGGGAGTTTTGAAGAAAATGTTATTAATGGTGATGTGCCTATATCCAAGATGCTAAGTATTGTTAATTTATCTACAAAGTCATTAACAGATCATGAAAAAACTCTTCTTCAGAAAGGTTTGAATTTCTGTATGACACATGAAATTTTGTAAACACCCATGTTGACCTTTACAAACTTGTTCGATAAATGCGATTAAAACATTATTTTGAACATCATCCTGTGGCCCCCAATGTTTCATCAAGTAGTACCAATATGTCTACCTTGACTATCTCAGACTTAAATGTCACACACCTGCTTGCTACTCCAGATAGAGATGATACTGATGTTGATAATATTGAGACTTCTGGTATTTTAAGGATATATGAAGACATCTCCATTGATAGTGGCCTACGGAACAGATCCAAATTCATGCCGTCAAAAACATAAGATTCCTTTATAGATGAGTTCTATCAAAAGGTAACACAACAACTATACCAGTTGGAAGATAAACACACCAATAACACACATTGCAAGCATAACTACAATTTGTCCAAAACGACCTGAGTTGGTCAAAAGAGAGGAAAACATTGTGGTGTGAATTGGGTGGATTATCTGGGGGAAATAGAAAACCAACCTAAAACTACTGTTTGCTATGCCAAACTGAGTGAGAACTCTATAAGGAATATTGAGAAGAACATCAATGCTAGATTACAGGACTGGCATGAATCATATCTCATTTCTGACCAAGAATGCAAATATTTACAGGCACATGACTCTAGACACTCATGTATTTATATTTGCCCCAAAATTCATAAAGGGGGATATTTACCCCTGGTAGACCTATTATATCAGGGAACAGGGGCCCCATAGAACGTCTACCTAAATACGTGGATGGCTTTTTACAGCCCTTTGTAAAAAACATTCCCGTCATACCTTAAAGACAGTTGGGATGGTTTATGTAAACCGGGGGACTTTGTCTGGGACAGCAATGATCTAATATTTGTTACCATGGATGTAGAGAGTTTATACATGTGCATCCAAACCTAGTGTGGACTAGATGCCCTCAAAATTTTTCTTACAAGCAGAATGCTCAACATTTGGAACACACTCTTATGGTACCTGAGAAGGCAAGTATGATTCTAACCATGAATGCATTCCTGCATGTTGACCAGTGGTTCATGCAGAGACAAGGAACAGCCATGGGATCCAGGTTTGCTCCGTCTTATGCAAACCTTTTCATGGGTTTTTATGAGACGGAGCACGTCTGGGGACCTGGCTCACAAGACTGGATCAATAACATCATATTCTATGGCAGATACATAGATGACGTTCTATTAATTTGGAATAGAGGTGTTGATGAGTTACTTGATATCACGAATACCTTAATCAGAACAGATTTAATGTTAGGATGACCATTAACTATTTTAGGGAGTCCATAGATTTCCTTCATTTAAAACTGTATATATATCTAACAACACAATACAGAGCAACATTTATAAAAAGTCTACAGCTTGCAACAGCGTTCCACACAGGATAGTGCACACCCCAGAGCAACTATTAATGCTATACCCTATGGGAAAATGATTAGAGCTAGGCGTAGTTGCAGTGAGTGTCAAAAACATGAAACGCAATTTTCATGAAAGAGGATATACTCAGAAGTGCCTAAAACAAGCCAAGGCTAGGGTCATGCAAGTAGACCATAAATCCACACTAGTGACCAAAGAGGGAGGATCCAAGAGAAATGAAACATCTAAGGAGATTGGGTTTATAACACAATATAACGCATATAGTGAACATGTATATACCATCTTACGCAAAAATCGGCACTTAATTGCATCAGGTCAGATCCCTGCAGGCACCATTTCTAAAAAAAAAACAGAATTGTATAAAGAAGAGGCAACACTCTCAAAAAGATTGTGTGCCCTAGTTATATAAAAAATGTGAAGACCAGTGTCACAACATGGCTGCCATGTAAACCCCCAGGCTTTCATGTATGTGGAACACGCAATATATGTAAATTTGGATGCAATAAGAAACAGAAATTCAAATATAACACTACTAGGGTTTACACAGTTAATACCTTTATTTATTGCAATACCACATACGCAATTTATGCACTCAGCTGTCCCTGCAACAAAGTTTATGTAGGTAGCAGCATTAAGAGCCTCAAGATCAGGATTCAGGAGCATATAAGGGCCATTAAAAACAAGGATGATAGATATCCTGTGGTCTTGCATATACATGAACACCACCCTGCTGAAATGAACATATGGTTCCATGCATTGGAACATATAAAAATACCAGAAAGGGGTGGTGATAGGGAATTGGCACTGAGGAACGCAGAGGCAGGTTTGATATGTTGTCTAAGGAACACAGTGTTTGGACTGAATACAAATACTGAATTCTACCATTTTTATAGGACACCATATTTATGGTGTCTGCTTCAAACCAATGCCCTTTCTTCTCCCCCATTTAAAAAAAAATAGAGACTTCAATCAATCAATCATATCATTTGTAAAGCGCACTACTCACCCGTGAGGGTCTCAAGGCGCTGGGGTGGGGAATGCTGCTACTGCTCGAAAAGCTAGGTCTTGAGGAGTTTTCTGAAGGTCTGCAGGTTTTGGGTCTGCCATAGGTGGATGGGGAGGGTGTTCCAGGACTTTGCGCGAGGTGGGAGAACGATCTGCCACCTGAGGTCACTCTACAGAAGCGGGGGACTGTAGCGAGGGCGAGGTCGGCGGAGCGGACCTGGCGGGTGGGGGTGTGGTAGCTGAGTCATCTGTTGAGGTACGTTGGTCCGGTGTTGTGGAGTGCCTTGTGTGCGTGGTGAGGAGCTTGAAGGTTATCCTCTTGTTGACCGGGAACCAGTGCAGGTCTATCAGGTGGGGTGTGATGTGGCTGCGGCGAAGGATGTCGAGGATCAGGCGTGCAGAGGCGTTCTGGATGCGTTGGAGCCAGCTCATGAGTTTGGCCGAGGCTCCTGCGTAGACGGTGTTTCCAAAGTCCAACCTACTGCTGACAAGGGCCTGGGTGACTGTTCTTCTCGTTTCAGTGGGGATCCACTTGTAGATCTTACGGAGCATGCAGAGGGTGTTAAAGCAGGAGGAGGAGACAGCATTGACCTGTTTAGTCATGGAGAGGGTGGAGTCGGGGATGACCCCTAGGTTGCGTGCGTGGTCGGTGGGTGTTGGGGCTGTTCCCAGTGTGGTCGGCCACCAGGAGTCGTCCCAGGCCGAAGGGTTGGATCCGAGGATGAGTTCAGCTTCAGTCGGCTGTTCCTCATCCATTCAGCAACGGCCTTCATTCCTTCGTGAAGGTTGGTTTTGGTGGTGTGGGGTCCTTGGTGAGGGAGAGTATCAGCTGGGTGTCATCGGTGTAGGAGAGGATGTTGAGGATGTGCCGATGGGCGACTAGGACGGGTGATGCCATGTAGATGTTAAACAGAGTTGGGCTGAGGGATGACCCCTGGGGCATGCCGCAGATGATCTCGGTGGCTTCGGAGCAGAAGGGGGGAAGGTGGACGCTCTGTGTTCTGCCGGAGAGGAAGGAGGTGGTCCAGTCCAGGGCCTTCTCTTGGATCCCAGCGTTGGGGAGGTGTGTTCGTAGTGTGTGGTGACAGACCGTGTCGAAGGCGGCTGACAGGTCCAGGAGGATGAGGGCTGCCGTTTCTCCGTTGTGCAGCAGAGACTTGATGTCATCGGTGGCGGCGATGAGGGCAGTCTCGGTGCTGTGGTTGCTGTGGAACACAGACTGGGAAGGGTCCAGGATGTTGTTCTCTTCAAGGTAGTGGGTCAGTTGTTCGTTGATGGTCTTCTTGAGGATCTTTGCCGGGACCGGAAGCAGGGAGATGGGCCGGAAGTTCTTGAGGTCCTTGGGGTCCGCCTTGGGTTTCTTGAGTAAGGCGTGGATCTCGGCGTGCTTCCAGCTCTCCGGGAAGGTTTCTGTCTCGAAGGAGGTGTTGATGACTTTCTGGAGATGGGGTGCGATGGATGTGCTGGCTTTGTTGAAGATGTGGTGTGGGCATGGATCTGACGGAGATCCGGAGTGGATGGTGTTCATGATTTTGACGGTGTCATCGTCGTTGATGTTGGTCCGAAAAGCAGGCGGTTAGCGCAGATGGTGGTCATGGGGGCAGAGGTCTCAGTGGTTGTCGGGCGGTTGTGGCAGTGAAACTGTTGTGGATGTCTGTGATCTTGCGGTGGAAGAAGGTGGCCAGCGAGTCGCACAGGTCTTGCGATGGTGGGACGTCGTTGGTGTTGGAGCTGGGGTTGGACAGTTCCTTCACGAAGTTGAAGAGCTCTTTGCTGTTGTGCGTGTTGTAGTCTAGGTGGTCTTTGAAGGAGGCACTTTTGGCGGATCTGATGAGGTGATGGCGTCTGCGGGTGGCATTCTTGTGGGCGGCGTGGCTGTCCAGTGTTCGTTCACAGAGCCAGATCTTCTCCAGCTTTCGGCAGGTTTGCTTGGAGGCCCGGAGGTCTTCAGTGAACCAGCTGGCTTTCTTGATCGGGGTGAGGGTGTTGGCGCAGTTGTTGATCCACTGTCTGAGGTTGTGGACGGCGATGTCGGGGTTGGTATGGTCAGCGGGTGGGCTCTGGGCAAGGGTGGTCGTTAGCTGGTCTTCGATGACTTTGCTCCAGCAGCGGTGAGGCATCTGTTGGGTGCGGTGGTGCGTGGTGGAGAAGTGTGGCTCACGGTGTAGAGTAGGCAGACCCAGAAGCTGAGGTCAGACCCGGGACCAGGGTTCAATTCCCGACGCGGCAGGGTCTTGAGCTCAAATGTCCACGGACTCGATAATTCTCGCTTCGGTGCCTGCTCTAATCATGGGTTCTCACTCTGCAACTCTGGGCATTAAGCTTGCTTAATCTCCACAACGGCCCCCTGCGGCGGGATGCCTGGCTTTCACCTTGGGGATGCCCTGTAGGGGCTATCTCACAGGGAAAAGCCAGGACGGGTTCCCAAGGCAAGCGCCGGGAAACCTCCGGGTAGCTGTGCGCTCAATAAATGCAATAATAATAATTGAAGGTGAAGTGGAGGCAGCGGTGGTCGGTCCAGTGAAGTTCGGTGATATGGTTGAAGGAGACGTGGGATCAAGCGTGTGACCGGCGGAGTGGGTGGGTGTTGTGACGAGTTGTCTAAGTCAGAGGATGGCTAGGTTGTCGATCAGGGTCGTGGAGTTTGTGTCGTCATTGTTCTCGAGGTGGAAGTTCAGGTCCCCGAGGAGGATATAGTCTGTGGAGGCAACGGCATGTGTGCTGACGAAGTCGGCGATGGAGTCCATGAACTGTTGTCAGGGTCCGGGCGGTCTATAGATGAGGGTTCCTCTGGGGGTGGTGTTGGGGTCGGTGTGGATCTGGAAGTGCAGGTGTTCGGCGGTGCTGAGGGTGTCGTCGGTGTTGGTCGAGACTCTGAGAGTGTTCCTGTGGACAATGGCGATTCCTCCTCCCGCTATGTTGGTGTGGTCCTTGCGGGTGATCTTGTAGCCTTCCGGGACGGCTATGGCTATGTCGGGTGCCGAGGCGGGGTTCAACCAGTTCTCCGTCAGGAAAGCGACATCTGGGGAGGTTGAGTCGAGTAGGTCCCAGAGTTCAACTGCATGTTTTCGGGCGGAGCGGGTGTTGAGAAGGATGCATCTGAAGTGGTTGGGTTCTTTTCTGGTCGGCAGCAAGGTGGGGGAAATGCTTGTGAAGCTGTAGTTCCGGCAGGTAAAAGCTCCGTGGGTGCGCTTCGGGGCGGCCTGGAAGCAGGTGTGTGATCGCCCAGTGTTGAGTGCGTGGAGGGTTCTGGCATCGTAGCGGTGTCGGGCGTCGTGGCATTCATGGTGTCCAGGGGTCCTTGTGCTGGGCGTGGTCCAGGCACGGACAGGCACAGACGGGCTTGCCTTAGGTGCGCAAGCGGCATGCCCGGCTTCCATATGAGGGGATGTGGGATGGTGGAGCAGCTGGGAGGCGGGAGTGGGGCGGCGAATGGGCTTGCAGGTGGGCAGGGACGCAGCGGCGGGAAAAATGGGCGGGCCGCGGGAGAACTGGGCACAGGAAGGAAAAACAAGTTTAGGCAAGAAAACAAGTACAGGCACAGAGGAATAAAAACAAGTCTGGGCAAGAAAGCAAGTTAGGCACAGGGGAATAAAAACAAGTCTGGGCAAGAAAGTAAGTACAGGCACAGGGGAATAAAAACAAGTCTGAGCAAGAAAGCAAGTACAGGCATAGGGGAATAAAAACAAGTCTGGGCAAGAAAGCAAGTACAGGTACAGGTGAATAAAAACAATTCTGGGCAAGAAAGCAAGTACAGGCATAGGGGAATAAAAACAAGTCTGGACAAAGAAAAAAGTTAGGCACAGGGGAAAATACAAGATTAGGCCAAAACAATGCAGGCAGAGCCATGCAGCAGCATGGGGAGCGACCTATGACCCTGCTCGCAGGCATGTCGCTCCCCATGCTGCTGCACGGCTCTGCCTGCATTGTTTTTGCCTAATCTTTTATTTTTCCCCTGTGTCTAACTTTCTTTCTTGCCCAGACCTGTTTTTATTACCCTGTGCCTGTACTTGCTTTCTTGCCCAGACTTAAATTCTTCTTTAAAAAATGGGCCAGCAAGGTGGGCCGCTGGAATCAATGTTGTTTCATGGCAATGCCCGCTTTTTTCTAAAAAGCTCCAAAAATTAGTATTGCTAGTTCGGTCTGTTACAATAACAATAGCATTATTATAAAGTATTATTACTATGGCCATTGTATATCAAGACTATATTAAATATAATATAAGCAACATTTCTCTCTTCTAGGACAGACATCATGCACATATCTGTGCAATGTTCGGATGCAGTTTCAGTCAATTAAGATAATGTTGACATAGGTTGCTCTATTTTAAATTATGTTAAAAACATTTGCCCTGCTGGGAAAACTTGTAACAAATTTCCGTAGCTATAAGTGTTAAATTTCACCACTAATAATTTTTCTGTGTATTTTTTGAGCCCGCTAGTATTATTTTATTTTATTTTTTTCATTTCATAATCTTTATTTCGGTACGTTAGAACCATAAAAGATACATAAAAACATTCAAATAATATAATTGCAAAATCCAAATAGAAGTACAAGGGAGCAATTTATACACAATAAGCACGGCTGGGGGCATCTGATCCTTACATCTTTAAAACGTTTATATAAATACATTAAAAAGGCATCAAGAATAAAAGAGAAATACATATGATGTTCGGAATTAGAATTCATAGCCAGTCATAAAAATTTCAATATTATTAAAATGTTAAACAATTGGTATATATACACTTAATATTTCAGGGAGAAATACAAATAACAATGTCATCTCATTTGGACTGCTATATTATTTTGATCAATTCCATCACAATACAAAAGTTTTACTAGAGTTTCAGGCCCACTTTTGCTCGTACAAAATTAGTTGCTAGCAAAAATCTGTTAATGCCAAAGACAATGACCGGTGTAGTGTCAGTTTTTAGAATCCTTTCTGCCTCTTTGTGTGATCTCACACCTAAGTTTAAACAAAGCAGTTTGATCCATCTTTTCCTAGCTACAACGTAGGTAGGACAAAAGAAAATATGCGACTCATCTTCTTTGGCTTTGCCTGAGCATAAGGTACATAAATCATCTATCTTTTCAGTGTGATTGTTTGACCACCTTGCTACAATTGTGTTTATGTTCAATACACCATATCTATATTTCATGTATAATGTTTTGGCAAGTAGGGGCTATACCTCATCCAAAAACTGCTGCAAGTAAGGACTATCTTTAAACAGAAGGAACTTGCTCGTTAGAGTTCCACCCATTCGTTCATTTATTCATTTATTCAATATATGCCCAAAAAGAAGTTTTCAATACCTTTTTCGAGTCTTGGGTTAATGTGTACGGATCGTCTCAAAACTGCGATAGACCAATCCTTTTCAACCATCGGCAAACATGTCTTAGCCATATAATGCTGTTGTTCTGATCTAATTCCATTATTTCTTTTAGGCCGGCCTTATAATCTAGCAACTCTGGTGTTGACCAAAGTCTTACCCAAAATGTCAATGGTCTTAAAATCATGTGATGATCAGTGCGTTTCATGTTCAAGTCGAGAATGATTGGTATTAATGATGTACGTACAGGTAGCCTTAACAACGCTCTGTAAAATCTGTTTTCGCCAACCTCAAAATTCTTTTTGCATGAGGTTCCCCATAATTCAGCCCCATATAACACAGCAGATTGGGATTTATACTTGAATACCTCTAATGCTGGGGAAACAGCCTTGCCAAGACTGTTCCCGTGCCTGTTCGTGATTGGTAGCGTGTTTTGTGTCAGAGTCATTTTACTTTTCTCTATTTGGGTTTTCCATGATAATTTAGTGTCCAATGAAATGCCCAAATAACTGAAATTCTGTACGTATTTCAACTTTTGGACATTTAGGACCAAGTTTTCCCGAAAAGGTTTATAAGGGTTTATGGCCATGTATTTAGTCTTGTTAATATTAATCTGAAGACCTTTGTTGTTGCAATATGTTTGGAATGAGTTTATTAAACATTGTAGTCCCTTGGGCGTTTGAGATATTAGTATGGTATGGTCAGCGAAGAGGAGAGCTGGTATCTTTTCTTCCATTAATTGTGGTGCATCATTTCAGCAACATTTAAAAAAAGATGGAATATCGTTGACGAATATTGAAAATAACGTGGGTGCCAATACACAACCTTGGCGGACCCCCCTCTATGGGGATTGGTCCTGTTAGTTCACCCCTCGCGCCCCACCTGACCTTAGCATAGGTATTTTCATGTAATCTCATAATTTGCTCCAAAAGGTTGACTGGCAACCCTTGGCAACTCAATGACTCACATAGCTGATCTCGAGGAATAAAATCAAACGCAGCCTTAAGATCTACAAAGGCTACATATAAGTGCCCCTTTCTTACATTTACATACTTCCAGCATAGGCAACAATATCTGAAAACCTGACCTATGGTACTTATTTTGGTTCTAAACCCTGCCTGATACTTTGAAAGGACTGTGCTTTCCTCAATCCATATGTTCATGCAATTTAAAATGTGCCTTGCATAAATCTTTTGTAAAATGTCAATTAAACTGATTGGGCGAAAGTTTACTGAATCGTACCTATTGCCCTTTTTAAAAATTGTGAAGATTTCTGCCCCCTCCATGTTTCAGGAAATTTTGCACCCGCTGCTACGACATTACAAAAATAGTTAATATAGGGACCCCAGGCACTAATTTCATGCTTATATAAATCTCACAGGATTTTGTCCAGGCCGGGCGCTTTCCCATTTTTAACTGAATTGATAGCCAATATTGTTTCATCTAGATCAAAATTTAGCTTGTCTTCGCTTGGACTTAAAAACAACCCTTCCTTTGGTGGAACCTTACCATTCTCTGGTGATGCATATAGCTTAGTAAAGTGCTCAACCCAAGTAGCTTCATCAAGATAAACATCTTTTGTTTCTTTTCCCTTTTTTATTTCCTTTGGCTACAAGCCTCCAGAAGCCCATTTGGCCCTTGTTCTTAACAGCTATAAGCAGGCCTGAACAATTTTCGTCATCCCATGATGTTTTAGCTTTCTCTTGGGTTTTCCTATACTTGAGTCTAGCTTCTTTTATGTTAAGCATGCTGGTATTTTTTATTGCGTGCAGTAGTTCGGCCTTAATTTTGAGACAATCCTTGTTACACCAGGGTTTCCCTTCTATTCTCAGGGTTTTTATATCTCCACCAATCGTTTTTTGGCATTTTGGTTACCAACGGAACCAGTGCTGTAAGGTACTGCTTGTGTAATTCTAGAAATGCATTTTCCTCCAATGGTATAGTCATGTTTCTATCAAAGTTAACGGCAAATGTATTATAAACATTTGCCAATACTTCGCCATGCTCCAATATATGTGCCCATTTTAGGGAGCGGCGATTATTGCTAACTATAACATCATCAGAGCTTGCATGGACTATCTCATTACTCGTAGTTGCACATGGGAAGAATCGATTATGGAACAACAACTGGAGCGGACGATGATCACTCTCTATTCTAGACAAGATTTTTAAGTCTACTACATATGACCAAATATCAAGTGATACCATTATATAATCGATTTTGGTCTGGGAATTACCTCTGCAGAATGTATGGACCTTTGGTGTATCTGATGGTAAACGTCTGTTACATGCTCTCAAACCGTGCCCAGCTGCTAACCTCATGATCTGGACCGCTAGCACAGTGCACTAGACCGGGTTAGTGTTATCCAGTGAAGGGATATCATTGCCGCTGTCTTCATCTTCGAAAATATTTCCAAGCCCTATAATAGGTTTGTAATTACAATTTAGGTCACCACCTATTATTATGCTTGTTTTTGCGTCTAATAAGTTTAAGATAGAGTCCATTTGTTCTATTGTCAATGACTCTTTTGAAGCTGGGCCAGGTCTGTTATAAACATTATATAGGTGCCCTTCTATCCTTTGTTGTTATTTTTATTCCAAGTATGTTGTGTGAATTTATACACAAATGAGTAACTCTGATGTCAAAGGTTACTTTCACCCATATTACAAGGCCCCCGAGGGCCTCCCTCTTGCCGATGGGACTGCATCTACATAAAATGTGTTGTACCCTACACGTTTAGTGCCCAAGTCTCCTGTAGAAGGCAAATATCGCTTGTTTCAATACATTCCGTCCACTCAGGATCACTAGCATTCCTTCCAAGTCCCGCTATGTTCCATGAAATCAAACTTAATTCCATTAAGCTATTAAACCTTATGGCTGTCTTAAATTCATCTATCGGCTTATAACTTATATTGGAAATCCCCTTTACCAGTGGGAGCTCTTCTACCTCCCTCTATATGATGGTTTAAATCTCAGATACATTTCCACCAACATCCTGCTCTTTTTCTTCTTTCGATTCATCATGGGGCGCAGTAGTTGGAGCATTAATTTTCTCATCTGACTCCCTCTCTATGAATGTTGGGGATATATGCTCCCCTGGGACATCTGTGGTTTGCAGTCAACCAACAGCCTCCAAGGATGATAATTCTTGTTACCTATTGAAAGCAAAGGGGAATAAGATGTTATCATGATTGTAGCTTGTTTCAGTACTGCCAGGTCTATAAAAATAACCCAAAGGTCGGGCGTGGACACCAGTACTCTGGATCAATGTTTCCTCATGTGCTCTCAACAGATTACGGACTATGTGGGGACGCCTAAAATGTATGACATTACAATCTCCTTGTATGTCCTTTGAAGAGTCCCCCACCCACCCTACCCTACGAACCATTAAGATTTCGTTCATTTTTTGGGGGTTACATTTTTTGAACTTCGAAAGCCAATCCACAGCTTTATTTCTAAGGTTATGCCAGGATTCATTTTGTTCCCTTCTCAGGGCTGGCACACCAGCTAATACTAAGACATAAGGACACGTGGCAGGGGGTAGTTATGGAACATCAGAATTGGGAATGAGATCAGTCCCTTTTGGGCTATACGCTGTCACCCTGGAGCTGCCCTTCTTGGAGTGATCGGTTCTATCTTCAATCCGGATGTCAATATTGCTGTGTACTTCCCTGACCCCTGTGACCTCTACTCTCCCTCCCACAATTCCACCGCTATTTGCTGTTTCAATTCTCACTTGATCTGGGATCTGTTCATCACAACTGACTATCTCCCTTCCAGTGTGTCCAGCCTGACTCCAGTCAGAACTGGTCGCTCCTCTCGCAGCTCGCCCCAGCCATTTGGTGCCAACGACCAGCATCCTGCCCTGCCTTCCTGCCCTGCCATCTTGCACCCTGCCACTGTGCCTGGTATCGTTGCCTGCATTGTGCCTGCGACCGCATTTTGTGCCAGAGAATTGCGCCTGCGACCACATTGAATTTAATTTAATTGTGATTGTGTGCCAGTGAATCTAATTTTAATTTTATTGTGATTGTGTGCCAGCTAATTTGTGCCTGCTACCGCATTGTGTGCCCCTGACGGTGCCAGCGATCGTGCCCACGACCTCCCAGCATTGTTGTTGTGCCTTGAGCCCGTCCACGCCGCCACTGCTCCCCCGCGGCCCCTCCCCGCTCCCTCCAGCTCCTACTGGCCATCCTACCCCACACCCCCGCCTCCGAGCTGACCCTCCCTCGCCCCGCCCCCCCTCCATTATCCATTTATGACCGATGGACCTACGCGCAGCGTCCACGCGCAGCGATCGCGCCCTAAGCACGCCGAAGGTGCGCCAAAGGTAAGCCCGTCTACGCCTGGACCCCGCCCAGCGCCAGACCCCCTGGTCCCCGTATCACCCACCCCTCCCGCATTACATACGACTCATCCACCCTCCTAGCACTTAACCCCGGCCGACTCCCTAACTGTGCCCAAGCCGCACCGGGACACACCCATGGACCCTTCACCTGCCACTCCTGCAAGTACGACTCCATCAAGACCCACACCAAATCCACAAACACCAAACAGAGATCCGACACCAACCACCTTAAATGCATCCTTCTCAACACCCGCTCGGTTCACAAACACGCCATCGACCTTTGGAACCTACTCGACACCATTTCCCCGGACATCGCCTTCCTAACAGAAACCTGGATGAATGCCTCATCAGCTCCAGACATCGCCATAGCCATCCCGGACGGCTACAAGATCATCCGTAAGGACCGCACCAAGCAAACAGGAGGAGGCATCGCCATTGTCCATAAGAACACCATCCGCGTCTCAACCAGCTCAGAAGACAACCTCGCTATCGCCAAACACCTCCACTTCCAGATCCACACCAACCCCAAGACCACACTCAGAGGCACCCTCCTCTACAGACCCCCAGGACCCCGTATACAATTCAGCAAAGACATCACTGACTTCATCACCCCACACGCCCTCCCCTCAGAAGAATACATTCTACTGGGAGACCTCAATTTCCATCTGGAAAAGAACAACGACAGGAACACTACCACCCTCCTGGACAATCTCGCCAACCTCGGACTCAAACAACTTGTTAACACCCCCACCCACTACACAGGACACACACTCGACGCTATCTTCGCCTCCAGTAAGCATATCTCCTTCACTCACACCACAGCCCTCCACTGGACGGACCACAGTTGCATCCACTTCATTTACAATAAGACCACGATCCACAACCACCCTCAACCAATTCTGCAAAGAAATTGGAACAAAATCACAACCGACCAGATCTCCACATCACTTCTTCAAAACCCCCCTGCCTATTCGACGAACCCTAACTAAGCCGCCATCAACCTCACACAATGGTTAACCCAAACCGCCGACAAACTAGCACCCTTGAAAAAACATCAAATCAAGCAAGGAAGCAAGAACGCCCCCTGGTTCAATGATGACCTTAAGAAATCCAAGAAACTCTGTCGCTCCCTTGAAAAAACTTGGAAAAAAGACCCAAACACTATCACCCAAGCCACCTTCAAAATTGCCACCCGCAAACACCACCAACTAATCCGGACAGCCAAGAAATCAGCACTCAAAGACCGACTAGACAACAACGGCCACAACAGCAAGGAACTTTTCAACATCATCAAAGAATTCACCAACCCCACCGCCAGCTCCAACGACATCACTCCCTCTCAAGTCCTCTGCGACTCCCTCGCCTCATTCTTCCATGACAAAATCGCCGACATTCATAACAGCTTTGACAACCAACCCGTAAACCAGTCAACCCCTCTCACCTCCGAACCTGTACCTCCTCCGAATAACCTTCTCAACATCCCAATCACCACAGAAGACACCATTCGCCTAATGAACTCCATCCACTCAGGTTCCCCTACAGACCTATGCCCCCATGACACCTTCAACAAAGCAGACTCCATTATCGCACCCCATCTCCGAGACGTCATCAACTGCTCCCTCAACTCCGGCACATTCCCAGAAAAATGGAAACACGCCGAACTCAGCGCCCTTCTGAAGAAACCCACAGCTGACCCCACCGAACTCAAAAACTACCGCCCCATCTCGCTCCTCCCATTCCTTGCCAAAGTCATTGAGAAAGCCGTCAACAATCAGCTCGCCGCCTTCCTCAAAACCAACAAATCACTCGACTCCTCACAGTCTGGCTTCCGAGCCAAACACAGCACCGAGACCGCCCTCATCGCAGCAACAGACGACATTCGAACTCTACTGGACAACGGAGACACAGTCGCCCTCATCCCCCTCGACCTCTCCGCAGCCTTCGACACAGTCTGTCATAGCACCCTAATACAACGCCTCAGCAACATCAGAATTCAAGGAAAAGCATTGGACTGGATCATCTCGTTCCTCGCTGGAAGAACTCAGAGAGTCCGCCTCCCCCCTTTAAGTCAGAGGCCACCGAAGTCATCTGCGGCGTTCCACAAGGATCTTCTCTCAGCCCTACCCTCTTCAATGTCTACATGAGCCCTCTCGCAACCATCGCACGTCAACACAACCTCAACATTATCTCCTACTCTGATGACACTCTCACTCACCAAAGACCCAATCACCGCCAAAACCAACCTCCATGAAGGGATGAAAGAAGTAGCCAAGTGGATGAAGCACAGCCGTCGGAAACTGAACTCGGACAAAACAGAAGTCCTCATCTTAGGTGCATCCCCTTCCGCCTGGGATGACTCTTGGTGGCCAACGGCCCTAGGAAAAGCTCCCATACCGACGGACCACGCACGGAACCTGGGCATCATCCTGGACTCCTCTCTCTCGATGACCAGACAAGTCAACGCCGTCTCATCATCATGCTTCAACATCTTACGCATGCTCAAAAAAACATTTCGCTGGATCCCCACCGAAACAAGAAAAACGGTCACCCACGCACTGGTTACAAGCCGTCTGGACTACGGAAACACCCTTTACGCCGGCACCACCGCAAAACTGCTGAAAAAACTCCAACGCATTCAAAACGCCTCAGCCAGACTCATACTAGACATCCCCCGCACAGACCACATTTCCGGTCACCTGAAAGACCTTCACTGGCTCCCCGTCAACAAAAGGATAAAGTTCCGTCTCCTCACCCACGCACACAAAGCCCTCTACGAACTTGGACCTGACTGCCTCAACACGCGCCTTTCCTTCTACACTCCCACCCGCCAACTGCGTTCGTCCAACCAAGCCCTCGCCGCTGTTCCGCGCATCCACAAAGCCACCATGGGGGGAAGATCCTTCTCCTACTTAGTGGCCAAAACCTGAAATTCCCTTCCCATCTACCTCTGCCTTACCCATAACCACCTAGCCTTCAGAAAACAGGTTAAAACCTGGATATTCGATAAGTAAACCCCCCCCCTCCTCAAGCGCCTTGAGACCCTCTGGGTATGTAGTGCGCTATATAAATTTTGACTTGACTTGACTTGACTTGTGTGTGATCCTAGATTCAGCTAATAGTTTTACCCTTTCTTCAATAGTTCTGTTTCCATCCCCAATTATGGTGCCTAGATAGTCTATGGCCAGGTTTAGCTGATCTATTTTGCTATCCATAGCCCTCAGTTTGGCGCCCATTCAATCGTTGATTTGGGTCTGCATAGAGTTTAAAGCAGTTTTTAGAATATCTACGTTTGCTCTACTGCCCCAACCACTTGACCTGAACAGGAAGGGTAATCTATCTCAGTTTGTGTTCCAATGGTCCTGCATAGGATTTCCTCATGTTCTAACTCTTTTATGTTCCTTTTGTGTGTTCTCCCTGTCCCCTGTGTTTCCTTTTTTTTCGCCAATTCTTTTCCCCCTCTGTACATTCCTGGGTTTTTCTTTTGTAACTCCCACCTGTTTTGGGGCTCTAAGCCTTGTTGATATTCAGGGTGTCCTGGTTTCATCCACATTAGGGGACACCGGTACACTTGGTAGGAGATCTATGACAGGGTTATTGGGAACAGGAAGGGGGTTACAATACGACTACTCAGGTTTGATTGTATTACATTGGGTGGCGATTGTAAGCTAGATTGTCTATATGTTGGTAACCTTAATGGATCAAGTGACAACTGACAACCTTCTTTCAGCTAGTTTGATTTTGTGGGTTAAAAGTGATTCTTCTCTCATTATGATAGCATTGAGTGTGCCTACAGCACCCATCCGCTTACTCATGATTGGGTGTGACTCTTGTTATAATGAATAAATGCACTCAAACACACCCACATTAATAAAGATAAGATGGTAAACTATTACAATCCCTAATACAAAGTAGCAAGCAAGACTTAGCCTTTAT
Source organism: Lissotriton vulgaris (assembly GCF_964263255.1). NCBI lineage: Eukaryota > Metazoa > Chordata > Amphibia > Caudata > Salamandridae > Lissotriton > Lissotriton vulgaris. The sequence goes on along the minus strand of NC_141691.1, from coordinate 2,054,893,527 downwards.
CCCTTTATAGCACTTCAAACTCACATATTCAAGCGCTTACCCCTATGTGTATGTCCGAGTAGATCTTAGAGAGTTGGCCCAGTCCAGTCTCATACAGTTGCGGACGAGCGCAGCGGGGGCCCTAGCCTCCTTTTGAGCGCCTCCTGGCACTCAAGGTGCGCGGCGCGTGCGCCACACGGAATGCGCAGGGTTGTGGTTTTCTGGGCGGCGGGCAACAATGGTGGCTCCCGTGCCCCTCGCGTCCATCAGCAGGACCGTAGCTCCACTGCAAGGACCAGGGCAAGTGTCCCAACAAGTTTGTCAGCAGGAAGAGATGGTCCCAGCAGCAGCAACCAGTAAATTTAAGAATGGGCTCCCATTATTATTTCAATATGGCACTCATACAAATAAATGATTTTGAGGTTTTTATATTCAGGGGGAGGCGACCAGCCCCTGACCGTCTTTCATCTAATTAATATACATATATTTCTTTAACATTCTAAAAATATGGCATATATAACCAAATTATTTAATAAATGATGACAAAAACTAAACGAACTGGCTTGAGCACTACCCAACAACGTATAGAATGTCTCTGGTCACAAGCAATAAATCATGTTAATAGTTTCACATTTCTTGTATATTATCCTTAAGTTTGCCAGCAATGTTTCCTTATTGCGTGTGTAAAAACAAACAGAAATTAGTCAGCATATAGGTGGATCAGCCTGCAATCACCTTTTAACCCCATTGAAAAACGTTAAAACATTACTTAACCATTCCAATATGTCCGCACTGGATATACTGAGAATACGCTGTTGGTAACTTTAGATACAAAAATATATTACCATACTATTTACCGTCTTTTTGAGTCTGATGTTAAAAATTAGATAACAATATACAAAAGAGCAAGAGATATTGCCGAACTTATTTGTGGCTGGAAACGGAGAAACCAGTTCACTTTTATCATGGACATAAATGAAAACCTTATTTCAATCTTTCGGGCCTCCATAATCCAGCATATAATCTTTGGAGCACTAACAATAAACCACGTTGTCCCCTTTTATTATTTTTTGACTCCCCCCGTCAAGTCCATGAGCACTTTTTTACCCTTCCAATATGGCATTTGGAAAAGTGGAGGGTTCGGAGATTCCAGCATGGTTAACACATGGGTAGCTAGAACACGGGGAAACCAGACTACTTTTACATTGGACACAGATAAAACTTGATTTTAACTTTTAGGAGTTTCAAACTCAGTATACAATCCTTTGGGATAATAGCAATAAAACAAGGTGTTCCCTTTGATCATTTCCGAACCCTGCTGCAAAGTTTGAGATTACTTTTTTACCCTTCCAATATGGCGTCCAAAAAGCGGAGTGTTCGGGGACTTCTGCGCGGCTGGCACACAGGTGGGGGAAATTAGCTGATAATCAGCTGGATATTTAAACAGAGTTTATGGAAGCAATGCTCACACTAACATTGGAAGTCACGCTACCACGCTGGCCGATATACAGGCCTGAAGTAAGTTGCAGATGCTTTTTCTGATGGGGAAATGACAGCACTGATTATTTTTTAAAGGGAAGGCTCTAACTAACACTCTTAAAGAGTATGCTTTTTCACTTGTAAGAAAGACAAACTTAGTCTATTTAATCCTCTATGTATTTCATACAAAACATTTAGGATAATTATTTTTTTTGAGGGGAAGGGTTTTCTTGCTATTTCTCAAATGAATGCTCTTTACAGTGCAGAAAGGGATAACCTTAGCCCCAACTGTCTAAATTCCTATTATACCTCGAAAGTGCATCTCCACTAGATCTGCAGGTTTTAACATTGCTAAAATGACCCTGCAATGGAGATAACGTGTGTTTTCACTATTTCTTTTCCATGCTTTGTTAATGACAATTTAACATGCACAATTTTAAATGATGCTGTGCCAGTACAGTTGTTGATTGGACACAGTTATCGAAAATTGTCTTGCCAATACAGGTGTAGAGTGGACCTAATTATCCAACAATTAGGGCCCCATTAGGATGTCGGGCGGATCGCCACCGCCTGCATGGCGGTGCCGATACACCCGCCCCTGGTGGAAAGGCCGGAAATACCGTCCGCCGCTTTTCCACCCGGTCGACAAGTCGACTGGGCGGAAAAGAGTTTAATATGATGGCGGTATCTCTTAGACACCGCCAACCATATTATGATGGGGCGGGCACATGCCTTTCCGTGGTAGCAATGCCACCATGGAAAGGCATGCGGGAATCCCTTGCGGGGGCCTGTTCTGGGGGGTGCACATGGGGAGTACCTATAGTACCCCCTGCATTTCAATACACAAAGTGGCAGGCACCTCACGTCGCCTGTCACGTTGTACATTGAACTGCTAGATGTGCATTTTTAGCATTGCGGTGGCGCCGCGATGTTATAAATGCGGGATGGCCCGCCACTGTGGGTGCATCCTAATGGCCCAAACGGGATCCCCGCCCTTATGGCAGGCGGTTCCTTTTTGCGTCGGGATGTCCACCCGCCATCCTCATGTGCCCCTAAGGCTCTACCTTAGGAAGATTTATAAAATCCAAATACCATATGTTTAGAAAAATTATACTATGTTTTCAACACATAAATAGGAACTCTTACGTGTTTTGATAATTTTCTCAAGAAATGGACGATAAATTGGGACTGTAGCAGTTAACACTGACACACCCAAGAAGAAATTATACAAATTAAGATGTAGTATAACTGTCCATATAACATGAATTCCATAAAAAATACCTAAGTGTATCTGCACTCTTTCTTTTTCTATTATAGAGTTATCTGATGGAATAATATTGATGAAATGTTTTTGTCATGTGACTTGCCTACTGCTAATGCTGATAATAGGACACATGAAGAGGGATGAATTATTCTATTATATGTCAGATCAATCAAGCAAAACAACAGGTATGAGGATTCTTATGCACTGATTTTAGGGTCATCTGTCCCTTATGTACATAGTCCAATGAGGTACTCTTTTCAATTATATTCAATAGATACAATTACATATCGCCAGACTATAGAAGTAGAAACTGCACAACGCAACAACTACAACCAAGGATCAAAACAGTTTGTTTTTTGCTTTTGGTAAGGACAAATTTAATACAATATGAATCTTTAAGAGCATGTTTTTTTGAATAAATAAGACTGTCACTTACATTTTAAATGTTATATACTGTTTTTAAAATGCAGATGTGCTAATTCATAAAAAGTATTTTGTACATATGTATGTTGTATGGAGCCCTGAAGAGGTTCCTGAGAACAAAATGCGTGGACTACGGTTTTACCTTGTCAAAAAAGAAGTCTTCAATAAAGGATTTAAAAGAACAACTCTGCTGAACTGCCATTTTTGCTCAGATATATGGTTTGTGAACAAATGTTAAAACTGTATTATGGATTACTTTTGAAAAACTACTGTTAATTTACAAATTTAGTCAAGTGTGCTGGATCATTGTTTGGTGTCAGAATTGAGAGATATTGCATATCTCTGGAGACTTATGGGTATTGAGTCGCCGGTCCTTAGCACATGAATGTCTTGATACAAACCTCTTTTCGGAAAATAAGTGCAATCTGTTTTGCCTCAATCACCTTCCAATTTGCATTCCTACCTTGAAAGGTAGTGTGTGGCAATATGGTCCCTGGGTCTCCGCCCCTCTCCAGCTCTACTCTCATCTGTAGGCTGCTGAACAGGTGGCCTGGGATCTTCATCCTCTGATATCTACTCTGAAACAGCAATGTGCAGGTCTACCCTGGTGGCAGTATTGTGTAGGATGGCACCTGTTGCTACTATCTTACGTGCAATTTCAGGTACATATTGTAAGGCATCTCCACTCTTATAAACGCACTGGAAATGAGCTTTAACTAGGCCAAATGTCTGCTCAATGGTTCCATGTTTAAATATTGATTACAAAAATATAGATGAAAAAAATATCAATGTAAAAATAGTGATTACAGAAATATCGAATCCCTATACTTAAACATGTAACTACAGTAATATTGACTCAAAAATATAGATGTAAAAAATATCGACTTTAAAAAATAACGTAACTTAAAATAATTTAAATAATATTAATAATATTAACAAAATACATTACATTTAGGGGTCGATTCCGATTCGGGAAACAAATCCGTACGAAGATTCGAATTCGTAGCCGTTTCCATACGAATCGTACAAATCCGTCCGAATCGCGTAGTACGATCCGTAGTAAAAAAAATACGTCCGAATCATTGCGATCCATTCGAAAAGCAAGGGAAAATCCGTACGATACGGACCCTGAAAGTGAAACGTACGAATTGTAAACATGCAGTACGACCCGACAAGTACGATCCTGACCTTGTGAATGAGTACACGATTCGTACAGTAAACGTCGCGTATGAGCAATTCGTACAGAGAGCCACACATTCACATAAGGTACAGTTCGTATACCCCATGATCGTAGGGGTACGGTTCATACACCTATGATTATGGGGTACGGTTCGTACACCCCATGATCGTAAGGGTGTGGTACATCCACCCCATTATTGTAGGGGTACGGTTCGTACACCTATGATCATGGGGTACGGTTGTAGACCCCATGATCGTAGGAGTACGGTTCGTACACCTACAATCATGGGGTGTGCGAACCATACCCCTGCGATCATGGGGTGTACGAAACATACCCCATGATCGTAGGTGTACGAACCATACCCCTACGATCATGGGATGTACGAACCGTACTAGGGGTCCGTTTTGCACGTATTTCGAGTCGAATTCTGCTTTTCCAGACATTTTGAGCTCTCGTAAAAAAATATTTGTACGGAGTGTTGACTGGACGAATCGTACTTGCTGGGTCGGAAAATGATGCTTTGATCCGTACGGACATTGCGTACTGCGCGTTCCGAATGCGATTCGTACGGATTTTTGAGTCGTATGGGCTTTGGTACGATTCGGACGGAGAACTGCTTTGGGTACGCATCGTACAACATCGTACGTACGGGGACGTTCGAGGATCGATTCATATGGGAAAAATGCTCCGTACGGCTATTCGTACGGGATTTTACCGAATCGGAATCGGCCCCTTGATCTATGTTTTAACTAATTATGACAAATAAACTTAATTTAATAAATATAAACACAAACAAATGTGTACATTAAAAATATTCTTTATTTAATTTATAAACTTTTTAACTATATAAAAATATATATAATAATTTTAAATAAAATATTCTATATTTAATTAACACATTAAACTATTTTTAAAAAAAACATACATTTAATATTAGTAGTTAAAACGTTGGCTAGCGAAGGGGTAAAAATTACTATTCCTACTCCAGTGAGTGCAACAGTAGGGAGAGCACTGGATAGCATGGGGGTAAAAATTACTATTTCCACACCAATGAGTACAACATAGCGTAGGGGTAACATTTACTATTCCCACTCCAGTAAGTGCAACAGTAGGGAAAGCGCTGGATAGAATAGGGGTAAAAATTACTATTCCTACTCCAATAAGTGCACCAGTAGTGAAGCGCTGGACAGTGGAGGGGTAAAATTGACTATTCACACTCCAGTGAATGCAACAGTAGGAAATTCGCTGGATAGCGGCGGGGTAAATATTACTATTCCCACTCCAGTGAGTGCAACAGTAGGGAAAGCGCTGGATAGCAGAGGGGAAACATTTTTACTATTCCCACTCCAGTTAGTGCAACAGTAGGGAAAGCGCTGGACAACGTAGGGGTAAACATTACTATTCCCACTCTAATGAGTGCAACAGTAGGGTAAGCGTTGGATAACGAAGGGGTAAAAAAAACTATTCTCACTCCAGTGAGTGCAACAATAGGGAAAGCGCTGGATACCAAAAGAATAAAAAACCAAACCATCAACATTTTTATTACATTTAATTTCCAATATTAACATAATTAATATATAAATTTAAATATATTATTATTAACAAAGATAATATAAAAAATTAATTACACAATATTTAACACTATAAAATCCACAACACACACCTACCATTAATTACACAATAAATGTAATAATTTATAATTATTGAAAATGTATTTATTATTTATTAATAAATTAATTAATTACCACCTTTCACACCATTTACACATATAAACACCAAAACACACACCTAAAATTAATTACACAATTACAATTAATAATTACTAATTAATTAAAGGTAATTAATTTAAAAGAATTCAATAATTAATCATTAAAAATGTTTTATTACTTACCACCCTTCACACAATTTACACATATAAACACCACAACACACACCTATAATTAATGAACCAATTAACCTAATTATTTATTAGTTGACTAATTGAAATTAATTAACAACTAATTATTAAACTATTATTAATCATTCTATTAACACATTAAATATTCAATACATTTTATAAAATTAAATTACTTCCCACCCTATTCCCCTATAAACCCACAACCCGCCACAGAACTAAAAACGCAGATTTAAACCTGAAATAAATTAAGAACTAGTAAAACTCTAAAACATATAATAAAATGACAAACAATTCTCATTAAGAACACAAAAAGACATAAAATTATTAATAAAGTGATATTTTTGTCAACTATATTTTTGTAAACGATATTTATTACAAAGATATTTATGTAATCAATATTACTTACTTGTCAGTCGATATTCTTGTCAACTATATTTTTGTTGTCGATATTTCATCCCCACAGTATTTTTGCAGCAATGTTTCTGTCCCACGATATTTTTGCGGCAATATTTCTACTCTGCACCCAGCGTAATCACAGTCCTGGTGTGATGATGTGCATTGTTGTTTCACCATTTATTTTGGGATGTGGTGGGAAAGTATGGGGCCAGAATCCAGGGATGTAGGGCATACCCACTATCACCTGATACATATACGTTAGTGTGAGCCTGCATACATTTTGCAATGGATTACCAAAAACATATCTATATTTACACTTCATATCATTACCTAATAAATATCCATCATCAAACTCCCCTCTTTCTTGTCGTCCGTATATTCCACATTAATCAAGAAGAGGAAGAGAGAGGCACCTAGTGGTCCGTGTCTCCTGTATCAAATAGATAATCCCCCATACCATCTTAAATATCTTTTCAGGAACAGGAGAAATACGCATTCCCTCAATATTTAACTGGTATGCGACACCAACCATATAAAACTGATATTGTGTTTCAATATCCGGGAAGAACACATGACTCCATCAATATTTAGATAATCAAAAGAAATCCACTAGAAAGCTTAAACTGATATCCTTCATGATATAGTAGTGTTCCTTAAGAGAAAAGATTTACTTTGCTTAAAATAACCCTCAACCACCAAAACGTCCCTTGGTGGCATGCTTCATCATCGTGTTCTTCCAGCCCGCTGCGGTACGGGGCGTGCTGCAACCGACAGAGACGTGGGAGCACTTTCTGGAAGGTGTGGGCTATATTACTAAATGATTGGAGCAGAAGGGTCAGTGAGATAGTGAGCACAATTCTAAAAAATTCCTGGCCACTAGGGACCTAAACTTTATAAATTCCTGGGGCTAGTATTGTGATTGGGAAGAGCCCAAAACATAGGGATTAAGGGTATAGCACAGCAAATTCTAAACCCTACATTTTTTTAAAAATATGTTTTTAGCCAGTTCTGCACTGGATAGCCACACAAGTGAGGTATCATTTTACTCAGGGGAACAAAGGGGAACGCAAGGTGTTAGGACATGTGTCCCGGCATGGTGATCCCACCCAAAATTGTGTAGAAAAAGTGATTTTTTTTTCAGATGCATTTGAGGTTTGCAGGGGATTCTGGCTAAAAAAACCTTTGGGGATCCACACAAGCCATACCTCACTGGATTCCCCAGGGTGTCTACTTTTCAGGAATGTGTGGGTTTGGTATGTTTCCATAGATGGCTGTGAGCCTGGGGCAAAAAACCCAGCCTTACCCCCATGGAAAACAAATGCATTTTATGATAGGTAATTTTGAAGTCTCCACAGTACGATTAGGCCCACTTCCTGTTGCAGACATTATGCTTACCCACACAAGTGAGGTACCATTTTTATCGGAAGACCTGGGGGAATGTGGGGTGGTAGGAAATTTATTTCAGCCCGCGGATCCCACAGCTTTCCCACACAGGAAAGTGAGGAAAATTTGATTTTTTCAGCTAAATTTGATGTTTGCTGGGTAGGAAAACGTTGGAGGATCCTCGCAAGACATACCTCGCTGGACTCCCCCGGGTGTCTAGTTTTCAGAAATGTGTGTTTTTGGTAAGTTTCCTCAGATGGCCGCTGAGCCGGGGGCAAAAAATCCAGGTGACCCCCTTGCAAAACCAGGTCATTTTGCGATAGGTAATTTGATGTCTCCTTAATATGTTTTGGGCCTTTGCCTGTTGTGGGTACTTGGGCCACCCACATGAGTGAGGTACCATTTTTATCAGGAGACCTGGGTGAGCCCTGGGTGGTAGGACATTTGTGTCAGCCTGGTGATCACACAACTTTCCCACACAGAAAAATGAGGAAAATGTGATTTGTTTCAGATAAATTTGAGGTTTACAGGTGATTCTGGGTAGAAAAACGTTGGGGCATCAATGAAAGCCACACCTCCCTAGACCCCCACGGTTGCCTAGTTTTAAGAAATGTCTTATTTTTTTAGGTTCCCCAGATGTCTGAAAACCCGGGACTAAAAATACAGGTGCTCACCTATCTATCACCAAACAACCTGGTTTTTCAGGGGGGTCACCTGCGTTTTTGGTCAGTGGCCATATAGGTAAGCCTACCAAACCCAGACATTTCTGAAAACTAGGAAGGAAATTCACAGGAAGGCACATTGGGACAAAAAAGTCAATGCCTAATGGGCTTTCTGCCACGCTAGGGGACAAACGGGGGGGGGTGTTTGCCCTGATTTTCTCCCAAGGGGGCTAGAAAGATTGTGGCTATTTTTGGAGTGGAGGGGCATTAGTATGCCCATTCTGGTCAGCCCCCAACCCCATTTATAACCCCTTTGTAAACATTATTTTTTAATCCCTTGTGCCTAGTGGGCTTTCTGCTCCCACAGGGGCAGATCAGAGGCAACAGCCTCCATCTGCCCCTGGAGGGGCAGGCAGACTCTTGCATTTTTGTTGGGGGTTTGGGGGCATTGACCTGCCCATCTTGGCAGCCCCACCCCTAAATTCAACTGAAAAAAACCTGGCATCTTGTGGCTTTCTGCTCCCCTCTTGGGGGGGGCAGAAAGACTGGAATTTTGTGGGGTGGGTTAGGGGGCATTAGCATGCCCATATTGGGAAGCCCCACCCCTAATTATAATTGGAAAAAGTCCCTGGTTTCCAGTGGGCTTTCTACCCCCCTCCCCCCAGAGGGATGCAGATTGGGGGCTACTGCCCCATCTTCCCCCTGGGGGGGCGGAAGGACTGAATGTACCCAATTCTATATGGGGGGCACAAAGGCCCTTGCCCAAGAGGCTTCTCCTCCCTCCCTGGTATTTATTTATTTATTTATTTTTAACACTTGTAAAGCGCTACTTATACCCTTGGGCGTCAAGGCGCTGAAACCAATATTGAAGAAAAGAGGGGAATGGGAGAATGAACAGGTTTGACAGATGAGAAAAAAAGATTACTGAGAGAAAAGCCAGGTTTTCAGAAGTTTGCGGAACTGGAACAGAGTAACACTTTGTCTGATGTTAAGAGGCAAGGTGTTCCAGAGTCTGGGGGCCGCCACCAAAAAGCGTCGGTCACCCCAGGACACTAGTTGGTACGAGGGACAACCAGTTGGTTAAGAGTGGCTGATCGTAAAGCTCTTGTAGGTTTGTAGAGTTGAAGTTTGTCTCTTAGAAAATGTGGTCCTTGATTATTGATTGATTTGAAGACTATACAGAGTGCTTTGAAGTGGATTCTTTTTTGTACAGTCAGCCAATGAAGATCTTTTATGTTTTTGGCAATGGGTTCGAACTTTGTTTTGCCGGTAATGAGGCGGGCTGCTGCATTTTGTATAGTTTGAAGTTTTGTAGTTACTCGGATTTGCGCATTGAGAAATAAACCATTACAATAATCCAGGGATGAGAGGACAAGAGCAGAAACCAGGGTCTTAATAGCAGAGTCGGGAAGAAAAGGACGTATTTTGCGAATCATTTTTAGCTTTAGGTGCGCTGTGGATACTGTCTTGTTGGCGTGATCCATGAAGTTAAGTCCGTCATCAAAGATAACACCCAAGTTCCTGACCTTCGAGGTCGGCATGGGAGGAGGGCCGAAGGTCTCTGGCCACCAGCAGGTGGACCAGGCTGGGGATAGTGGACCAAAGATGAGTACCTCAGTTTTTTCTGAGTTTAGCTTTAAGCAGTTTGTCGCCATCCAATCTCCTATGTCTAGGAGCCCTTTCTTAAATTTTTCAGCTACTTGCTCTCCGTCCCCTTTAATCGCCAACACTAGTTGGGTGTCGTCGGCGTACGAGGTAAGGCTCATCCCATGTGCTTTGATGGTCTTAGCTAGGTCCGACACGTAGATGTTAAAAAGTGTCGGACTAAGGGATGAGCCTTGAGGGACTCCACAGGGGGCGGAGAGTTGTGCTGATTGAAAGGGTCCTAGGATGACTGCCTGCGTTCTATTGGCAAGGAAAGAGGCTAATAGGTTTTTGGCAGTATGACAGATGCCAAATCCTTGGACACGGTCGACCAAGATGTTGTGGTCGACCGTGTCGAAAGCCGCTGATAGGTCTAGCAGAACCAGTATGGCAGTGCCACCCTGGTCCCTAATAACCCTGATATCATCAGCGGCTTTGATCAAGGCTGTCTCGGTCCCGTGATATTTTCGGAACCCAAACTGCGTGTTGTCAAGAAGCTGGTGTACTTCAATAAACTCAGAAATCTGGGTGTTCATGATCTTTTCAATTGTCTTTGCCATGAAAGGTAGACTGGCAATTGGTCGGTAGTTTTTTAGCTCACTTTTGTCGAGCGAGGGTTTTTTTAACAGAGGTTTTAGTAGTGTGTTTTTGAGCGGATTCGGGTAGTAGCCTGACCGCAATATTAAATTGCAGACCTGTGTGAGTGCCGGTATGATAACATCTAAGACTGGTCTAAGGACAGATAGAGGGCAAGGGTCTAGGGGTGAACCTGATTTGATGGTCAGTAGTGTGTTTTTTATTTGATCCTGGGTGACTGGTTGAAAGCACGGGAAGGCATTAGCTGGGGAGGAAGTGACAGATGAAGTAGAAACCGGAGGTGATTTGGAGGAGAATGCTTGATAAATGTCATCTACTTTAGTGTAGAAAAAAGATGCAAGAGAGTCACACAAAGATTGTGACGGGGGGGGCGTGAGGTCCGGGGAGTTGCCTGATAAAGCTTTGGTGATAGAGAATAGTTGTTTACTGGAGTTCCTGGCCTTCTCGATTTGGTCAGTGTAGTATTCTCTTGTATCTAGTGGGTGGATCCCTGCTTGGCTATCGCCCCAGGAGGGAACCACTAGGGAGGGGTACCATTGGAAACAGGATTTTCTCCTCTTTCCAATGATACCTCTCCTGACTGTCTATGTGCTCAGGGGGCTAAAGACATTTTGGGGAAATTCCAGGGTTTTGTTGTGATGGTATAAAAATCGAGTGGTCGGGGAGGAGGGGCAGGAAATGGGGTTAGCTACTGTAATGTAATGTAAGAGACATTTCTATCGCGCAACTTTCACTCCAAGGAGTATCTTGGCGCTCACCCAACCCAGATGGAGGAGTTGGAGGGAAAAAGGATGTCCTATATTCTACACCACAATTACACCAGAATCCTACACGTGGCATCGGGCAAAGAAAAGATCCAAGTTTTTAATGCCTTCCTGAAAGAAGTTTCTTGGGAAAATGAACGTAAAAAGGGGGGAAGCTTATTCCAGGCCTTGGTGCCCAATACAAAGAGGGATTTACCACCTTTTGTAGCCAGCTTGAATCGGGGAGGTGTAAGTAGACTCTGACTGGCAGACCTCAGAAAGCGCGTCGGGTGATATCTTTTGAACCCATTGCATATGTATTTTGGACCTCGCTGGTGAAATGCCCTAAAGGTAATTAGAAGAATTTTAAACAAAATTATTTTACCTATTGGTAGCCAATGAAGAATGTTAAGTGCTGCTGAGGCTGAAGACCTACGAGGCCAACGCAGTACGAGGCGGGCCGCCGCATTTTGGACCATTTGTAACCTGTGGAGAACGGTTTTATTGGCTCCAGCATATAATCCGTTACAATAATCCAGCCTAGAACTTATTAAGGCCACTGCAACTGTTTTCCTCGCCGATAGCGGAAGTAGATCAAAAAACTTCCTCAGTGCTTTTATGATCTGAAAGCACGTCCCAGCTACTGCCACAGCTTGGGGTTTGAAAGATAATTGATCATCAAATTTGATGCCCAAATTGCGGGCAGATGTAATAGTGTTGGGAGGAGCTTCTGCCTGCGCTGGCCAGCACATTTTTGGGGAAAACAAATTATGACTCCCGACTGGTAGAATTTCTGTTTTTCCGGCGTTACATTTTAAATGATTGTTGGTCATCCATTTAAAAGTTGCTGCTAGACATTCCTTGAGCTCTTCCTCGGCACCTGGCCGTTCCATGTCCAGCACCAGAATGAGTTGGGTGTTGTCAGCGTATGAGATAGAACTGATCTGGAAAGACGCGATCAGTTTCACTAGGGGTACCATGTACAAATTAAAAAGTACAGGACTCAGACTTGAGCCCTGAGGGACCCCTGAGCTGACGTCTTTAGCCTCAGACTCATATTGGCCCAGCACTGTGACTTGGCGTCTTTTGCTAAGGAAATTCCTAAGCCATGCCAAGACCTGTCCTCCTACCCCTGCGGCAGCCAACCGGTCTAATAAGATGTTATGTGAGACCGTATCGAAGGCTGCCGACAGGTCAAGTAGGATAAGGACAGCCTTCTTTCCTTGATCCATAGCCGCCCGTAAGGTCTCTGCTGTAAAAAGCAGGGCCGTCTCGGTAGAATGTTCTGACCGGAATCCTGACTGATTAGGATGGAGAATGCTGTTCTTCTCCAAAAAGTTAGTCAGTTGACTGTTGACAAACTTTTCAGTCAGTTTAAACCGGACAGGTAGCAAGGAAATAGGGCACAGGTTGGAGAGGGTGGTGGGATCAGCAAGTGCCTTTTTTTGGAGAGGCTTGACAGCTGCAAGCTTCCAATCATTGGGAATGTCTGCCGAAGTTAGAGAGGAGTTAATAATCCTGTTGATTATAGGATTAACCTCTACTAAGATATGTAACACTGGAGGGGGACAGGGGTCAAAAGGGGATCCCGATTTGCTAGCCAAAATAGCCTTGGAGGTTTCTTCAAGAGATACTGGGGCAAATTCCTCGAGGCGGGGAGAGGTCTTCATCTCCACTATCTGTTCAGCAGCCACAGTCGCGGTTACTCCTGATGGAAAAGTCTTCACGATGGTAAGGATCTTATTATCAAAGTAGTCAGATATCGTATTACAGAGATCTTGAGATGGAGGAAACTCTTGAGATAGAGCTGATGAATTCATAAAATCCTTTACAATCTTGAAGATTGCTTTTTGTTCCTGGCCTGCCATGGATAAGGCCTGTAGATAATGGGTTTTCTTTGCGGATTTTATTCCTGCGTGGTACTTCCGTCTCGCTGCCCTATAGATGTACTGCTATGGTTAAGCGAATTATTAGCTGTCTGAAAATGTTTTATTGCTACATTTGGGTAAAAGTGATTTAGTTCAATTGTCAGGCTTATGTTTAATAATAGCGATGAATCTGTTTTAGAAATAATTGCCAGATCCTGGGTCAAGACGAAATTAATTTTGATGGCGCTCGTGCCTAGGAGGATATGGCGGTGGCTGATGAGAGGGCTGTTGAGAGGGCGAGGGGAAATGTTAATAGAGAGATAAACTGGTTAGCTCATAATGGTATGACTAAGGAAGAATTTACATTTTTTAGTCAAGATGGTGTTCACCTTTCTTTTATAGGTAATGAACTCTGTCTAACACCTGGTGTTAAAATTGGGACTTTTGAGGCGACAGTCCTTTATTTTTGTGGCTCTCTAGCTCGAACTAATTTTTGGGAGCTAGCTGTTTTGGCAGCAGTGCTTTGATAAGATTGTTTTTCTACTTTTATATTGATTTTCTTTAGTTTCTCTTTATCATCTTTGTACACTATACAAGAATTTTTTCTTGGATTATCTTGACATTGGAAGTAAGGGGGGACAGGAAAAATGCCTGGTGAGGTTTTTACTGGTGGTGGAAATTGAGGAGATCAAATCAGGCAGGACGGGTTGGGGGCATTTCAGAGTAGGCTTGGGCTAAGTGTACACGGGGGAGTGATGAATGAGGCAGGAAGAAGGCAGGGGATGAAAGAAAGGCGATGGTGAGGATGGTTGATTAGAAGAATGTTTTGGGAGGATTTTATTGTGAGGAATGGCTGAAGGGTTGGGGGGTGTTAGGATATTGACTTCGTATTAGTGAGGCTTTGTTTATATTGTTGTAAATTTGAAGCTGCATACCTGTCCCAATAAAGCGGTCTTTCACTTCTATTAGGCCTGGTTATTTTACATATCACCCGATGAGGGCTCCTGGGGGTGGTATTCGCAGAATGTCCACCCCTGGGCAACTTCGGGCGAGTGGAGGATTCCACTAGGCAGATGTGTGGCCATTGGTTGTTTGTGGGCGGCGGGCGGGGCTGAAACAACGGTGTATGCAGTTTAGCGATTTTAGTCAGTTCCAGACATTGAGGTAGGGAGTTTGGACAATTTATTTGGATGTCCCTCCCACCCTCCCTATAGAATTTTTTCATGTTAGTGCCAGGAGGTTTTTTCAGAGTCTATTGCGCTGTATTTGTCGCTTGGTGGCAGGTGGCAGAATTGAGGAGATTGAGATAGGCAGGAAGGGTTGAGGGCATTGCAGAGTAGGTTCAGGCAGAGGCAATACAGGGGAGCGATGAATGAGGCAGGAGGAAGGCAGGGGATGAAAGAAAGGGGATGGTGAGAATGGTTGGTTAGAAGAATGGTTTCGTACGTTTTTACGGTGTGGAATGGCTTAAAGGGAGGGGTGGTGTGAGGATATTGACGTTGTATTAGTGAGGCATTGTTTATATTGTTCTAAATTTGAAGCTGCCCACCTGTCCAAATAAAGTGGCCTTTTACCCTATCAGGCCTGGTTATTTTAAATATCGACCGAAGCATTCTACGTCCTGCGATCTAATAGTCAACAGCCCTGGGAGCTGAACTAACACTATGGCAATGCTACCATTGTTGACACTAAAAATCAATAAACTCAAACCAATATGTGTACACATCTTCTACTTAGCCTATTCAGTAGAAAGCAAACATGAGTTGGACACAATTGGAAGCATAGACCTGACCTTTTGATTAGAATGAGGCAGATTGAGGCACATAACTCAGGGAAAACAGAGTTGCTTCAAATATGCGCCTGAAAGTAATCCGCCGGCCCCTCACTGAACCCACTGTGAAGACAACTATTTGGCAGCCAGGGGTAAGCTCCAGCATGGCAGCCTACACCACTTGTTGAAGCCTATATCAATAAAATAAATAGACAATAAGGATTCAAAGTCTAATATTTACTAGTATGCTGCAGCATGGGGCCAGGCTCAAGCAGAGGCTAACCCATCCCACACAAGTGTACAGAGGTTTGTATACCTTTCAGCACATCTTCTCTTTTAACGCAGCCAATAGGGGCATATCCCAGGCATAAGGTGATAGCAGTATCCAATCAAGTTGTCAGCAAACATCAAACTATATTTAAACATGATATTGGAAAACGTGCAACTGTAGCAAAGCAGCAAAATGAATCATAGGCATATAACTTCTCAAGCCTTGCAATTTCAACAAAACAGGACAACTGGCCTGTGGGCGTTTTGCAAGCTCTGTATATGAAGAGTCACAGAATAGGCCCAAAGGAACACACCGTCCACACTGCTGTGATAGCAGCAGTAGTTGCTGGGGTGTCAGCATTGGGTGTGCTTTTAGGGAGCTGATGTAGGGCATATGCTCTTCAATGCATCAACCAAATGGCAACTTAAATCAACAAATGCTCTGCACACTTCACAGATGTCATTTTCAGCTTTCTCGATCACTTGACAGGTGCCATCTGCAAGTTTATTGCCAAAACTCAACACGCCATCTTCGAGAGCCCCCATTACTTTGCATGAGACACCAATAGTAAAACGTGTTGTTTGCGGGCGAGTCGTTGTTGTCCGGCTCGTCAGGAGGAGGTTGGTTTCTGTGGGGACATAAATGTGATGGTGTTTAATAGCTTCTGTCAGTGGCACTGTCTGATGTAGATGTGCTGTTTTTTTTTAAAAAACATCATTTTATTTGCATTTACATAAAGCAGCGCAAAGACATACATTGATAGGTTGTATCATGGCATAGGATGCAGTCCGTTTTAAAACAACCAGGGTAATGGCAAACAGTTACACCTCATGTAGCTTTATAACACCTTAAATATGTGAGAGTCAGGGTTGTGGCTCCCGATAAGCCAATATAATATTGCAAGCAAAGAGACCCCATACCCGTGTACATGACAAATATTGCTTCATAGGTAAGGGACTGCACCAGCAATCCGGTTCTGACAGCACAGTAAACAGAGGCAATGGCCCGGAGGGGCAGAGTGGAGACAGAAAGGAGGGGGGAGGCGGAGGGTACCCAAATAAGATCAATGGCTCCCCCCCAATGGATCAGCAGGGGTGGCCCGCATCTTGCCAGAGACAGGCCTCTGCAGCGATACGTCTTAAGTAGACGCAGTAAGCGGTTTGTCGTGTCGAGCGTCCCATGCCCGAAGCACCTCCACCCATGGTTCTGCCAGCTGCACACCCCTGGTGTAGGGTGACCAGAATTTTAAAGCCAAAGAAGTGAAGTGAAGTGAAGTGAAGTGAAGTGAAGTGAAGGGGTTTTGTAGAGCGTGACTGCTGCCCGAAGGTGTCCAAGCGCTAATAATGGAAAAGAAAAGGATTCTGAGGGTGGGAGGGAGCAGGGGTATTAGTTTCTAAAGAAGAGTGTTTTGAGTTCTTTGCGGAAGTGTAGAAGGGTAGGCTTGGCTCTGAGTGTGAAGGGGAGCGAGTTCCAGAGTTTGGCAGCATTCAGAGAGAAGGACCTGCCTCCTGCTCTAGCTTTTTTGATTCTGGGGACTATGGCAAAAAGTGCATTTTTGGAGTGCAGGGTTTTTCCAGGGCAGTAGGGGGAGAGAAGTGAATGGTTAATTTCCGGCCTTGTTTTGTGAAATGCTTGATACAATATGCAGAGCGCCTTGAATTTTATTCTCTCTCTGACTGGGAGCCAGTGAAGAGCTCTGATTCCTGCCTTGACTGACTCTCTGCGAGGAATCTGTAAGAGAATGCGGGCGGCACAATTCTGTGTTCTTTGTAGTTTTTCTAACACATACTCTGGGGCTCCTAGGTATAGAGCATTATTGAAGTCCAGCCTAGATTGTACAAGGCCCTGAATGACCACTTGCCTAGCTTCGAAAGGTAGTAGTGGAAGAATTTTTTTCA
Organism: Lissotriton vulgaris; assembly: GCF_964263255.1. Taxonomy (NCBI): domain Eukaryota; kingdom Metazoa; phylum Chordata; class Amphibia; order Caudata; family Salamandridae; genus Lissotriton; species Lissotriton vulgaris. The sequence goes on along the minus strand of NC_141691.1, from coordinate 2,054,876,072 downwards.
ACATACGAATAATTCCGAAGCAGGTTGCAGCTGTTTTGGTTGCTTGAGTGTTTAATGTGAGTTTGCTATCTAGCCAAACTCCTAGGCTTTTTATGTTTTCCTTGGGGGTTGGCATTGGTCCCAAGCTTGAGGGCCATAGCTGGTGATAGGTGGTGGGGGGGGGGAAGGACCGAGGATCATAATCTCGGTCTTCTCACCGTTGAGTTTTAAGGATGACATTGTCATCCATCTTTTGACTTCCTCCATACATGCTGCCAGATTGGGTTGGGGGGACACGCTGCCTTTCTGTGTCAGGGAGACCACCAGCTGGGTGTCGTCCGCGTACGATATGATTTTGATACCGTATTTTTGGACGACACCTGCCAGTGGTCTCATGTACACGTTAAACAGCGTGGGGCTCAGAGAGGAGCCCTGAGGCACACCGCAGTCCAAGGGTCGGTTTTAGAGTAGGAGTCGCCATCAAAGACCTGGAAGGTTCTGTTGCTGAGAAACGGACTTAGCCAGTCTAGGGCGATTCCTGATGTGCTGAGATCAGAGAGCCGAGCTAGTAGAGTTTTGTAGCATACCGTATCGATCGAGGAGGACCACTGCCACTGTCCCTCCTCGATCCAAGATCTTCCTAGCTTCTTCTGTGACGGCTAACAGCGCTGTCTCAGTGCCATGTCTGGGGCGGAACCCTGTTTGAGAGGCGTCGAGTAGGAGGTTCTCCTCGAGGTAGTTAGTAAGATGGAGGTTTACGTGCTTCTCCAGGACTTTGCTTGCCCATGGTAGCAGGGAGATTGGGCGGTAGTTATTAGAATCTGCTGGGTTGAGATTAGGCTTTATTAGTAGTGCTTTCACCGTTGCTTGTTTCCAGGCGGGGGGGACCACCCCAGAAGAGATTGAACTATTGAGTAGATCCAGGAGGACAGGAAGAATGATTGGGTTGACCATGTTCATCATCTTGGGGGGTGCGGGGTCGAGGGGGGAACCAGATTTCACCTGAAGTGTAAGTGATTTGAGTGATTCCAGGTCTAATAATGGGAAATCATTCAGGTGGATTTGCACAGGATGTTCAATCGCGCATGTAGATTGTGGTGAAATAGTTTCTGGTTGGGTTTTGTAAATGAGGAGTATATTTTATTTATTTTTTGAAAGAAGAATTCAGCTAATTCATTGCAGCGGGAGATGGGATCAAGGGTTGTGATTGTAGGAGGGGGAATTTTGGAAAGGGTTTTAACTACCTGATAAATTTCTTTAGGTTTTGACCTGGCTGCCATGATTTTGTCATTGTAGTAGATATGTTGAGCGACGTTTATTTCCAGTTTGTAGGCTCTAATTTTTTCTCTATACCTGTCTTTGTCGGGTAGGGCGTATCCAAGGCGCCACTTCCTCTCCATTTTTCTGCACTGTCGTTTTAACTCCCTGAGTTTGTCCATGTACCAAGGGCGGTTTCTCGGGTTCTTTTTAGTTTGTTTTTTCTTGCGGGGAGAATGGTGTCGATGGAGTCCTCTAGCCATTTGTTGAAAGTTATGCTATTTTGTTCCGGGTTATTGGAGAGGGTAGGTTTGGAGTTTGAGAGAAGGCCAGACCACGCCTCTAGCGGAAGTTTCGACCAATTTCTCATCTTCCGAGTTATGGAGGGGGATGCGGGGGGGTGTTTTCTATAGACCAGTTTAGGTGGACATTTCACGAAAATAGAAAAAAGACTACAATTTTACTTCCGGCGCGCACAGAATGACAGCGCACCTCAGCAGGGAGTTGCAGAACAGGCAGTAAGACTACTAGAGCATACATAAAATGCATTTTTTTGCCAGTTAATAAAATCGCTTTTTTGAAACAACTGATAACTATCCCTGCTTTGTAAAACATAAAAAATCACTTCCAGCCGTTTTCAGTCTACCCTCTCTAAAAACCGGGACATGAGCTAAATGTCCAGAAATCTGCCAGGTCAGCTGGTGAAAAACCAGGAACGTCCGGACGAATCCAGGACGCCCGGTCACCCTACCATCAGGGGCGGCTCTAGGCTCATGGTGGCCCTGGGCAGGGAGCGTAGGTAGGGGGCCCCGGAAGAGGGATCTGGAAGAGGAGGCCCCGGAAGAGGCGCAGAGGCCAGTGAAGAGGGTGGGGTCAGGGTGTTTGGAAGTGGAACAGAGCCGGAGGCGGCCAAATCCCTGCCACACAAATATGTATCCATCCTCAGAGGATTATTATATTAAGGTAATATATATTGCGGTTGCGGCCCCTGGGGTTTTGCGGCCCTGTGCAGGTGCACAGCTTGCACATGCCTAAGGCTGGCCCTGCTACCCTGGTGCCCTCCCTCAGCAGGGCCCTCTCTTCCACTCAAGCCCAAATATCAACATCCCCTCCCACATCGCCACAGTGGGGTCCACTGCTTTGCCAAGATCAAGGTGAGATCTATAAATCTGGGGCCTGATCTATAAAAGCAGGGGGTGTCCCCAAAAGGCGACGAAAATATAGGGGAATGGCAGACTTTCCGAGGACTGTAATGTCAACACTGTAAAGTAATAGAAAGTTGTCTTCATAATTCAATGTACAGCTAAATGAAACAAAATGTGACGCATATTTCTCAATTTCTACCTCATTAGCTTATACGTTTTAATAAAAAGAGTTAAAAAAAATCTGGTGCCAATCCTTCACGCCCTGGGCCTGGGAAACAACCCTAAGAGATACACCACTGCCTCCCAAAGAAGGGAACGTCCCAATACTGGGATAAGTATGGAAATAATGGGGGACCTAATATTCTGTAATACCGGGCATTCCCACATCATGTGCGTGAACCCTGCATCAGGCTCACCACATCTCAGGCAGGCTAGGTGGTCGCACCCTTCAATGACCTGTAATCTGTGGGGAGACAGGTAGGTCATTCGCAGAAAGTTAAACTGTGCATATTTAAAGCTAGCATTCCTTGAAGACTCTCCAGGGCCCTCCCTGGAACTAGCCCATTCTGCACCTGTCCATTCCCTACCCACCTGTGGGGTCACCACTCCTGTATTCCAGTCAGTGGCGGCGTGAACATGTTGAGCTGTGCCTTATAAAGACAGTTAAACAAGTGCCTCGCTGAGCCCAATGTCCCGAGTGCCTGTAATATCTCATGTGGGTCCGGTAGCCCTCTTTCTCCCGGCCACATACCCCCGAATGTCCCAGCGTGATATGTTGGGAACTGACCAGGGGAAGACCACATTTCTCTATGAGATCATACAGTTCTGCTAGGTGAAAGCGATCGCTCATGGTCACTAGGCCGGCCGCTGTCCAGTCAGCCAGTTGTGTACCAGTAAACAGCCGTGGGGGAGTCGCATGCGGGATCCCCACCAGTGGTAGACCTAGAGCGTACAGAAGCGCCCTATGGGTGTGCCTCAAACACCTCCGCCAACATTGTAAAGCTATCCTCAATAGTATCCCCGGTGTTGGTATAGGCATCCCTGGGTGAAGAAGCCTAGCCAACGGGCGTCCTTGTTGACTCGCCCACCCAATCGAGCCCAACAAGGCAATATCCCCACCATCCAGCCAGTGGGCCAGCCACTGCAGCTAAACAGCAAATAATATAGTTAAAAATCTGGTGCACCCAACCCCCCTTCGACCGGCGCTCTCTGGAGCACAGACAAGGAAATCCTATGTGGTCCACCATCCCAAATCAAGTCACATAGCAATGAGTCTAAGTCATTGAACCAAGTTTGTGTGAGTAGAACCGGGAGCTTCACAAAGAATATATTAGTGTGGGAAGCACAATCATTTTGGAAAGGGTGATGTGGGCCATCACCGGGAACATCAGGAAGCGCCAAACGTGTACGCTTGTCCAACGGGACCTGCACTCGGGCCCCAGGTTACCTTCCCTCAGGTCTTCCGGCTCCAGTACACCTGAATATCAAGGTATTGGAAAGACAGAGGTGACCACATCAGGCCATCTGGTATCCCAGACGGACACTACATATCCACTCTGATAGGAAACAGGTGTGTCTTGGAATTAATAACACAAAAGTACTGCCAGCGGTTCAATAGCTAGGGCAAATAGCAGGGGGGCTAAGGGGCACCACTGTCTGGTTCCCCTATGGACTGCATAGGCCGGCGTGACCACACCCCCATCTTCACTGGCGCTGTGGGGTTAGTATATAATAGGTGCACGCTTTGTAACCAGCCCCAACTCCATCCGCCACATGGCAGCATAAAAGAAGGTCCATTCCAGGGAATCAAAGTCCTTTTCCAGATCAATAGGCATGATCAAAGTATCCGGATAGGCAACTATATCTTAATGATGTAGAACATGAAATAACATATGTAAGTTCCCCGAGGTGGACCATGTCGGAATGAACCCATTTTGGTCCTTATGAAAAAAGCCTGTCATATAAGTGAGCAACAGTGTCGCTAGGATCTTACTAAGAAATTTGAAGTCCACATTCAGCATGGAAACTGGATGAAATCCAAACGCATCAGCATTGGATGTTTTGGATTTAGGGGGAGGAGCCACCATCACCTCTCTAGAGGAGGCAGGCAGGAACCCCACCCGCTGCACCACCGCATAGATGACTGCAAGTCTGGGAGGGGCGCAAGACTAGGGGCAAATGCCGAAAAAAATTCTGCAGGGAGTTTGTCAGGGCACGGGGTCTTCCCAGCAGCCATCTCCCGGATGGCTTATTGAATTTCTTGGGCTGTAATGGCCCCCAGATTCCAAATCCAGATAAAGTGTACCCAGTAGCAGGGACTAGAGGAAATCCTCCACCTCCACCTGTACGGGCAGTGCTTGGCTTGAGTAAAGGGATTTCTAGTAGTTGTGGATAGTCGTATTAATGGCCCTATGGGCATACAATGGCGTGTTTCCACCAACAGTAATCTGCGTAATGGGGGCACCCCTTGACTCTGGGCACACCAGCCAGGCCAATAGCAAGCCTGATCGACCCGCTCTCTACATGCGTACGCTCTGGTAACATTGGGGTCCAGGCAGCGGAGTGTTTCCAGAGAAGCATTACAACTGCATTTGTTTCTGCAAGTGCCTCCTGCACGCCTTCTATAGAACCCACCCTGGTTCACAGGCTGTCCCTGCGCCTCTCAAGATCCTCTTTATGGAGTTCCCTCCGCGCCCCAAACGTCCGTCCCATACACTGTCCCCTCATTATCACCTTAAAGGCATCCCATACGATGAGGGGGTGCCAGTAGAGTCCTGGTTATATCAAAAGTACTCTGTAATGGCAGGTTGCAGGGTGTCCTTCAAACATACATCTTCCAGAAATGAGGGGCGAAGGTCTCAAACCAGTGCAGCCGGGAGGTCACTCCAGGGGCAGAGAGATAACAGTAAGGTAGAATGATCAGAAAATGTCCGACCTAAATATTCTGTATGGGTAATGTGTGGGCAGAGGTCAGGGGAATACATAAATATGTCTAATCGTTTATGCAATTTGTAGAGAGATGAATAATAGGTTTAGTCACGCACCTGGCCATGGTGCACCCTCCAAATGTCGACCAATCTCCAATGGGCCACCCAATCACCAAAACCTCAGGAGGTCCTGTGGGCAGCCGCCTCATGAAGTGGGGATAGGGTTTCAATCCAACTATACATAAGCCACACAGTTGAAATCGAGCCCTAACAATAAATTGTCTGCAAGAAATGAAGACGACGATTTAGACAGCGCCCGCAAGAAGGCACCCTGGTCCTGATTCGGTGCATAAACACTATCCAGGGTGACTAATACCTTCCATACGTACCTGGTGTCAAGAATTTCACGGCTAATTTCTTAATTCGTATGTCGTTACCTTTAACAGAGCTGGAAAAAAATCCTTGGAACGATTATTCTGTTGCGTCTATATCCCTTGATACTGTTCAGAGCAGTTTTAGTAAAGAGGAATGGCTTGAAGCTGAGAATGTTGATCAAGTCTTACTTGATCTTAAACAGTTGATTATGAACGGGTGGAATGGAAAGGTAAAAAGTCACTTATTGATGAACTCAGAGGCTTATGGGAAGTGCGTAATGAACTTTGTGTGTGTGACACTTTAGTCTTACGTGGTGATACAATTATCCCATCATCGTCGCCAAATTGGTGTAGTAACTTCCAAATAACACCAAAGAAGTATTTTCGTAGTTTATGTAGGATCCTTTATTCCAGCCCCTGCGCAGCAGGCACAACCGGTACAAACAGTCTCCAGAACTGACCACAGGAATCCTAATACATCAAACAATTCTGCATTCTGAATAATTAATACAGTGTTCTAAAAGTGACTAATGCAATTCTAATAAAGGCACAATACTTATTATTTAAAGTACTATAGTACAGTGACCTTTCTACCCAGGAACCTGCCCTTAACAAGCACATATCTACCCTTGGGATCGATACTTGGGTGGATCACCTCGAAGGGGATTCCTGCTCTGACCCATTTTAACATCCCTTGGGAGTAGGTAGAGTATGAAGTGGCAAATATCTGACAACGCCATCTACAACGTAGCCGGTGGAATGCAGGAGCTGTGAGATGTGTTTTCTGCAACATGACAACCTGTGCACCTCTATGACATAGATAGCGATGGATAACATGACTCTTAGCAGCTGAACCCACGCCCCGGACATTCCAAGTCAGAAATCTAATAGTACCACAGGAGGAAGCCATGTCAACTAGTTATTAGTCAATGTCTGCACCTCAGCCTCCAGGTTCCCTCTCAAGCCCCCCACCCAAGCCAGCATCAACGTACTCAACCCGGGTTACCAAAACAGTGAACCTCAACCATTAACTACCACTACCAAAGGGCAGTCCAGAAATGGCTGGCTGCCCAAACCTGTTGAAAGGAAGAAACATACTGAAGGGAGAGCCACCCACCTTGTATCAGTGGCAACCCTTGCAGGGCGCAGGCAAAAGTGACCAGTCCAAGCAGGCCCGTGCCCACTCATCCATAGTGATGAAGGCATTTCCTTTCTCCCCAACTCTGAGCCCCCAGAGTTCGAGACCACTGATCGACGGATTAATCCAAGTTTCTCACAGAGTTCTGCGAGGATACAATCGCCGCCACAGCCTGCAATGCGGCTTTTCGCTCCTCCTCGGTCTGGGACACAGAGGGCCATGAAGCCATCCCCCCACGGCCCCTTTATGCTTCTTTCTCGCTTTGCGCCGAGCAGGTGCCGACTTCTCTGACATTCCTGCCTGGGGCGCACCTGTTTTGTAAGTGTTAATCCAGGACCGGGATCATCAAGGAGTACTGTATACCCTCTGCACGAATTGCTTTTTTGGCCTCTCCAAAAGGAGGCCCACTGTTCTTGAGCTTAGCAGTAAAATTAAGGAAGATAAGTACTTTACTGTTCTCTACTTCATAGGAGCCATGGGAGCGGGCACACTACAGGATTGTATCATGGTCTCAATTGTGCAACAGCTCTGCTATCACTGGTTGATGGGGTCTACCAAGCACCAGCACCAGCATCAGCTGCCACGCAGGCACCCGGTGTGCCCTCTCCAGCGCTAAGAATTTTGTAAGGCATTCAGCTACTACTGTTTAAGAAAGCCAATCCTCTAGGTAGGTGGCCATGTCTGTTCCCTTATTTCCCTCAGGTAAGCCAATCAAATGGATATTACTGGGTCGATTCCTCCCTTCTGTATCCTCTGCTGTCCACTCCAACATGATCAGTCTGGCTGTGAGGTCTTCAACCTTACGATGCACAGCATTATGTTCTGTGTGTAACTCCCCCAGTGTCTGTTCTGTGGTCGGAACCTGGTTCGATAACTTCTGGTGTTCTGCCTGCAGCAGCCCCAGGGTCACAGAAACTGCCCCTATGTCTTGTTGTGTATTGAAGACCAATGTCTGCCTCCACACATTGCTATGTTAGCATAACCGCATTAGAAGTTTAAACGCCATTTTGCAACTTTGCCTCTTTTGCATACAACACTACATGTATCTGTTGTTGTAAGTTAACTAGCTTGATTTTCTTCACATGAGAACGGTCTGCTTTCCACATCCTTAGACTTACACTGCAGCCTCTGTCTGTACAGCTTGTGCTCACAGCGTCAAGGTCAAATAACAATGTATGCCGTTGATTTAGGGTGATCGGCCCACTCTGCAGCTGCAAGAAGCTGAAATTCGAGTGCTATTAATAATACACTGCATGCATGTTTGCAGGCACTTGGAGAAAAAATATCTTCCCATCTACAAGAGAGCTGGCTGATCCTTTGGTGTGATTCACCGAAGCTGATCTTCGAGGTATGGGGTTCTCAGTTGACACCTAGAAACCTTCTATTATTATAAAACTTAGCTTCTAGCAAGAGGAGGGTGGTACACAAGGCGCTATATGACATGTTTCCACTATCAGTATAATATGATTTCTCCCTTTGTGTTTTATGGTATTTTCACAATGCTGATTGGTTTATTTCTAATGATATCCCTGATTATGTTAGCCAAATTACTGCATCTTAGAGCATGTAGTTGAAATAAATATTTTAAACTTTACTGTGTCTCTGATTACTCACAATGTGGACTTGTATGAGAATATAAATGAAAGAGTGTTCTTGATTCCCACCATTCCTGAGAGTATTCTAAGTCACTTGTTCTAGGTTGTCTAATCATTGGTAGCTTCGCGGTAGGACGAAGAACGAATAAGACACTGATGCTAAGCAGATAGGGGTTCTGGGTACTGAGGTGAGTTTCTGGCACACCACAAGTCACTGAGGTCCTGCTTTTCTATGCACAGTATCCACGCAACAGTTGCAACGTGGCCTTGGTGTCTGTAATCGCTGCCAGCACCCTGTCCAGTTGAGAGCAGATTTAGTTGTCTGCTGGCCCCTCTTCTATGCCCATCTTGGGGGTATACACTGACGACTGGGCCTAGCCTGGGCTAAGTCTTCCTCATCCTTAAGCGTGGTGTTTCACTCGTGCCCCTCTCACTGTGGTCCCCAGGGGCCTCCGTGCAGCAGCCTTGTCTATGCGGCAAGTGTTGGGGATGATGGATTAAACCCAGATCAGTTGACTGGGGGTGAGTGTTTGATTTGCTCAAGTGCTCAGTCCATCATACCCTTTGGTATCGCTTTGTTCGCCCTAGGTTGGCAGGCTATGCCCAGACATGAGCCCGTGCTCTCCATGCCACTGGGCTAAAGAATGATGATGGATTAAACCCAGATCAGTTGACTGGGGAGAGTGTTTGATTTATTCAAGTGCTTTGCCACTGGATTCAAGATAGCCTGACTGATGAGGGTTATGAAGCCGAAACCGGTCCCAGGATGCTTGTTTCCGGTCCAGGGAAGACATGGCTGGGCAGTTTGGAGGCTGTGGAATCCACACTGCGGCTGGAAGAATGGTCTTCTCCCACCCCAATTTCCTTCATCATGGAACTAGCCCACATAGCCCAAACAGAAAACTTCTTCAGATATGAGTCACAGCTTTACCATCAGATCCGCGGGACTTCGATGGGTTCTACGTTCGCACCGAGCTTGGCCTGTATCTACATGGCGACCTTTGAAAAACATTACATCTACCCATCTGATCAGAATCTGGAAAGGTGATCGAACCAGCTGTGAGGCCTTTTGCGCGTGGATTAATCTCCAAGATCCCTTTTTGAAATTCACAGGTACAATTTCTGAACATTCTGTACCCTTTTTGGATCTGACAATCCAGTTGAATCCCACAGAAATCACCACTACTCTTTTCAAAAAAGAAACTGACAGGAACAGCCTGCTTCTGTATAATAGCCACCACACCAGAGCCTTAAGGGACAACTTGCCTTTCGGGCAATTTTTAAGGCTACGCAGAAACTGCACCTCAGTAACAGACTATAAACAAGAAGCCAACACCCTACAACATAAACTTCAGGACAGGGGGTACCCGACGAGACTTCTAAAGAAATCAGTGAAGAGGGCACTCAACAACAACAGAGACTCGCTCCTGGAAATCCACACTAAGGAGAAAGATGACACCATCACATGTGTTACGTCCTACACAAAAAACTCTGTGTTTATCAAGAAAACTGTTAATTCGCATTGGGGAATTTTGAACACGGCAGGCCTGGACATACCTCGGCCCCGGTTTGCTTTTAAAAGGACATCCAATCTTGAGGACACCCTTATCCATACTCGTCCTAAAAAGACGAGCACCCGTCCTCAGAACACTCTCTGGGATTTGCCCCCTGTTACAGGCCATTATCGATGTGGATCATGTGTGGTATGCCCTCAGACAATCCAAGGAAAAACCATAGAGCTGCCAAATGATTTTACCTGGCACCAAAACAAACATACGAACTGCTATAGCTCCAAATGCATCTACATGTTAACCTGCCCATGCAAGTTGAACTACATCGGTATGACGATGCGCACTGTAAAACTACGCATCATGGAGCATAACAGCAACATTCGCTGTAAGAAGACACACACCCGGCTGTATGAACACTGCAGACAACATAGTCACTCGGCGGATAGCATACAATGGACTGTCCTTGAATGTTACCCATCTATCAACCAACAAGCACTATACAGAATGGAACAACGGTGGGTGCATCGTCTACAGACAGACACACATGGTCTCAATGACTCTGTTCCTTGGAATATGCTAGCCAGATAAACCATGCTTAGATTGCCCCAACATATGTCTAAGCAACCTAAGCGCAATTCTTGTTTGAACATGGGACCTACACCAACTTGGGAACTGCCCCCCCATTTTGACTGTCTGATGTGCCTGCATGTCACACTTCATGCATCCCTTAAGTGACCGACCTTCCTTTTGGGAGGAGTGCATCATCCCCGTATTTCTAATCCATTCCCTTCCTAACTAGGGAGACTGCCCCTCGGCCACTGGCCTAACCGATTCAGACCATAAAAAGAACAATCCCTCTGGGCCATCTGGGCGATAGTACAGCCCAGGTCTTTCCTCAACCCTCAGCATAATTCAACCCACAAGGTTCCCTTAACTTTGCTCCACTCAGTGCCTTAAACGATTAACTATATTGATGATATCCCCTTTCCACAGCGTGAAGTAATCTTTCTCACTCACCATAATAGGGGACGCTCCACTCCAAGATGGCGCTCCATTGTGGACGCTTTCTGGCCATTACTGCCTACTGCCCTCGATTGCCACACCACGCTTGGCCGCGTTACCCAGCAACGCTCCCCAGACCACGCCCACTCATGGCGCCCGCGGAAGTCTGCTTCTTAAGCAGCTCAGCCTCTCACCGATCCACCGGCTGTCCTGCGATCCCGCCGCCGTGGTAGGGGTAGGTGCTTACAAGCCTAGTGCCTCGAGCCAACAAGGTAAGGTGGGGTTCACGAGCACGATGGGGTCTGTTTGTGGCACCCATTGAATGTCAGTTTCTCCGGCATGACTTTCTGCCGTCTGGTACCGTGTGCCCTGGGGCGCCTCCACGGGGGTGGTCCTTGTCCTGGCGGCTGCGGGTTTACCTTGCCTGCTGGGCCGCGCCGGGCTCGGGACAGACCCGTCTGCAACGGGGCGTGTGCGGCGATCACCTCCTGGGAGCTGTGCCCCCTTGGTGTTGTGGCCCTGTCTGGCTCCGGGCGGGGGGAATGTCTGGGGTCCGGTTGACGCGCACTGGGGCAGGTTCTCCTCGGCGGGCTGGGTCCGGGTAGCTCTCTCCCCCTGGGGTCCCCTGGGGGCTGCTGTCTGGTTGGACTTATTGGCAACCTTTGGGGTCCTATAAACCACCGGGACCTTGTATTTCAATATACTGCTGGACCATCCAGCGATCCTTTGGGTCTCACCACCTAATGGACCATTTAACATTGTTTTGTTTCCCTTTACCAAGACCATAAACAAAACTCCCCCCCTCTCATTTAGGTAACTACCTAACAGCTCAGGCCCCACAAGGACAGTCTGTGGGGACCGTCTACCAGGGATCAGGGGTAAGAACTTTTTGCGAGTCCTCCACCCTGGTGATCTTATTACTCTTTTCCCCCATTGAAGTGCTTATGGTTCGTTTTTTAATAATTACACTACCCCTTGGCTGTAAAACACAGATGAGTGACAAGCATGGAGTGTAACACATTATGTATATTGAATTAATGTATTCATATCTCTGATGACACATGACACACATGGTGTAACCCCTCCCCTGTTTTCTCTCTCTCTCTCGCCTTCACTGTGTATAGGTATGAGCCATTGAGCCATACCAACCACTGCATTATGATTCCATGTGCAAAATCCTGCCCTGTAATTCTCATTTGATGGTGCCAGGAATGATTGAGTCCTTCTATTCTTCTCCTCCCACACCTAGGGCTGGAACCTACGCAGGACTCCTTCCTGCCTTGGTACTTCCACTACGCAGGTTGTATGTGAAACTTCTTTCAAAATGTTTGAATTTTCTTTCTAGTTGATGAGCTTATTTAGGTCCTGAAGAATTGCCCTAGAGGCATGAAACATGTTGACCGCACCATAGGCGAGGGTTGAACGAGGCCAAATCACCTTACCTTTGTGCTTCGGTACCCCTCCCTTCACCAATATTAACTAGGCAGTGAGCCACATTAATAAAGTTATCTTAGTGGACTCTACTGACCTCTTTTAACTTGCTATTCACGCTCACTACTTCACCTTTTAGGCCCCTCACACACACGCATCTATTGTCCAGGAACAAAAGAACTCCACCAAAGAGTAGCACCCTGTGCTACCCGGCAGGCATTGCACCGCCAGCCTGTCGCTGGAGTAGGAGGCCAATGATGATACAAGACAATCATCAGGTAGGATGGCAATAGTCGTCCAGCATTTTAGTTGTGTGAGGCATCCTTAGTTCCGTTAAGGGATTACCTTATTCCCTGTTGCATTACCAAACAACTTTCAGAGAGAGAGTCACTTCCTTAATCTATTACCCTTCTTTTGGGGAACTCTGTACATTCCATTGGTATCTGGGCTAGACTGTTCCCATGAGGCACAGGGTCGGACTGATTTGCATATGGCCATGTCTGAACTGGGGTGGTGGAGGGAGCTAAAGACTGATGATGGATTAAACCCAAATCAGTTGACTGGGGATGAGTGTTTGATTTGCTCAAGCGCTCCGTCCATCATCCCCTTTGGTATCGCTTTGTTCGCCCTAAGTTGGTAGGGTATGCCCAGATGTGGGTCCTTTGCTCACTTTGCCACTGGATTCAAGATAGCCTAGCAGATGATGGTTATGAACCCGAAACCAGTCCCAGGATGCTTGTTTCCAGTCCAGGGAAGACATGGCTTGGCAGTTCGGGCTGGACTGTTCCCATGAGGCACAGGGTCAGACTGCTTTGCATATGGCCATGTCTGAACTGGGGTGATGGAGTAAGCTAAAGAATGATGATGGATTAAACCCAGATCAGTTAACTGGGGGGTGAGTGTTTGATTTGCTCAAGCGCTCTGTGAGAAGTTAGCCTGGCATATGATGTCCACTAGTTCTAGTGGGCACCTTGCGCCAGTCTAATCGACCCTTATTGATGATGGTTGTAAAGTCAACCTTATAGAAAGCTAACCTAGTGGTAGCATGAACCAGCAGGCGAGTTAAGCAAGTTGTTTTACCGTTTATAATCCCTTGAGTACCAAATGAAAGGACACCACATAAGGTATATATCAAATATATATGTATTTAATCTAAACACAACCCCTCTGCACTCTTTATGAGGTCAGAGGTCAAAATACAAATCAAGTCAAACAGTTAATATACGATAAATTGCACAGTATACGTTATGCCCTAGGGGCTTCACAAACCATATACAAAGAAAGTGGTATAAGTACCACAAGAGAATTAGAAAGCAGGCCTAGGGCCTGTGGAATCGCTGGGGCTACACTAATCGACCAAAGGGTAGGAAGTAGGAGGCATGGGAGCCGAATGCCTTGTCTAAACACAGGAACGGGTTACCATTGACTTTCTATGGAGTTCGTAAAAGTTACAAATATGCAATTTAAGGACACTTCCTTATGGACTAGGATGGAACGCTTTTAAACAAGGGCACTTTGAGAGTCAAGACCCATTGGAGTACCGGGGTACTCGTGTTACCTCACCCAGGGAAGCCGGGTGCATAGGTGTCTTTTTGTGTTGGGTTTCGTAGTCGTTTTCTATGGAGAGCTGCAAAGAAGTGCTGCAGGCGACCAGAGGAAAAGTGTCCTGGTGGATCCAAGGGTGGATCGAAGATCTGAAGAACCTGAAAGCAGAAGGGGCAGAGTCTGGGTCACTAGCCAGTAACCAGGAAGGTACCAGGAAGGAACCAGGCGATGTCGGGTGATTTCAGGTGAAGTTGTCAAACTTGTCTCTTCAGCCACGGGGTCCAGGAGGCATTGACGATGACCAGGCGCTAGATTCGAGCTGTTCCACAATGGATCTAGCTGACTGCGGTGTTGGTATCCAAATTGGACCCAACAAGCCTTGGCAACTGCAACCCATGCAGGATGTCAAGATTGGCTCTGTTGCAGACCAGCAAGGTCTGTGGCGCTTCTCCTTTTCAGGGAAGCTGGAGCAAGACTGGTGCAACCAGGAAAATGAGTTAGTTTCAGAATGGAGACTTCAGGGGGCTTACTAGCCAATGGGCAAGGAACCAGGAAGATGTGTCCAGCTGAAATGCAAAGGTGGAGCCCACGGGACACTCGCAGAGTGTGGGGGCCTGCGCTTCAGTGCAAATGATGCTCGGGCTGGGGCTTCTTGTACCTCAAAGCACAACGTATGAGGCTTCAGGAAAGGAGTGCAGGTAGAAAAATGCAGGATGTCCAGGGTGTCCGGTCCCACGTCTCTCGTATCCGCTATGGGTCTCAGCTTTGCTGTGGATGTGGGTCGGAGTCAGAGAAGTCTGGAACTCCAGTTCCTGTGTCGTAGATTCTTCGGGATCTGGTGGGAGCCTCCAACAATGCAGATGGGCAAAGTTGCTGTTGGTGCCTGTTTGAACAGGGTGGTCACTCCTTGACCACAAGGGAGATATCTTCCATCTTACAGTCAGAATGGAATGTCGAAGGTCCAGGATATGTCTTTCAAAGATTCGTCCAGAGTAATCTAAAGTCCTAGGGACACAGCTCCTATACTTATACTAAGGATGGGGGCTGGACTACCAGGCTAGGTCCCTCCTATGGGTGGGCCTGGGCAGGGGGTGTTTACACCCCCTTCCCTTTGTCCAGTTTCGCTCCAGAGCTGGGGCTGTGTGCCCCAGCAACTGGTTTAAATCAGGCTATGCATGGAGCTCCTTGTGTGCCCCAGGCAGTGTCTGGAAAAGCATCTGCAGCCCTCCCTGCCCCAATACACAAACCCCTGTCTGGGGAGGTGCTGGCACCTCCCTTGACAGGAAACTTATTGTCCAGGCCTTCCCTGCCGGAGTTTCGTCCAGCAGCAGGAGGTCAGACTCGTGTCTGTGGCACCAGCATCCATTTTGTGATGCTGAGTCTCTGTTTAATTTTAACTGGGCAAAGCAGTAACTACATGTCTTCTCCCTCTAGAAGGGTGGAATGCTACCCCTGCCGCCAGGACTGGCAGGGGGGTAGTATTCCAAAGTGTTTGACACCTTGCATGACATGTTTTTATAAAGCCAGACCAAAGTTAGCATTAACCGCGAGGATTATAATGCATTTAAGAATATAAGGTATGGCTACATCATAGAACACCTATAAGGAGATCGCTCCAAAAGCTGCCGAGGGGCTCAGCTCATGCTAGGGCACCCTCTCGCATAAAACTAAGCACTCTGCCTCCAGAATTGTCAAGGCCTACCATAGGAGTGGCTTATAGGTGTATATGTGTCTATTATATAAAGGTAAATATAGGGATACTATATCTAAGTAAGGGGTGATTACACCACCGTACCCAGACTGTGTGAACAGACCTGTGGTGTCAGTTTGGATGGCAAACCAGGGGTGGCATGATACGTGCTGCAGCCCCTGGGAGGCCTAAGGTGGACCTATGCCCTGGGTACCTATGGCAAACTATACAGGGGCTCACAAGGGTGACCCAGTAACCAATCTGGTATGTACCTAAAGTATATGGTATCAATTTAGAGAGAGAACAGCTGAGCTGTGGGTCTGATTAGCAGGCCCACAGCCACACTAAAGTCGAAAAACCAGAGAATCACAGCAAAAAGTGGGGGTGACCATAGGAAGCAGACCCTACTCTCCTACACCGCCTTCCCCCCCAAAAAAACGCAGGGACATTAAACTAACCTTGACCAGTTGAGTCTTCATGTTCTAAGTGGAAATATCTGGAGAGTCCATCTGCATTGGCATGGTCAATCCCAGGTCTATGTTCCACTGTTAAATCCATCCCCTGTTGGGAAATGGACCACCTAAGCAGTTTGGGATTTTCACCCTTCTTCTGATTTAGCCACAAGAGGGGCTTATGGTCTGTCTGAATCTTGAAGTGAGTACGAAACAAGTATGGCCTCAGCTTCTTCAGGGCCCAAACCACAGCAAAGGCCTCCCTCTCAATAGCTGACCAACATTTCTCTCTAGGGGTCAGCCTTCTGCTAATAAAAGCTACTGGCTGGTCTTGACCATCTTTAATCAGTTGTGAAAGCACAGCGCCTACCCCCAACTCAGAAGCATCTGTTTGAACAATGAATTCCTTGGAGTAGTCTGGACTTTGCTGAATTGGTGCAGTGCACATGGCCTGCTTCAGGTCATCAAATACCTTTTGACAGCTGACTGTCCACTGAACTTTCTTTGGCATTTTCCTGGAAGTTAAGTCATTAAGGGGTGTCACTATGGAGCCATACCCCTTGACAAATTTCCTGTAGTACCGAGTCAGGCCCAAGAAAGCTATGACCTGAGTTTGGGTGGTTGGAGCAGTCCAGTCCATTATGGTCTGGATCTTGTTCTGCAATGGTTGAACCTGGCCTCCACCTACAATGTGGCCCAGGTATACAACCTGACTCTGCCATATCTGGCACTTGGTAGCCTTGATAGGTAGGCCTGCCTTTTGCAGGGCCTCCAAACCATTCTTTAGGTAGATCAGGTGATCTTCCCAAGAGGAGCTGAAGACAGCAATATCATCTAGATAAGCTGCACAGTAGTCATCCAGACCTGAGAGGACTTGGTTCACCGACCTTTGGAATGTGAAAGGTGCATTTTTTCAGACCAAAGGGCATTATCACAAATTGATAATGTCCTCCTGGGGTTGAAAATGCTGTCTTTGGCATTGCATCCTTAGCTAGTCTGATCTACCAGTAGCCAGCTGTCAGGTCAAATGTACTCAAAAACTTGGCAGATGCCAATCTGTCAATGAGTTCATCTGCCCTGGGTATTGGATGGGCATCTGTCCTAGTGACAGCATTGAGATCTCTGTAATCCACGGAAAACCTCATCTCTCTCTTACCATCTTCGGTGTGAGCTTTAGACACCAGGCCTACTGGACTGACCCAAGGGTTCTTTGAGGGCTCAATGACTCCCAAATCCAACATCTTTTGGGCCTCTGTCTTGATACAGTCCCTGACATGATCAGGTTGCCTATAAATCTTACTTTTAACAGGCAGACTGTCCCCAGTGTCCACTTCATGAGCGCACCAGGTAGTCTGACTTGGAGTCAATGAAAACATATGTCTGTAGGACTGTAGAACTTGTCTACAGTCCTGCTGCTGTTGGTCAGTGAGGCTGCCTGCCAAGGCTACACCATCAACTGAACCATCATCAGGGTTCTGAGAGAGCAGGTCTGGGAGAGGGTCACTCTCTTCCTCCTGTACCTCATCAGTAGCCATGGGCAAGTCCATGTCTGCTGTGTCAACATATGGTTTCAGTCTGTTGACATGAAGCACCCTGTGGGGCCTCCTGGGAGTCCCAAGGTCGACCAAATAGGTAACTTCTCCCTTCTGCTCAACAATAGTGTGGGGTCTACTCCACTTGTCTTGGAGAGCTGCTGGGGCCACAGGCTCCAACACCCATACCTTCTGCCCTGGCTGGTAAACACAAAAACCACAGTTGATGAACAGAATGTAGATCAATGTCATACATTCACCCCAGTACAGGGATCTGGGCCTAAATCCATCATTTTTTTGCACTCCACACCACCCCAGTTCAGACATGGCCATATGCAAATCAGTCTGACCCTGTGCCTCATGGGAACAGTCCAGCCCGAACTGCCAAGCCATGCCTTCCCTGGACAGGAAACAAGCTTTCGAGGACCAGTTTCTGGCATTCCAGCCGTCTTCCGGCTGGCTTGCTTGAATCCAGTGGTGTGGAGAGCATGGGACTCACGTCTGAGCATACCCACCCCACTCTGGGTGACAAATCCAAAAAACAAAGTTGATGGACAGAATGCAGAACAATGTCATGCATTCACCCCAGTACAGGGATCTGGGCCTAAATCCATCGTTTTTTTGCACTCCACACCACCCCAAATCAGACATGGCCATATGCAAATCAGTTTGACCCTGTGCCTCATGGGAACAGTCCAGCCCGAACTGCCAAGTCATGCCTTCCCTGGACCGTAAACAAGCTTCTGAGGACCGGTTTCTGGCATTCCAGCCGTCTTCAGCCCGGCTTGCTTGAATCCAGTGGTGTGGAGAGCATGGGACTCACGTCTGAGAATACCCATCCCACTCGGGGTGACAAATGCAAAAAACACAGTTGATGGACAGAATGCAGAACAATGTCATACATTCACCTCAGTACAGGGATCTGGGCCTAAATCCATCGTTTTTTTGCACTCCACACCACCCCAGTTCAGACATGGCCATATGCATGTATGAACTGGGGTGGCTGAGTGAGCTAAAGAATGGTGATGGATTAAACCCAAATCAGTTGACTGGGGGTGAGTGTTTGATTTGCTCAAACGCTCCGTCCATCATCCCCTTTTGTATCGCTTTGTTCGCCCTAAGTTGGCTGGGTATGCTCAGACGTGAGTCCCTTGCTCACTTGGTCACTGGAGTCAAGATAGCCTGGCTGAGGAGGATTATGAATCCGAAACCGATCCCAGGATGCTTTTTTTCGGTCCAGGGAAGACATGGCTTGGCAGTTCGGGCTGAACTGTTCCCATGAGGTACAGGGTCAGACTGATTTGCATATGGCCATGTCTGAACTGGGGTGGCTGAGTGAGCTAAAGAATGGTGATGGATTAAACCCAGATCAGTTGACTGGGGGTGAGTGTTTGATTTGCTCAAACGCTCCGTCCATCATCCCCTTTTGTATCGCTCTGGCTGGTAAACAGTCAGCACAGCCTTTTGGTCATGCCAGGCCTTTTGCAATTCCTGACTAGCCTCAAGGTTTTTAGATGCCTTTTTCATGTACTCAGCCATCCTGGAGTGGAGAACAAGTACACAATCGACAGTGTCTTGTTTGGGAGGTTTGAGAGGTAACTGCCATCCCTCCTTCACCAGACAAAGGGGTCCTCTTACAGGATGCCCAAACAGAAGTTCTAAAGGGCTATAGCCAACCCCCATCTGTGGGACCTCTCTGTAAGCAAACAGGGCAGCAGGATGTCCCATCTCCGCCTGAGCTTTTCAGGGAGACCCTTAATCATGCCCTTTAAAGTCTTGTTGAATCTCTCAACTAGACCATTGCACTGTGGATGATAGGGTGTGGTGAACTGGTAGTTCACTCCACACTCCTTCCACATTGCAGTCAGGTATCCAGACAGAAAGTTTGCACCTCTGTCTGAGACAACCTCCTTCGGAGAACCCACTCTTGAGAAAACATATCAGGAGGGCTCTTGCCACAACAGGTGCTGTTGTGGTCCTCAGGGGAACGGCTTCTGGGTATCTGGTGGCATGATCCACTACTATCGGAATACATCTGTGCCCAGAGGCTGTTTGGGGATCCATTAGTCAAACAATGTCAATCCCTGCACGTTCAAAGGGAACACCCACCACTGGTAGTGGTATAAGGGGGGCCTTTGTGTTGCCACCTGATTTGCCACTTGCTTGGCAGGTTACAGAGGAGCGACAAAACTCCTTAGTATCCTCTGACATACGAAGCCAGTGAAAGTGAGGGACAAGCCTGTCCCAAGTCTTGTTCTGACCAAGATGTCCTGCAAGGGGAGTATCATGGGCTAGTGTGAGAAGGAAGCCCCTGAATGCCAAAGGTATGACCAACCTCCTGGTAGCACCAGGCTTGAGGTCTCTAGCCTCTGATTACAGGAGCCCTTCATCCCAATAAGTCTTATGGGTCCCACTAGCATTCCCTGATGTAGTGTAGTTCCTATTTTCCCAATAGGCTCTGCGCATTGAAATAACATAAACAGCAGTTTAGACGTAGGGCTGAGGTCATCTAGGTCTCTACTGACTATGTTAAACTTAATTTAGGTTTGCGCCAGCTAGCTCAGAGGTCACTAGAAACTTTCTTGAATGAATAGGGAGGGATGAACTTCCCTGACTCAGACAAGAAGGGATTCAGTTTCTGACAACCGCATAAACATGACAACTTTGCTCCCTCAGAATAAGAGTGTATCTCTAGAGTTGTGTGAAAACAATAGGCAGCTATTTCACTCAGTCAACCGTGCATACTTAGTTTCACCAGAGTGCAGAGAAATAGAGAGATGTGCGTTTTCAATAAAAGGTGTTATTTATTGAGCAGTCTTCTTTCCCATGCAAGAGAAATGAATTGCCACAATTGCAATACTTATCATAAAGTAAAGTGCGTACAGTAAAAGTAGTATTATGAAATAATACTGTAAAAGCATTGATATGGTTTCTTAGCCATATGATACTTTAAAATGGATAAAATATATACATACATAAAAACATTTGACTAACGTACTCAATTGGTGCTTCTAACTACGCCTACCCCGGTGTACCTGACCTAAGCCTAA
Source organism: Lissotriton vulgaris (assembly GCF_964263255.1). NCBI lineage: Eukaryota > Metazoa > Chordata > Amphibia > Caudata > Salamandridae > Lissotriton > Lissotriton vulgaris. The sequence goes on along the minus strand of NC_141691.1, from coordinate 2,054,855,444 downwards.
TACTTGGGAAGGAGTAAGTAAGTAGCAGTTTAAGTTAAGTTGGTTAAGATTGTTTTGCCAAGAATCGGCATCAAGAATTCTCTTACGGGTTTAGTCAGCTTCGTACCTTGGTAATAGAATGTGGGAGGTCTGGTATCTCTTTCCTCAGGACTCGATCTCCCAGCAACCCGCAAGGGTAGGCTGGAAACACCGGAGCTGGATTTTCTCGGCTGGAGAAAAAGACAGCGTCTCTCTCAGTGCGTCAAACGGGAGGGGCGGCTTCCGTGGGCTTCTCGCATCAGCTGGGCTCTCGGGCAAGTAGATGGCCGCTCTGCTCCAAACCACCATGTGTTTGCTTAACGTAAGGTTGACGTAAGGTTGGACATAAGACGTCACTAAGAACTAACAGTTCTTTCTGGACTTCAGGAGTTCTTGTTCAAATCAAAACAAAAGCAGGGGGGATTTCCCGGGCTGCTGGAGGCTTGGTTTGTTTAAAGAACGCGTTGTGCTTTCTAGGAGTCGATAGGAGTAGCCGTGCTGTGCTTTGGACTGCATGGGCTATAACTGAATATGGATATGATTCTTATGCCTTTATCAGGACATTATTGATTATAACCCATAAGGGCAAGGATCGGGAATATCGAATTAGGGTCCTAGATATAAACACAAAACCCACTCCACGGATTAATGTCCATCATTACTAAAAAACTAATCAATAGTAAACATTTTACGATGCATGTGTGTTTTCCGACCCACCCCAAAATACATATTTCGCATTTGAAATGGTATATGGTAAATACACGAAAATGAGTGTTGATACTGTACGCTTTTCAAGCAGTGTCATCATTCAGATAAATGCATATATATATCAGCTGAATGAATTGCAAAAATTACACATGAAATGGCTCTGAATACAGAAAAGAAGGTCGAGACCATTCCACTCTAGTATCCTAAAAATAGAAGCTCTGTTCTCTAAGAATAGTTCTACTTTAAGCAGAGTACCATGTGCCAAAAAAAAGGTAAATATCTTGGAAAATGGACAAAAATAATTTCGCTTTCGGGGAAAAAATAGTTCCAAATATTTTCTGTAGCTTTGTTTATCAAAACTGAAGGCCGAATTCAGAGTTCAGGGAACGCTGTGTGCTCATTGTTTTGATTAGGAGTCATTCTCGTTGACTGGAGAGAACATTATTTCAGACAGACCCACAAAAAATTGGTCTACAACATCAGGTGAAAGTTCGACCAAGTTCAAAAATACTGCAACTGTGCAGTTCTCTGTGTGATTGCTATCATCGATGTTTGGATCAGCAATGCTCACAGAAGGTTGTACTGTAGCAGGGATTCCATTCTCCTATAGAACTGTGCATAGAGATTTGGAACCTCAGTGAATTAGGATGGTCCAAAACTCACCTCAGTACCCAAAATCCCCTTACCGAGCTAGCTACAGTGTCTCATTGGTCATAACAACTCCCAATGTTTAGACAAACCAGAACATGATCTTTGAATACCTCAGGTCACGTGAAACACATAGACACTCTTTCGTTATATAATCATTTCAAACCAGAACATGGAGCAGATGAGGACTCGTGCATATTTGAAATGTTTATTTACTAATGCAGTGTTCTCAAGCGCAGTATCTTAGATAACACAAGAAAACATGTTATAAAGAGCAAAGTTATCAGCATAGTTATCAGTCCATAAAAGGCAAAAGGTGACATCATGCTAAAATGTTGAAGTGACTAGGAGTTAACAACACCTAATTCTCACACTCCCTAACTAGCATATTATATTATATCTAAGAAGGTCTCTTTGGGCTTTAGCAGGGCGACCCCATACCTCAATTTCTCAGTGGCAGAGGACCACATCATCTTCCACCAGCTCTCTGCATGCGAAGCACCATCAAGTGTGTTTTTGTGTTCTTAGCAAAGCAATATAAAACGCGCCTAAAGCCAGATTTGGCAGCAGCTGCATTTATGTTATGTCTAGGAAAGTGCGAAGATCAGACCTTACAATAACACTGTGTTTACTTATCCTTCAAGGCTTCAGCACTCACTGTACAGACACCGTATACTAAGCAATGTTATCAGAGCAATAACATATTATTCTCGTATAAATCACATCGCTCTTCTAGGCTGAAAGCTAAAGCAACAATTATGTGTCGTGTGCAGAAGCAGCAAAAGGTAAAATGGCGTTTAAACTTTTAATAAGCTCATGCTAACTTAACACGGTATATAGGTAAGCAGTAATTATAGGACAGTACCTGTTTGGTGCTGCTTTCCTCTCGTACCTCACCGCCACCTACTTGTAGTGGTGAAGTCTCAACGAATGCCGTCATCAGAATCGGTAGCCTCTGGGGACAACACGATGCATGAGTTGTTACAGGACCTAGCAAAGTATCGATATCCATGGGTACTGCTGATTGTAGTGTAAGACAGACGCCCAACACGCATTCTTCTCCGCATAGCAGACATCGAAGCACAGGTAAGATGCAATTCTGCCAGATTGTTCTGAATGAAAGAAACCAGGTTGTATTCAGATCTCTTAGCTGGGCCAATCCGAGGACCTTAGTGGTACGGTCTCAGTATCGTATTGCTAGGATCATTTCTTCCATCGTTGCTGGAGTCTTGTCTGTGGATTGGCTTGCCATATCAGTGCAGAAGGAGCTAAAATAAAATTCCTGCCACGAGTCCCAAGATTAAGGGTAGGCCGCCAAAGACAGAATGGACAAAATTCGGGAAGATGCCCAGAACTGTTTCAAAGGGTGCTAACAGTCTTGAAAAAACTGTCTTAAATACATGTACGATGCCACTGGTATCAGACATGTTTAAGATTTGGCTTAAAATTTCTACGAAATGCACGGGGCAATTTGTCGATAAAAGGGAATGTATCTCCGCCGATGTCCTTGCTACTTGCAGAGCATACATTTCTTTCGATGACGTTAAAGGCACAGTTGTCTGTAAAAGAATAGACTTCATTCTGCTTAAAGTATCAATTCGAATAGAAGAGATATTCAACAAAGGCCATAACGCTGCCCCCATATCTGGATTGCGTTGTGGATACAATACTTGCATACAGCAAACGGCCCTGGAAGTTACAGTTGTCAGATAGGCTTTTCCGGGCAGCATGCCGCAACAGCTGTGGTCACTTATTAAAACGTAACTGCCTTTAGAAAGTGGTCTAAAAAATGGCTCTATCTGTTTTGCAGGCGTGCCATGCAGGTGACATGAAAGGTTATTCGAAGACTCTTCGCAGGCTCCATGCAAGTTAATACATTGACACAGAAGTGTACCGCTTAGTGATTTTTTACAATTTTTACCACTAAAGAATACCTCCTTGTTCCCTTCACTATAACATCTGTGTGTATAAGGTAAATCCCAAGTTGATTTGATGTATTCTTTACCCAACCTTTCATACTGGCCTGCAGGTATATACTCTTGGCAGTATTTAAACTGGAAAGTTGTTATCGGAATTGTAATCGTTCCGTGTATTATCCATTCAATGACAGGTCTCTCTGACATTGTCAATGGTAATCTCTCAAGTTTTTCAATGCTCAGAATCGAATAGTCTGCTCCTTTTTGTGCCAAACTGATTTGTTTATCAGTAAGGTTAAAGATACCGAATAATGAAGTTGTGTTGATTAAACGCCATGGTACGTAGCCTGAACGCAGATTTTGCAACGTCCAACCAAGCTGTACAATAGAACGTAATTGAGACTGACCATGTTGTAACATAAGTAAGTCCTGCTCTATTATATCAAAAGCAGATAATACAATGCTGTCCAGTGAATATATTCTGGAGGACAGAGTCGTTAACCCATTGTTCACTACAGAAAGTGATTTTTTCAAATTTATACGATCAATTTCTCGTATTTTTTCTGCTGTCTCAATTTGCATTACTTTTCATGCTTCGTTGTACGCAGCGTATATACCGGCCGCTATGAAACATTTTTGACGCTGTTTGCGTGGTCCCAATATGAAATCACGCAAGTCAGCACTCTCTTTAAGTAAAGTCAAGTGATGCTTAATTTCAGCCAGTGTGGATTTCTCTAGCCACTCAAGGGATAGTTTCCCTACACTGTATGGTGTAACTATCCCTGGATGTTGTCTCTGGGAATATCTAGGGTCTGGCCTGGTCATTTTGAACCCCTGTGTTTTGTTCAGGAATCTATCTTGACAGTTATTCGTGTCTGTTGGCCAGATCAACCACTTTTTCCAATCAGGATGTGTTCTGTTTTGGTGTAAAATATGGGAAACGTCTATCTCCACATCTGTAGTGCTGTCACTATCAGTTATGGGTTTCGGAATAGACGGTGTATTTAAGTCTTTTATCTTAGCTAGGCCAAGACAAGTAGTTTGTTGAATTGTGTCATTCAAGAATATCATTTGTTCTGGGATCATGGAGGCCCTAAATAATGGTTCTAGGCCTTGTACTTGCCAATCTTTGCAACCCCAGATCGTTTTTGTTTCAATGGTGTTTTTCCAAAATTCGAAACCAAATGTAGACATTTTGTCATAAAAAATTTCTGAATAAATCAATTTAGTATTTGTCAACATTTTTTTCATTCCTGCCTTAAATAACATTTTAAAATAAAACGTTTCTGGATCACTGTTATTAAACCCTGAGAAGTACTGAAATTTCTCATAAAATCTTTTCGAACTGCCATTCGGTGGAGTTGGACAGTGTTCCCATTGGTTATAATACATTTCTAGCCTGAGCACTTTTATGTAAATAGTGATCACCATAATGATTGTAACAGTATAACTCTTCATAATTCGATGAACCCTGTAAGTAATCCTGTTCTGTAAATTTGGCTGACATTACTAAATCTGACATCATATTATTAATGTTTTCAAAGTCCCAATCATCAGAGAATGTACTTGGTGTCACAAAGCCACTTAATGAAACCTTAAACTGGTGTGGATATTTCAAGAGCTCAACCTGGCCAAAAATGTCATAATCAGTTCTGTCCCATGCTACCCCACCGGGTATTGGATTGGCTGAGATGTTTACAGATGACAATTCTCTTTTCTCGATGTGGGAGGATGTGTGAGGCTTTAGGACCAAGTTGATGTTCTGACTAGCTGTGTCCATTGTGCTATATTTTCCATCAATGAATTTTCCCAAACATAGAACCATGATGAGCCAAAGCAGAAGAGTAAGTACACCTAACACAATCCAAAATTCAATCCATGGTGGAATCAGATATTTTTCTTTTAGTTGGTGAAAAAGTTAAATTACTGTTTGAAAGTTTTTGTTGGAGGCATTTCTTCATGCTCGCTTGGATCTTCAGAGAAGTCGTCGAAATTGATGAAGTAGCCCGTTGCAGTTCTGTCAATTGTTGGAATTTTTTCCGGATTTTCATTTGCTTTTGCATTTTTCTTTGTTTCATTAGCATAGTCAGAGGCTACATCATTGTAGACTGGTGTAATTTGGGTTTCAAGAGGCACTAGTTCCATGGCATTATTGCATAGTCCTTTGTTATTCACTGCAGGTTTATCAAATGTGATTAGTCTCTCAGTATGAGCCTCTTGGATTGTAGCAAATTTCGGTATTCTGCTATTTCTAGGGAGTCCTCTTGGCCTACTACTTAATATTGGCCACATGATTGTGGTTTTACCAGGTTGATGGATACAACTCTGTTCTCCTTTTTACCAGCAAGGGGCGGTAGTACAACTGATCTTGTTCCGCTGATAGCTAAGACGGGTACTGCTTTTCTGTAAGAAGGCCCAAATTCCTTCTTCACCGCGATCTTCTCTATGACCAGATCCCCAATCTTTGGAATCCAGACAGGTCTTGCTGGGACAGGTGGGTTTTTTTCAGTGGCTGTCGGCTGTTATTTCAACTTTATGTTACTCAGGTTTTGTCTTGTTTCATGTAAATCCTGTAAAACAGCCAAACGATCTTTGATATCAAAGGATTTTTCTTCTACCACTGAAGTGTGACAATCAAGATCCTGAATGAGCATTCTAGTGCCGAACAATAGTTCGTATGGAGTGAGACCTTTTAGAGAATTTCTTGGCAGATTATTAAGACTGCGTTGGACACTTGTTAAATGTTTGACCAACCCATCACCTGAACCTAATACCCTCTCTGTTATAGATTGCTTTATGTCCCGGTTTTTTCTTTCCACTACCGCATTTCCCTCAGTATGGAAGGGAGAAGAGCACCGCAATGCAATGCCCATGCTGTTCATGGCCTCTTTGTAAGCTCGAGAGCCAAACGCAGGACCCTGATCAGAATGTAGCATGCCAATTGCGTATGTGCCGATAAAATCTTTTATAACAGTTCTAGCATCAGCCGAGTGCTGGGGTCTACATTTTAAGTGCATTCAGCCTTAATAATTATGGGGACGCATTCCTCCGACTGGATTTCTGCGCTATAGATAGCCTGATGCTATCTAATAGTGGTATCTGGGGTATTGGCTGGTCCGGTTCACAACTGCGATCTCTGTTGCAGTCCTCACAATTTTTGGCAAAATTGTAGATATCTACGCTCATTCCCGGCCACCAGTACTCTAATTGTAATTCCATCAGAGATTTCAGGATCTCTTGGTGCCTCAGATCCAATCCCATGTGTGTATCTTCAATCAAGAAAACTCTCCGGTTCGTGTTTGGAATTACTCTATCCCCCACTCCAGGGATTCGAGCAAACGGAAAGGAGTTTGCATCAATTATGTATGTATTACTGAGTGGATAGTTGAGAGGTAATTAATGAGGCTTTTACCGCCAGCATGGTTTCCCCATCTATGTGTTTTTCTGAATGCTTTTCAGTGGCTACGGAAGCCGGTTGAACCGCTTCCGCTGTGGTTGTGTTAGCCAATGAATTCCCTGCAACGTGAACGCCATCACGTCGATGACTCAGTGCGTGTATCACGTGAGTCTTTCGTAGTTCTTTCCTTACAAGAATTACTTGTTCCCAAAGCGTTGTACGCTTTATTGTGGCACCTGTGTCATCTTTGTAACCATTATTACTCCATGTCTGCATGTCACTGTTGTATGATTTGACGCAGAAATACGAATCACACACTATTAGTGTGGGGAATTCGCGATCGGCATTTTCAAGCGCCATCTTTAAAGATCTTATTTCAGCTCGCTGAGCTGAACAGTTTCAGAGTGATTCAGTTTTGGTGATCATCGGTTTGAATTTACCAGAGCGCCAGCGACTTTTAACAATCGCGCACGCTGCATTGTAGGATTTTTTATCTACATCGTAGTGTTGTGCGAATCTGTCCATATAGATTACGCAGGTGTATTGTTCCAGAGGCAGAATTTCGATTGGCAGAGGATATTCTCGTTCATATTCTAGATCATCTAGTTTTTTCAGTTTCGGGTCAAAATAGTATTTCACGTCTTCTGTAGCAAAATAATTTTCCCATTCTATCCATTTTGGATCTAAGGCCACTTTAATCAGATTACGTGGACTTGTTAATGCCTCAAGGGCTGATTCTGCTGTAAAAACAGATATTCTTTTGCTTGGGCTAGGGCTCTTTCTTTTGCTACAGCAGTTTGAACCGCTGTCAGAATTTTTTCTGTAGAGCTGAATTTCATTTCAGCTTGAGTGTACAAATGAGATTTGTAAGCTATAGGTACCGTTTCTCCCTCATTAGAGGTCAGGTATGTGAATCCGAATCTTCCTGGGATGACTCGGATTACAAGATTGCGTATGTTTTCGCAAGTTTGTAATTTTGTTTTAGCTAACATGTCTGTTTGCAATGATCTCAAAATCTCTGTGTGTTTCTGAGTCCAATTGTTTTGTTTGAAATCTGGTCTTATCAATTCATAGAGAGGTTTAACCCTCTCTGCATAATTTAGAATGTATGTTCTTCTGAAATTCAGGAAACCTAGTATTGATTGAAAATTCTTCAGCGTTTTTGGTGCTTGGAGTACAGCACATTTCTCTAAGAAATTGTCTGCCAGGTTTTTGCCTTCACTTGATAATTCATATCCTAAAAATAGTAATTCGTGACTTTTTAAAGTTGAATTTGTAACCCTCTGATGCGAACCCAAGTATTATGGTGTTCACCCTTTTAAAGTGAGTCTCCAGGTCATCATCTGTGAGATAGATGTCATCGACATAGGATAATGCCTCATCATCATATATTTGTAGTAACTCTGTTACCCTTGTTGAAAATAATTGTGGGCTATTCTTGAATCCCTGTGGGAGTCGGCAAAATTGTTTTTGCGATCCCATTATTGAGAAAGCGGTCAAATACCTGCTTTCAGGTGCAATGTTTTGACAGAAGAATCCATTAGAGATATCTAATGTTGTTTTATATTTTTTGCGCACAATGTTATTCATTAGTGCTGCACTATGTGAGTTTTGTACTGCAAATGTTTTACTACAGGAGTTAAGGTGTCTGTAGTCCAAAACTAGACGATATGAATCGTCTGGCTTGGAGACAGGAAACAAAGGATTGTTCATTTGAGAGGTGCATGTTTCGATCACCCCTTGATATTCAAGTTGATCTAAGATCTCCCTGACTTGCTTTTTAGCTTCTTGTTTAACTGGGTGCTGCCTTTGTGCAGTGGGCTGATTTTTTAACTGGATTTTGTGGTGAGGAGAATCCTCATCCCATCCTACATGAATTTTGTATAAAGCAGGAGCTTGGGCCACTGCCCATTTTCTTGCCAATGTGTATTTTTTATGAATCGGAATATGATTTGAGAAGGCAGGCATAATCATTTATTCGCCATGAGGGCACTCCCTGACAAACTCTGGTGACCAGTCTTTCTCAGCTAACAGGATGTCATAGCCTTTAAAAAGTTTTTTCCCAAAAGAGACCTTTTATTTTCCTTGTTTTATCTCCCTCTATACGTAATGTTATTTCATATAGTTTATGGGGCACCCTAACTTGTGTGTCTGCAGTTTCCACATGAATGTATTCATTTGTGTCCACTGTCTCCAGAAGATTCATCAGGATCTTGAGAGCTATTGTCACTTCTGCTGCGCTGTCTAGCATTGTCTGTGCCCACTCTCCGTTTTTCAGTTGTGTCCTCAGAATTCTCGGCATGTTCAATTTTAATACTTGCTACCTTCTTTCTGGGAAATTGTAATTTTTTCACTTTGATGAGCAGGTTCCTTGTCTTAGGACTTGACGTGCTCTTCTCTGTGTTCTGACCGTCCTCTTCTTTCCGATTTCTGTGAGGAAGATCGAGAAAGATTGAGTGAGAAGTATCGAGAGGGACATGTATCAACTTCTTGATATCTGTCAGGTTTTCTTATTTTATCCCTATCTCTAAGGTTATATCTTCTTCCAAAGGGCTCCCTTTGGGGAGACTTGTCTTCTCGGTCTGGAGATCTCTCTCTCCGCTGAGGAGACCTTCGTCTGGACTGGAAATGTTTATCCCTGGGAGTGGATTGTTTATTACCATCCCAACTCTTTTTTGGAGTTTTTAAATTATTTTTAATAAATGTTTTTTCAGGATTTTCAGTTAGTTGGGGTTTTGCCGGTTTCCCACCCAAACTATCTCTTCCTAGTTCTTCATTGGATTTTTCTATGATTCTGGCGAGTTCAAATGGTTGGTCTGCTATATCTGTTTTCTTCAATTTCTGGTGGATCGCCACATATGCTGCTTCTCCTTTTATGTTGGCTAATAATATAGCCGAGACCTGCTTGTTAGAGGTTAGAGGTGGCAGACCCGAGAGCAGAGGACGGCCCGGGACCAGGGTTCGATTCCCGGCGCAGCAGGTTTCTGGACCAGGGTCAGCGGACTCGATAATTCTCTCGCCTCGGTGCCCACTCTGATCAGCGATCACACTCGGCAACTCTGGGCATTAGCTTGCCTCATCTTCACTAACGGCCCCACCAGACCGCCGGGGATGCCTGGTCTCACCCTGGAGATACCCATTAAGGGACCATCTCTCAGGGAAGCCAGGAAGGGTTTCGCAGCGGTCGAAGCGCCTTGGGACCCTCCGGGTAAGTAGTGCGCTATATAAATGCCTATACATTTACATACATTTACATTTACAGAGTTAAAGCAGGTTCTGGACCGTATTCATTTTGAATCTGTCTTAGTACATCTGGTTTGACCACCATAGACGGGACCCCATGTGTTTTTGTGTAGATGGAAGAAAAAACTGTGCCCCAAGTGTCACAGTCCTCCACATGTGGTGCGATCCCCATTGGAAGACAGATAGTCAGAATTCTGTGTTTCTCAGTAGGAGTAGTATCTGGAAATACTGCCTCTATTTGAGTAATTTTTTGTGCTAACCAGAATGGAATTTGTTCCCGTTTTGTGGGTACTTTACCAAGACATGATTGTATGTTCTGTGGTGTGATTTAGTTTGTGTTCCGCTGATGAGGGGTCAGTTGTGGAATATTAATTGTGTGTTGGACTATTGAAGTCCGCATGACATATTAGACCAATTGTCATGTGTATTTTATTTAAGAGTTTTAGCTGAGCTGAAAGATCTACGTTCGACATTTTTTCAATGTCTGGATGTAGTGTGTAGCTGGCTAGAACTGGCCACGTTGCTCCTGGTCTACCTAGTGGACCGAGCCTGGTGATGTGATTATTATGTTTTAGGGCGCCATTAAACCAGAGCAGGTGCTCTTGGTAATGTAGTGGGATTTCGATGTCCTCGAAAGGAGTGTATTCTCCCGGAGGTTCCTCTATTTTGTAATAGTGGAAGTCTTTTGTCACAGCGTGTGCTGCTGGAAAATGTATCCATGAATAGAATACCTCTGTCTGCCGATATTCAGGTGCCCCTACCACAAATCTGACTGTACCACCTCGTGGTATCAGTCCGTTTTCTATAAGTTTAAGAGTTATAGTTCTTCTTATATTGACCGGAATGATTATAACACTCGGGTCATTTTCTTGGAGGGTTGTGTCTTCCTCTAAGAGTCGAGCTGCTAAGGCTTCTCTTTCTTTCTCTTCGTCACTTTCTGACATTTTACTGACTGAAAGTTTTCTGTTGCAGATCGAGTTTCAAGGAAACAAAGATTAGGTGCACAATATTTTGGAACACTGTATCCTTCAACGTTGATCAAACAAAAACTAATACATAGGAGTCTCATCCTACTAAGTTCTGGCGGATATTAAGCTTTCACCCACTCCAGACGTCTTTTGGAGTTTTTACGGAAAAAGGGTTCTGTGTGAAAAAGCACGACTGAGTTACTCTAGTGTCTTGCGTTAGATTATCGCCTTACCAAACGAAGGGCGCCATGTAGTGTAGTTCCTATTTTCCCAATAGGCTCTGCGCATTGGAATAACATAAACAGCAGTGTAGACGTAGGACTGAGGTCATCTAGGTCTCTACTGACTATGTTAAACTTAATTTAGGTTTGCGCCAGCTAGCTCAGAGGTCACTAGAAACTTTCTTGAATGAATAGGGAGGGATGAACTTCCCTGACTCAGACAAGAAGGGATTCAGTTTCTGACAACCGCATAAACATGACAACTTAGCTCCCTCAGAATAAGAGTGTGTCTCTAGAGTTGTGTGAAAACAATAGGCAGTTATTTCACTCAGTCAACCGTGCATACTTAGTTTCACCAGAGTGCAGAGAAATAGAGAGATGGTCGTTTTCAATAAAAGGTGTTATTTATTGAGCAGTCTTCTTTCTCATGCAAGAGAAATGAATTGCCATAATTGCAATACTTATTATAAAGTAAAGTGCGTACAGTAAAAGTAGTATTATGAAATAATACTGTAAAAGCATTGATATGGTTTCTTAGCCATATGATACTTTAAAATGGATAAAATATATACATACATAAAAACATTTGACTAACGTATTAAACTGGTGCTTCTAACTACGCCTACCCCGGTGTACCTGACCTAAGCCTAATACTTGGGAAGGAGTAAGTAAGTAGCAGTTTAAGTTAAGTTGGTTAAGATTGTTTTGCCAAGAATTCTCTTAAGGGTTTAGTCAGCTCCGTATCTTGGTAATAGAATGTGGGAGGTCTGGTATATCTTTCCTCAGGACTCGATCTCCCAGCAACCCGCAAGTGTAGGCTGGAAACACCGGATCTGGATTTTCTTGGCTGGAGAAAAAGACAGCGTCTCTCTCAGTGCGTCAAACGGGAGGGGCGCCTTCCGTGGGTTTCTCGCATCAGCTGGGCTCTCGGGCAAGTAGATGGCCGCTCTGCTCCAAACCACTGTGTGTTTGCTTAAGGCAACTGTTGGTATATTTATACCTGAAAGGAGCCGGGTTTGACGTAAGGTTGGACATAAGACGTCACTAAGAACAAACAGTTCTTTCTGGACTTCAGGAGTTCTTGTTCAAATCAAAACAAAAGCAGGGGGCATTTACCGGGCTGCTGGAGGCTTGGTTTGTTTAAAGAACGCGTTGTGCTTTCTAGGAGTCGATGGGAGTAGCCGTGCTGTGCTTTGGACTGCAGGGGCTATAACTGAATATGGATATGATTCTTATGCCTTTATCAGGACATTATTGATTATAACCTCATAAGGGCAAGGATCGGGAATATCGAATTAGGGTCCTAGATATAAACACAACACTGCAGCCTCAGCAGCAGCTTGCTGTCTGAGGGGTTCAAGAGAAGGGTAGTCCAACTGCGCCTGCCTCAGATCTGCCCTGGAGGGTCCCCCTGTCCCAAGAAACCAGCGTTAACCCTACTACAGCCTTCTGTTGAGAACCACCACTTGGAGCTGAACTAGGGGAACAGTTGCCTTAGGGGCAATGGTTGCTGGAGCTGTCCCAAGAAAAGAGCATGGTACTGCCATAGAGAACACCTCCTTACCATTCAACCAAAGAAATCGATGTCCAGGATCCCTTTTGTTGAAAAAGTCAGTCCTCACAGCAACAAAATAAATAGAATCATCAGAAAAAACTGGCCTCTACTACGCTCCCATGAGCAATTTAAAGAAGACCCTCTTTTCTCTTACCAACGCGGCAACAATCTGGCCAATCATCTGGTACATGCCATCACGTGGCCACAAACCAACCATGAAAGAAACACCATCACAGCTGCCTGGGGCCTTGATCCAATTGTGGGACACTACAGTTGTCAAAATTGTAGTGTGTGCAGTCTGACCACGAATACAAAAGAATTTACAGTCAATGGCCGCTCACATAAACTGACAAAACACACAAATTGCAGATCACAAAACGTCATTTATGCGATCATGTGACCAAATCTACATCGGGCAGATGACACAAATGATTAAACAACGCATCATTCAGCATAAAATTCGAATTACTGCAAAACATTGTCAGCTCCCCTGGTATCACACTACCTTCAGCACGGTCACCTGGACACTGACATTCATTTGCAAGTGATAGAAAAACCCACACTGCCCACTCAAGGAGGAGACATCAAAATTCTCCTCAACAAGGCCGAATGCAAGTGGATGACGATTTGCGATTCAATCAACAAGGGATTGAACACTATTGATGAATGGAATGGTACTGTTACCACCTGACCCTGTCCATAACTCATAGTTTATCTGCACCTTGAACTTACTAGCTACCCCACTGCCTCTATAACCATGATACAATCTGCCAGCCTATCTGATCCCACCGACTAAACCCTTCTGAACCACCAAACTACTTCACCATGACACATCAACCTGCGACTGCCTGACCATTGCCTTTCCCAAAACCCATACGCAACTCCAGTGTATAACATGTCCCCAGTCGTCGCCTACCACCTCCAAGACCTGCTGATTATAGGTGATTGTGTCTATTGGTCCAACTACGTTCAAACAGTTATCCCGGGCTACCACGTGTGCACTAATGTGATGTATAACATTGGATACGGTTTTAAAACACACCGATTCCTTTTCACAGTAAAATAGATAAATGAATTAACTATTTACAAATAGTTAGCCTTTAATTGAACTTGTGCGACAATATGTTGTATTGCATTATTAAATTGCAGGAATATCATGGAATTTCTTCGAAGGTAAAGTAGGCAATTGTACTTTACTGTGTATAACCAACCACACGCTGTTCTAATGCGCTGAATGTTTTTATGCCTAAATCTTCACCCTCCCCTTTCTCTCTCCGGGACCGGGACGCGTCTCTATAGCAACACTCCGCCGCGCCCACCCTTCTCCAACCTGCCAAATGATCTCCCGATTCCCCTTCGCGTCAGCACACACTTGCTGGCGTGGACTGACACGCCCACTCTCCGCCCCCTGCCCTTGTTGGAACTCTGCCCAAACGCGGAAGTTAAGACTTCACTCCTCGCCTTTACCGGCTGTCAGACGTCTTCCTTCACAGAAGCGCCGCGTACGCTGATTAACTCACGTAACTACCACCACTAACCTAGGGTTACCTTCCTCGATCCTTATGCTCCGTCTGAACGAGTTGCTAATACCTGCCCTTCCCTCTCCCTTTCTGTAGCGTACGCACTTGAAAGTGGCTGAACCACGCGGCCGACCGGGGCACAGATTAATTAAGGTACGTGACAATTAGGTCTTCTATACCACTGATTCACTGCCCAATGAAACATCAGTTTAACCCAGAACGCTCTACCCTCTCCAGCACAGAATAGATCCAATTTTCTCCAGCAGTGCCCCCACCATTCTTCCCTTTTTTCCCCAGTGCCCTCCTGCAGCCCACAGACGATCCTTGATTGGGGTTCCATAAGTTGCCACGGCCTCCTTTTCGAGGACACTAGCTAAAAAGAGGATTCACATTATCCGGATCCCACTCCAGGTACCCTACTGCTTCCTCCCGACATGCCGTTCATTCCTTGACCCCTATAACTCCATTCCCTAACCTCCTTCCTTTCCTTACAGCACTCCCCAACTCAGACAACCAAGTCCTGATGACGATCCGAACTAACCCGTATCGAAACGCCGTCGACCTAACAGCCTAAACAATAGGCGCACTTCTCCCCTGTGGCTCTACAATTAATTTAAAGAACCTTGCCTACTGTGATATCACACTGTCACATGCGCCGCTGAGCCACTCACTGTAAATAATTTGCACCTTATGCACAGTGCGCCACCAACGCTGTTCATTTTCACCTGCGTCGCCACTTGCACTTTGTACACTTTTATGCACCAAGTTTTATATGGTTGTCACCAATTCAATTTATGCAGTGCTGTCTTCAACTGTATATATCCGACAATGGAACTAATGTTACAATATAAAGATGAGTAACTATCTTTTGTCATAACAACGAGTATTCTCCTTCTTTCTTTCCAAGTAATGCTATGTGCATGCATGTTTTAATTGTCTACCGACTCTTACCTCTCAGGACATTGTTTCTTTGTTGCACTAGTTCTAGTGGGCACCTTGCACCACTCTAATCGAACCCTATTGATGGTGGTTGTAAAGGCAAACTTATAGAAAGCTAACCTAGTGGTATCATGAACCAGCATCCTTCAGGCTAAGACTTCAGTAGGTAAGTTAAGCAAGTTGTTTTACCATTTATAATCCCTTGAGTACCAAATGAAAGGACACCACACAAGGTGTATATCAAATATATATGTATTTAATCTAAACACAACCCCTCTGCACTCTTTATGAGGTCAGAGGTCAAAATACAATACAAGTTACACAGTTAATATACGATAAGTTGCACAGTATACGTTATGCCCTAGGGGCCTCACAAACCATATACTAAGAAAGTGGTATAAGTACCACGAGAGAATTAGAAAGCAGGCCTAGGGCCTGTGGAATCGCTGGGGCTACACTAATTGACCAAAGGTTAGGAAGTACGAGGCTCACGGGAGCCGCATGCAGTGTCTAAACACAGGCACGGGTTACCTTTGACTTTCTATGGAGTTCGTAAAGTTACAAATATGCAATTTAAGGACACTTCCGGATGGACTCGGATGGAACCATTTTAAACTAGGACACTTCGAGAGTCAAGACCCACGGAAGCACCGGAGTACTCGTGTTACCTCATCCAGGGAAGCCGGGTTCATAGGTGTCTTTTCGTGTCGGGTTTTGACGTCATTTTCTATGGAGAGCTGCAAAGAAGTGCTGCAGGTGACCACAGGAAAAGTGTCCTGGTGGATCAAAGATCTGAAGAACCTGAAAGCAGAAGGGACAGAGTCTGGGTCCCTAGCCAGTGACCAGGAAAGCACCAGGAAGGAACCATGCGATGTCGGGTGATTTCAGGTGAAGTTGTCAAACTTGTCTCTTCAGCCACGAGATCCAGGAGGCATCGACGATGACCAGGCGCTGGATTCCAGCTGTTCCATAATGGATCTAGCTGACTGCGGTGTCGGTATCCAAATTGGACCCAACAAGCCTTGGCAACCGCAACCCATGCAGGATGTCAAGATTGGCTCTGTTGCAGACCAGCAAGGTCTGTGGCGCTTCTCCTTTTCAGGGAAGCTGGAGCAAGACTGGAGCAACCAGGAAAGCAAATTAGTTTTAAAATGGATTTTTCAGGGGGCTCACTAGCCAATGGGCAAGGAACCAGGAAGACGCGTCAAGCTGAAATGCAAAGGCGGCGCCCACAGGACACTCGCAGAGTATGGGGGCCTAGGCTACAGTGAAAATGGTGCTCAGGGCTGGGGATTCTAGTACCCCAATGCACAACTTACTGAGGCTTCAGGAAAGGAGTGCTCGTAGCAAAATGCAGGATGTCCAGGGTGTCCAGTCCCACGTCTCTTGTGTCCGCCACGGGTCTCAGCTTTGCTGTGGATGTGGGATGGTGTCAAAGAAGTGTGGAAGTCCAGTTTTTGTGTCATAGATTCTTCGGGATCTGGCGGGAGCCTCAAAAATGCAGACTGGCAAAGTTGCTGTTGGTGCCTGTTTGAACAGGGTGGTCACTCCTTGACCACAAGGGAGATATCTTCCATTTTCCAGTCAGAATGGAACATCGAAGGTCCAGGATATGTCTTTCAAAGATTCATCCAGGGTAATCTAAAGTCCTAGGGACACAGCTCCTATACTTATACTAAGGATGGAGGCTGGACTACCAGGCTAGGTCCCTCCTATGGGTGGACCTGGGCAGGGGGTGGTTACACCCCTTTCCCTGTGTCCAGTTTCACGCCAGAGATGGGGCTGAGTGCCCCGGAAACTGGTGTGAACCGAGCTATGCATGGAGCATCTTGTGTGCCCCAGGCAGTGTCTGGAAAAGCATCTGCTGATGCAGGCCTCCCTGCTCAAATACACAAAACCCTGTCTGGGGAGGTGCTGGCACCTCCCTGGACAGGAAACCTATTGTCCAGTCCTCCCCTGCCGGAGTTTCGTCCAGCAGCAGGAGGTCAGGCTCGTATCTGTGGCAGTAACATCTCTTTTGTGATGCCGAGGCTCTGTTTAACTTTAACCGGTCTAAGCAGTAACTACATGTTTTCTCCCTCTAGAAGGGTGGAATGCTACCCCCACTGCCAGGACTGGTGGGGAGTAGTATTCCAAAGTGTTTGACACCTTACACAACATGTTTTGATAAAGCCAAACCAAAGTTAGCATTAACCACGAGGATTATAATGCACTTAAGAATATATGGTATGGCTATATCTTAGAACAACTATAAGGAGATTGCTCCGAAAGCTGCAGAGGGGCTCAGCTCATGCTAGGGCACCCTCTCTCATAAAACCAAGCACTCTGCCTCCAGGATTGGCGAGGCCTACCATAGGAGTGGCTTATAGGTGTATATGTGTCTATATATAAAGGTAGATATAGGGATACTATATGTAAGTAAGGGGTAATTACACCACCTTACCAAGGCTGTGTGAACAGACCTGTGGTGTCAGTTTGGAAGGCAAACCAGGGGTGGCATAATACGTGCTGCAGCCTCTGGGATGCCTAAGGTGAACCTATACCCTGGCTACCTATGGTACACTATACAGGGGCTCACAAGGGTGACCCAGTAATCAATCTGGTATCTACCTAAAGTACATGGTATCAATTTAGAGAGAGAACAGCTGGACTGTGGGTCTGATTAGCAGGCCCACAGCCACACTAAAGTTGAAAAACCAGAGAATCACAGCAAAAAGTGGGGGGGACCATAGGAAGCAGACCCTATTCTCCTACACGCTCCTTTCATCATACCCTTTGGTATTGATTTGTTCGCCCTAAGTTAGCAGGGTATTCCCAGATGTAGGTTCCTTGCTCACTTTGCCACTGGATTCAAGATAGCCTGGCTGATGAGTGTTATGAACCCAAAAATGGTACCAGGATGCTTTGTTCCGGTCCAGGGAAGACATGGCTTGGCAGTTCGGGCTGGACTGTTTCTATGAGGCACAGGGTAAGACTGATTTGCATATGGCCATGTCTGAACTGGGGTGGTGGAGTGAGCTAAAGAATGATGATGGATTAAACCCAGATCAGTTGACTGGGGGTGAGTGTTTGATTTGCTCAAGTGCTCCGTCCATCATTCCCTTTGGTATCACAGAGTTCAATACTGAGCAGCAGTGACCCCTTACTGATCCAACAGAGATCTATACTAAGTAACAGTGACCCCTTACTGATTTGACAGTGTTCTATACTGAGCAGTAGTGACACCTTACTGTTCCAGCAGAGTTCTATACTGAGCTGAAGTGACCCCTTACTGATCTTACATAGTTCTATACTGAGCAGCAGTGACCCCTTACTGATCCAACAGAGTTCTTTACTGAGCAGCAGTGAACCATTACTCATACAACAGAGTTATATACTGAGCAGCAGTGACCCCTTACTGATCCAACAGAGTTCTTTACTAGGTAGCAATGACCCCTTACTGATCCAACAGTGTTCTATACTTAGCAGCAGTAAAGCCTTACTGATCCAACAGAGTTCTTCTCTGAGCAGCAGTGACCCTTTACTGGTCTGACAGAGTACTATACTGAGCAGCAGTGATCCCTTACTGATCCAATAGGATTCCATACTGAGCGGCAGTGACCCAATACTGATCCAACAGAGTTCTATACTGAGCAGTAGTGACCCCTCAGTAATTTGGACCGTTTTCTAACCAGAGCAACAGTGACCATTCGTGTTCGGTCAGAGCAATATTCCAAGCAGAAGTGATCCCTTACTGATCTGAAAGAGGGCTCTACTTGGTGGCAGAGATCCAGAATGAATTTTAAGGAGCTCCATATAGAGCACATGTGATCCCTCTATAATGTTTTAAATCTCTGTAATGGAGCAGATGTGATCCATGACAGATGTGACAGGGATTACTGATCCCTTTTAGAACTGGGGAGACACAATTACAAACACTGTTGCAGATGTTCCCTTTAGTTTTGTAAAGGTGCAGTAATCTGTTAATAGAAAAGCAACAGAGATAACCTATGCTAGGAAGAGAGTTCTAAATAGGGCAGTGGAGATACTCCACATTTCACACAAGGCTATCTGTAGGAATGATGTTATTTGTGCTTCTTGCTTTTATTCCTTGTTGACCTAAAGTGAAAGGTTTTGAGTAATCGTTCAAATTAAAGCAAAGTACCCTATTACTTGTGTTAAATATTCGTTTGCCATTCAGTGACAATAGGAGGAACACTACCTGCACACTCCTTTAACTTGGTTCAAGGTGTGCGTTCTGCATGTACACCACTTTCCCCCTCAAACCAGAGAAGTGGTTACTATTGGAATAGGCTGCAATGGCATAAATAATACAGACCCTTTGGGTTCATTTGATACTAGAGCCACATATTCTAGTACTTATGCTATCAGACAGGGAACAGACACACAAGTTAAGTCTCCACCTTCTTTTCCATCTACTGTTCCTACTGACGGCTACAGCCAGAATAGTCTGCGGGGCTTTTTTCCCTGGGTGAGGGGGGAGCTAGCATGATGCACCTGAAATAAGTTTGCTGGCCACTAAGACACACTTATAATTCATCCACTGGGCCTCCAACCTTCCACCACAGTACTTTGCTGAAGATGGACCACTGCCAAAATGACATCCCCATGGCTGCACTTCCGTAACATCAGTCTACCATGCTCTCTCTCCAGGCTTTAAAATCTGGGATCTGGGAGCTGCACCTGCCCTAATGTTCAAGCGACCAGGGTGACATTTGAATTTTGATATCATTGTATATTAGAATGTGCTTAATATAACATTGATAAAATGGAAAGGATTGCCACTTACCAGCTGTATCAGGATGTTGTCTTGTTGTGAGTGCAATAGATGGAGTTGGAGAAGTAGTCACGGTTTCTGATGCAGAAGTTGTTGTGTTGATAATTGTCTTAAAGTGATTTGTAAACAATGGTGTTACTGAGGGTGTGATTGCAGAATGTTTTTTTGGGGTGTTAGTGTTGAGTGTTTTTTTAGGGGTCGAGGTAGGGCATATGCTCTCCACTGCTCCAATCAAACGGCAACTTAAACCAACAAGTGCTCCGCCCACTTCGCAGATGCCATCGGCAGCTTTCTCGATCACTTGACAGGTGCCATCTGCAAGTTTATTGATAACTCTGCACACTCCATTTTCGCTAGCCCCCTTTACTGTGCAGAAGGGACCAAGAGTAGTACTTGCTGTTTTTGGACTAATTGTTGTTGTTTTTGTTGTTGTTGTTGTCTGGCTCTTCAGGATGAATTTGGTTTCTTGTAAGACAAAAATTTGATGGTTTTTAGCAGATCCCGGAAGTGTCAGTAGCCCTGCCTGACATCAGTGTGCTCTCCTCATTCTGTACATACAAAAACCATTTGACAAAATAGGGATGCATGGTTTAATATTTTGTATATAAAGCTCTGATTAGTGATGAGATGGATCTCTGTTTGAAGCAGCGGTGAGCCCTCTCTGATAGCTATAGCTTTACGTACAGTAACAGTCACTCTTGCAGATCCGACAGTGCTGTATATAAAGCTCCAGAGAACTTTCTATCGAGACCAAAAAGTGACCACACACTGATGTGTCAACGCTTGAGATAGAGGCATGGATATTCCTAAATCTTGTAAGAGCTCTTTACACTGATATGCACGAATTTCACTGTAGAGGTGCATGATAGGGCTTTTGATGGTGGAATCAATTGCCGTAACACGTTATGATGCTCTGGCACATTACTAATTGCACAGAGTCATATACAGTGTAGACATTAATTATTACTTATGTTTTGGAATTCTGTCTAGAGCAACTGTAAAACAATGTGTGTGGACAGCACTCTATACGGATCAACAGTGATCCCTTACTGTTTGGACTGAGCTCTATACAGATCAGCAGTAATCCATTATTGATCAGAGAGATGTCTTTACAGACCAGCAGTGATCAATTACTGATTGGACAGCACTCTGTACAGAGCAGCAATGCCATCTTACTGATCCAACAGAGTTCTATACAGAGCAGCAGTGACCCATTACTGATCCGACAGAGTTCTGTAGAAGGCAACAATAACCCCTTACTGATCCGACAGAGGTCTATACTGAGCAGAAGTGACCCCTTATTTATCTGACAGAGTTCTATACTGAGCAGCAGTGACCCCTTACTAATCCAACCTAGTTCTATACTAAGTAACAGTCGCCCCTTACTGATTTGACAGTGTTCTATACTAAGCAGCAGTGACACCTTACTGATCCAACAGAGTTCTATACTGAGCAGAAGTGACCACTTGCTGATACGACAGAGTTCTATACTAAGTAGCAGTGACCCCTTACTAATTTGACAGTGTTCTATATGTGCTGCAGTGAAGCCTTACTGATTCAACAGAGTTCTATACTGATCAGCAGTGACCCCTTACTGATCAAAGCGACCTATGACCCTGCTCGCAGGCAGGTCGCTCCCCACGCTGCTGCACGCTCTGCCTGCATAGTTTTTGCCTAGTCTTGTATTTTTCCCCTGTGCCATACTTGCTTTTTTGCCCAGACTTGTTTTTATTGCCCTGTGCCTGTACTTGCTTCCTCGTCCTTTCTTGTTTTTATTCCCCTGTGCCTGTACTTGCTTTCTTCAAAGAATTGTTTTTATTCCCCTGTGCCTGTACTTGCTTTCTTGCCCAAACATGTTTTTATTCCCCTGTGCCTGTACTTGCTTTCTTGCCCAGACTTGTTTTTATTCCCCTGTTCCTAACTTGCTTTCTTGCCCAGACTTGCTTTTATTCCTCTGTGCCTGTACTTGTTTTCTTGCCTAAACTTGTTTTTCCTTCCTGTGCCCAATGCTCCCACGGCCCCCGCCCATTTTTCCCAGAGCTGCATTCCTGCGGCCCCACTACCTGCAATCCCATTCGCCGCCCAGCTTCCGTCTCCCAGCTGCTCCTCCCTCCAACATCCCCACATATGGAAGCCACGCAGCGGTCAAAGGAGCAACCTATGACCCTGCTCGCAGGCAGGTCGCTCCCCACGCTGCTGTACGGCTCTTCCTGCATTGTTTTTGCCTAATCTTGTATTTTTCCCTTTGCCTAACTTGCTTTCTTGCCCAGACTTGTTTTTATTCCCTTGTGCCTGTACTTGCTTTCTTGCCCACTCTTGTTTTTATTCCCCTGTGCTTGTATTTACTTCTTGCCCAGACTTGTTTTTATTCCCCTGTGCCTGTACTTGCTTTCTTGCCCAGACTTGTTTTTATTCCCCTGTGCCTGTACTTGCTTTATTGCAAGACTTGTTTTTATTCCCATGTTCCTTACTTGCTTTCTCGCCCATACTTGTTTATATTCCTCTGTGCCTGTACTTGTTTTCTTGCCTAAACTTGTTTTTCCTTCCTGTGCCCAGTTCTCCCGTGTCCCCCACCCATTTTTCCCACCGCTGCATCCCGGCGGCCCCGCCCACCTACAATCCCATTCACCGACCCGCTCCCGCCTCCCAGCTGCTCCTCCCTCCCACATCCCCTCATATGGAAGCTGCGCAGCGGTGAAAGGAGCGACCTATGACCCTGCCCGCAGGCAGGTCGCTCACCACGCTGCTACACAGCTCTGCCCGCATTGTTTTTGCCTAATCTTGTAGTTTTTTTCCCCTGGCCTAACTTGCTTTCTTGCCCAGACTTGTTTTTATTCCCCTGTGCCTGTACTTGCTTCCTTGCCCAGTCTTGTTTTTATTCCCCTGAGCCTTTACTTGCTTTCCTGACCAGACTTGTTTTTATTCCCCTGTGCCTGTACTTGCTTTCTTGCCCAGACTTGTTTTTATTCCCCTGTGCCTGTAGTTGCTTTCTTGCCCAGACTTGTTTATATTCCCCTGTTCCTAACTTGCTTTCTTGCCCAGACTTGTTTTTATTCCTCTGTGCCTGTACTTGTTTTCTTGCCTAAACTTGTTTTTCCTTCCTGAGCCCAGTTCTCCCGTGTCTCCGCCCATTTTTCCCGCCACTGCATCCCTGCGGCCCCGCCCACCTGCTATCCCATTCGCCTCCCGCTCCCGCCTCCCAGCTGCTCCTCCCTTCCACGTCCCCACATATGGAAGCCGCACAGCGGTCAAAGGAGCGACCTATGACCCTGCTAGCAGGCAGGTCGCTCCCCACGCTGCTGCATGGCTCTGCCTGCATTGTTCTTGCCTAATCTTGTATTTTTCCCCTGTGCCTAACTTGCTCTCTTGCCCATACTTGTTTTTTTCCCCTGTGCCAGTACTTTCTTTCTTGCCCAATCTTGTTTTTATTCCCCTGTGCCTGTACTTGCTTTCTTGCCCAGACTTGTTTTTATTCCCCTGTGCCTGTACTTGCTTTCTTGCCCAGACTTGTTTTTATTCCCCTGTTACTAACTTGCTTTCTTGCCCAGACTTGTTTTTATTCCTCTGTGCCTGTACTTGTTTTCTTGCCTAAGCTTGTTTTTCCTTCCTGAGCCCAGTTCTCCCGTGGCCCTGCCCTTTTTTCCCGCCACTGCATCCCTGCGGCCCCGCCCACCTGCTATCCCGTTCGCCTCCCGCCTCCCAGCTGCTCCTGCCTCCCACATCCCCACATATGGAAGCCGCGCAGCGGTCAAAAGAGCAACCTATGACCCTGCTCGTAGGCAGGTCGCTCCCCACGCTGCTGCACGGCTCTGCCAGCATTGTTTTTGCCTAATCTTGTATTTTTCCCCTGTGCCTAACTTGCTTTCTTGCACAGACTTGTTTTTATTCCCCTGTGCCTGTGCTTGCTTTCTTGCCCAGTCTTGTTTTTATTCCCCTGTGCCTGTACTTGCTTTCTTGCCCAGACTTGTTTTTATTGCCCTGTGCCTGTACTTGCTTTCTTGCCCAGACTTGTTTTTATTCCCCTGTGCCTGTACTTGCTTTCTTGCCCAGACTTGTTTTTATTCCCCTGTTCCTAACTTACTCCCTTGCCCAGACTTGTTTTTATTCCTCTGTGCCTGTACTTGTTTTATTGCCTCAGCTTGTTTTTCCTTCCTGAGCCCAGTTCTCCTGTGGCCCCGCCCATTTTTCCTGCCACTGCATCCCTGCGGCCCGCCCACCTGCTATACCATTCGCCGCCCGCTCCCGCCTTCCAGCTGCTCCTCGCTCCCACATCCCCTCATATGGAAGCCGCGCAGCGGTTAAAGGAGCGACCTATGACCCTGCTCGCAGGCAGGTCGCTCCCCACGCTGCTGCACGGCTCTGCCTGCATTGTTTTTGCCTAATCTTGTATTTTTCCCCTGTGCCTAACTTGTTTTCTTGCCCAGACTTGTTTTTATTCCCCTGTGCCTGTACTTGCTTCCTTGCCCAGTCTTGTTTTTATTCCCCTGGGCCTGTACTTGCTTTCTTGCCCAGACTTGTTTTTATTGCCCTGTGCCTGTACTTGCTTTCTTGCCCAGACTTGTTTTTATTCCCCTGTGCCTGTACTTGCTTTCTTGCCCAGACTTGTTTTTATTCCCCTGTTCCTAACTTGCTTTCTTGCCCAGACTTGTTTTTATTCCCCTGTGCCTGTACTTGCTTCCTTGCCCAGTCTTGTTTTTATTCCCCTGGGCCTGTACTTGCTTTCTTGCCCAGACTTGTTTTATTGCCCTGTGCCTGTACTTGCTTTCTTGCCCAGACTTGTTTTTATTCCTCTGTGCCTGTACTTGCTTTCTTGCCCAGACTTGTTTTTATTCCCCTGTTCCTAACTTGCTTTCTTGCCCAGACTTGTTTTTATTCCTCAGTGCCTGTACTTGTTTTCTTGCCTAAGCTTGTTTTTCCTTTCTGTGCCCAGTTCTCCTGCGGCCCGCCCATTTTTCCCGCCGCTGCATCCTTGCGGCCCCGCCCACCTGCTATCCCAATCGCTGCCCCGCTCCTGCCTCCCAGCTGCTCCTCCCTCCCACATCCCCATATATGGAAGCCGCGCAGCGGTCAAAGGAGCGACCTATGACCCTGCTCGCAGGCAGGTCGCTCCCCACGCTGCTGCACGGCTCTGCCAGCATTGTTTTTGCCTAATCTTGTATTGTTTTTTCCCTGTGCCTAACTTGCTTTCTTGCCCAGGCTTGTTTTTATTCCCCTGTGCCTGTACTTGCTTCCTTGCCCAGTCTTGTTTTTATTCCCCTGGGCCTGTACTTGCTTTCTTGCCCAGACTTGTTTTTATTCCCCTGTGCCTGTACTTGCTTTCTTGCCCAGACTTGTTTTTATTCCCCTGTTACTAACTTGCTTTCTTGCCCAGACTTGTTTTTATTCCTCTGTGCCTGTACTTGTTTTCTTGCCTAAGCTTGTTTTTCCTTCCGGAGCCCAGTTCTCCTGTGGCCCCGCCCATTTTTTCCGTCACTGCATCCCTGCGGCCCCGCCCACCTGCTATCCCATTCGCCTCCCGCTCCCGCCTCCCAGCCGCTCCTCCCTCCCACATCCCCACATATGGGAGCGGCGCAGCGGTCAAAGGAGCGACCTATGACCCTGCTCGCAGGCAGGTCGCTCCCCACGCTGGTGCACGGCTCTGCCAGCATTGTTTTTGCCTAATCTTGTATTTTTCCCCTGTGCCTAACTTGCTTTCTTGCCAAGACTTGTTTTTATTCCCCTGTGCCTGTACTTGCTTTCTTGCCCTAGAAACTGGTGTGAACCGAGCTATGCCTTGGGCATATTGTGTGCCCCAGGCAGTGTCTGGAAAAGCATCTGCTGATGCTGGCCTCCCTGCCCAAATACATAAAACCCTGTCTGGGGAGGGGCTGCCACCTCCCTGGACAGGAAACCTATTGTCCAGGCCTCCCCTGCCGGAGTTTCGTCCAGCAGCAGGAGGTCAGACTTGTGTCTATGGCAGCAACAGCCCTTTTGTGATGCTGAGGCTCTGTTTAACTTTAACCGGGCAAAGCAGTAACTACATGTCTTCTCCCTCTAGATGGGTGGAATGCTACCCCCGCTGCCAGGACTGGTGGGGAGTAGTATTCCAAAAGTGTTTGACACCTTACACAACATGTTTTGATAAAGCCAAACCAAAGTTAGCATTAACCACGAGGATTATAATGCACTTAAGAATATATGGTATGGCTATATCTTAGAACAACTATAAGGAGATTGCTCCGAAAGCTGCAGAGGGGCTCAGCTCATGCTAGGGCACCCTCTCACATAAAACCAAGCACTCTGCCTCCAGGATTGGCGAGGCCTATCATAGGAGTGGCTTATAGGTGTATATGTGTCTATATATAAAGGTAGATATAGGGATACTATATGTAAGTACGGGGTGATTACACCACCTTACCAAGGCTGTGTGAACAGACTTGTGGTGTCAGTTTGGAAGGCCAACCAGGGGTGGCATAATACGTGCTGCAGCCTCTGGGATGCCTAAGGTGCACCTATGCCCTGGCTACCTATGGTACACTATGCAGGGGCTCACAAGGATGACCCAGTAATCAATCTGATATGTACCTAAAGTACATGGTATCAATTTTGAGAGAGAACAGCTGGGCTGTGGGTCTGATTAGCAGGCCAACAGCCACACTAAAGTTGAAAAACCAGAGAATCACAGCAAAAAGTGGGGGTGACCATAGGAAGCAGACCCTACTCTCCTACACGCTCCGTTCATCATACCCTTTGGTATTGATTTGTTCGCCCTAAGTTAGCAGGGCATTCCTAGATGTAGGTTCCTTGCTCACTTTGCCACTGGATTCAAGGTAGCCTGGCTGATGAGTGTTATGAACCCAAAAACGGTACCAGGATGCTTTGTTCCGGTCCAGGGAAGACATGGCTTGGCAGTTCGGGCTGGACTGTTTCTATGAGGCACAGGGTAAGACTGATTTGCATATGGCCATGTCTGAACTGGGGTGGTGGAGTGAGCTAAAGAATGATGATGGATTAAACCCAGATCAGTTGACTGGGGGTGAGTGTTTGATTTGCTCAAGTGCTCCGTCCATCATTTCCTTTGGTATCACAGAGTTCAATACTGAGCAGCAGTGACCACTTACTGATCCAACAGAGATCTATACCAAGTAACAGTGACCCCTTACTGATTTGACAGTGTTCTATACTGAGCAGCAGTGACACCTTACTGTTCCAGCAGAGTTCTATACTGAGCTGAAGTGACCACTTGTTGATCCGACAGAGTTCTATACTGAGCAGCAGTGACCCCTTACTGATCTGACCTAGTTCTATACTGAGCAGCAGTGACCCCTTACTGATCCAACAGAGTTCTATACTGAGCAGCAGTGACCCATTACTGATCCAACAGAGTTATATACTGAGCAGCAGTGACCCCTTACTGATCCAACAGATTTCTTTACTAGGTAGCAATGACCCCTTACTGATCCAACAGTGTTCTATACTTAGCAGCAGTAAAGCCTTACTGATCCAACAGAGTTCTTCTCTGAGCAGCAGTTACCCTTTACTGATCTGTCAGAGTACTATACTGAGCAGCAGTGACCCCTTACTGATCCAATAGGATTCTATACTGAGCAGCAGTGACCCCTTACTGATCCAATAGGATTCTGTACTGAGCAGTAGTGACCCCTCAGTAATTTGGACCGTTTTCTAACCAGAGAAACAGTGACCATTCGTGTTCGGTCAGATCAATATTCCAAGCAGGAGGGATCCCTTACTGATTTGAAAGAGGGCTCTACTTGGTGGCAGAGATCCAGAACGCATTTTAAGGAGCTCCATTTAGAGCACATGTGATCCCTCTATGATATTTTAAACCTCTGTAATGGAGCAGCTGTGATCCATGACAGATGTGACAGAGCTTACTGATCCCTTTTTGAACTGGGGAGACACAATTACAAACACTGTTGCAGATGTTCCCTTTAGTTTTGTAAAGGTGCAGTTATCTGTTAATAGAAAAGCAACAGAGATCACCTATGCTAGGAAGAGAGTTCTAAATAGGGCAGTGGAGATACTCCACATTTTACACAAGTTTATCTGTAGGAATGATGTTATTTGTGCTTCTTGCCTTTATTCCTTGTTGACCTAAAGTGAAAGGTTTTGAGTAATCGTTCAAATTAAAGCAAGTACCCTATTACTTGTGTTAAATATTCGTTTGCCATTCAGTGACAATAGGAGGAACACTACCTGCACACTCCTTTAACTTGGTTCAAGGTGTGCGTTCTGCATGTACACCACTTTCCCCTTCAAACCAGAGAAGTGGTTACTATTGGAATAGGCTGCGATGGCATAAATAATACAGACCCTTTGGGTTCATTTGATACTAGAGCCATATATCATAGTACTTATGCTATCAGACAGGGAACAGACACACAATTTAAGTCTCCACCTTCTTTTCCATCTACTGTTCCTACAGACGGCTACAGCCAGAATAGTCTGCAGGGCTTTTTTCCATGGGTGAGGGGGGAGCTAGCATGATGCACCTGAAATGGGTTTGCTGGCCACTAAGACACACTTATAATTCATTCACTGGGCCTCCAACCTTCCACCACAGTTATTTGCTGAAGATGGACCACTGCCAAAATTACATCCCTATGACTGCACTTTCGTAACATCAGTCTACCCTGCTCTCTCTCCAGGCTTTAAAATCTGGGATATGGGAGCTGCACCTGCCCTAATGTTCAAGCGACCAGGGTGACATTTGAAATTTGATATCATTGTATATTAGAATGTGCTTAATATAACATTGATAAAATGGACAGGATTTCAACTTACCAGCAGTATCAGGATGTTGTCTTGTCATGAGTGCAATAGATGGAGTTGGAGAAGTAGTCACGGTTTCTGATGCAGAAGTTTTTGTGTTGATAATTGTCTTAAAGTGATTTGTAAACAATGGTGTTACTGAGGGTGTGATTGCAGAATGGTTTCTTGGGGTGTTAGTGTTGGGTGTTCTTTTAGGGGTCGAGGTAGGGCATATGCTCTCCACTGCTCCAATCAAACGGCAACTTAAACCAACAAGTGCTCCGCCCACTTCACAGATGCCATCGGCAGCTTTCTCGATCACTTGACAGGTGCCATCTGCAAGTTTATTGATAACTCTGCACACTCCATCTTCGATAGCCCCCTTTACTGTGCAGAAGGGACCAAGAGTTGTACTTGCTGTTTTTGGACTAATTGTTGTTGATGTTGTTTTTAATGTTGTTGTTGTTGTTGTTGTTGTCTGGCTCTTCAGGATGAATTTGGTTTCTGGTAAGACAAATATTTGATGGTTTTTAGCAGATCCCGGAAGTGTCAGTAGCCCTGCCTGACATCAGTGTGCTCTTATCATTCTGTACATACAAAAACCATTTGACAAAATAGGGATGCATAGTTTAATATTTTGTAATATAAAGCTCTGATTACTGATGAGATGGATCTCTGTTTGAAGCAGCGGTGAGCCCTCTCTGATAGCTATAGCTTTACGTACAGTAACAGTCACTCTTGCAGATCCGACAGTGCTGTATATAAAGCTCCAAACAACTTTCTATCGAGAACAAAAAGTGACCACACACTGATGTGTCTACGCTTGAGATAGAGGCACGGATATTCCTAAATCTTGTAAGAGCTCTTTACACGGATATGCACGAATTTCACTTTAGAGGTGCATGATAGGGCTTTTGATGGTGGAATCAATTTCCGTAACACGTTATGATGCTCTGGCACATTACTAATTGCACAGAGTCATATACAGGGTAGAAATTAAATATTACTTATGTTTTGGAATTCTGTCTAGAGCAACTGTAAAACAATGTGTGTGGACAGCACTCTACACAGATCAACAGTGATCCCTTACTGTTTGGACTGAGCTCTATACAGATCAGCAGTAATCCATTATTGATCAGAGAGAGGTCTTTACAGATCAGCAGTGATCAATTACTGATTGGACAGCACTCTGTACAGAGCAGCAATGCCACCTTACTGATCCGACAGAATTCTATACAGAGCAGCAGTGACCCATTACTGATCCAACAGAGTTCTGTAGAAGGCAGCAATAACACCTTACTGATCTGACAGACTTCTATACTGAGCAGCAGTGACCACTTACTGATCCAACAGAGTTCTATGCTGAAGTAGTGTGGCTCACTGGTTAGAGGCGGCAGACCCGAGAGCAGAGGACGGCCCGGGACCAGGGTTCGATTCCCGGCACGGCAGGTTTCTGGACCCGGGTCAGCGGACTCGATAATTCTCTCACCTCGGTGCCCACTCTGATCAGCGTTCACACTCGGCAACTCTGGGCATTAGCTTGCCTCATCTTCACTAACGGCCCCACCAGACCGCCGGGGATGCCTGGTCTCACCCTGGAAATACCCATTAAGGGACCATCTCTCAGGGAAGCCAGGAAGGGTTTCGCAGCGGTCGAAGCGCCTTGGGACCCTACGGGTAAGTAGTGCGCTTTATAAATGCCTATACATACATACATACATATGCTGAGCAGCAGTGACCCCTTACTGATCCGACAGAGGTCTATACTGAGCAGAAGTGACCCCTTAGTGATCTGACAGAGTTCTATACTGAGCAGCAGTGACCCATTACTAATCCAACATAGTTCTATACTAAGTAACAGTCACCCCTTACTGATTTGACAGTGTTCTATATTGAGCAGCAGTGACACCTTACTGATCCAACAGAGTTCTATACTGAGCAGAAGTGACTACTTGCTGATCCTACAGAGTTCTATACTAAGTAGCAGTGACCCCTTACTAATTTGACAGTGATCTATATGTGCTGCAGTGAAGCCTTACTGATTCAACAGAGTTCTATACTGATCAGCAGTGACCCCTTACTGATCTGAGCGACCTATGACCCTGCTCGTAGGCAGGTCGCTCCCCACGCTGCTGCACGCTCTGCCTGCATTGTTTTCGCCTAATCTTGTATTTTTCCCCTGTGCCTTACTTGCTTTCTTGCCCAGACTTGTTTTTATTCCCCTGTACCTGTACTTGCTTTCTTGCCCAGTCTTGTTTACATTCCCCTGTGCCTTTACTTGCTTTCTTCCCAGACTTATTTTTATTCCCCTGTGCCTGTACTTGCTTTCTTCCCAGACTTGTTTTTAATCCCCTGTGCCTGTACTTGCTTTCTTGCCCAGACTTGTTTTTATTCCCCTGTGCCTGTACTTGCTTTCTTGCCCAGACTTGTTTTTATTCCCCTGTTCCTAACTTGCTTTCATGCCCGGAATTGCTTTTATTCCTCTGTGCCTGTACTTGTTTTCTTGCCTAAACTTGTTTTTCCTTCCTGTGCCCAGTTCTCCCGTGGCCCCCGCCCATTTTTTCCGGCGCTGCATCCCTGCGGCCCCCCCACCTGCAATCCCATTCTCCGCCTGCTTCCGCCTCCCAGCTGCTCCTCCCTCCCACATCCCCACATATGGAAGACGTGCAGCGGTCAAAGGAGCGACCTATGACCCTGCTCGCAGGCAGGTTGCTCCCCACGCTGCTGTACGGCTCTGGCTGCATTGTTTTTGCCTAATCTTGTATTTTTCCCTGTGCCTGTACTTTCTTTCTTGCCCACTCTTGTTTTTATTCCCCTGTGCTTGTATGTGTTTCTTGCCCAGACTTGTTTTTATTCCCCTCTGCCTGTACTTGCTTTCTTGCCCAGACTTGTTTTTATTCCCCTGTTCCTAACTTGCTCTCTTGCCCAGACTTGTTTTTATTCCTCTGTGCCTGTACTTGTTTTTCCTTCCTGAGCCCAGTTCTCCCGTGGCCCCCCCCATTTTTCCTGCCACTGCATCCCTGCGACCCCGCCCACCTGCTATCCCATTCGCCGCCCGCTACCGCCTCCCAGCTGCTCCTCGCTCCCACATCCCCTCATATGGAAGCTACACAGCGGTGAAAGGAGCGACCTATGACCCTGCCCGCAGGCAGGTCACTCCCAACGCTGCTGCACGGCTCTGCCTGCATTGTTTTTGTCTAATCTTGTATTTTTCCCCTGTCCCTTACTTGCTTTCTTGCCCAGACTTGTTTTTATTACCCTTTGCCTGTACTTGCTTTCTTGCCCAGTCTTGTATTTATTCCCCTGTGCCTGTACTTGCTTTCTTGCCCGGACTTGTTTTTATTCCCCTGTGCCTGTACTTGCTTTCTTGCCCAGACATATTTTTATTCCCCCGTGCCTGTACTTGCTTTCTTGCACAGACTTATTTTTATTCCCCTGTTCCTAACTTGCTTTCTTACCCAGACTTATTTTTATTCCTCTGTGCCAGTACTTGTTTTCTTGCCTAAGCTTGTTTTTCCTTCCTGAGCCCAGTTCTCCCGTGACCTTGCCGATTTTTCCCACCACTGCATCCTTGCGGCCCCGCCCACCTGCTATCCCATTCGCTCCCACATCCCCACATATGAAAGCCGCGCAGCGGTCAAAGGAGTGACCTATGACCCTGCTCGCAGGCAGGTCGCTCCCCATGCTGCTGCACGGCTCTTCCTGCATTGTTTTTGCCTAATCTTGTATTTTTTTTCCCTGTGCCTAACTTGCTTTCTTGCCCAGACATGTTTTTATTCCCCTGTGCCTGTACTTGCTTCCTTGCCCAGTCTTCTTTTTATTCCCCTGGGCCTGTACTTGATTTCTTGCCCAGACTTGTTTTTATTGCCCTGTACCTGTACTTGCTTTCTTGCCCAGACTTGTTTTTATTCCCCTGTGCCTGTACTTGCTCTCTTGCCCAGACTTGTTTTTATTCCCCTGTTCCTAATTTGCTTTCTTGCCCAGACTTGTTTTTATTCCTTTGTGCCTGTACTTGTTCTCTTTTCTAAACGTGTTTTTCCTTCTTGTGCCCAGTACTCCCGTGGCCCCCGCCCATTTCTCCTGCCGCTGCATCCCTGCGGTCCCGCCCACCTGCTATCCCATTTGCCGGCCCGCTCCCGCCTCCCAGCTGCTCCTCTCTCCCACATCCCCTCTTATAGAAGCCGCGCAGTGGTCAAAGGAGCGACCTATGACCATGCTCGCAGGCAGGTCGCTCCCCATGCTGCTGCACGGCTCTGCCTGCATTGTTTTTGCCTAATTTTGTATTTTTTATCCCTGTGCCTAACTTGCTTTCTTGTCCAGACTTGTTTTTATTCCCCTGTGCCTGTACTTGCTTCCTTGCCCAGTCTTGTTTTTATTCCCCTGGGCCTGTACTTGATTTCTTGCCCAGACTTGTTTTTATTGCCCTGTACCTGTACTTGCTTTCTTGCCCAGACTTGTTTTTATTCCCCTGTGCCTGTACTTGCTCTCTTGCCCAGACTTGTTTTTATTCCCCTGTTCCTAATTTGCTTTCTTGCCCAGACTTGTTTTTATTCCTTTGTGCCTGTACTTGTTCTCTTTCCTAAACTTGTTTTTCCTTCCTGTGCCCAGTACTCCCGTGGCCCCCGCCCATTTCTCCTGCCGCTGCATCCCTGCGGTCCCGCCCACCTGCTATCCCATTTGCCGGCCCGCTCCCGCCTCCCAGCTGCTCCTCTCTCCCACATCCCCTCTTATAGAAGCCGCGCAGTGGTCAAAGGAGCGACCTATGACCATGCTCGCAGGTAGGTCGCTCCCCACGCTGCTGCACAGCTCTGCCTGCATTGTTTTTGCCTAATCTTGTATTTTTCCCCTGTGCCTAACTTGCTTTCTTGCTTAGATTTGTTTTTATTCCCCTGTGCCTGTACTTGCTTT
The DNA here is from genome assembly GCF_964263255.1 of Lissotriton vulgaris. Classification (NCBI taxonomy): domain Eukaryota; kingdom Metazoa; phylum Chordata; class Amphibia; order Caudata; family Salamandridae; genus Lissotriton; species Lissotriton vulgaris. The sequence goes on along the minus strand of NC_141691.1, from coordinate 2,054,821,875 downwards.
CTTGCCCAGTCTTGTTTTTATTCCCCTGTGCCTGTACTTGCTTTCTTGCCCAGACTTGTTTTTATTGCCCTGTGCCTGTACTTGCATTCTTGCCCAGACTTGTTTTTATTCCCCTGTTCCTAACTTGCTTTCTTGCCCAGATTTGTTTTTATTCCTCTGTGTCTGTACTTGTTTTCTTGCCTAAGCTTGTTTTTCCTTCCTGAGACCAGTTCTCCCGTGGCCCCCGCCCATTTCTCCCGCCACTGCATCCCTGCGGCCCCGCCCACCTGCTATACCATTCGCCGCCCGCTCCCGCCTCCCAGCTGCTCCTCCCTCCCACATCCCCACATATGGAAGCCGCGCAGCGGTTAACGGAGCGACCTATGACCCTGCTCGCAGGCAGGTCGCTCCCCACGCTGCTGCACGGCTCTGCCTGCATTGTTTTTGCCTAATCTTGTATTTTTCCCCTGTGCCTAACTTGCTTTCTTGCCCAGACTTGTTTTTATTCCCCTGTGCCTGTACTTGCTTTCTTGTCCCGGAAACTGGTGTGAACGGAGCTATGCATGGGGCATCTTCTGTGCCCCAGGCAGTGTCTGGAAAAGCATCTGCTGATGCAGGCCTGCCTGCCCAAATACACAAAACCCTGTCTGGGGAGGTGCTGCCACCTCCCTGGACAGGAAACCTATTGTCCAGGCCTCCCCTGACGGAGTTTCGTCCAGCAGCAGGAGGTCAGACTCGTGTCTATGGCAGCAACAGCCCTTTTGTGATGCTGAGGCTCTGTTTAACTTTAACCTGGCAAAGCAGTAACTACATGTCTTCTCCCTCTAGAAGGGTGGAATGCTACCCCCGCTGCCAAGACTGGTGGGGAGTAGTATTCCAAAAGTGTTTGACACCTTACACGACATGTTTTGATAAAGCCAATCCAAAGTTAGCATTAACCACGAGGATTATAATGCACTTAAGAATATATGGTATGGCTATATCTTAGAACAACTATAAGGAGATTGCTCCGAAAGCTGCAGAGGGGCTCAGCTCATGCTAGGGCACCCTCTCACATAAAACCAAGCACTCTGCCTCCAGGATTGGCGAGGCCTACCATAGGAGTGGCTTATAGGTGTATATGTGTCTATATTAATTAAATATCTTTATTCGGCAAATTGATCACCATAAAAGAATACATATACATAATACATTTCTAATTCACCGGTTAAAACTGTAAAAAGATACGGATAAAAGGGAAGGAATGCACCACAGTCACTAATTTGCTACAGGCGGTTTCAAGCATCAAACCGTAGGTCCCCCCCGAGTGCAATTTCAGTAAACGGCAGCGCGTCACCCACGCACTGCCCAAGAATTTTGCCACCCCGCAAATCATGATGGAGGAAGAAGAGTCAGTAAAAAGTACACGTAGTGCCTGGCTATGGCACCTCATCCCCAGTTCCCTACACACAGGTTTCAGCCAGAATTTCCGCGCCACTTTGTAAGCGGGGCAGGCAAAAAATAGGTGGGCCACAAACTCCTTTGGTGCTGCACAGCCAGGGCATGAACGCAGGGGGGCACCAGAGTTCGACCACCTCGCCGTGAAGTCATGCACCGGAAGCGTCCCATATCTCAGTTTTAGATATAGTGCTCGATCTAGAGGTTTGGTTATCAGGTCAAGGAAGGGTTCCAGTTTTTTCACCCATTTAATTAACAGAAATTGATCCGTGAGTGAACCCCCATCCATGACCCTCAGTGCATTACTCTGTACCCAATCCCAATATAGCTTTTTAATCACTTCCTTGGGTGGCGGCGTTTGTGACTCCCAAGCATCCCTTAGTCCCAAGTTAAGAACCAGGTCTCTCAATTTATTCAGCCAACCTATTTTTTTCCCCGTGTATCAGAAGAAGATCATCCAACCCTTCAGCATATTTTGCGAGCTCCTCAGTTCTTCTTAAGCGAGTCCAGAAGAGCAACGGGCGTAGCCTTACCAAGTCCTTTAGTGCTCTTCTGCCCAAATCTAGTCTCAGGGGGATCAATGGGGTGGATGCGGGAAGAGCCACCACCTTCCTTAGAAAATTGTTTTCCGCTGTCGATAGATCTGAAACATTTTCGAACCCCCAGAGTTCGGAGCCATATAATGCCGCCGGAAGAATCTGACCCTCATAAATCGCCATGGCCGGGGAGACAGGTTTGCTACTTGACTTGCGGAGCTCCCTCAGAGTCACCCCAGATACTCTTTGGTGGCTGAGTAACATTTTGGCCAAGTGGTCCTTCCAGGTCATTCGACTATTTATCCGGACACCAAGATAGTCAAATGAATCAACCAACTCCAGGGGAGCACCATTGAGCAAGAAGTTATTTTTAAATCTTTTAGAGGGGGAGAGTGCCATCAGTTTAGTTTTCAAGGTATTGATGGTTAAGCCTCTGTTGGTACAAAAAGAACTAAACCGGTTCAAGAGTTTTTGCAGACCCGCTGGGGATTTGGAGATCAATAAGGTGTCGTTGGCGAAGAGTAAAGTGGGGATTCTTTCCCCCGCCAGGGATGGGGCATCCGACTCTTCCCCTTTCAGGTGGTCCACCACTCCATTCACGAATAGGGAAAAAAGGGTCGGACCCATAACACAGCCCTGGCGTACTCCTCTCCTCACAGGGACCCTATCTGTTAGCTGTCCCTGGGATCCCCATCTGACCCTCGCGTAGTTCCCCTCGTGGAGCTTTACGATTAGACTCAGGAGTCTACTGGGACATCCCATCTCTCCTAGGATCTCCCATAATTTTGCCCAGGGGACCAGGTCAAAAGCCGTCTTGAGATCCATGAAGGCCATGTATAAACTGCCTTTCTTGATGGTAACTGCCTTCCAATAGATAACAAAAAAACGAAAGACCTGGTCCATCGTGCCTACCTTCCTTCTAAAGCCCGCTTGAAGGTGGGAGAGAATACTGGCCTTCTCCATCCAATCGCCTACCCTTGAAATAATGACCCTGCCGACCACTTTCTGAATTATATCTATCAAGCTGATAGGTCTGTAGTTCTCAGGGTCGTCTCTTGCCCCCTTCTTGAACACAGTTACCACCTCTGTCCCCTTCTAAGAGTCTGGCACCTGGTGACCCCTAGTAATCAAGTTCATAATTGTGGCGATTAACTTGGCCCAAGCCTGCGGCTCCGCGATCAACAAGTCCCCAGGGATCCCATCCGGCCCGGCCGCCTTCTTTGGGGTTAGATGTCTAATCGCCGTCACTACTTCGGTGGTCGAAAATGGGAGGTCATCCACCCCTAAGGTATCCCCAGCGCCAAAACTAGCTGCCCCAGGGCTGATTAGTTCATCATTACCTCCATATAGGGATGAAAAGTGACTAAACCATTGCTGGCTGGTTATGTGAGCTGCTAATGGTTGCGATTTCCTCTGCCTAGTTCTATTAATCAGATCCCAAAAAAGGTTCGGGTTCCTTCTACTCACAGCATTGGATAGGTCCTGCCAATGCTGTTCCTCCCACTCACGTTTAGCCAGCGATAGTGCTTTTAGTTAGTCCTTCCTGGCCGCTCTAACCAGCAAAGGATCCCCAGAAAGCAGGGCTTTTGTCAGATTTTTCCTTTTGCCCTTACACTGATCTGTATACCAAGGTTTATTTGAAGTGGGAGGTGTAATGGTTTTTCTGTGGCTTTTCCCTTTCGAGATAAAAAATTGACTGACATGATCTATTGTAGCTTTATAAGCTGAGTCGAGGGAAGAGTGCGGCAGCATACTAATCTGATTTTCACAGACCCAGGCCTCCAGATCAGAGGACAGGCCCTCTACCAGGGATTTAATGGCCCCTAGGTCATCCTCCTTCAGGTTAGCCTTGTCCCATTTCAGTCTGCGATTGTTGTTGTATGGGATGATCTCTTTGGATGTTTTTAAGGGGGCATTCACCCTACTATCTTTAAAGATGCCCCAATTAAACTTACAACACAGGGGATTATGGTCGCTATCCTGACTTGGGAGCACTTCCATGTCAATAAGGTCTGCCCAAAAACTAACATCCATTAGGATGTAGTCAATTCGGGACGGCCCAGTAAGTCTATTGAAGGTCAGTGCACCTGCCTGGTCGGATATAGTCCTGCCATTGAGGGCTCTTAACTTGTGGTCCCTAGTTAGTGCATTGATTTGGATTGCCCTAGCTGACCATTTTCTAATAGGGGGCAGGGATAGGGTTGGGATGGACCATTTTGAATCTTCGTCTTCAATACCCAGGGGGTCATCTCCAAGGAGGGGTTCAGACGTGCAATTGAAATCACCCCCCACGATGATTTTTGCTGATGAAGGGCAGTTAGCTAAGGCAGAGTCCAGAGCTGTTAAAGTTGAAGAGGCCGAGTCCCCAGGTGCCCCTCTGGCGTAAACATTGAAAAGGTCAAGCCTGCTACCCTCCGCGTTCCCTCTAGAAGAGAGGTGGAGTATATCACTACACTCCAAGTTGTGGCGTGTGACCACCCAGTCCAGCTCTATTTTAATCCAGACCATGAGGTCACCCGCTGGTCTACCCTTTCCTTTACTTACTGCTGGCAAAAAGTGGGTGGTATACCCCGATTTATGTAAGGGTAATAGGCTCCAGGTTTCCTGAAACAGGCAAACATCGAACCTCTCGATGAACGTGTGCCACTCTGGTATATCTAACTTCCTTTTTAAGCCCGCAACGTTCCAAGATAGGAGGTTTATTGCCCGCCGTCCCTTGGGCACTATGGTGTGTCCCCCCCTTATTCACACCCTCATTATCCGCCATGGTCATACAGCTGCCCCCATCTTGGACCAAGGGAATAGGGTTTACAGGACAACTAGCCATGCTGGCCATAGACCCGGCTAACATGGAAGCTTCAGTAATGTTGTTAGTAATGGCAATTTGAGCTAAAGGTGGACTAACTTGCCCTGCGTCTATACTGCCACGTGGTCGTGGGGCCTCCTCCCCAGGGAGTTCACATATCTCCCCCCTGGACGCTGAACTTCAATCGCAATCTTCCAGCCCAGAGAGCTGCGAAAACCGATTGTAAGTGTCCAAGGGAGTGAAGGGTCTTAGATGTTCCATCCTGGTGTCGTGGTTCATCGTGTGTCTATAGGGCACCGTAAACCAGGCAGAATGCTGGTCAGACACCGAGGCAAAGTGTTGCCCATACTGGGGATAATTGTTGTTACATGGCAGGGTGGGGGGTGGCCTATAGGTTTGGAACATATTTGGATATTTGGCATCTTGTGTGCCCCAGGCAGTGTCTGGAAAAGCATCTGCTGATGCAGGCCTCCCTGCCCAAATACACAAAACCCTGTCTGGGGAGGGGCTGCCACCTCCCTGGACAGGAAACCTATTGTCCAGGCCTCCCCTGCCGGAGTTTCGTCCAGCAGCAGGAGGTCAGACTCGTGTCTATGGCAGCAACAGCCCTTTTGTGATGCTGAGGCTCTGTTTAACTTTAACCGGGCAAAGCAGTAACTACATGTCTTCTCCCTCTAGAAGGGTGGAATGCTACCCCCGCTGCCAGGACTGGTGGGGAGTAGTATTCCAAAAGTGTTTGACACCTTACACGACATGTTTTGATAAAGCCAAACCAAAGTTAGCATTAACCACGAGGATTATAATGCACTTAAGAGTATATGATATGGCTATATCTTAGAACAACTATAAGGAGATTGCTCCGAAAGCTGCAGAGGGGCTCAGGTCATGCTAGGGCACCCTCTCACATAAAACCAAGCACTCTGCCTCCAGGATTGGCGAGGCCTACCATAGGTGTGGCTTATAGGTGTATATGTGTCTATATATAAAGGTAGATATAGGGATACTACATGTAAGTACGGGGTGATTACACCACCTTACCAAGGCTGTGTGAACAGACTTGTGGTGTCAGTTTGGAAGGCCAACCAGGGGTGGCATAATACGTGCTGCAGCCTCTGGGATGCCTAAGGTGCACCTATGCCCTGGCTACCTATGGTACACTATACAGGGGCTCACAAGGGTGACCCAGTAATCAATCTGGTATGTACCTAAAGTACATGGTATCAATTTAGAGAGAGAACAGCTGGGCTGTGGGTCTGATTAGCAGGCCCACAGCCACACTAAAGTTGAAAAACCAGAGCATCACAGCAAAAAGTGGGGGTGACCATAGGAAGCAGACCCTACTCTCCTACACGCTCCGTTCATCATACCCTTTGGTATTGATTTGTTCGCCCTAAGTTAGCAGGGTATTCCCAGATGTAGGTTCCTTGCTCACTTTGCCACTGGATTCAAGATAGCCTGGCTGATGAGTGTTATGAACCCAAAAACGGTACCAGGATGCTTTGTTCCGGTCCAGGGAAGACATGGCTTGGCAGTTCGGGCTGGAATGTTTCTATGAGGCACAGGGTAAGACTGATTTGCATATGGCCATGTCTGAACTGGGGTGGTGGAGTGAGCTAAAGAATGATGATGGATTAAACCCAGATCAGTTGACTGGGGGTGAGTGTTTGATTTGCTCAAGTGCTCCGTCCATCATTCCCTTTGGTATCACAGAGTTCAATACTGAGCAGCAGTGACCCCTTACTGTTCTAACAGAGATCTATACTGAGCAGCAGTGACCCATTACTGATCCAACAGAGTTATATACTGAGCAGCAGTGACCCCTTACTGATCCAACAGATTTCTTTACTAGGTAGCAATGACCCCTTACTGATCCAACAGTGTTCTATACTTAGCAGCAGTAAAGCCTTACTGATCCAACAGAGTTCTTCTCTGAGCAGCAGTGACCCTTTACTGATCTGACAGAGTACTATACTGAGCAGCAGTGACCCCTTACTGATCCAATAGGATTCTATACTGAGCAGCAGTGACCCCTTACTGATCCACTTGGATTCTATACTGAGCAGCAGTGACCCAATACTGATCCAACAGAGTTCTATACTGAGCAGTAGTGACCCCTCAGTAATTTGGACCGTTTTCTAACCAGAGCAACAGTGACCATTCGTGTTCGGTCAGAGCAATATTCCAAGCAGAAGTGATCCCTTACTGATCTGAAAGAGGGCTCTACTTGGTGGCAGAGATCGAGAACGCATTTTAAGGAGCTCCATATAGAGCACATGTGATCCCTCTATGATGTTTTAAACCTCTGTAATGGAGCAGCTGTGATCCATGACAGATGTGACAGAGCTTACTGATCCCTTTTTGAACTGAGGAGGCACAATTACAAACAATGTTGCAGATGTTCCCTTTAGTTTTGTAAAGGTGCAGTAATCTGTTAATAGAAAAGCAACAGAGATCAGCTATGCTAGGAAGAGAGTTCCAAATAGGGCAGTGGAGATACTCCACATTTCACACAAGGAATGATGTTATTTGTGCTTCTTGCCTTTATTTCTTGTTGAACTAAAGTGAAAGGTTTTGAGTAATCGTTCAAATTAAAGCAAGTACCCTATTACTTGTGTTAAATGTTCGTTTGCCATTCAGTGACAATAGGAGGAACACTACCTGCACACTCCTTTAACTTGGTTCATGGTGTGCGTTCTGCATGTACAGCACTTTCCCCTTCAAACCAGAGAAGTGGTTACTATTGGAATAGGCTGCGATGGCATAAAGAATACAGACCCTTTGAGTTCATTTGATACTAGAGCCACATATTCTAGTACTTATGCTACCAGACAGGGAACAGACACACAAGTTAAGTCTCCACCTTCTTTTCCATCTACTGTTCCTACAGACGGCTACAGCCAGAATAGTCTGCGGGGCTTTTTTCCCTGGGTGAGGGGGGAGCTAGCATGATGCACCTGAAATAAGTTTGCTGGCCACTAAGACACACTTATAATTCATCCACTGGGCCTCCACCACAGTACTTTTCTGAAGATGGACCACTGCCAAAATTACATCCCCATGGCTGCACTTCCGTAACATCAGTCTACCCTGCTCTCTCTCCAAGCTTTAAAATCTGGGATATGGGAGCTGCACCTGCCCTAATGTTCAAGCGACCAGGGTGACATTTGAATTTTGATATCATTGTATATTAGAATGTGCTTAATATAACATTGAAAACATGGAAAGGATTGACACTTGCCAGCTGTATCAGGATGTTGTCTTGTCATGAGTGCAATAGATGGAGTTGGAGAAGTAGTCACGGTTTCTGATGCAGAAGTTGTTGTGTTGATAATTGTCTTAAAGTGATTTGTAAACAATGGTGTTACTGAGGGTGTGATTGCAGAATGGTTTCTTGGGGTGTTAGTGTCGGGTGTTCTTTTAGGGGTCGAAGTAGGGCATATGCTCTCCACTGCTCCAATCAAACGGCAACTTAAACCAACAAGTGCTCCGCCCACTTCACAGATGCCATCGGCAGCTTTCTCGATCACTTGACAGGTGCCATCTGCAAGTTTATTGATAACTCTGCACACTCCATCTTCGATAGCCCCCTTTACTGTGCAGAAGGGACCAAGAGTAGTACTTGCTGTTTTTGGACTAATTGTTGTTGTTTTTGTTGTTGTTGTTGTTGTTGTTGTTGTTGTTGTTGTCTGGCTCTTCAGGATGAATTTGGTTTCTGGTAAGACAAAAATTTGATGTTTTTTAGTAGATCCCGGAAGTGTCAGTAGCCCTGCCTGACATCAGTGTGCTCTCATCATTCTGTACATACAAAAACCCTTTGACAAAGTAAGGATGCATGGTTTAATATTTTGTAATATAAAGCTCTGATTAGTGATGAGATGGATCTCTGTTTGAAGCAGCGGTGAGCCCTTACTGATAGCTATAGCTTTACGTACAGTAACAGTCACTCTTGCAGATCCGACAGTGTTGTATATAAAGCTCCAGAGAACTTTCTATCGAGAACAAAAAGTGACCACACACTGATGTGTCAACGCTTGAGATAGAGGCACAGATATTCCTAAATCTTGTAACAGCTCTTTACACGGATATGCCGCAATTTCACCATAGAGATGCATGATAGGGCTTTTCATGGTGGAATCAATTTCCGTAACACGTTATGATGCTCTGACACATTACTAATTGCACAGAGTCAGATACAGGGTAGAAATGAGTTATTACTTATGTTTTGGAATTCTGTGTAGAGCAACTGTAAAACAATGTGTGTGGACAGCACTCTACACAGATCAACAGTGATCCCTTACCATTTGGACTGAGCTCTATACAGATCAGCAGTAATCCATTATTGATCAGACAGAGGTCTTAACAGATCAGCAGTGATCAATTTCTGATTGGACAGCACTCTGTACAGAGCAGCAATGCCACCTTACTGATGCGACAGAGTTCTATACAGAGCAGCAGTGACCCCTTACTGATCCGACAGAGTTCTGTACAGAGCAGCAATAACAACTTACTGATCCAACAGAGTTCTATGCTGAGCAGCAGTGACCCCTTACTGATCCATCAGAGGTCAATACTGAGCAGCAGTGAGCCCTTACTGATCCGACAGATTTATGTACAGAGCAGCAGTGACCCCTTACTGATCCGCGGAGTTCTATACTGAGCAGCAGTGAACCCTTACTGATGCAACAGAGTCTAGACTGAGCAGCAGTGACCCCTTACTGATCTGACAGAGTTCTATACTGCAAAAACAACAGTTGATGGACAGAATACAGAACAATGTCATACATTCACCCCAGTACAGAGATCTGGGCCTAAATTCATAGTTTTTTTCCTCACCATGCCATTTCAGTTTGAACCCAGCCATATGCAAATCTGTCTTGACCCTGTGCCCCAAGGGAGCAGTCCAGCCCGCACTGCCAAGCCAGGTCCTCCCTGGACTGGAAACAAGCATCCTAGGACTGGTTTCGGGTTTGCCGTCCTCATCAGCCATGACAGCTTGATTCCAGTGGCATGGAGAGCACGGGACTCACGTCTGAGCATACCCGTCCCACTCGGAGTGACAAATGCAAAAACAACAGTTGATGGAAAGAATGCAGAACAATGTCATACATTCACCCCAGTACAGAGATCTGGGGCTAAATCCATCGTTTTTTTTTGCTCACCATGCCATTCCAGTTTTAACCCAGCCATATGCAAATCAGTCTTGACCCTGTGCCCCAAGGGAACAGTCCAGCCCACACTGCCAAGCCAGGTCCTCCCTGGACTGGAAACAAGCATCCTAGGACTGGTTTCAGCCCTCATCAGCCAGGATAGCTTGATTCCAGTGGCATGGAGAGCACGGGACTCACGTCTGAGCATACCTATCCCACTCGGGGTGACAAATGCAAAAACAACAGTTGATGGACAGAATGCAGAAAAATGTCATACATTCACCCCAGTACAGAGATCTGGGCCTAAATCCATCATTTTTTTGCTCAGCATGCCATTCCAGTTTGAACCCAGCCATATGCAAATCAGTCTAGACCCTGTGCCCCATGGGAACAGTCCAGCCAAAACATCCGAGCCAAGTCCTTCCTGGACTGGAAACAAGCATCCTAGGACCGGTTTCCGGCTTACAGCCCTCAACAGACAGGATAGCTTGATTCCAGTGGCATGGAGAGCTCGGGACTCACGTCTGAGCATACTTGTCCCACTCGGGATGACAAATGCAAAAACAACAGTTGATGGACAGAATGCAGAACAATGTCATACATTCACCCCAGTACAGAGATCTGGGCCTAAATCCATCGTTTTTTGCTCACCATGCCATTCCAGTTTGAACCCAGCCATATGCAAATCAGTCTTGACCCTGTGCCCCATGAAAACAGTCCAGCCAGAACTGCCAAGCCAGGTCCTCCCTGGACTGGAAACAAGCATCCTAGGATCGGTTTCGGGCTTTCAGCTCTCATCAGCCAAGATAGCTTGATTCCAGTGGCATGGAGAGCACGGGTCTCACGTCTGAGCATACCCGTCCCACTCGGGGTGACAAATGCAAAAACAACAGTTGATGGACAGAATGCAGAACAATGTCATACATTTACCCCAGTACAGAGATCTGGGCCTAAATCCATCGTTTTTTGCTCACCATGCCATTCCAGTTTGAACCCAGCCATATGCAAATCAGTCTTGACCCTGTGCCCCATGGCAACAGTGCAGTCCGAACTGCCAAGCCAGGTCCTCCCTGGACTGGAAACAAGCATCCTAGGACCGGTTTCGGGCTTTCAGCCCTCATCGACCAGGATAGCTTGATTCCAGTGACTCACGTGAGTCCTGTGCTCTCCATGCCACTGGAATCAAGCTATCCTGGCTGATGAGGGCTGAAAGCCTGAAAACGGTCCCAGGATGCTTGTTTCCGGTTCAGGGAAGGCAGATCGGGCTGGACTGTTCCCATGAGGCACAGAGTCAGACTGATTTGCATATGGCCATGTCTGAACTGGGGTGGTGGAGTGAGCTAAAGAATGATGATGGATTAAACCCAGATTAGTTGACTGGGGGTGAGTGTTTGATTTGCTCAAGCGCTCCGTCCATCATCCCCTTTGGTATCGCTTTGGTATCGCTTTGTTCACTTTAAATTGGCAGGGTATGCCCAGACGTGGGTCTGTTGCTCACTTTGCATCTGGATTCAAGATAGCCTAGCAGATGATGGTTATGAACCCGAAACCAGTCCCAGGAGGCTTGTTTCCGGTCCAGGGAAGACATGGCTTGGCAGTTCCAGGGAAGACATGGCTTGGCAGTTCGGCTGGACTGTTCCCATGAGGCACAGGGTCAGACTGATTTGCATATGACCATGTCTGAACTGGGGTGGTGGAGTGAGCTAAAGAATGATGATGGATTAAACCCAGATCAGTTGACTGGGGATGAGTGTATGATTTGCTCAAGCGCTCTGTCTATTAGACCCTTTGGTATAGATTTGATCGCCCTAAGTTGGCAGGGTATGCCCAGACTTGGGTCCCTTGCTCACGTTGCCACTGGATTCAAGATAGCCTGGCTGATGAGTGTTATGAACCCAAAACCGATCCAAGGATGCTTGTTTCCGGTCCAGGGAAGACATGGCTTGGCAGTTCAGGCTGGACTGTTCCCCTGAGGCACAGGGTAAGACTGATTTGCAGATGGCCATGTCTGAACTGGGGTGGTGGAGTGAGCTAAAGAATGATGATGGATTAAACTCAGATCAGTTGACTGGGGTGAGTGTTTGATTTGCTCAAGTGCTCTGTCCATCATCCCCTTTGGTATCACGGTGTTCTATACTGAGCAGCAGTGACCTCTCACTAATCCAACAGAGATCTATACTAAGTAACAGTGACCCTTTACAGATTTGACAGTGTTCTATACTGAGCAGAAGTGACACCTTACAGATCAGACAGAGTTCTATACTGAGCAGCAGTGACCCCTTACTGACCCGACGGAGTTCTATACTGAGCAGCAGTGACTCCTTACTGATCCAACAGAGTTCTATACTGAGCAGCAGAGACCCATTACTGATCCAACAGTGTTCTATACTGAGCAGCAGTGACCCCTTACAGATCAGACAGAGTTCTATACTGAGCAGCAGTGACCCCTTACTGATCCAACAGAGTTCTTTGCTGAACAGCAGCGACCCCCTCAGTGATTTAGACCGGGCTATATACAGAACAACAGTGACCATTCGTGTTCGGTCCGAGCAATATTCCAAGCAGAAGTGATCCCTTACTGATCTGAAAGAGGGCTCTACTTGGTGGCAGAGATCCAAAGCTTGTTTTACGGAGCTCTATCTAGAGCACATGTGATCCCTCTATGATGTTTTAAACCTCTGTAATGGAGCAGCTGTGATCCATGACAGATGTGACAGAGCTTACAGATCCCTTTTTGAACTGAGGAGGCACAATTACAAACACTGTTGCAGATGTTCCCTTTAGTTTTGTAAAGGTGCAGTAATCTGTTAATAGAAAAGCAACAGAGATCACCTATGCTAGGAAGAGAGTTCTAAATAGGGCAGTGGAGATACTCCACATTTCACACAAGGCCATCTGTAGGAATGATGTTAATTTTGCTTCTTGCCTTTATTCCTTGTTGACCTAAAGTGAAAGGTTTTGAGGAAACGTTCAAATTAAAGCACAGTCTCCTATTACTTGTGTTAAATATTCGTAAGCCATTCATTGACAATAGGAGGAACACTTCCTGCACACTCCTGTAACTTGGTTCAAGGTGTGGGTTCTGCATGTACACCACTTTCCCATTCAAACCAGAGAAGTGGTTACTATTGGAATAGGCTGCGATGGCATAAATAATACAGACCCTTTGGGCTCATTTGATACTAGAGCCACATATTCTAGTACTTATGCTACCAGACAGGGAACAGACACACAAGTTAAGTCTCCACCTTCTTTTCCATCTACTGTTCCTGCAGACGGCTACAGCCAGAATAGTCTGCGGGGCTTTGATCCCTAGTTGAGGGGTGAGCTTGCATGATGCAGCTGACATGGGTTTGCTGGCCACTAAGACACACTTATAATTCATCCACTAGGCCTCCAACCTTCCACCACAGTACTTTGCTGAAGATGGACCACTACCACAATTACATCCCCATGGCTGCACTTCCGTAACATCAGCCTACCCTGCTCTCTCTCCAGGCTCTAAAATCTGGGATATGGGAGCTGCTCCTGTCCTAATGTTCAAGCACCCAGGGGGACATTTGAATTTTGAATTCATTGTATTCTAGAATGCGTTCATCAATTTATGTTGGATCAGATTGTAACCAATTTCTGTTTCGTGTGCATGATCCAAACTACTTTAAAAGAGTAAAATTTAAGACCGCCAGACACATTAAAAAAATATGGGACCAAATTATGATTTTAGATAAGATTTCTTTCTTTAATGCTGAACTTCAACTATGGGGGAACCCAGGATTGCCAGGGATTTTCTCTGATGGAGCAGGGACTCTATGAGCAGGATATGGCATAAACACTTTGGGGGATTTATACGGCCCAGATGGCTTCATAAGTTTCACCACTTTAAAACTTTTATATAAATTAAACGACAGTATGTATTTCAAATATATCCAGATTAGAGATTTTTTAGTATGTAAAATGAAAATTGAAGAAGTTGACCAGTTACTTTAAAATGTCTCTATTCGGATCAAATCAAGTCACTCATAAGTGAGAGTTATGGGTGTCTAAGCTTAGGTAAGATAGACGACTGTGGGAAAATGGCAGAAAAATGGTCCAACAGATTAGGAATTAATATCAGCCATAATCAAATCTCAGCATCACTCCGCCAAATTAGCCAGGTAGTTCAATCGTCTAACCTCAGATTGCAATTGTATAAAACTGTCAGTCAATTATATTATACACCTCAAAGAATCGCTAGTTGGGTATTGGGAAACATCTCTAGTGACCGTACTAAATGTCCGAAATGCAACTTGGAAGCAGCAGGTATTGAACACATGCTCTTCCATTGTCCGGAGCTTGCCCTGTTCTGGAAGGGAATAACAGTAAACAAATAATATCCCCACCACTATCTGCTCATTTGATTCTGCTAGATATTCAAGACATTAATAGTAGTCATAAAGATCTGATATCTATAGTATTCGCTTGTGTAAGATTAGTCATAGCTAGGTCTTGGATATCTAAGGAACCTACCCGCATTATGGAGTGGTGGGGTCTCATTAATGAAATCCACACAATGGAGATAGCACTAGCCAAATTAAGAGGTCCCAAGGCACTGAAAGGGAGGGAGAAAATCTGGGGAACATTTATTTGATACAGTGCAATAGTATCTGATGAGACCAGGTTAATCTATATCTTTATTTATATAGAATACTCAAATGTACATAAACTCTGTATCGTATTCCTCTGTTTCAATCACAAGGTGGAACATTTGCTTTCTGTTATCTTTTTTAATGTTTGTAAAATGATGATGTTCTTCTTGCAATAACAATAAAAATTACTTTAAAAAAATAAAGAATGCGCTGAATATAACATTTATAAAATGGAAAGGATTGCCACTTTACCGGCTGTATCAGGATGTTGTCTTGTCATGAGTGCAATAGATGGAATTAGAGAAGTAGTCAGGGTTTCTGTTGCAGAAGTTGGTGTGTTGATGATTGTCTTAAAGTGATTTGTAAACAATAGTGTTACTGAGTCTTAGACCTGGCATCTTTGGCGTGGTTTGCCCTGTCTTTTTGCCTCTACCTCCTGTATTTTTGATGCTGTGCTGGATTTCGTTTTTGCTGGTTTAGATGCTTTGGGCAATTTGCCACTGCTGATCGGTGTCAAAGTGCAAGTGCTCCATGTGTAAATTGTTATTGTAATTGGCTATCCATGATTGGCATATTTTCTCACCAAGAAGTCCCTAGTAAAGTGCACTGGTGATTCAAATGCTACTAGTGGGCCTGCAGCACTGATTGTGCCACCCACATGAGTAGCCCTAAAATGGTGTCTCAGGGCTGCCACTGCAGTGCCTGTGTGCAGTCTGTGAACGGCCATGTCCTCTTGGTCAGTGTCCCCACTGACCAGGCCTAACCCTTCCCTTTCTGTACACATTGGTCACCCCTATGGAAGGTCCAAGGTACCCCCTTGGGCAGGGTGCAGTGTATGTGAATGGTAGAGCTTGTACTAGTGCAGGTGACATTCTCTGGTAGTGAATGACAGCCATTTTCGTTTTTCACTATCGTAAGGCTACCTTGCCCATAGGCTATCATAGGGAATGCTGGCTACAGTGGCTAACACCATATCTTCCCATAGGAGCAAGGTAGGACATAAAAGTCTGGTATCTCTGAACTTAGAATTTAATAACAAAATTTTTAGGAAAGGTTGTTTTTAAATCTTGTGTTTGAGAACAGCACTTTTAGAAAGTTGCTGTTCTCTTGTCTGACCTTTCTGTGTGCCTTGGCCTGTTTGTGCATTGACTGTCTGATTTGTAAGTGACAGGGGCTGGGTGGCTCCCAGAGGCTGAGTGGGCAATCCCTGGGCTAAATAGCTCCATCTGCATCTAGAGTGGAGGGAGGGGGTAGCACCTGGGCCTGAATAGGGCTGTGCCTGCCTTCCACAATGCTGGCTTCACCTCCTGCTGGGCGGCTGACGACTCTGCCCCTCTCTCTGAAAGGAAAGGAGAGGCCAGATAAACAAGGAACACCCAGAACTGGTTCAGACTGGGCTCAGAGCTCCCCTGCACAAAGGTAACAACGACTTTTAGGGGTAGAAGTATAGGACCCCTGACTACAGAAAACTAGATCCTGGCATCAAGAAGGAACCTCTGCCAAGGAGAAAGCTGAAACTGAAGAAGGAAGACTGTCCTGCTGCTGCCCTGCTGGACTGACCTGCTGTTGCTTTGCTGCCAAGGAGAGGGGAAGGACTTTACTTTGTGCTGTGTCTCATTGCTTGAAGGAATCTCCAAGGGCCTGAGAAGAGCTAGTTCTCTGTTAAGAAGTACCAGAAACAAAAGGACTTCACCCCCAGCCTCCCTGAACTCTGCTGAGAGAGTTCTGTCCTTCCTAGTGTGCTTGGGCCAGTTGTGGTGCCTCTGGAAGTTCTACCTGTGTTGGGAAGCTGGAAACCAAGATTTTAAAGACTTTCTGCAAGTTTTCACGCACTCTCACTTGCAGAGCGCATCCCCGTCAGTGCGAGGTAATTCCCGCCAGTGGGAAGGCCGAGATCGTCACAGCACCTGTTGCCGCAGCCAGAGTCGTCACATCCTTCGTTTGCGGGACGCACCAGTCCGGTGCGGGAAGATTATCATCGCTGCGAGTATGGCCACAGAGCCTGTCGTCACTGGGTGAAATCGTCGCACCGCTTGCTTGAGGACTGCATCGCGTTGCTGCGAGAGTCGTCGCAGAGCCATCCCATCGAGGGGCCGGGAGAGGAGAAGATAGCCACGCATCATCGCCACACCGGCGATCGTTGCTGGTGCGGCACCGTAGATCGTCGCATCGTACCTTTTGCGAGCCGCTTCCACCGAAACCTGTGTACCGGAATCCACGCAAGGTATCGCGTCCCTCCCCATACAGACCATAGTCATCGCAACATGCCCGCTGCATCCAGCGGGGTGTCGCATCACCTCCCCAGGGTCTCAGGAGTGATGCATCGCTTGCTTTTCACCGCTGCAGCTTTCACTTGGAACTTTTGTCGCATCTAAAGGTGCTGTTGGCTAAAACGTGACGCAACTGTGGATTATTTTAACGCAACCTTAAGAACTCATTTGAAACCATATTCTTGAACTGTGTATGTTGGATTTTTGTTGTTTTGGTCTTGTGTAGTTTAGATTAAAATACCTTTATTTTTCTAACCTGTTGTGGAGTCAGTTTGTGGTGTTTTCACTGTGTTACTGTGAGTGTTGGTACAAATACTTTGCCCATTGCCTTTGATAAGCCTGACTGCTCATGCCAAGCTACCAAGGGGGTGAGCAGGGATTATCTAAAGAGTGTATCCTTCTTACCCTGACTAGAAGCAAGGGTCCCTATTTGGACAGTGGTACCTACCTCAGAGAACTAGAGACCCCCAGCTCTAACATTGTTAGCGGTGGGATTTGAACTTGTATTTGTACTAAACCCACAGTTATTGGTGTACATAACTAGTGAGTGCAGCCCACTACGCCACCGCATACTACGTTTTTTTGGTTGGTTCTATTTTTGAGTAACTCTTCAAAGCATCATGTCTGTGAGTGGAAAGACACCTAGTGTGGAGGCAGGATTAGAGTTTGTCATTGGAGATTTGTATTCCTACAAGGTTAGACAGCTCAGACAATTCTGCAACAAGTTTGAGTGCCCCATAAATATCAGCCTCAGGAAGGAAGAGCTGCAGAGCATCTTGAATGCCTGGTGGGAGGCCCAAGAGGGAAATGATGCAAGTGGAAGGGGGGGATTACAACCCCAGGATTTGCCAGTGGGCAGATCAAACTCAAGGCTGGCAGTCACCACTCCAGCCGGGGTCTTACCCAGGAAGAATTAGAAGAGAAACAGAGAGTAAGAGACTATGACTTAGAAGTCATGAGGTTAAAGATGAAGCAATTGGAAATGGAGAAAGAGAGAGAAAAGGCGGTGGAGGAGAGCAAAAATGCTTGTGTCTTGGAGGAGAAGAAATTGCTTTTGCTCATGAGTTAAGCATGAAAGAACTGTATATCAAGGCCGAGCAGGTGGATTCCAGTTCAAATGGTGGCAGCGCATAGCCAGTGCAGGGGGGTAAAGTATATATTCCCAAGGATCTGGTACAGAATTACAATAGGAGTGAGGATATCTATGCCTGGTTTACTTCTTATGAAATTGCATTGAGAATGAATGGTGAGCCTGAGCAACATTTGGGGCGGGCCTCTGGAAACATTTTGAGGCTTCTGGGAGGAGTGCTCTAGAGCCCTTAGAGTTAGCAGGTACCATGACCTACCCCAATATGAAGGAGGCCCTATGTCTCAGGTATGGACTTACTCCAGAGCAGTACAGACTGCAGTTTAGGAACTCTAAGAAGAAAGAGTCTGGGACTTAGATGGTTGTGTGAATTTGTACTCGCGTGCACTGGAAGGTTGGATGAAGGGCAGCAAAGTAACTGATTATAAGGGGTTGTTGCATTTAATTAGATTTGGAGCACTTGAGTAGTCTTTGTGTTCCAGAGCTGCGCCAGCATCTTTTAGACAGCAAGCTGACAGACCCCATTGAGCTTGCTAAGGAGGCGGGCCACTGGACCAGTACCAGGGTCCACAGAGGAATTGTGGGTACCACAGCCAAAGGTGGGCAGGGTCCCCAGCAGAAGAGTGGAGGACAAGGGTAACCAAAAGGAGTTCTCGCAAGGGCGCCAAAATAATTCCCAGGGAAAGGAATCCCAACCCCCCAGACCTAGACAGCCATGGCCTCTTAGGGGCAGGTGGGATAACAGGGACAACAGGGGTCCCCTACCTGCCATCACTGCAATGAGGTAGGCCACTTTGCTCCTAAATGCCCCAAGAAACCTCCAGCACCCACTGGTGCTCCAGCCCCAGGGTTAGCCAGTTTAGCTTTGGGAGGGGGGTTAATTTCTAGTGGAGAGGAGGGGCTAGCAGTCATGACCCTTGTCTCCCTAGGAGACCAAGAGATGGTACAGGATGCCTGTCTGCCCGCTAACACTAAGAAATATGGGCAGAAGGTGACCATCAATGAGAGGGAGATAGAGGCTCTGAGAGACACAGGAGCCAGCGTGACATCCGTGAGGTGTCAGTGGGTGTCTGAAGAGCAGGTCATTCCCAATGTACTCCAACCCATTATTGCAGCTGACAACTCAGTGCACCTCTGCAAAGTAGCGCAGGTCCCTTTTGAGTGGAGGGGGGTCTCAGGTCTCTTGAAGGTTGTTGTACGTCCATCCATGCCTGTATACTGTCTGCTAGGTAATGACCTGGAGAGTTCCCTGTGGAAGGAAGTAGAACACCAGGCTCATTTGGAGATGTTGGGTCTGCCTGAGTGGGTCTGTGTGACCACTCTGCCTGTGACAGCCAGTAGGGGTGATTCAGCAGAACTGGAGCCTGAAACAGTGGCCCAGGAACCTGCCAAGAGAGGAGGCAAGGGGCGCGGGAAACCAGCCCCAGCCGTTCCCAGGGTCCAGGAAGGAGCAGAACCTGAGGGGGGTGCCCTGGAACCTACAGGGGAACAGATGGTCGAACTGTGAGACCTACCTGAGCTGACCTATTGGCAGCAGGAAGGAGGTCCCTCCAGGGAGGAGTTCTGCAAGGCGCAGAAGGAATGCCCTTCTCTCATTGGTGTGCCGCAACAGGCTGCAGAGCAGGCATCCAAGGATCATCTCCTTTACTGGGAAAATGAGTTGCTTTATAGTGAGCCTAAGTTCGTTGAGCCCGGTGCAGCCCGTCTGCTGGTGGTACCTGAGCGATTCAGGAACTTCCTAATGGGTCTGGCTCATGACGTGCCTCTCACAGGACATCTGGGCAAGACAAGACCTTCCTAAGGCTTGTCACTCACTTCTACTGGCCCCAGATGAAGAAGCACGTTGGTACCTTTTGTAGATCTTGCCAGACATGTCAGGCCAGTGGCAAGAGCAGAGAGAAGTGCAAGGTGCCCCTCCAACCCCTTCCTGTGATGAGCACCCCTTTCGAGCCAGTGGACATCGACATTGTGGGGCCACTGGACCCCAAGACAGCCTTAGGCAACAGGTTCATCCTGGTCTTGGTGGACCATGCCACCCGGTACCCAGAAGCAGTCCCTCTCAGGACAATCACAGCACCCGTGGGTGGCTGTGCATTGATGGGGATCTTTTCCCGTGTGGGGTTCCCCAGAGAGGTGGTCTCTGACCGGGGTACCCACTTCATCTCTAGGTACATGAAGTCTCTGTGGGAGTTGTGTGGGGTAACTTATAAGTTCACCACTCCTTACCACCCTCAAGGAAATGGGTTGGTTGAAAGGTACAACCGCACCCTGAAAGGTATGATTATGGGCCTAGCGGAGCCCATGATACGGAAGTGGGACGTCTTTCTACCATGTCTGTTCTTTGCCTACAGGGAGGTGTCTCAGAAAACCTTAGGGTTCAGTCCCTTTGAACTGCTGTATGGCCACGCTGTTAGAGGACCTCTCACACTGGTGATGGAGGGGTGGGAGAAATCCCGTGGGAAAACACCCCAGGATGTGTTCAGCTATGTGCTGGCCTTCCGCAACCAGACACAACGCTTCAGGAATCTCGCTCAGGAGAACATTGAAACTAGCCAGGAAGAAATTAAAAGATGGTACGACTAGATTACCACTCAGGTCGAATTTCAAGCTGGGCAGAAAGTGTGGGTGATGGCGCCAGTGGATCCTTGCGCGCTCCAAGACAAGTGGACTGGGCCCTATGAGGTGGTGGAGTGCAGAACGAAGTAACTTACCTGGTTAACTTGAAAACTCCCAGGCAGCCCCTGAGAGTCTTGCATGTGAACCGCCTCAAACCCCACTTTGAGAGGTCTGAAGTAACAATGCTCATGGCTACAGATGCTGGATGGGAAGAGGATAGTGATCCTCTCCCTGACCTCCTGGCAGCCAAAGAGCAAGATAGGTCAGTGGATGGTGTCGTCCTCTCGCCCACCCTGACCCAAGAACAGCAGAGGGACTGTCGCCAAGTGTTGGGTCAGTTTCCCTCCTTGTTCTCCCTGACCCCAGGTGTCACCAATTGATGCGTCCATGATGTGGACACTGGAGATAGTCTGCCTGTAAAACTGAAATTTTACAGGGTAGCTGACAAGGGCAGGGCCAGCATCAAGGAAGACGTTTCCAAGATGTTGGCGCTAGGGGTGATTGAGCCCTCCAGCAGCCCCTGGGCTAGTCCAGTGGTCTTAGTGCCAAAAGATACTGCGCCTGGTGCCACTCCCGAACTCTGGTTTTGTGTGGACTACCGTTGGCTCAATGCTGTCACCAAGACTGACGCACACCCCATCCCCAGATCTGATAAGCTTGTGGATCGATTGGGAGCTGCCCAGTACCTCAGTACGTTTGATTTAAATTTTGGGTACTGGCAGATTGCCTTAACTGAGTGGGCCAAAGAGAGGTCTGCATTATCAACCTCAGAGGGGCACTTCCAGTTCCAAGTCATGCCCTTTGTGTTGAAGAATACCCCTGCCACATTCCAGAGACTTTTTAACCAGGGACTGACCGGGCTGGAGGAATTCAGCGCCGCATACCTGGATAACATTGCTGTGTTCAGCTCCACTTGGGAAGAACACTTTCAACACCTCTGTATAGTGTTGAAGGCTCTGCAAAGGGCCGGCCTCACTATCAAGGCCAGCAAGTGCCGGATAGGGCAGCGAACTGTGGTGTATTTGGGACACCAGGTGGGGAGCAGCCAGGTGGCGCCCCTACAGGCGAAGATTGATACCATTCTGGCTTGGGAGCCCCCAAGACCCAGACAGAGGTGAGAGCGTTTTTAGGTCTCACCGGGTACTAACCCCTTAAGCGCTGCCGTCGGCCAACGGTCGTCGCGTGCACTACCTTGGCAGTGCTGCGCACGTCTGTTGGCCGACGCGGCCTCACCCGTTATTCGAACGTTCAGCACTGGGCGCTTAACGTTCGACGCTCTAAACGGGTTAACGACGGTTTGTCAAGGGATATGGCACCATCATTGCCCCCTTGACAGAGCTGATTTCCAAGAAGCAGCCGAGAAGTGAATTGGACCGATGCCTGTCAAACTGCTTTTGATGCCCTGAAGACTGCCATGTGCACCGCACCTGTGCTCAAGGTGCCTGACTTCTCCAGTGAGTTCATAGTGCAGACAGATGCTTCAGAGCATGGTGTGGGAGCAGTACTCTCACAAATCAACGAGGAGGGCTGGGACCAACCTGTAGCTTTCATTAGTAGGAGGCTACAGCCCAGGGAGCAGAGGTGGAGTGCAATTAAAAGAGAAGCTTTTGTTGTGGTCTCGGCTCTGAAGAAGCTGAGGCCCTACCTGTTTGGGACTCACTTCCGTGTTCAGACAGATCACAGGCCCCTCAGATGGTTAATGCAGATGAGGGGTGAGAACCCAAAACTGTTGAGGTGGTCAATCTCCCTACAGGGAATGGACTTTACGGTGGAACACCGCCCTGGCACAGAACACGCCAATGCTGATGGTCTGTCCAGGTTTTTCCACCTTAGTGAAGAGAACTCCCAAGAGGGTGGGTAGTTCTCCCCACTTTCAGCTGGAGGGGACACGTGTTAGACCTGGCATCTTTGGCGTGGTTTCCCCTGTCTTTTTGCCTCTATCGCCTGTATTTTTGATGCTGTGCTGGATTTCGTTTTTGCTGGTTTAGATGTTTTGGGCACTTTGCCACTGCTGATCAGTGTCAAAGTGCAAGTGCTCCCTGTGTAAATTGTTATTGTAATTGGCTATCCGTGATTGGCATATTTGTATCACCAAGAAGTCCCTAGTAAAGTGCACTGAGTGTGCCAGGGCTGCTGATTCAAATGCTACTAGTGGGCCTGCAGCACTGATTGCGCCACCCACATGAGTAGCCCTAAAATGGTGTCTCAGGCCTGCCACCGCAGTGCCTGTGTGCAGTCTGTGAACTGCCATGTCCTGGTGAGTGTCCCCACTGACCAGGCCTAACCCTTCCCTTTCTGTACACATTGGTCACCCCTATGGAAGGCCCAAGGTACCCCCTTGGGCAGGGTGCAGTGTATGTGATAAGTAGAGCATGTACTAGTGCAGGTGACATGCTCTGGTAGTGAATGACAGCCATTTTCGTTTTTCACTATTGTAAGGCTATCTTGCCCGTAGGCTATCATGGGGAATGTGGCTACAGTGGCTACCAGCATATCTTCCCATGGGAGCAAGGTAGGACATACAAGTCTGGTGTCCCTGAACTCAGAATGTAATAACACATATTTTAGGAAAGGTTGTTTTTAAATCCTGGGTTTGAGAACTGCACTTTTAGAAAGTTGCTGTTCCCTTGTCTGACCTTTCTGTGTGCCTTGGCCTGTTGTGAATTGACTGTCTGGTTTGTGAGTGACAGGGGCTGGGTGGCTTCCAGAAGCTGAGTGGGCTGAATAGCTCCATCTGCATCTAGAGTGGTGGGAGGGGGTAGCACCTGTGCCTGAATAGGGCTGTGCCTGCCTTCCACAATGCTGGCTCCACCTCCTGCTGGGCGGCTGACGACCCTGCCCCTCACTCTGAAAGGAAAAGAGAGGCCAGGAAAACAAAGTGCTCAAGGACCACCCAGAACTGGTTAAGACCGGGCTCAGAGTCCTCCTGTACGAAGGGAACAAAGACATTTAGGGGTATAAGTACAGGACCCCGGACTAAAGAAAATTAGATCATCCTGGAATCAAGAAGGAACCTCTGCCAAGGAGAAAACTGAAACTGAAGAAGGAAGACTGTCCTGCTGTTGCCCTGCTGGACTGACCTGCTGTTGCTTTGCTGCCAAGGAGAGGGGAAGGACTTTGCTTTGTGCTGTGTCCCCTTGCTTGAAGGAATCTCCAAGGGCCTGAGAAGAGCTGGCACACTGTTAAGAAGTCCCAGAAACAAAAGGACTTCACCCCCAGCTTCCCTGAACTCTTCTGAGAGTGTTATGTCCTTCCTAGAGTGCTTGGGCCAGTTATGGTGCCTCTGGAGGTTGTACCTGTGTTGAGAAGCTGGAAACCAAGATTTTAAAGACTTTCTGCAAGTTTTCACGCATTGCTTGCTTGCAGAGCGCATCCCCGTCAGTTTGAGGAAATACCCGCCACCGCGAAGGCCGAGATCGTCGCAGCGCCTGTTGCCGCTGCCAGAGTCGCCACATCCTTCGTTTGCTTGACGCACCAGTCCGGTGCGGGAAGATTACCATTGCTGCAAGTATCGTAGCAGAGCCTGTCGTCACTGGGTGAGATCGTCGCACCACTTGCTTGCGAACCCCATCACATCGCTGCGAGAGCCGTCGCAGAGCCATCGCAACGAGTAGTTGCGAGAAGAGAAGATCGCTGCTGTGTCGCGCATCGTCGCCGCACTGGAGATCGTCGCCGCCCCAAAGATGGTAGCATCGTACCTTTTGCGAGCCGCTTCCACTGAAACCTGTGCACCGGAATCCATGCAAGGTATTGCATCCCTCCCCATACAGACCGAAGTCATCGCAACACGCCCGCTGCGTCCAGCCGGGTTGTCGCATCGCCTCCCCAGGGTCTCAGGAGTGACGCATCGCTTGTTTTTCACCGCTACAGCTTTGACTTGGAACTTTTGTCGTATCTAAAGGTACTGTTGGCTAAAATGTGACGCAACTGTCGATTATTTTAATGCAACCTTAAGAACTCATTTGAAACCATATTCTTGAGCTGTGTATGTTGGATTTTTGTTGTTTTGGTCTTGTGTAGTTTAGATTAAAATACCTTTATTTGTCTAACCTGTTGTGGAGTCAGTTTGAGGTGTTTTCACTGTGCTATTGTGAGTGTTGGTACAAATACTTTGCACATTGCCTTTGATAAGCCTGACTGCTCGTGCCAAACTACCAAGGGGATGAGCAGGGTTATATAAAGAGTGTATCCTTCTTACCCTGACTAGAAGCAATGGTCCCTATTTGGACAGTGGTACCTACCTCTGTCAACTAGAGACCCCCAGTTCTAACACTGAGGGTGAGAGCATTGGGTGTTCTTTTAGGGGCTGAGGTAGGGCATATGCTCTCCACTGCTCCAATCAAACGGCAACTTAAACCAACAAGTGCTCCCTTTAGTTTTGTAAAGGTGCAGTAATCTGTTAATAGAAAAGCAACAGAGATCACCTATGCTAGGAAGAGAGTACTAAATAGGGCAGTGGAGATACTTCGCATTTCACGCAAGGCTATCTGTAGGAATGATGTTAATTTTGCTTCTTGCCTTTATTCCTTGTTGACCTAAAGTGAAAGGTTTTGAGGAATCGTTCAAACTAAAGCAAAGTCTCCTATTACTTGTGTTAAATATTCGTATGCCATTTATTGACAATAGGAGGAACACTGCCTGCACACTCCTGTAACTTGGTTCAAGGTGTGGGTTCTGCATGTGCACCACTTTCCCCTCCAAACCAGAGAAGTGGTTACTATTGGAATAGGCTGCGATGGCATAAAGAATACAGACCCTTTGGGTTCATTTGATACTAGAGCCACATATTCTAGTACTTATGCTACCAGACAGGGAACAGACACACAAGTTAAGTCTCCACCTTCTTCTACAGCCAGAATAGTCTGCGGGGCTTTGATCCCTAGGTGAGGGGGGAGCTAGCATGATGCACCTGACATGGGTTTGCTGGCCACTAAGACACACTTATAATTCATCCACTGGGCCTCCAACCTTCCACCACAGTACTTTGCCGAAGATGGACCACTGCCATAATTACATCACCATGGCTGCACTTCCGTAACATCAGTCTACCCTGCTCTCTCTCCAGGCTCTAAAATCTGGGATATGGGAGCTGCACCTGCCCTAATGTTCAAGCGACCAGGGTGACATTTGAATTTTGATTTAATTGTATTCTAGAATGCGCTGAATATAACAATGCTCTGCCACCCGGTTTCTGTGTAAACCGACTAGATAGACCGATAAAAAAAGGAGGTGGCCTGGCCATCATTTATAGAAAACACCTCCGCACAAAAACCACCCCCCTTCTCAATATGAGCTGCGAGGCACTCTCATGTATTATCACTCTCACTGGCAATCAGTCACTCACAGGGAATCTAGTATACCGTCCCCCAGACCCTCGCACTAAATTCCTCGCTAGCATTAACAGCCTTCTAGAAAACGTAGCAGGAACTTCTCATTTTAGTATTCTCTGGGATTTTAATTTTCATCTAGAGGCCGACACTGACAACGATACTGTATCACTCCTTGAAGACATGACAGCTGCAGGACTTAACCAACTAGTCTCGGCACCCACACACATGGCAGGGCACACCCTTGATGGGATATTCACAAACAATTTAGACATTTCCTACTCCTCACAACTGCCTCTCACTTGGACAGACCATTCAGCGGTCTTCTTTGCTATCAGGCTTAATAATCCCACAGTCCCCCCGTCAAAATCCGCGTCACCAGTCATTTCCAGGAACTGGAAAAACATTAATATCCTTCACCTATCCGCCACTCTGGCCTCATCACTAGATACCATTGACCCAGATCCAGATATAGCTTCTATTAATTACCTTTTACACCTCAATAGCGCCCTAGACGCCCTCACACCATCAAAACTCAATTCCCGAAATCGCACCTCGCCCTCAGTCCCTTGGTTTTCCGAAAATCTGTGCTTACAGAGACAATTCTGTAGGAATCTAGTAAGACACTGGCGCAAACACTACAGCCTCACTGACAAACTTACATACAAAAGCGCTCTCATTAAATACAAGCAGCAGTTAGTTATCGAAAAAAGCAGTTACTACGTCACCTAGATCAAATTAGCAGAAAATTCCACCAAAAAGCTCTTTCATGTAGTTAACCACCTGACTAATCCTCCCACTCCACCAGAAAACACCTCTCAAGAGCTGTGCAACTCGCTGGCGGACTTCTTCACTTACAAAGTCACCTCCATATTCTCTGCTTTTACTCCTCAAGCTGCGCCCACTGTCAAATCCCCTGTTCTCAACCATTCCCCCAATCCCCCGTCCTTTTCTTTCTTCCACCCAGTCACACTTGAACAAACCTCACACCTTATCACTACTATCAAATCAGGCTCACCACTAACCCTTGCCCCCCTTCCATCCTCAACCTCATTCCTGAGGCCATCTCACCTGGAATAGCCACTATATGCAACAATATGTTCCAAGCAGGTACTTACCCGTCGGTGTGGAAAAAGGCGATCATCAGGCCTCTTCTAAAAAAAAAACCCTCCCTTGACCCCACTGATCCTGCTAGTTACAGACCCATTGCATGCCTACCCTTTCCATCCAAAATTTTCGAAAGCCTCATGAACCAACAATTATCAGACTTCATTGACACCCATAACTTATTGGACGACACACAATTTGGCTTTAGGAAAGCACACGGAACCGAAAGAGCGCTCATCAAAGCAGCGGATGAGATCAGACACACGTTAGACAAAGGAGGAGCGGCAGTCCTGATACTGTTGGACTTGTCAGCGGCTTTCGACACAGTCGATCACAACATCTTGATCGACCGTGTCGCCGCCATGGGGGTGGAACACAAAGCCAAGGACCTGATCGCATCTTTCTTACACAACCGGTCCCAAACTGTCAATCTAGGTTCCTTCTACTCATCTCCCTTTTCCCTTCCCTGCGGTGTCCCACAGGGCTCCTCGCTAAGTCCGAATCTTTTCAACATCTACGTATCGGACTTAGCGAGGGTGATAAAGGAACACGACATCAGCCTCACCACCTATGCTGATGACACTCAGTTAGTCCTCTCAATACACCGGGATGGAGACAGGGTGGCCGCCAACTTCCAGGAGGGAATGTTGGTCATCAGCTCCTGGATGTCAGCCAACTGTCTCAAACTGAATTCCAACAAGACTGAGATTATGCTTTTTGGCAAACTAGAGCCCTGCTGGTCCCCTCAGTGGTGGCCAAGCGAACTAGGCCCCCCGCCCAAACCTGTCACAAAAGTAAGAAACCTCTGAGTCATCTTCGATGATCGGCTTCTCTTCAATTATCATGTAAACAATGTTGTTTCCTCATCCTTTTTCACCTTGAGGAAAATTTAAAAAATCCTACCTTACATTCCCACCTCAGCTGCAAAGACCCTGATCACCTCCCTCGTACTTTCACGAACAGACTATTGCAACTCCCTCCTCCTCAATGCTCAGGGAAAGGTGCTTAATAAGCTCCAGTTGGTGCAGAATGCTGCAGCCAGGGTTCTGCTCAACATTCCAAGGCACAACTCCTTTTCCCCCTTCATTCATAAACTGCACTGGCTTCCTGTGAGAAGCCGCACAAAGTTTAAGGCTCTATGCATAGCATATAAGGCCATTAACAATACTGGTCCTCAGTTCCTCAAATTACCTTTCAGACCTTTAGAGGTACCAAGAACTCTCCGCTCATCCTCAGCCCACCTCCTGAACGTCCCGCGTACAAAAAAGGTCACCTGGGGTGACAGACGCTTTGTAGTGGCCACAGCCAGACTGTGGAACTCACTCCCCCTGGGCATTGAGACTTGCCCCACGCTACTCAGCTTCAGGAAACAACTTAAGACGTGGCTGTTTGCACAATAGATGCCCTTGTTCGTGTAGTTTCTGATCTTTAAAGCGCCGAGACACCTCCGGGTAGTTGCGCGCTGTACAAATCGCGAAAATAAATAAATAAATAAATAAATTGATAAAATGGAAAGGATTGCCACTTACCAGCTGTATCAGGATGTTGTCTTGTTGTGAGGGCAATAGATGGAGTTGGAGAAGTAGCCACGGTTTCTGATGAAGAAGTTGTTGTGTTGATAATTGTCTTAAGGTGATTTGTAAACAATGGTGTTACTGAGGGTGTGATTGCAGAATGGTTTTTAGGGGTGTTAGCGTTGGGTGTTCTTTTAGGGGTCGAGGTAGGGCATATGCTCTCCACTGCTCCAATCAAACGGCAACTTAAGCCAACAAGCGCTCCGCCCACTTCACAGATGCCATCGGCAGCTTTCTCGATCACTTGACAGGTGCCATCTGCAAGTTTATTGATAACTCTGCACACTCCATCTTCGATAGCCCCCTTTACTGTGCAGAAGGGACCAAGAGTTGTACTTGCTGTTTTTGGACTAATTGTTGTTTTTGGACTAGTTGTTGTTGTTGTTGTTGTTGTCTGGCTCTTCAGGATGAATTTGGTTTCTATTAATACAAAAATGTGATGGTTTTTAGCAGATCCCGGAAGTGTCAGTAGCCCTGCCTGACATCAGTGTGCTCTCATCATTCTGTACATACAAAAACCCTTTGACAAAATAAGGATGCATAAATTAATATTTTGTAATATAAAGCTCTGATTACTGATGAGATGGATCTCTGTTTGAAGCAGCAGTGAGCCCTCTCTGACAGCTATAGCTTTACGGCCAGTGACAGTCACTCTTGCAGATCCGACAGTGCTGTATATAAAGCTCCAGAGAACTTTCTATCAAGAACAAAAAGTGACCACACACTGATGTGTCAACGCTTGAGATAGAGGCACAGATATTCCTAAATCTTGTAACAGCTCTTTACACGGATATGCAGCTATTTCACTATAGAGATGCATGATAGGACTTTTCATGGTGGGATCAATTTCCGTAACACGTTATGATGCTCTGGCACATTACTAATTGCACAGAGTCAGATACAGGGTAGAAATTAGTTATTACTTATCTTTTGGAATTCTGTCTAGAGCAACTGTAAAACTATGTGTGTGGACAGCACTCGACACAGATCAACAGTGATCCCTTACTGTTTGGACTGAGCTCTATACAGAGCAGTGATCCATTACTGATACGACAAAGTTCTATACTGAGCAGCAGTGACCCCTTACTGATCCGACAGAGTTCTATGCTGAGCAGCAGTGACCCCTTACTGATCCGACAGAGGTCTATACTAAGTAACAGTGACCCCTTACTGATTTGACAGTGTTCTATACTGAGCAGCAGTGACACCTTACTGATCCAACAGAGTTCTATACTGAGCAGAAGTGACCACTTGCTGATCGGACAGAGTTCTATACTAAGTAGCAGTGACCCCTTACTGATCTGACAGTGTTCTATACTGAGCAGCAGTGACACCTAACTGATCCAACAGAGTTCTATACTGAGCAGCGGTGACCCCTTACTGATCTGACAGAGTTCTATGCTGAGCAGAAGTGACCCCTTACTGATCCAACAGCGTTCTATACTGAGCAGTAGTGACCCTTTAGTGATTTGGACCGGGCTCTATACAGACAAGCATTTACAATGCAACAGTCTCGCCTTTGCAAAAGTTAGAGCTATTGGCATTGTAAATGACAACATTTTTATTTATGTGTTGGTTTTGAAAACAGATAAATAAATGACATTGTCATTTACAATGCCAATAGCTTAATCTCTCGCACATGCCACACACAAACACACAGACCCACACACACACACAGAGCCCCGCACACAGACACAGAGCCCCCCCACACACACAGAGCCACAAACACACAGAGCCACACACAAACACACACAGCCACACACACACACACAGCCACACAGAGCCACACACACACACACAGAGCCCCACACACTCACAGAGCCCCCCACACACACAGAGTCCCCCCCACACACACACACAGAGCCCCCCCCACACACACAGAGCCCCCCACACACACACAGAGCCCCCCCACACACACAGACACACACACACACACAGAGCCCCACACACAGAGCCACACACAGACCCACACACACAGACTCACACACACACAGACCCACACACACACACACAGAGCCCCCACACACACAGAGTCACACACACACAGAGCCACACACACACAGAGCCCCCCCCACACACACAGAGCCCACAAACACAGAGAGCCCCACACACGCACAGCCACACACACACACAGAGACACACACAAACACACATACCCACACACACACACAGAGCCCCCCACACACACACAGAGCCCTCTCACACACACAGAGCCACCCACATTCACACATACCCACACACACACACAGCCCCACACACACAGAGCCCCCCCCCCACACACACACAGAGCCACACACACACACAGAGCCCCCCTTGATTACATCAACCGATTTAATCTAAAAACACCTGTCTTATTGCTATCCAAGTGCATGATGTAACAATATGCATTGCACAACGCCTTGCACGGCAGCGGCCAATCTCTAAACAATACAAACTTTGCAAATGCCACCCAATAAGCGACAAAAGGACTAGAATGAGCCTAGTTTTAACCAATTCCAGGTTCAGAAAATCTCCTACTGCTGTAACCTCCATTGCTGTGCAGGCAAACTGTACAACTCACACCCAGATCAAATAAAACCTGCCCACACTATTAAACTTCCAAAAGAAAGTGGAAACTTAAAGGTTTCCAAATACTAAACTTTATTACTCAATAAGAACCACCCAACAACACAGCCCCTCCTCCAGAAAGAAATTTAGAACAATTTAACTAAGGAAACCAAAGGTTAATAGAACATAGGTATGACGCAGTTCTGTGCTGCTCTTTCTAGCTTAAACACATTTGCATCACTCTGTGCAAGCACAGTGGCAAATCCACTGAAACTCAAATGGAGCAGCCCAGAGGTACGATGCCTAACATTTCCCATATAGCTCACACTAAAAACATATCCCTTACTATCCATGCATAACACCCTGCATACTCTAACTGTACTGCGAAGAGGCCAGTGATATGAAGCGCTATACAAACGCTAAACACAAATCAACCAAGAAGAGGGTGCAGCACAGAAACATAGCAACATAAAGAAAGATTAAATTATACCTAATACAAATGTTTTCAATGAGCTGCAAGAATATGCAGAATCAGACCAAGAATAATATAGGCGGAAAAGAGGATGATGTATATCAGGTAGGTGGGGGGTGTGCAACACCAGAATTACAAGAGTGACAGCAACAGTGGGACGGCAGGTGGCAGAAAAAGGGTGAATGTGCAAACCAACCACAATGGGATATGAATTTGTACGCACTCCTTGCAGCATTTGAATTAATATATGAGGCTGTGCATTAGGTTTGGTGTATTGACTAAATTGGTTTGGGACTGTATCTGTACAAATGTTGGAGCCAGCAATGGGGGAATTGTAAAAGGTAAAAGGAAGAGGCTACTCAGTCGCTGAGTGACGGGCTAATCAGCTGCTCTATCGCAGGGGTGGGTTAAGGGGCTGTCCCAGTCTTAGGGGGTGGGTCAAGTGACTGCTTAGTC
Source organism: Lissotriton vulgaris (assembly GCF_964263255.1). Taxonomy (NCBI): domain Eukaryota; kingdom Metazoa; phylum Chordata; class Amphibia; order Caudata; family Salamandridae; genus Lissotriton; species Lissotriton vulgaris. The sequence goes on along the minus strand of NC_141691.1, from coordinate 2,054,789,889 downwards.
TCAGCAGCGGCAGTGTTGAAGTCAAATGGTAAGGTTTTCATACAAGAGTCTGGAGTCACTCAGGTAGGTGTGAGTTCTTTATTTCATGTAAGGCCCTGTTGTGTTCTTACTTGAATGTATTGCTTACCAATTGAGGATTCTCTGTTGGAATACTGTATTAGAGGGGAGAGAATGTACATGTCACTTTAAGAAGGCAGGCCCTTAGGTGCAAGCCACACCAGGTAGGTTCTATCGGGGCTCCATTATCCCTCCAACTGCAACAGTCTCTTAGCTCCCACTCAATGCCAGACCTTTGCTCAGACAGTGCCCTGGGCAGGATAATAATTTGTGTCTAACCTGCTGCTGGTAAATGGAAATGAGGCAGCAAGGGACCCTGTTTGTGTTCTATGGCCTCTAAAAACAAAATAGCTCTCCAACTCGCCCAAATCACTCACTGCTGAGTTCCATTATGCTAGTGCCAGTTCGTTTTTTGGGGGATGGAGGCTGATATGTGATGGTTTGGAGGGGTAAGGGAGATGTGTAGGCAAGGAAGGGAGCTTACTACAAACAGGCGCCTGCACCATGTTAAATAAAGTTTGAAAGCATTGTGAACTGTATCACTGTAGGCAAGGGACAGAGAAGCAGCTGTTTTCATGATCTCAACGTAGATAGCATTATGCGCCACATTGAAGACTGGAGCCCTGTGCATATAAGCACAGCTCCCCCATATTAAAAACCGACCCTTCACCCATTTCAGACCACACACAAACATTCTAATAAGTATTTCACTCTGCATTCCAGACATAAGCTCCGACATTAAGGGAATGAGCACATAGAATGCTATATGCTGCTCCGTTACTGAGGAAGGAGGGCAAGTGGCTGCCAACAATGGCAAGGATAAATATCTAAATCGTCGTTGCGCAGTATGTGGGGCAAGTTACATCGCAGCCTTGGGCATAACGGGCCGTGATGTAGTAGGGACATGTCAATGCACAGCCATACGGGCTTTTTCTACAGCCTGTTGGAGGGGAGGGGTGACACCACAGACAGGTGTGTTGGGTGGGAGGTCAATGAATGCACTGGCTTGGGATACAGTGACTGCAGAAGTTACAAGGGAAGAGTTCCGTGGAGTTGCAGGAATATGTGACAGTCTCAGCTCTCGCAGCGAGTCGCTCAAGAAGTGACTGTGGAGCAATAACAGACAGCAGTGATTTGTGTAGTGGGTTGTGTCAAGTGTCTGCGTTGTTTCTGCGATATAGCAGTTGGAAGCAGCGAGTAGCACAGTGACTATGCAGTATCTTGGCAGCAAACGCGGAACAGTGACAGTGCACTGGATGGGGTGTAGTGTAGGTATAGTACTAGGAGAAGGGGGTAGCGGCAGTCTCAGCTCGGGAGTTGTTGCAAAGGATACCTGTGTACTGTGGCATAGCTCTGTTTCGGTGGGGGCATCTGCTGAGCTTTATAGTCATATGAGCAATTGCAACGTCTTCGTGTTGTCTACTGCGCGTGCTGGTTGAAGGCTGGTTGCGTCTCTGTGGTATTGATCAAATAGAACTGCAACTGCTTTTTCCGGATGACAGGCTCTGCTCGCTCACAAAATACACTCTAGAATCATCGCTCTGGTAAACTTTTCTGTTTTAGCCCCGTCCTTTTCAGACTGGGTGCCCAGACTTTTTGCTTACTTAAAAGGTTCGTTATCTTCTTTATGGGGCCATCTGGACCCATAAAGAAGTTAAGAAACCTTTTACTTCAGCAGTAAGTCAAGGAACCCAATCTGAAAAGGATGGGGCTAAAAGAGAAAGGAGAAAGTCACTCGGACCTCTTCTCCAATGGCTGGCCACCGTTTAGCAGACCAGCCAATGGAGAAGAGGGGCAGGGCTTAACCCTCGCTAGTGAAGTTCTCCTAAAAACATATAATCTTGCGAGCTCGACTGCGCATGTACGCAGTACGTCATGCGAGACCTAAAAACCAGTGACCATTTATGTTAGGTCAGAGCAATATTTCAAGCAGGAGGGATCCCTTACTGATCTGAAAGAGGGCTCTACTTGGTGGCAGAGATCCAAAAACGTGTTTTACGGAGCTCTATATAGAGCACATGTGATCCCTCTATGATGTTTTAAACCTCTGTAATGGAGCAGCTGTGATCCATGACATTTGTGACAGGGCTTACTGATCCCTTTTTGAACTGAGGAGGCACAATTACAAACACTGTTGCAGATGTTCCCATTAGTTTTGTAAAGGTGCAGTAATCTGTTAAAAGAAAAGCAACAGAGATCACCCATGCTAGGAAGAGAGTTCTAAATAGGGCAGTGGAGATACTTCGCATTTCACACAAGGCTCTGTAGGAATGATGTTAATTGTGCTTCTTGCCTTTATTCCTTGTTGACCTAAAGTGAAAGTTTTTGAGGCAACGTTCAAATTAAAGCAAAGTCTCCTATTACTTTTGTTAAATATTTGTAAGCCATTCATTGACAACAGGAGGAACACTTCTTGCACACTCCTGTAACTTGGTTCAAGGTGTGGGTTCTGCATGTACACCACTTTCCCATTCAAACCAGAGAAGTGGTTACTATTGGAATAGGCTGCAATGGCATAAAGAATACAGACCCTTTGGGTTCATTTGATACTAGAGCCACATATTCTAGTACTTATGCTACCAGACAGGAAACAGACTCAAGTTAAGTCTCCACCTTCTTTTCCATCTACTGTTCCTGCAGACGGCTACAGCCAGAATAGTCTGCGGGGCTATGATCCCTTGGTGAGGGGTGAGCTAGCATGATGCACCTGAAATGGGTTTACTGGCCACTAAGACACACTTATAATTCATCCACTGGGCCTCCAACCTTCCACCACAGTACTTTGCCGAAGATGGACCACTGCCAAAATTACATCCCCATTGCTGCCCTTCCGTAAATCAGTCTACCCTGCTCTCTCTCCACGCTTTAAAATCTGGGATATGGGAGCTGCACCTGCCCTAATGTTCAAGCGACCAGGGTGACATTTGAATTTTGATTTCATTGTATTCTAGAATGCGCTGAATATAACATTGAAAACATGGAAAGGATTGCCACTTACCAGCTGTATCAGGATGTTGTCTTGTTGTGAGTGCAATAGATGAAGATGGAGAAGTAGTCACGGATTCTGATGCAGAAGTTGTTGTGTTGATAATTGTCTTAAGGTGATTTGTAAACAATGGTGCTTCTGAGGGTGTGATTGCAGAATGGTTTCTTGGGGTGTTAGCGTTGGGTGTTCTTTTAGGGGTCAAGGTAGGGCATATGCTCTCCACTGCTCCAATTAAACGGCAGCTTAAACCAACAAGCGCTCCGCCCACTTCACAGATGCCATCGGCAGCTTTCTCGATCACTTGACAGGTGCCATCTGCAAGTTTATTGATAACTCTGCACACTCCATCTTCGATAGCCCCCTTTACTGTGCAGGAGGGACCAAGAGTAGTACTTGCTGTTTTTGGACTAGTTGTTGTTTTTGTTGTTGTTGTTGTTGTCTGGCTCTTCAGAATGAATTTGGTTTCTGTTAATACAGAAATGTGATGGTTTTTAGCAGATCCCGGAAATGTTAGTAGCCCTGCCTGGCATCAGTGTGCTATCATCATTCTGTACATACAAAAACCCTTTGACAAAGTAAGGATGCATAGTTTAATATTTTTAATATAAAGCTCTGATTACTGAAGAGATGGATCTCTGTTTGAAGCAGCGGTGAGCCCTTACTGATAGCTATAGCTTTACGTACAGTAACAGTCACTCTTGCAGATCCGACAGTGCTGTATATAAAGCTCCAGAGAACTTTCTATCGAGAACAAAAAGTGACCACACACTGATGTGTCAACGCTTGAGATAGAGGCACAGATATTCCTAAATCTTGTAACAGCTCTTTACACGGATATGGAACAATTTCACTATAGAGATGCATGATCAGGCTTTTAATGGTGGAATCAATTTCCGTAACACGTTATGATGCTCTGACACATTACTAATTGCACAGAGTCATATACAGGGTAGAAATGAGTTATTACTTATGTTTTGGAATTCTGTGTAGAGCAACTGTAAAACTATGTGTGTGGACAGCACTCTACACAGATCAACAGTGATCCCTCACTGTTTGGACCGAGCTCTATACAGATCAGCAGTAATCCATTATTGATCAGACAGAGGTCTTTACAGATCAGCAGTGATCAATTACTGATTGGACAACACTCTGTACAGAGCAGCAATGGCACCTTACTGATCCATGAGAGTTCTATACTGAGCAGCAGTGACCAATTACTGATGCGACAGAGTTCTGCACAGAGCAGCAATGGCACCTTACTGATCCAAGAGAGTTCTATACTGAGCAGCAGTGACCCCTTTGAGGTTCTTCAGTTTTCGACTTCGTCCCGTATTCGGACGCCATTTTGTATCCTGTCGCCATTTTTTGTTGCCCTCACTCAGGCAGCACGGCGAACGGAGTGTTTTTGCCTTTTCCAGCTGCTACGTGTCTCTTCTGTTAAAAAGTAACCCCCTGCCCTTGTTTACAAAACCGATGTCAGGGTCTGGCCGAATCCACTAATCCATGTCTAGGTTGATTCATCCTGTCTCGACTGATTGTTTAGCTTCCCCTATTCTTTCCTTACTTTATCTTACCTGACAGGCCTTCGCTATTCTCTCCCTGTATTCTCTTGTGACATAACTATCCTTTGAGGCACACAAATTATTCCTGCCACCTGCAAATTGGATTGTAGGCACTAGCACTGATTAACTTGTGGGGAGGGGTGACACACAGGGTCTGAAAGAAGGGCGTATTTGGGACACTTGATACATTGTTTTCCAACTTTTCCTATTGGTTAGCCTTGTATGTATTGGGAGTATACGTTGTAAATATGTGTACTATAAATGATTGTGTACCACGGAATAAAGTGGTAGTCTCCTGAGATCCTACTCTGTACTTCTGGGACAACTGTGCTTATCTGCAGCTAATAAACCTGGTTTCTACGCCCAACAGAGTGTCTTGTGTCTCTGTCCGACAAGGCAGGTGAACTCAGAGATTTAAGGCGTACCCTGCGCCGCCAGGCCCATAAGGCCCGGTTCTTCAACTGGCGCCCAACATTGGGCTGCTTTAGTGGTAGCGGTTCAGCCCGAGGGTCGTGAGGAGCCTCGCAAGAAAATTCCGGAGGATTCGCAAACCACGTCAAGCGACCCCTGTATGTCGAAGTGGACCGAAGGTCTTTTGCGGCGCGGCTACTCCTCTCCGATGGCCGCTGACGACTGCTGCCCTGACTGCCGCCCTGCCTTGGCCCATTTGGTGATAACTAGTATTGCGAGACGTTAGACGGACCTCTGTTGGCGTGAGGGAACACTTAGTTAAGAATTCAAGGGTAGCACCCACTTCTTTGTTTTGTTTTTGGGTTTGTTATTCAACCATTACAATAGCCGAAGCCAAGGGGTGAGTACTTTTGTGCTGTGTTATTTGCTTTAACCCCTTGAAGTTTGTAAACAAACCAGTGAATTAAAGATGCCTGGTCTTAGCAAGTTTAGGAAGTTTTGTTGTCTTGGTTGCAATAGGGATTCCCGGCTGGAGGACTCTTGTCCGATTCCTCCGGTTGGAACTCCTACTTATGAGCTCTATTCGAAACACGGTGTTGGCCCCATTGCCTTTAACGAAGCATGGATCCGATACACAAAGAAAGATGGTGTTCTGCAGTGGCCACAAAATGGTAGCTTTGAGCCTGACATATTAGACAATCTAGAAGCAATTTTGTTCAAAAGAAAAGCCCGCCCGGCAATGTTTGACTCTTTCCACCTCTGGCGTAAGGAAGCCAAACAGAGAGATATTAAGCAGGCAAAAAGAGATAAGAAAGCGAAAGGTATGACAATTATACAGGCTGCCCAGTAGTTTAAAGAAAATGAGATTGATCGGGCGATTGAAGTCTCAGAAAGACAGCATCGTATGGCAATAGACAGATGTTACCCTGTGTTGCCTACTTCTCCACAGAGTAAGGATCTTGACGAAGATCCCTTAATGTCCCATTTGTTGAGATTGCCTCCGCCCTATGTACCAGGTGCTAATGCACCTCCATTGTCACCACTTGTCCAGCAACCTGTTGTTCAGCCAGTTGATCCGGCTCTTCCACAATTGCCCCTTCCAGTATTGCCACCCCCGCCTCCTTTGTCACCGACTTCTGTACCTCAGTCTCCTTTACCCTCATTTTCTCTTGTAACTGTCAGCCCCTCTCCTGCTGTGCTTAATACCTTGTCTCCCGTTTTACTGTCAGATTCTTCCACAGCTCGTAAATGATTGGTCGATACTGTTTCTGGTCTTTTCTCCCCCATCTTTGGGTCTTTTAATCTGACTCCTGCTCTTTCTCGAAGGCAATCCCGTAGTCAACTTTCAGGTTCTGACGAGCAAATTATGTTGGACTCTCTTGTTCACAAATGGATCATGAGTGGTCCACAATATAGTGTGCACAATATCATGAGCACCTTTCTCCAGTGGAATGCGCCCACGCAGAGATATGTTTTTAATGTTATGTGTGACAATCTTGTCAAAGGATGGGAGGATATGGATTTGGGTTTAGCTCCCCAGGGTTTGTTAGACGTGCAGGCTAAATTTGATAAAGGACTTATTGTGGATTCTGAAGTTGAGGAGGCCGTAAGGATACTTGCCACTTTCAGGTCTTTATTTTCTTCTCAGACTATTCTTAAACCTAATCCTGCAGTTAGACAGAAAATGAAACGTTATCCTATGAGGGAAGTTCCTTCAGTATGGAGAGAAGAGGTTTCACAGGTAGGCGCTGTGAGAAGTTGGCCTGGTATATGATGCTCACTAGTTCTAGTGATCACCTTGTACCATGCCAAGCAACCCTTATGATGATTGGTTGTAAGTCAACCTTATAGACCAGCTATCCTAGCGGTAGCGTGGACAAAGCAGTCTTAGGCTAAACTCAGTAAGGCATGAGAAGCAAGCTGTTTTACCATACACAATCCCCTTGAATACCAAATGAAAGGGCACCACACAGATATATATTGAAAATATATATATATATTTATTAACTACAAATATCCCCTATACTCTTTATGAGCACAGAAGCACAAGCGTTAAAACAAAACACAGTTTAAATACACAAAAGTTGCACAATATGGATGAGCCCTAGGGGCCACCTAAACCATATACTAAAATAGTGGTATAAGAACCACCTAGCTGAAAGGAAGAGGCCCAGGGCCTTGGGAATCGCTGGAGCTGATCGGGACTAACAGTGACTAAGTCGGGAAAGGCCCGCGGGACTCGGGTGCAGTGCGGAAAGTGCACGCATATACCAATACAATGTCAATGGTGCGTAAAAGTTACAAAGTTAGTTATTAAGGAACCTTCGGAGTGACCTAGAGGAATGAAACTTTAGACACAGGCACTAGAGGTGTGTACCAGTGTGGGAACACTGGCGTTGCTGAGTTACCTCACCCACAGGAAGCGGGTGCACAGGTGCGAAGTAGTGTCGGGTTTCGTCACGCAGGTCGATGGTGCTTGGAGCTTAAGATGCTGCAGGCGGCTCGATGTGAAGAGTTCCGGTGGACCCAAGGGTGTATCTGAAGTGGTGAAGACCAGAAAGCAGAGGGGACAATGTTCAAAGTCACTAGCCAGTGACTACCGTGGAACCAGGATGGAACCAGGCGATGTCGGGTGCAAACAGGTGATGAGGTGTAGCTTCTCTCTGCAGCCACGTGGACACAAAGAGGTCGAGGACATCCAGGCGTCGGTCACGAGCTGTGGCAGAAAGGCTCTAGCTAATGGCAGTGTCGCCAACTTGATCGGAGCAAACAGGCCTTGGCTAATGCAAGCCACGCAGGAAGTGAAAAAGGCTCATCACTCGGACCAGCAAGGTCAGAGCGGGTGCTCCCTTTTACAGGAGCGAGGACAAGTCTGGAGCAACCAGACTCACAGTGTAGATTGTAGGTTTCGTCGCCAAGATGGCCGCTGACCACGTGGCAAGTGGCCGGGATGGCGCGTCGAGTGGCACAATGCAAAAGGGCCCCACGCAGATCGTGGAGATGCTGGGGGGCTGATCTTCGGTGCAAGGGCTGCTCGGTTGTAGGGCTTTTCAATCCCCAAAGCACAGCATCGAGGGTGCCTCGGGTGTTGCGCAGTCAGCTTTTTGGGGGTCTTCCAAGATGTCTGGTCCCACGTCCCTCGTTGCTTCCACGGGTCCCTTCTTTGCAAGGACTGTGGATCGGGCGGTGAGAAGTCTGGGAGTTCTGGTCTCGTCAGGCTCTGGGCTCGGGCTTCGGCGGGAGGCGGCGGCAAAGCAGACGTCGAGTTGCTGGATGGTGTGAGAAGTTGGCCTGATATGCAGTGCTCACTATTCTAGTGATCACTATGTATCAGTCCAAACAACCCTTATTGATGATTGGTTGTAAGTCAACCGATAGACCAGCTATCCTAGTAGCATGGACAAGAGCAGTCTTTAGGCTAGACTCTAGAGGGCGTGTTAAGCCAGCTGTTATACCATCACATATACCCCTTGAACACCAAGTGAAAGGACACCACACAAGTATTATGAAAATAAACAGTGTATTTATTTAGATCACAACAGCCCTGTACTCTTTATGAGGACAGGGTACTAAGCACACAACAAAACATGATGAAAATACTTTCAGTTGCACAATTTACACGAATGCCCGAGGGGCACGAAAAACCATATACTATGAAAGTGGAATGCGAAATTACTAGCAGGTAAGTACTGGACTAATAGGCTTTGGAATCTCTAGGACTACGTTACTGAACCTTCAGATTACTAGTAGGAGGCCTAGGGGACTCGGGTGCAGAGTGTGCACTCTCACGCGGGATGCGGGACAAAGTCTATGGAGGCTAGTAAAGGCAAATTTAGTGTTCTCGGGTGAACCCTGTACTGTTCAGTGGTTAAACCAAACCCATCAACCAGTGTATTCTTCAGGACTTGGTAATTGTTAGCATCCTCAGCTCTAGTAGTGAGGAGCTTATCTCTACCTTTGCCTTCAAAGGAGAGCCACAATATAGCTGCCCACTGACTCTGGGGGACACACTGTACAGTGCAAGCCCTCTCCAAAGCAGTCATCCATTTGTGGATGTCATCCCCTTGTTTAAAGGGGGGCACTATCTTACTCAGGTGTCTAGTGTCTAAACTCCTGTCTTTTTCTCTTGGGAGAATGCTGCCACCAGTGAGATCTAACCCACTTAACTTTTGCTCTCTAGCAAAGGCAAGCCTCTCTTTGGCCAGGGCAAGTTCTTCCCTTTCAATCCTCAGATTGGCTTCTCTCATCTTAGCTTCATGCTCCCTTCTCTTAGGGGATGACATCCCTCTATGAGAAGAGGTCTGAGAGCCATTGGTTCGAATGGATCTGTTAGAACCTCTAGATAGAGACCTAACTTGTCCATTCCCAATGTTAAGTCTGCCTGAGAGTGGCCCTGGGGGTCCCCCAAATCCATTCTCATGCCTACTTAAGTTGGTCCTAGTGAGTCTACTGACTTCTACCTGACCTTTGTCTGCCTCCTCCCCTGACAACTCATCTTCATCCTCCTCCTCAGCATCATCTGCCTCCTGGAGGGGGTGGCCATGGTTATCAAAGGGACCCTGTAAGGGGGCATATTCCCATCTGGATGAGAAGGATCTGTGTTAACAGCCCTCCTAGCATCATAAGTCTCTAAGAGACCAATCAGAAAATGAATGGTAGGGTTAGAACCCTGTCTTAGCTTCCTGGATGTACAGATTTGTCTCATCTCCTGGAAGCTAAGTGCAGCATATCTGGAAGGGACCTGTGGAGGGTCCACAACCACAAGAGGGGTCTCTGAAGACTCTCCGTGGTTAGACATGCTTCTAGTGTGGTGTAAGTGATGCACCTACCTACACTATTTGTTTGCCTACTGATCCCTTGCTAAGAGTTGTAGTCAAGGTGTGCTAAGCCTTGTTAAACTACAACAGCTGGTTCAGTAGAACTCAGAGTATTCTAAGCTAAGTTATATGTACCTTAAACTTATGTGATCTTTCACAATGATATTCTTAGGATACGTGTGGTAAAACAACAGCAAGCTCAAATCCCAACCGCTGCTCACCAATGTGAGAAGTTGGCCTGATATGCAGTGCTCACTATTCTAGTGATCACTATGTATCAGTCCAAACAACCCTTATTGATGATTGGTTGTAAGTCAACCGATAGACCAGCTATCCTAGTAGCATGGACAAGAGCAGTCTTTAGGCTAGACTCTAGAGGGCGTGTTAAGCCAGCTGTTATACCATCACATATACCCCTTGAACACCAAGTGAAAGGACACCACACAAGTGTTATGAAAATAAACAGTGTATTTATTTAGATCACAACAGCCCTGTACTCTTTATGAGGACAGGGTACTAAGCACACAACAAAACTCTTACGAAAATACTTTAAGTTGCACAATTTACACGAATGCCCGAGGGGCACGAAAAACCATATACTATGAAAATGGAATGCGAAATTACTAGCAGGTAAGTACTGGACTAATAGGCTTTGGAATCGCTAGGACTACGTTACTGAACCTTCAGATTACTAGTAGGAGGCCTAGGGGACTCGGGTGCAGAGTGTGCACTCTCACGCGGGATGCGGGACAAAGTCTATGGAGGCTAGTAAAGGCAAAGTTAGTGTTCTCGGGCGAACCCGATAAGGTAGGTTGAAAACGAAAGTGGATCTGGACCCTTGGATAGTGAGGCTATGCTGGGGCACCGAACTGCCGAAGTTACCTAGCCCAGGGGCTGCGGCTGCATAGGTCTGAAAAGACGTCGGGAATCCTCGTTGACGAACCAGGAGCCTGAAAGAAGGAGTTGCTGGCAGGCGACCAGTGAAGATTGTTCGGTGGATCCAAGCCTGGATCGAAGATGGAAGATACCTGTAAGCAGAGGGGACCAAGTCCTGAATCACTAGCCAGTGATCAGATGGGCACCAGGATGGCACCGGATGGTAGTCACCTCGACCAGGTGAGTGGGCGACGCTGGGCTCAGCAGTCTCACGGACCAGGAGGCGTTGTCGGTGTCCAGCGTCTTCTTAGTTTAAAGTTGATTTCAGGATGATCTGAGGTGCTATGGCACTGCTCCCACTCTTATTCCCAATCTGAGGGGTGGATGACCTGCTAGGTCCCTCCTCTGGGTGGGACCAGGAAGGGGGGCGGTTACACCCCCTTTCCTTTGTCCAGTTCCTCGCCAGGCCTGGGTCTGGAAAGTCCCTGGACCGGTTTGGACTGGCTTATGCACGAGGACACCTTGTGTGCCCCGGGCATGTCTGATTCTATTCAGCCCTGTCCTACCCAATACACAAAATCCTGTCTGGGGTGGTGCTCGCACCTCCCAAGGCAGGAAACCCTTTGTCCAAGCCTCCCTCGCTGGAAGGACTCCCAGCAGCAGGAGGTCAGACTTGTATCTGTGGTGGCAGCATCCATTTTGTGATGCTGAGGCTCTGGTTAACTTTAACCGGGGTTAAGGCTATGTACATGTCGTGTCCCTCTAGAAGGGTGGAATGCTATCCCCGTCGACAGAACTGTCGAGGGGATAGTATTCCAAATTGTATGACATGTTACTCGACATGTTTTGATAAAGCCAAACCAAAGTTAGCATATAACGGCGAGGATTATAATGCACTTAAGAGTATATGGTATGGCAATATCCCGGAACAGCTAAGGAAGTTGTTTCCGACAGCTGCAGACAGGCTCAGCTCATGCTAGAGCACCATCTCACATGAAACTTTGCACTCTGCCCCCAGGATTGCAGGGGCCTTCCATAGGAATGGCTTATAGGTTAACATGTGTCCAGTTAAGGTTAGATATAGGGATACTATATCCAAGCAAGAGGTGGTTACACCAACTTACCCCAGCTGAGTGATCAGCCAGTTGTGTCAAAATATGGAGGCCAGGCCAGGGGTGGCACAATACATGCTGCAGCCCCTGGTAGGCCTTGGCTACACCTATGCCCTGGGTACCTATGGTACACTGTTACAGGGGCCTATAAGGTGAACCAGTTCCAGTTCTTAATGCACCTAGAGTGCATTGGCATTGGCAATAATTTAGAGAGAGAACAGCAGGCTGTGGGTCTGATTAGCAGGCCCACAGCCACATTAAGTCATAAACCAGTGAAGCAAAAAGCAAACATTTGGGGTGACCATAGGATAGCAGACCCTACTCTCCTACAGGCGCTGCTTCGCGTATCCCTGCTCATTTCCAGCGTATATGGGTACATGTCCCCTGGAAACGATCTGTAGTTTTGGCGCTTAAAGAGTCTTTACCGGACTCTTGTAAAAATCCCGCTGGGTATTATAAAGAGCTGTCCCAGGCTGTTGATGCGTGTATCATGAATTTGGCCGATATTGATATGCTGATGGGAAATGTAGTCCCACAAGCGTTATGGGCTCGGATTCGTAGGGAGGACCACGACCAAGCTTTAGGTGGTAATTGGGCTGCTATAACTGCTGCGGATGCAGCACAAATAGGTGGTGCTAAACCTGATGATTTGATTGCACAATTGCCCGGTAGGATCATCACTTTAATGAAAACGATGATGCCTGCCTTACGTGTTAACTGGGATAAGTTAGCTGCATGTAAACAGAAGAAAGATGAGAGTGTCTCCGATTTCTTTACCCGTTTCGAGGAGAAGTTCATCGACCATAGTGGTCAAGATATGAGTACTGAGGGTGGACAGCGATTATTCATGGATAAATTTGTATTTAATTTACTTCCAGAATTATCGCATAAATTGAAAGACTCCGAAAGTTCGTGGGCTGTTTCTTCGTCTGCCCAAATATTAGCAACTGCTCAGTATAACGAGAATAGGGATAAGGAGGAAAAGGATAAAATGGAGAAAAAGACTAAAGAATTGAAAACGAAGGTGATTTTGCAACAGGCTTATCCCCCTCGTTCTGATCAGCGCCAATTTCAACAGCCTCCCCAGTTCCAGAGGTTGTTACAGAAGCCTGAACACTTTGTTCTGCGACCTTTGCTAGGTCCTAATCAATGTGCCTATTGTAAAGAGGAAGGTCATTTTAAGTATAGCTGTCCGGTTTTATTGCAGCGTAATTGTGGATTCCCAGGGCCGCGAGCCCGTGGTGGTTTTCAATTAGCACCCAGAGGTAGAGGGCGAGGTGCTTTGTCTCAGGGACAGCGTTCCTTTCCCCCTCAGAATTCTATGAATTATTTCGACCAGCAGAATACTCAGTCTGCGCAATATTACAATGACGACTATTGTGTTGACAGTGAGAATCAGGATTTTCACACTAGCTAGGACAGCCATGGACAAAGCAAGGGAGTTGTATCAGTTCCAGTGGATCAGAATGGGCCTTATGTTGAAGTTGTTGCATTGGGTGTTTCAGAGCCATTTCTTTTGGATACTGGTGCAATGTGAAGTTCTATCATTCACTCCAAACTCCCTGGGGCACCTTTGTCTGGCTTAACAAACGTTTCTGTAGGATTCTCTGGCGCCCCAGTTAGTAACCCGGTTTCTTGCCCCTTGCCTATCTCGATTGGTCCTTATGATTTGGAGGCCCGCTCATTTTAACGACTGGTTGCGGCGAGAATTTGTTGGGTTTGGACTTATTGAAACGTCTACATGCAACATTGTATTGTTCCCCCTCTGGTGTACATCTTACTCTAGGTGAGAAATCGGTTTCTCCGATGTATTTGTCTAAGGACCAACTCCCACCCGAATTGCGTTCTCTTCCTGTTACGCTTTGGGCTACAGGTCCGAATGATGTTGGTCTGCTCCAAATTCCACCTTACGTGGTTACTGTCAAGCCTAATGTTACATTACCACGCATTCCTCAGTATAACATTTCCAACGATGGTGAAAGAGCTTTGTTGGCTATCATCTATGATTCAGTTCAGAAGGGTGTGGTCGAAGAAACAAGAGGAAATGTTTGCAATAGTCCTGTTCTACCTGTTCTTAAACGCACTGATCCTTCTCAGCCTCCTGTATATTGTTTTGTGATTGATCTTCGGGAGGTCAACAAAATTGTTGTCCCCCAGTTTCCTGTCCCAGATATCACTGCCTTGCTCACAATGATACCTGCTTCAGCTGCCTGGTTCTCAGTTATTGACCTAAAAAATGCTTTCTTCAGCATTCCCATTGCTGAGGAGAGTAGGGATATTTTTGACTTCTCTCTCGGAGGCCGGAGATTCCGATTCAAACGTGCACCTCAAGGCTATTGTGAGAGTCCCTCCATTTATACTCAGGCTTTGAAATCTCAGCTCGATGCTTTCACTTTGCCCCCAGGTGCCACTCCTATTCAGTACGTGGACGATTTGTTAGTTGCTGCTGATTCAGAGGATGTTTGTAAGAATGTGACTGTTTCACTTTTGCGTCATTTGTCTGACCTACATCACAAGGTGTCACCCTATAAACTACAATATTGCCGCCAAGAGGTTACCTACTTAGGTCATCTCTTGTCGTAGGAGGGAAGGCGATTGACCCCAGAACGTATTGAAGCAATCGCACAAATGTCTGTGCCAACCACACAAAGGGAGGTGCGTGCCTTTCTGGGCATTACCTCTTATTGTAGACAGTGGATTCAAAATGTTTCTTTGTTGGCTAAACCTCTGCTGGCACTTACTCTGAAAGACACACCCCAACCTCTTTCCTTGGACTGACGAATGTCAGAAGAGTTTTTCTGACTTACGTGCTGTCTTGTGTTCTGCCCCTGTGTTGGGTACTCCGGATTATAGTAAGCCTTTCACACTCTACGTTCATGAAAGAGAAGGTTGCGCGTTGTCAGTTTTAACGCAACAATTTGGAGACAAACAGCGGCCATGTGCCTATTTTTCGGCTACATTGGATCCAGTAGCCAAGGCATTGCCTAGTTGTCTCAAAGCTACAGCAGCAGCAGCGATCTCTATTCGTCAATCTGCTGGATTGGTACTGGATAACACTCTTGTTGTTATGGTACCACATGCAGTGGATACTCTTTTGAACAGAATGAAAACACAACATCTCACGAGTGCCCGCTTGTCTGGGTACGAGCTGACGCTCTTGGCTAGTCATATACACATCAAGTGGTGTAATACTTTGAATCCAGCAACACTGTTACCCATTCCAGAAGAGAAAGAAACTCAAGAACAGCATGATTGTTTACTCCGTACAGAGGAGGAAACGAAAGGCAGAATAGACTTAAAAGATACACCACTCGTGAACCCGGATGGGATCCTATGGGTGGATGGGTCTTGTTTCAAGCTTCCCAATGGCGAGACGACTGCGGCCTATGCTGTTACCACCTTGTATACAGTAGTGGAGACAGCACGCATTACACAGAATTCAGCCCAAGCAGCTGAGCTGATTGCCCTGACGAGAGCGTGTGTGTTGGCTAAGAGAAAGAGAGTGAATGTTTACACCGATAGCCAATACGCCTTTGGCGTGGCTCATAGTTTTGGTCGTTTGTGGAAGGAAAGAGGATTCTTTACTTCCCATGGGACTAAGATACAGCATGGTCAGTTGGTAACTGACCTTCTCGAATCACTTGCTTTGCCTACCCAAATAGCAATAGTGAAGTGTAGTGCACATAAAAGGATCACTGATGATATGGGTCGCGGGAATGCTCAGGCTACAGAGAAGGAATTGGGTAAGTGGAGAGAAAGTACAAGAATATTGGAGGCGACAGCGTTGGCTGTTACCAGACGCCTATGTACTGCCTGTAGTTACTATGGCGCATGGTCCAGTCCACATCAGTGCGAAAGGGATATACAAACTTCTGGCTCCAGTATGGCAGAATGAGGGAATCCCTAAATGTGCGGAAAATGTGGTGAAACATTGTATCGTTTGTTTGATGCATAATCCAGGAAAGGGAACCCCAACTCCGGCAGGTTATTTTGCTCCCCCTACGTATCCTTTTGAGGTATTACAAATTGATTACATTCATATGGAACGTTGTAACAACCTTAAGTATGTTCTGGTGGTGGTGTGTGCCTTTTCCAGATGGATAGAGGCCTACCCCCTAAAGGATAATACTGCTTTGTACACTGCCAAAGTCCTTTTGAAGGAATTCTTCCCGAGGTTTGGTTTGCCGTGAAATGTCTGGAGTGACAATGGAAGGGATTTTGTAGGCCAAATTATGCAGAAGGTGTGTGCAGGTTTTGGTATTAGGCAGAAATTCCATGCGGCAAACCACCCTCAGTCAGCAGGTTTGGTAGAGTGCTATAATGGCACTCTCAAGCTCAAACTGGCAAAGATTCAGGCCAGCATGGGTTTTGCTTGGCCCGATGTTTTACCTTTGGCACCTTTATCTACGAGAACAGCTGTACATTCTCGCTTAGGACTCAGCCCATACGAGGTCATTTTTGGGCGCCCAGCTAACGTCTGGGGAGTACCTCGACCTAAAACGTACTCTGATATTCCGTATCCTATGCTGATTGACTACTTACATGACCTCACCACTAAATTGCGTGTTCTTCACCAACAGGTTCAAATCGCTTCGCCGGAGGCCTCCGCAGATCCAGGTCATTCCATCCAACCCAGAGACTGGGTTTGCCTGAAGAATTTTCAGAGGAAAAAGAATTTGGAACCTCGTTGGGGGCCGCCTCGGCAAGTTCTTCTGGTGACACGTACAGCAGTAAAGGTCGTCGGAAAGAAGAATTGGATCCATGGCGTGCACTGCAAAAGGGTACCTTTGCCTTTGCCTTTTGACCAGTGGGTCCGCAAGGGTGTAGGTGATAGTGAGAGCGAAAGGGTCCCACGGTTGGTACCTTTCAGCAGTGCACGTCTGGATCGGACAAGGTCTGAGAAAGAAGACGACGACGTGTTGCAAGAAGCTGTACCATCACATTTGCGATTGAAAACAACAAACTCCGAGACTTTTTTTCGAGAGCAAACGGTACCTGGCAAGACCCGGTACAACCTAAGACCTAGACTGATGAAGAACAATTGAACTTTTTCTCTTTTCTTTTCTGCTTATATTTTTGAGAGACATTTCTTTTCACTATCCATCAAGTTGCAGGGTCATGGTAGGAGTCTTAGGCTGTGACCTGAGTAGTGACAGGACTTGAAGTGTCATAGGATGGCTAATAACCACAACTAAGTAATCTAGGAATTACCATGAGCAACGCTTTAGAGAATGGATATTAAATTGGAAAAGAATGATAAAAAGCACAAAATGAAAAGTAAATATAAGAAATTATTGTTTAGTCCATGTGGCGTAACCTTGTGCTATGTTCATGTTTTTTATTGGCTTGTGTGGGTTGGGTTGTTCACACTATGCAGCAAGCACCTGTTCCTACTTCTGTTTCTTTGACTTTTTTTACTACTGCCTCCCCGCATCAGTTCCATACACTCCCAGAGCACGAGCAAATTAGGAGAACAGAATACTTTAACAATTCATTCATCCAGCTGTTGCATCAGCATCAACTGGTAGTCAATACTATTGATGGTTGGGTTTGTGGACTCATGCCCCATAACACAGAGAGAGGGAAGCCATATTTAGTCCTTCCGTTTTCTCACGAAGGTTCCGCTTGGGCCTATTTGGCCATGTTTTCCAATGTATACCAGAATCAACTTCGATATCCTCCTGGTGGTCCATATGGTGGTGGAGCAGATTTTAGTCATAGTTCTTTGATAAAGGGAATAGTTGCCATGGCTAAAATTGCTGAAATTGGTAAGATTCCCGTTGATGAGAAACGAGCATATGATGGTTGGAACGTGACTCGTTACGTTACTAGCCTCACAGATAAAGCTAGAGGAAGGAGATCTCCACCAATTTGGACCGTACCCCATCGAGGTAATTTATGTCTACAGATAAATGGTCAAAATATTAAAACCTAACAGGAAAAGAGTGTTTGTTCCCACACATACATCTATTCACCCCAGATTTCTTCACCATTAGTGCCATCTCAAGGCACATATTTTGTCTGTCAAGACAGAGCCTACACGTGGCTTCCCACCTACTTTTCAGGAACATGTTATGTGGCTTTTCTTCTCCCTCCGACATACACTGCTCCTTCAGGTCATCACAGAAAAAGATATGGCAGAGGGGTTATCGATTCGAAAGACACAACAGGACAAGAAGGAGGTGGCTTTATCAAAGGGTTTCTTCCTTTCTGGGGCCCAATGGCCAATAGTGGAAACATTAGACAGTTAGTTCGTGTTGTTGAGGCTACCATAAATGTGACTTCTGGAGCCTTGAGTAATCTAACAGCCGAACTTCAGGTGGACCGCCTTATGACTTTACAAAACCGGATGGTTCTAGACATTGTCCTTGCAGATCGTGGAGGAGTGTGTAAATTGATCAGGTCTAGTTGCTGCATTTATATTCCTGATAATACCCCTACGGTATACCAAGCCATCCCTAAATTGCATGTAATTTCCGAGTCTATTCACCAGGACATAGGAGGTTTGTCTGTGATAGGATGGTTTTGGGGACTACTGTCCACATGGGGATGGAAGGTATTAACCTTCCTTGGAATGGTTTTGGCCATCATTTTCTCTTGTTGTTTTTGTTTATAGTGTGGCCCTGCCACCTGCGGTCTTTGTGCCACCATGTGTGTCCCAAGGCCTGTGTCACAGAAAACAGAGAATATTAAAATGATGTTGCAGCAACAGCTCGACGACCTCATGGCCATTGACATCGACTCAGACTAACTTGAGTCCTTTGTGTTTTGCCTGAGTAATGGCAAAAAGAGGGTCTGAGGTTCTTCAGTTTTCGACTTCGTCCCGTATTCGGCAGCCATTTTGTTTCCCGTCGCCATTTTGTGTTGCCATCACTCAGGCAGCACGGCGAACGGAGTGTTTTTGCCTTTTCCAGCAGCTACGTGTCTCTTCTGTTATAAAGTAACCCCCTGAACTTGTTTACAAAACCGATGTCAGGGTCTGGCCGAGTCCACTAATAGATGTCCAGGTTGATTGATCACTGTCTCGACTGATTGTTTGGCTTCCCCTATTCTTTCCTTACTTTATCTTATCCGACTGGCCTTCGCTATTCTCTCCTTGTATTCTCTTGTGACATAACTATCCTTTGAGGCACACAAATACGTCCTGCCACCTGCAAATTGGATTGTAGGTACTAGCAGTGATTAACTTGTGGGGAGGGGTGACACACAGGGTCTGACAGAAGGGCGTATTTGGGACACTTGATAGCTTGTTTTCCAACTTTTCCTATTGGGTAGCTTTGTATGTATTGGGAGTATACGTTGTAAATATGTGTACTATAACAAATTGTGCGCCACGGGATAAAGTGGCAGTCTCCTGAGAACCTACTCTGTACTTCTGGGACAACTGTGCTTAGCTGCAGCTAATGAACATGGTTTTCTACGCCCAAAAGAGTGTCTCGTGTCACTGTCCGACAAGGCAGGTGAACTCGGAGATTTAAGGCGTACCCTGCGCTGCCAGGCCCATAAGGCAAGGTTCTTCAACTTACTGATGCGACAGAGTTCTATACTGAGCAGCAGTGACCCCCTTAGTGATTTGGAACGGGCTCTAACCAGAGCAACAGTGACCATTCGTGTTAGGTAAGAGCAATATTCCAAGCAGAAGTGATCCCTTACTGATCTGAAAGAGGGCTCTATTTGGTGGCAGAGATCCAGAATGTGTTTTACGGAGCTCTATCTATGATGTTTTAAATCTCTGTAATGGAGCAGATGTGATCCATGACAGATGTGACAGGGCTTACTGATCCATTTTTGAACTGAGGAGACACAATTACAAACACTGTTGCAGATGTTCCCCTTAGTTTTGTAAAGGTGCATTAATCTGTTAATAGAAAAGCAACAGAGATCACCTATGATAGGAAGAAAGTTCTAAATAGAGCAGTGGAGATACTCCACATTTTACACAAGGCTATCTGTAGGAATGATGTTAATTTTCCTTCTTGCCATTATTCCTTGTTGACCTAAAGTGAAAGGTTTTGAGGAAACGTTCAAATTAAAGCAAGGTACCCTATTACTTGTGTTAAATATTCATAAGCCATTTATTGACAATAGGAGGAACACTTCCTGCACACTCCTTTAACTTGGTTCAAGGTGTGGGTTCTGCATGTACACCATTTTCCCCTTCAAACCAGAGACGTGGTTACTATTGGAATAGGCTGGGATGGCATAAATAATACAGACCCTTTGGTTTCATTTGATACTAGAGCCACATATTCTAGTACTTATGCTACCAGACAGGGAACAGACACCCAAGTTAAGTCTCCACCTTCTTTTCCATCCACTGTTCCTAGAGACGGCTACAGCCAGAATAGTCTGCGGGGCTTTGATCCCTAGTTGAGGGGTGAGCTTGCATGATGCAGCTGACATGGTTTGCTGGCCACTAAGACACACTTATAATTCATCCACTGGGCCTCCAACCTTCCACCACAGTACTTTGCTGAAGATGGACCACTGCCTTAATTACATCCCCATGGCTGCACTTCCGTAACATCAGCCTGCTCTCTCTCCAGGCTTTAAAATCTGGGATATGGGAGCTGCACCTGCCCTAATGTTCAAGCGACCAGGGTGACATTTGAGTTTTGATTTCATTGTATTCTAGAATGTGCTTAATATAACATTGATAAAATGGAAAGGATTGCCACTTACCAGCTGTATCAGGATTTTGTCTTGTCATGAGTGCAATAGATGGAGATGGAGAAGTAGTCACGGTTTCTGATGCAAAGGTTGTTGTGTTGTTAATTGTCTGAAAGTGATTTGTAAACAATGGTGTTACTGAGGGTGTGATTGCAGAATGGTTTCTTGGGGTGTTAGTGTTGGGTGTTCTTTTAGGGGTCGAGGTAGGGCATATGCTCTCCACTGCTCCAATCAAACGGCAACTTAAACCAACTAGCGCTCCGCCCACTTCACAGATGCCATCGGCAGCTTTCTCGATCACTTGACAGGTGCCATCTGCAAGTTTATTGATAACTCTGCACACTCCATCTTCGATAGCCCCCTTTACTGTGCAGAAGGGACCAAGAGTAGTACTTGCTGTTTTTGGACTAATTGTTATTTTTGGACTGGTTGTTGTTGTTTCTGTTGTTGTTGTTGTTGTTGTTGTTGTTGTCTGGCTCTTCAGGATGAGTTTGGTTTCTGTCAAGGCAAAAATGTGATGGTTTTTAGCAGATCCCGGAAGTGTCAGGAGCCCTGCCTGACATCAGTGTGCTCTCATCATTCTGTACATACAAAAACCCTTTGACAAAGTAAGGATGCATAGTTTAATATTTTGTAATATAAAGCTCTGATTACTGAAGAGATGGATCTCTGTTTGATGCAGCGGTGAGCCCTCTCTGATAGCTATAGCTTTACGGCCAGTGACAGTCACTCTTGCAGATCCGACAGTGCTGTATATAAAGCTCCAGAGAACTTTTTATCGAGAACAAAAAGTGACCACACACTGATGTGTCAACGCTTGAGATAGAGGCACAGATATTCCTAAATCTTGCAACAGCTCTTTACACGGATATGAAGCAATTTCACTATAGAGATGCATGATAGGGCTTTTGATGGTGGAATCAATTTCCGTAACACGTTATGATGCTCTGACACATTAATAATTGCACAGAGTCAGATACAGGGTAGAAATGAGTTATTACTTATGTTTTGGAATTCTGTGTAGAGCAACTGTAAAACTATGTGTGTGGACAGCACTCTACACAGATCAACAGTGATCCCTTACCTTTTGGACTGAGCTCTATACAGATCAGCAGTAATCCATTATTGATCAGACAGAGGACTTAACAGATCAGCAGTGATCAATTACTGATTGGACAGCACTCTGTACAGAGCATCAAATCCACCTTACTAATCCAACAGTGTTCTATACTGAGCAGCAGTGACCACTTACTGATCCAACATAGTTCTATGCTAAGTAACAGTGACACCTTACTGATCCAACAGAGTTCTATACTGAGCTGAAGTGACCCCTTACTGATGCAACGGAGTTCTATACTGAGCAGCAGTGACCCCTTACTAATTTGACAGTGTTCTATATGTGCTGCAGTGAAGCCTTACTGATTCAACAGAGTTCTATACTGAGCAGCAGTGACCCCTTACTGATCCAACAGTTTTCTCTACTGAGCAGTAGTGACCCTTTAGTGATTTGGACCGGGCTCTATACAGACAAGCATTTACAATGCAATAGTCTCGCCTTTGCAAAAGTTAGAGCTATTGGCATCGTAAATGACAACATTTTTATTTATGTGTTGGTTTTGAAAACAGATAAATAAATGGCATTGTCATTTACATAGCCAATAGCTTAATCTCTCGCAAATGCCACACACAAACACACAGACACACACACACACACAGAGCCCCACACACAGACACAGAGCCCCCCCACACACACAGAGCCACAATCACACAGAGCCACACACAAACACACAGAGCCACACACACACACACAGAGCCACAAACACACAGAGAGCCACACACACACACAGAGCCCCCCCCACACACACAGAGCCCCCCCACACACACACAGAGCCCCCCCCACACACACAGTGCCCCGAACACAGAGACACACACCCACACACACACAGACACCCAAAGAGCCACACACACACACACAGACCCACACACGCAGACTCACACACACACAGACCCACATACACACACACAGAGCCCCCCACACACACACAGCCACACACACACAGAGCCCCACACACACACAGAGCCCCACACACACAGAGCCACACACACTCAGAGCCACACACAAACACACATACCCACACACACACAGAGCCCCACACACACACAGAGCCCAACACACACACAGAGCCACACACACACAGAGCTGCACACAAACACACATACCCACACACACACACACACACACAGAGCCCCCCCCACACACACAGAGCCACACACACACACACAGAGCCCCCCTTGATTACATCAACCGACTTAACCTAAGAACACCACAGAGTTCTATGCTGAGCAGAAGTGACCCCTTACTGATCCAACAGTTTTCTATACTGAGCAGTAGTGACCCTTTAGTGATTTGGACCGGGCTCTATACAGACAAGCATTTACAATGCAATAGTCTCGCCTTTGCAAAAGTTAGAGCTATTGGCATCATAAATGACAACATTTTCATTTATGTGTTGGTTTTGAAAACAGATAAATAAATGGCATTGTCATTTACAATGCCAATAGCTTAATCTCTCGCAAATGCCACACACAAACACACAGACCCACACACAGAGCCCCACACACAGACACAGAGCCCCCTCCCCCACACACACAGAGCCACAATCACACAGAGCCACACACAAACACACAGAGCCACACACACACAGAGCCACAAACACACAGAGAGCCCCCCACACACACAGAGCCACCAACACACACACACAGAGCCCCCCCCCCACACACACAGAGGGCCCCACACTCACACAGAGAGCCTCACACACACACAGAGCCCCACACACACACAGAGCCCCCCCACACACACAGAGCCCCCCACACACACACAGTGCCCCCCACACACAGACACACACACAGACACACACACACAGACACCCAAAGAGCCACACACACACACAGACCCACACATGCAGACTCACACACACACAGACCCACATACACACATACAGAGCCCCCCACACACACACAGCCACACACACACAGAGCCCCACACACACACAGAGCCCCACACACACACAGAGCCCCACACACACAGAGCCACACACACTCAGAGCCACACACAAACACACATACCCACACACACACAGAGCCCCACACACACACAGAGCCCAACACACACACAGAGCCACACACACACAGAGCTGCACACAAACACACATACCCACACACACACACACACACAGAGCCCCCCCCCACACACACAGAGCCACACACACACACACAGAGCCCCCCTTGATTACATCAACCGACTTAACCTAAGAACACCTGTCTTATTGCTATCCAGGGGCATGATGTACCACTATGCATTGCACAACTTCTTGCACGGCAGCGGCCAATCTCTAAACAATACAAACTTTGTAAATCCCACCCAATAAGCAACAAAAGGACTAGAATGAGCCTAGTTTTAACCAATTCCAGGTTCAGAAAATCTCCTACTGCTGTAACCTCCATTGCTGTGCAGGCAAACTGTACAACTCACACCCAGACAAAACAATAAAACCTGCCCACACTATTAAACTTCCAAAAGGAAGTGGAAACTTAAAGGTTTCCAAATACTAAACTTTATTACTCAATAAGAACCACCAAACAACACAGCCCCTCCTCCATAAAGAAATTTAGAACAATTTAACTAAGGAATCCAAAGGGTAATAGAACATAGGTATGACACAGTTCTCTGCTGCTCTTTCTAGCTTAAACACATTTGCATCACTCTGTGCAAGCACAGTGGCAAATCCACAGAAACTCAAACGGAGCAGCCCAGAGGTACGATGCCTAACATTTCCCATATAGCTCACACTAAAACATATCCCTTACTATCCATGCATAACACCATGCATACTCTAACTGTACTGCGAAGACACCAGTGATATGAAGCGCTATACAAACGCTAAACACAAATCAACCAAGAAGAGGGTGTAGCACAGAAACATAGCAACATAAAGAAAGATTAAATTATACTACCTAATACAAATGTTTTCAATGAGCTGCAAGAAAATGCAGAATCAGAGCAAGAATATTATACGGGGAAAAGAGGATGATGTATATCAGGTAGGTGGGGGGTGTGCAACACCAGAATTACAAGAATAACAGCAACAGTGGGACGGCAGGGGGCAGAAAAAGGGTGACTGCGCAAACCAACCACAATGGGATATGAATTTGTACGCACTCCTTGCAGCATTTGAATTAATATATGAGGCCGTGCATTAGGTTTGGTGTATTGACTAAATTGGTTTGGGACTGTATCTGTACAAATGTTGGAGCCAGCAATGGGGGAATCGTAAAAGGTAAAAGGAAGAGGCTACTCAGTCGCTGAGCGACCGGTTAATCAGCTGCTCTATCGCAGGGGTGGGTTAAGGGGCAGTCCCAGTCGTAGGGGGTGGGTCAAGTGACTGCTTAGTCTCAGCAGAGGCAGTGTTGAAGTCAAATGGTAAGGTTTTCATACAAGAGTCTGGAGTCACTCAGGTAGGTGTGAGTTCTTTATTTCATGTAAGTCCCTGTTGTGTTCTTACTTGAATGTATTGCTTAGCAATTTAGGTTTCTCTGTTGGAATACTGTATTAGAGGGGAGAGAATGTACATGTCACTTGAAGAAGGCAGGCCCTTAGGTGCAAGCCACACTAGGTAGGTTCTATCTGGGCTCCATTATCCCTCCAACAGCAACAGTCTCTTAGCTCCCACTCAATGCCAGACCTTTGCTCAGACAATGCCCTGGGCAGGAAAATAATTTGCGTCTAACCTGCTGCTGGTAATTGGGAATGAGGCAGCAAGGGACCCTGTTTGTGTTCTATGGCCTCTAAAAACAAATAGCTCTCCAACTCGCCCAAATCACTCACTGCTGAGTTCCATTATGCTGGTGCCAGTTCTTTTTTTGGGGGATGGAGGCTGATATG
The DNA here is from genome assembly GCF_964263255.1 of Lissotriton vulgaris. NCBI lineage: Eukaryota > Metazoa > Chordata > Amphibia > Caudata > Salamandridae > Lissotriton > Lissotriton vulgaris. The sequence goes on along the minus strand of NC_141691.1, from coordinate 2,054,764,456 downwards.
TGATGGCTTGGAGGGGTAAGGGAGATGTGTAGGCAAGGAAGGGGGCTTACTACAAACAGGCACCTGCACCATGTTAAATAAAGTTTGAAAGCCTTTTGAACTGTATCACACTAGGCAAGTGACAGAGAAGCAGCTGTTTTCATGATCTTAAAGTAGATCGCGGTATGCGCCACATTGAAGACTGGAGCCCTGTGCATATAAGCACAGCTCCCCCATACCAAAAACCGACCCTTCACCCATTTCAGACCACACGCAAACATTCTAATAAGTATTTCACTCTGCATTCCAGACATTAGCTCCGACATTAAGGGACTGAGCACATAGAATGCTATATGCTGCTCCGTTACTGAGGGAGGAGGGCAAGTGGCTGCCAACAATGGCAAGGATAAATATCTAAATCGTTGTTGCGCAGTATGTGGGGCAAGTTACATCGCAGCCTTGGGCATAACGGGCCGTGATGTAGTAGGGACATGTCAATGCACAGCCATATGGGCTTTTTCTACAGCCTGTTGGAGGGGAGAGGTGACACCACAGACTGGTGTGTTGGGTGGGGGGTCAATGAATGCACTGGCTTGGGATACAGCAACTGCAGAAGTTACAGGGGAAGAGTTCTGTGGACTTGCAGGAATATGTGACAGTCTCAGCTCTGGCAGCGAGTCGCTCAAGAAGTGACTGTGGAGCAATAACAGACAGCAGTGATTTGTGCAGTGGGTTGTGTCAAGTGTCTGCGTTGTTTCTGCGATATAGCAGTTGGAAGCAGCGAGTAGCACAGTGACTGTGCAGTATCTGGGCAGCAAACGCGGAACAGTGATAGTGCACTGGATGGGGTGTAGTGTAGGTATAGTACTAGGAGAAGGGGGTAGCGGCAGTCTCAGCTCTGGAGCCGTTGCAAAGGATACCTGTGTACTGCGGCATAGCGCTGCTTCGGTGGGGGCATCTGCTGAGCTTAATAGTCATATGAGCAATTGCAACGTCTTCGTGTTGTCTACTGCGCGTGCTGGTTGAAGGCTGGTTGCGTCTCTGTGGTATTGATCAAACAGAACTGCAACTGCTTTCTCCGGATGACAGGCTCTGCTCGCTCACAAAAGCACACTCTAGAATCATCGCTCGGGTAAACGTTTCTGTTTTAGCCCCGTCCTTTTCAGACTGGGTGCCCGAACTTTTTGCTTACTTAAAAGGTTCGTTATCTTCTTTATGGGGCCATATGGACCCATAAAGAAGTTAAGAAACCTTTTACTTCAGCAGTAAGTCAAGGAACCCAATCTGAAAAGGATGGGGCTAAAAGAGAAAGGAGAAATTCACTCGGACCTCTTCTCCAATGGCTGGCCACCGTTTAGCAGGCCAGCCAATGGAGAAGAGGGGCAGGGCTTAACCCTCGCTAGTGAAGTTCTCCTAAAAACATAAAATCTTGCGAGCTCCACTGCGCATGTGCGCAGTACGTCACACGAGACCTAAAAAACAGTGACCATTTATGTTCGGTCAGAGCAATATTTCAAGCAGGAGGGATCCCTTACTGATCTGAAAGAGGGCTCTACTTGGTGGCAGAGATCCAAAAACGTGTTTTACGGAGCTCTATATAGAGCACATGTGATCCCTCTATGATGTTTTAAACCTCTGTAATGGAGCAGCTGTGATCCATGACATTTGTGACAGGGCTTACTGATCCCTTTTTGAACTGAGGAGGCACAATTACAAACACTGTTGCAGATGTTCCCATTAGTTTTATAAAGGTGCAGTAATCTGTTAATAGAAAAGCAACAGAGATCACCCATGCTAGGAAGAGAGTTCTAAATAGGGCAGTGGAGATACTTCGCATTTCACACAAGGCTCTGTAGGAATGATGTTAATTGTGCTTGTTGCCTTTATTCCTTGTTGCCCTAAAGTGAAAGTTTTTGAGGCAACGTTCAAATTAAAGCAAAGTCTCCTATTAGTTGTGATAAACATTTGTAAGCCATTCATTGACAATAGGAGGAACACTTCCTGCACACTCCTGTAACTTGGTTCGAGGTGTGGGTTCTGCATGTACACCACTTTCCCATTCAAACCAGAGAAGTGGTTACTATTGGAATAGGCTGCAATGGCATAAAGAATACAGACCATTTGGGTTCATTTGATACTAGAGCCACATATTCTAGTACTTATGCTACCAGACAGGGAACAGACACACAAGTTAAGTCTCCACCTTCTTTTCCATCTACTGTTCCTAGAGACGGCTACAGCCAGAATAGTCTGCGGGGCTTTGATCCCTTGGTGAGGGGGGAGCTAGCATGATGCTCCTGAAATAGGTTTGCTGGCCACTAAGACACACTTATAATTCATCCACTGGGCCTCCAACCTTCCACCACAGTACTTTGCCAAAGATGGACCACTGCCAAAATTACATCCCCATGGCTGCCCTTCCGTAAATCAGCCTACCCTGCTCTCTCTCCAGGCTTTAAAATCTGGGATATGGGAGCTGCACCTGCCCTAATTTTCAAGCGACCAGGGTGACATTTGAATTTTGATTTCATTGTATTCTAGAATGCGCTGAATATAACATTGATAAAATGGAAAGGATTGCCACTTACCAGCTGTATCAGGATGTTGTCTTGTTGTGAGTGCAATAGATGGAGATGGAGAAGTAGTCACGGATTCTGATGCAGAAGTTGTTGTGTTGATAATTGTCTTAAGGTGATTTGTAAACAATGGTGTTACTGAGGGTGTGATTGCAGAATGGTTTCTTGGGGTGTTAGCGTTGGGTGTTCTTTTAGGGGTCGAGGTAGGGCATATGCTCTCCACTGCTCCAATCAAACGGCAGCTTAAACCAACAAGTGCTCCGCCCACTTCACAGATGCTATCGGCAGCTTTCTCGATCACTTGACAGGTGCCATCTGCAAGTTTATTGATAACTCTGCACACTCCATCTTCGATAGCCCCCTTTACTGTGCAGGAGGGACCAAGAGTAGTACTTGCTGTTTCTGGACTAATTGTTGTTTTTGGACTAGTTGTTGTTGTTGTTGTTGTCTGGCTCTTCAGGATGAATTTGGTTTCTGTTAATACAAAAATTTGAAGGTTTTTAGCAGATCCCGGAAATGTTAGTAGCCCTGCCTGACATCAGTGTGCTCTCATCATTCTGTACATACAAAAACCCTTTGACAAAGTAAGGATGCATAGTTTAATATTTTTAATATAAAGCTCTGATTACTGAAGAGATGGATCTCTGTTTGAAGCAGCGGTGAGCCCTTACTGATAGCTATAGCTTTACGTACAGTAACAGTCACTCTTGCAGATCCGACAGTGTTGTATATAAAGCTCCAGAGAACTTTCTATCGAGAACAAAAAGTGACCACACACTGATGTGTCAACGCTTGAGATAGAGGCACAGATATTCCTAAATCTTGTAACAGCTCTTTACACAGATATGGAGCAATTTCACTATAGAGATACATGATCAGGCTTTTGATGGTGGAATCAATTTCCGTAACACGTTATGATGCTCTGACACATTACTAATTGCACAGAGTCAGATACAGGGTAGAAATGAGTTATTACTTATGTTTTGGAATTCTGTGTAGAGCAACTGTGAAACTATGTGTGTGGACAGCACTCTACACAGATCAACAGTGATCCCTCACTGTTTGGACCGAGCTCTATACAGATCAGCAGTAATCCATTATTGATCAGACAGAGGTCTTTACAGATCAGCAGTGATCAATTACTGATTAGACAACACTCTGTACAGAGCAGCAATGGCACCTTACTGATCCAAGAGAGTTCTATACTGAGCAGCAGTGACCCCTTTGAGGTTCTTCAGTTTTCGACTTCGTCCCGTATTCGGACGCCATGTTGTATCCTGTCGCCATTTTTTGTTGCCCTCACTCAGGCAGCACGGCGAACTGAGTGTTTTTGCCTTTTCCAGCTGCTACGTGTCTCTTCTGTTAAAAAGTAACCCCCTGCCCTTGTTTACGAAACCGAAGTCAGGGTCTGGCCGAGTCCACTAATCCATGTCTAGGTTGATTGATCCTGTCTCGACTGATTGTTTGGCTTCCCCTATTCTTTCCTTACTTTATCTTATCCGACTGGCCTTCGCTATTCTCTCCTTGTATTCTCTTGTGACATAACTATATTTTGAGGCACACAAATACGTCCTGCCACCTGCAAATTGGATTGTAGGCACTAGCACTGATTAACTTGTGGGGAGGGGTGACACACAGGGTCTGAAAGAAGGGCGTATTTGGGACACTTGATACATTGTTTTCCAACTTTTCCTATTGGTTAGCCTTGTATGTATTGGGAGTATACGTTGTAAATATGTGTACTATAAAAGATTGTGCGCCACGGAATAAAGTGGCAGTCTCCTGAGAACCTACTCTGTTCTTCTGGGACAACTGGGCTTATCTGCAGCTAATAAACCTGGTTTTCTATGCCCAACAGAGTGTCTTGTTTCTCTGTCCGACAAGGCAGGTGAACTCAGAAATTTAAGGGGTACCCTGCGCCGCCAGGCCCATAAGGCCCGGTTCTTCAACTGGTGCCCATCGTTGGGCTGCTTTAGTGGTAGCGGTTCAGCCCTAGGATCATGAGGAGCCTTGCAAGAAAATTCCGGAGGATTCGCAAACCACGTTAAGCGACCCCTGTATGTCGAAGTGGACCAAAGGTCTTTTGCGGCGCGGCTACTCCTTTCCGATGGCTGCTGACGACTGCTGCCCTGACTGCCGCCCTGCCTTGGCTCATTTGGTGATAACTGGTATTGCGAGACGTTAGACGGACCTCTGTTGGCGTGAGGGAACACTTAGTTAAGTATTCAAGTGTAGCACCCACTTCTTTGTTTTGTTTTTGGGTTTGTTATTCAACCATTACAATAGCCGAAGCCAAGGGGTGAGTACTTTTGTGCTGTGTTATTTGCTTTAACCCCTTGAAGTTTGTAAACAGACCAGTGAATTAAAGATGCCTGGTCTTAGCAAGTTTAGGAAGTTTTGTTGTCTTGGTTGCAATAGGGATTCCCGGCTGGAGGACTCTTGTCCGATTCCTCCGGTTGGAACTCCTACTTATGAGCTCTATTCGAAACACGGTGTTGGCCCCATTGCCTTTAACGAAGCATGGATCTGATACACAAAGAAAGATGGTGTTCTGCAGTGTCCACAAAATGGTAGCTTTGAGCCTGACATATTAGACAATCTAGAAGCAATTTTGTTCAAAAGAAAAGCCCGGCCGGCAATGTTTGACTCTTTCCGCCTCTGGCATAAGGAAGCCAAACAGAGAGATATTAAGCAGGCAAAAAGAGATAAGAAAGCGAAAGGTATGACGAATTTACAGGCTGCCCAGTAGTTTAAAGAAAATGAGATTGAGATCTGGCGATTGAAGTTCCAGAAAGACAGCATCGTATGGCAATAGATAGAGGTTACCCTGTGTTGCCTACTTCTCCACGGAGTAAGGATCTTGACGAAGATCCCTTAATGTCCCATTTATTGAGATTGCCTCCGCCCTATGTACCAGGTGCTAATGCACCTCCATTGTTACCACTTGTCCAGCAACCTGTTGTTCAGCCAGTTGATGCGGCTCTTCCACAATTGCCCCTTCCAGTATTGCCACCCCGCCTCCTTTGTCACCAACTTCTGTACCTCAGTCTCCTTTACCCTCAGTTTCTCTTGTAACTGTCAGCCCCTCTCCTGCTGTGCTTAATACCTTATCTCCCGTTTTACTGTCAGATTCCCCCACAGCTCGTAAATGATTGGTCGATACTGTTTCTGGTCTTTTCTCCCCCATCTTTGGGTCTTTTAATCTGACTCCTGTTCTTTCTCGAAGGCAATCCCGTAGTCAACTTCCAGGTTCTGACGAGCAAATTATGTTGGACTCTCTTGTTCACAAATGGATCATGAGTGGTCCACAATATAGTGTGCACAATATCATGAGCACCTTTCTCCAGTGGAATGCGCATACGCAGAGATATGTTTTTAATGTTATGTGTGACAATCTTGTCAAAGGAAGGGAGGATATGGATTTGGGTTTAGCTCCCCAGGGTTTGCTAGACGTGCAGGCTAAATTTGATAAAGGACTTATTGTGGATTCTGAAGTTGAGGAGGCCGTAAGGACACTTGTCACTTTCAGGTCTTTATTTTCTTCTCAGACTATTCTTGAACCTGATCCTGCAGTTAGACAGAAAAAGAAACATTATCCTATGAGGGAAGTTCCTCCAGTATGGAGAGAAGAGGTTTCACAGGTAGGCGCTGTGAGAAGTTGGCCTGGTATATGATGCTCACTGGTTCTAGTGATCACCTTGTACCATGCCAAGCAACCCTTATGATGAATGGTTGTAAGTCAACCTTATAGACCAGCTATCCTAGTGGTAGCGTGGACAAAGCAGTCAAAGGCTAAACTCAGTAAGGCATGTGATGCAAGCTGTTTTACAATACACAATCCCCTTGAATACCAAATGAAAGGACACCACACAGATATATATTGAAAATATATATATATATTTATTAACTACAAATATCCCCTATACTCTTTATGAGCACAGAAGCACAAGCGTTAAAACAAAACACAGTTTATATACACAAAAGTTGCACAATATGGATGAGCCCAGGGGCCACCTAAACCATATACTAAAAAAGTGGTATAAGAACCACCTAGCTGAAAGGAAGTAGGCCCAGGGCCTTGGTAATCGCTGGAGCTGATCGGGACTAGCAGTGACTAAGTCGGGAAAGGCCCGCGGGACTTGGGTGCAGTGCGGAAAGTGCACGCATATACCAATGCAATGTCAATGGTGCGTAAAAGTTACAAAGTTAGTTATTAAGGAACCTTCCGAGTGACCTAGAGGAATGAAACTTTAGACACAGGCACTAGAGGTGTGTACCAGTGTGGGAACACCGGCGTTGCTGAGTTACCTCACCCACAGGAAGCGGGTGCACAGGTGCGAAGTAGTGTCGGGTTTCGTCACGCAGGTCGATGGTGCTTGGAGCTGAAGATGCTGCAGGCGGCTCGATGTGAAGAGTTCCGGTGGACCCAAGGGTGGATCTGAAGTGGTGAAGACCTGAAAGCAGAGGGGACAATGTTCAAAGTCACTAGCCAGTGACTACCTTGGAACCAGGATGGAACCAGGCGATGTCGGGTGCAAACAGGTGATGAGGTGTAGCTTCTCTCTGCAGCCACGTGGACACGAAGAGGTCGAGGACGTCCAGGCGTCGGTCACGAGCTGTCCCACGCAGGCTCTAGCTAATGGCGGTGTCCGCAACTTGATTATAGCAAACAGGCCTTGGCTAATGCAAGCCACGCAGGAAGTGAAAAAGGCTCATCACTACGACCAGCAAGGTCTGTTAGGAAATAGCCCCTTGACATACGAAGTAGTTGGGCTGTGGTCTTATTCCCCGGTCCCTAAGACCAATCAGCTGGGTAATTTTTAGACGCTCCCTGAGCTGCAGAAAAGGGGCATGGCAGAACGTAGCCGTCGCTTGGCTTACTGTTCCGGTACCACGCCCCCCTTTCCGCTTCCTGGTTCCTAGCGCGAGGTCTCCTTGGCGTCCTGTGGATTCTTCGTGGCTCCTTGGACCCTTTCCTGCATTGGAGTATTCTTGCCTTGACTCGCTCCAACTGCTGGCTGATCTCATACCTTGTGAGCGTGTCTTTGCCGAGCTTCGGCATTTCTTGTTTTCTTACGCGAGAATCTTATCGCGTCTACCCTTACTTTGCTCACGCATATTGCGGGCGTTATTTCGCTCGGTTCCTTTCTTTTCTTGCTCTGTGTGCCTGGTGTATGCCGAGTGAACCCTTGGTTATTTTATGCCTCCTTTGGAGCGAGAGCGCTCCGCCCTTGTCTACTTTTAGGGCCGGGTGTCTCTCCTCGTGTGTGAGTGTTGCTCCGCTGTTCCTGCCCACAAACAGCCGGCCAGTGCTCCTCACATCCTTGCATTTTTTTGTTTATGGTTTTGTCTGGTGTGAATGTCCCTCGAGAGTTCTAATTCACATATCCCTACACTGAGTATCCTGATCCCCTTATTGAACTCCTCGATACAGTCTGCCTGATCAACATTTGGGGTAAGCAAGCTTGATTACAACGCATGTCAATGGTTGCTGTGTACAGGTTAGTGCAGTAGGATATAGTGTGTGTATTGCTTCTTTTTGTCTTCTAAGACTCCTGCTGTATCCTGCATACCCCCTCGTATGAGGAGAGTGGTGGACACTCCTAGGGTAAATTCCCTCATACTTTTAGGGGACAGTAGACAGGAGTGTGTATTTATTCGCATTCTTGCTACTGTGCCTTGGAGGTGTGGGGATTCTTCTTCGCTCCCGTGGAATCTTGGTTACTAACCTGACAGCAAGCCAAGCCCACGAATTTCCATTCCCCTGAGCGAAGATGAATCCTGACCCTTCGTTAATTCCTGTAGACCTCCAGGTTCATTCAGTGGAAGACATGACGGCAGCCTTAGTAGCCCTTCAGACAGAAGTGGGTAGATTGGGGGTCGAAAATCAAAGGCTCATGGCTGAAGTGCAGCAGTTAGGAACAGGAGAGAGAGACATAGGCACAATACCCCAAACCAGAAAAAACTATTTCCAACCCGCTAGGTTCACCATGCCCTCACCTGAAACAGACCAAGGGGCTAGCAGCGAAACACACAGCTCCCCTGTTCAAGTCACTGTACATACCCCTAATCCTGTTCCCCTGGCCATGCCTGAACGATTTAAAGTGGATAGCACCAAATACAATGTATTCATGAACCAATGCCAACTTCAATTTTTGTGTAAGGCAGCTTCTTTTCGTGATGACTCAGCCAAGGTAGCCTTCATAATTTCATATCTTGCGGGGAATGCTGCAGAATGGGCGGTTCCCTTAGTCCAGAACAATGATCCAGCGCTATATGATATAGATATCTTTAAGGAAAAAATGAGAAGCCTTTTTGCTAATCATTCCTATATGCAAGGAAGTGATACTGAATTGCTCAATTTAAAACAAGGCTTAAAGATCTATTGTCTTATATCACCAACTTCAATCGTTTGGTGGCAGAAACACACTGGCCAGATGGAAAAAGAACTTCCTTGTTTTATCGTGGGCTGGGTGAAGACTTAAAAGACCTACTCTCACAAATAGTGAACCCCCCTGAAGATTGCGCCTCTTTCATTGATCTTGTAGTCAAATTGGATAATCGGTTGCATGAACGCAAAGGGGAAAGAACACGAAACATTGTACCTAGATTCCTGTTCCCTAAAGTTGATAAACCAGTACCCAAAGATAGTCCTGAGCCCATGCAAATCGGGGGCATACGTGGGCCTTTATCCACAGAGGAAAAAGAGAAGCGAAGAAAGTTAAACTTATGCCTATACTGTGGAAAGGCGGGTCACTATGCTAAAGACTGTTCAGTGCGCCCTAAAACACCCAGACTATCAGCTAGCAGTCTTTCCAGTTCGGAAAACTAGCAAGCTTGAGGAATAGGGAGGTCACTTCCTCAAGCTACAGCCCTCATCAGATCTCTACCAACAAAACACAGCTAGTGAAACATTTCACACTACCTATTACAATCACGTACAATTGTAGCAAGCAATTTGCTATGTCTGTCCTTCTTGATTCAGGAGCAACTGGAAACTTCTTTGATATCAAATTGGATACACAGTTGGGATTGTCTTTTGTTGCAAAATCCCAGCCTGAATCCATATGGGCAGTGGATGGGTCTGAGTTGTCTTCAGGGATGATAAGTTATCAAACCCCGCCTATGGTTATAGTGTTTCAGAATGGGCATTCAGAAAATCTTGTTTTTGATCTCATCGACGCTCCTAATTTTGGTATGATTTTGGGAGTACTGTGGTTACAAATACATAATCCCGTTATAGACTGGAACAAAAGAACAGTTACCTTAATGTCCATGTATTGTAAAAACGACTGTTACGTGGACCCCCGAGAACCTGAACTCCCCTTATACTGCGCAGTCCAAACAGGTCAAGATCTGAAAGTGCCTGAACAATATGCAGACTTTGAAGAGGTGTTCAATGAACAGGAAGCAACTAAATTACCTCCTCATAGGAGTTACGATTGTAGAATTGACTTGATTCCGGGTGCAAATTTGCCCAGTAGTCGAATTTATGCATTAACTCCTGCAGAAAACGAATATCTAAAAAATTATTTAGATGACATGCTGGCAAAAGGCTTTATCCGACATTCTACTTCTCCCGTATCTTCTCCTTTATTTTTTATTGATAAACGGGAAGGCGGTCTCAGGGCCTGCCTGGATTACAGAGCTTTGAATAAAATAACAATAAAAAACAAGTACCCTCTGCCTCTGATTCCTGTCCTTCTGGAGCAAATAAAAGGAGCCAAAATCTTCACAAAAATCGATCTCAGAGGAGCTTACCATTTAATACGCGTCAAACAGGGCGATGAATGGAAGACGGCATTCCGCACCAACTTTGGGCTCTATGAATATTGTGTGATGCCATTCGGTCTGTGCAACGCACCGGCTGCGTTCCAGTATTTTATCAATGACATCTTACGTGAATATATCGATATTTTTGTTATCGTCTATATCGACGATATCCTCATATTTTCACAGAACGAGACAGACCATGTGGAACACGTACGAAAGATTCTTACCAAACTAAAAGAAAGTCAATTGTTTGCCAAATTGGACAAAAGTATGTTTCACACTACTGAAGTGGATTTTTTGGGCTTTACTATCAAACCCAATGGCCTACAGATGGATCCCAAGAAAATTGAAGCTCTGGTGAACTGGAAAAGTCCTACTTCAGTGAAGGAAATCCAATCATTCCTGGGGTTCGCCAATTTTTATCGGCGGTTTATTAATCATTTCTCTGACACTATCACACCCATAACTAGACTCCTGAAAAAAGGTGTGCCTTTTCACTGGTCAATGGAAGCAGAGCGAGCTTTTTGTGATTTAAAGAACCAGTTCACTTCCGCGCCGATTCTTCATCATGCAGATAACACTCAACCTTTTTTTGTAGAGGCGGATGCCTCGCAATACGCGGTGGGTGGCATACTTTCGCAGAGAGACCCTGAGACCGGACACATGCATCCCATAGCGTATTTTTCAAAAACCCTGCTGCCCGCAAAAAGAAACTACACTATAGGTGAAAGAGAATTACTAGCTATAAAATTATCCTTCCAAGAATGGAGGCATCATCTACTAGGTTCACCACATATTGTCACTATTTATTCGGATCATAAGAATCTACAGTTTTTCAAATCAGCTAGAGCCCTCACGCCCAGACAAATGCGCTGGTTATTATTCTTTAGCGAATATGACTTTGTAATTACCTATCGCCCGGGAGTACAGCAAGGAAAAGCTGATGCCCTGTCAAGGCTTGGTCATGAGCAATATGTGGAACCCGAACAACCTTGTCCTATAATACCTGAAAACAAAATATTGGGAGTGGGAGAAAAAGATCATAACCTCCTTGAGCAAATCAAACATCTACTCTTAGATTTGTCACAGGAAGACTGGTTGAAGGATCCTCTACACACCATTAGAGAAGGCTTGTTCTATCATGACAACAAATTATTTGTCCCTGCTTCTGAATTGAGAAGGACAATCCTAGACTGGTGTCATGGTAGCACCTTGGCTGGTCATCCAGGTATCAGGAAGACTTATGACTTATGCAACAGGTGGTTTTGGTGGGAGTCTATGTTCAAGGAGGTAGAAACATATGTCCAAGCTTGTTCCACTTGGGCTCGTCAAAAGGCGTTGCATTGTGCTCCCACAGGCCTCTTAAAAAACATAGCCATTCCTCCTCATCCTTGGCACATGATTAGCATGGATTTCATGACAGAATTGCCCTCTTGTCAAGGTTACACCACGATCTATGTGGTTGTAGATTTATTGTCCAAAATGAGTCGTTTTATCCCTTTGAAAAAAGTGCCTTCCTCCAAAGAACTAGCATCTATCTTTCTTAGAGATATTGTCAAACTACACGGTTTACCTACGGTCATTATCTCCGACAGAGGTCCACAGTTTGTCTCTAAGTTCTGGAGGGGAGTGTGTTCTATGCTGGGAATAGATCACAGACTATCCACTGCTTATCACCCCCAAACGGACGGACAAACAGAAAGGACCAATCAAACCCTAGAACAATATCTACGTTGTTTGTTGACTTCTCTTCCATCCACATGGCTCCAAGCATTACCCTTGGCTGAATTCGCCTACAATAATTCTAACCATTCAGCTACACATGTCTCTCCTTTTTTCTTTGTGCAAGCACAACACCCTAGGATGATCCCTATTACGATCCCTCCTAAAGACTCCCCGGTACCTTCCCTAGATGAACACCATGCCCAAATCAAGTTAACGTGGGAAACAGCAAAGGTGGAGTTATGTAAGGCCAAGGAAACAATGAAAAAACAAGCAGATAAACACCGAAGACCCGAGCCCATGTATACAATAGGAGAAAAGGTGTGGCTGTCCACCAGAAATCTAAGGATGGAAGGATCTAAAAAACTCCAACCCAAGTTCATAGGTCCCTTCTCCATTGAGAAAATCATATCCCCTGTGACGCTGAAGTTGCAACTACCCCCTTGCATGAAAATACATCCTGTTTTCCACAGCTCCTTGTTAAAGAAATACATCCCGTCTATTGTCCCTGAAATCCCTCCTCCACCAATCCAAATTGACGGCGAAGCTGAATATGAAGTAAAAAAAATCCTAGATTCTCGGAAAACAAGAGGCAAACTTCAGTACCTTATAGATTGGGTAGGATATCCCCCAGAAGATAGGTCATGGGAACCTGCAGAAAACATACATGCCACCAGATTGATTCGACAATTCCACAGACTTCATCCTGCTAAGCCTGGCCCTCTAAATAGGCCTTTGAGGAGGGGTACTGTTAGGAAATAGCCCCTTGACATACGAAGTAGTTGGGCTGTGGTCTTATTCCCGGGTCCCTAAGACCAATCAGCTGGGTAATTTTTAGACGCTCCCTGAGCTGCAGAAAAGGGGCATGGCAGAACGTAGCCGTCGCTTGGCTTACTGTTCCGGTACCACGCCCCCTTTCCACTTCCTGGTTCCTAGCGCGAGGTCTCCTTGGCGTCCTGTGGATTCTTCGTGGCTCCTTGGACCCTTTCCTGCGTTGGAGTATTCTTGCCCTGACTCGCTCTAACTGCTGGCTGATCTCATACCTTGTGAACGTGTCTTTGCCGAGCTTCGGCATTTCTTGTTTTCTTACGCGAGAATCTTATCGCGTTTACCCTTACTTTGCTCACGCATATTGCGGGCGTTATTTCGCTCGGTTCCTTTCTTTTCTTGCTCTGTGTGCCTGGTGTATGCCGAGTGAACCCTTGGTTATTTTATGCCTCCTTTTGAGCGAGAGCGCTCCGCCCTTGTCTACTTTTAGGGCCGGGTGTCTCTCCTCGTGTGTGAGTGTTGCTCCGCTGTTCCTGCCCACAAACAGCCGGCCAGTGCTCCTCACATCCTTGCATTTTTTTGTTTATGGTTTTGTCTGGTGTGAATGTCCCTCGAGAGTTCTAATTCACATATCCCTACACTGAGTATCCTGATCCCCTTATTGAACTCCTCAATACAGTCTGCCTGATCTACATTTGGGGTAAGCAAGCTTGATTACAACGTATGTCAATGGTTGCTGTGTACAGGTTAGTGCAGTAGGATATAGTGTGTGTATTGCTTCTTTTTGTCTTCTAGCCTGGACATCCACCTAAGACTCCTGCTGTATCCTGCATACCCCCTCGTATGAGGAGAGTGGTGGACACTCCTAGGGTAAATTCCCTCATACTTTTAGGGGACAATAGACAGGAGTGTGTATTTATTCGCATTCTTGCTTCTGTGCCTTGGAGGTGTGGGAATCTTCTTCGCTCCTGTGGAATCTTGGTTACTAACCTGACAAGGTCAGAGCGGGTGCCCCCTTTTACAGGAGCGAGGGCAAGTCTGGAGCATCCAGACTCGCAGTGTAGATTGTAGGTTTCGTTGCCAAGATGGCCGCTGACCACGTGGCAAGTGGCCGGGATGGCGCATCGAGTGGCACGATGCAAAAGGGCCTCACGCAGATCGTGGAGAAGCTGGGGGGCTGATCTTCGTTGCAAGGGCTGCTCGGTTATGGGGCTTCTCAATCCCCAAAGTACAGCATCGAGGGTACCTCAGGTGCTGCGCAGTCAGCTTTTCGGGGGTCTTCTGAGATGTCCGGTCCCACATCCCTCGGTGCCTCCACGGGTCCCTTCTTTGCAAGGACTGTGGATCGGGCGGTGAGAAGTCTGGGAGTTTGGGTCTCGTCAGGCTCTGGGCTCGGGCTTCGGCGGGAGGCGGCGGCAAAGCAGATGTCGAGTTGCTGGATGGTGCCTGTGTTCACAGGGTGGCCACTCCTTGGCCACAAGGGAGATGCTCTTCAGTCTTCTGTGCAGCAGAATGTCGAAGTCCGGCGTCTTCTTAGTTTAAAGTTGATTTCAGGATGATCTGAGGTGCTATGACACTGCTCCCACTCTTATTCCCAATCTGAGGGGTGGATGACCTGCTAGGTCCCTCCTGTGGGTGGGACCAGGAAGGGGGGCGGTTACACCCCCTTTCCTTTGTCCAGCTCCTCGCCAGGCCTGGGTCTGGAAAGTCCCAGGACCGGTTTGGACTGGCTTATGCACGAGGACACCTTGTGTGCCCCGGGCATGTCTGATTCTATTCAGCCCTGTTCTACCCAATACACAAAATCCTGTCTGGGGTGGTGCTCGCACCTCCCAAGGCAGGAAACCCTTTGTCCAAGCCTCCCTCACTGGAAGGACTCCCAGCAGCAGGAGGTCAGACTTGTGTCTGTGGTGGCAGCATCCATTTTGTGATGCTGAGGCTCTGGTTAACTTTAACCGGGGTTAAGGCTATGTACATGTCGTGTCCCTCTAGAAGGGTGGAATGCTATCCCCGTCGACAGAACTGTCGAGGGGATAGTATTCCAAATCGTATGACACCTTACTCGACATGTTGTGATAAAGCCAAACCAAAGTTAGCATATAACCGCGAGGATTATAATGCACTTAAGAGTATATGGTATGGCAATATCCCAGAACAGCTAAGGGAGTTGTTCCCGACAGCTGCAGACAGGCTCAGCTCATACTAGAGCACCATCTCACATGAAACCATGCACTCTGCCCCCAGGATTGCAGGGGCCTTCCATAGGAACGGCTTATAGGTTAACATGTGTCCAGTTAAGGTTAGATATAGGGATACTATATCCAAGCAAGAGGTGATTACACCAACTTACCCCAGCTGAGTGATCAGCCAGTTGTGTCAAAATATGGAGGTCAGGCCAAGGGTGGCACAATACATGCTGCAGCCCCTGGTAGGCCTTGGCTACACCTATGCCCTGGGTACCTATGGTACACTGTTACAGGGGCCTATAAGGTGAACCAGTTCCAATTCTTAATGCACCTAGAGTGCATTGGCAATAATTTAGAGAGAGAACAGCAGGCTGTGGGTCTGATTAGCAGGCCCACAGCCACATTAGGTCATAAACCAGTGAAGCAAAAAGCAAAAATTTGGGGTGACCATAGATTAGCAGACTCTACTCTCCTACAGGCGCTGCTTCACGTATCCCTGCTCATTTCCAGCGTATATGGGTACATGTCCCCTGGAAACGATCTGAAGTTTTGGCACTTGAACAGTCTTTACCGGACTCTTGTAAAAATCCTGCTGGGTATTATAAAGAGCTGTCCCAGGCTGTTGATGCGTGTATCATGAATTTGGCCGATATTGATATGCTGATGGGAAATGTAGTCTCACAAGCGTTATGGGCTCGGATTCGTAGGGAGGACCACAACCAAGCTTTATGTGGTAATTGGGCTGCTATAACTGCTGCGGATGCAACACAAGTAGGTGGTGCTAAACCAGATGATTTGATTGCACAATTGCCCGGTAGGATCATCACTTTAATGAAACCGATGATGCCTGCCTTACGTGTTAACTGGGATAAATTAGCTGCGTGTAAACAGAAAAAAGATGAGAGTGTCTCCGATTTCTTTACCCGTTTCGAGGAGAAGTTCATCGACCATAGTGGTCAAGATATGAGTACTGAGGGTGGACAGCGATTATTCATGGATAAATTTGTATTTAATTTACTTCCAGAATTATCGCATAAATTGAAAGACTCCGAAAGTTTGTGGGCTGTTTCTTCGTCTGCCCAGTTATTAGTAACTGCTCAGTATAACGAGAATAGGGATAAGGAGGTAAAGGATAAAATGGAGAAAAAGACTAAAGAATTGAAAATGAAGGTTGTTTTGCAACAGGCTTATCCCCCTAGTTCTGCTCAGCGCCAATTTCAACAGCCTCCCCAGTTCCAGAGGTTGTTAAAGAAGCCTGAACACTTTGTTCTGCGACCTTTGCTAGGTCCTAATCAATGTGCCTATTGTAAAGAGGAAGGTCATTTTAAGAATAGCTGTCCGGTTTTATTGCAGTGTAATGTTGGATTCCCAGGGCCGCGAGCCCGTGGTGGTTTTCAATCAGCACCCAGAGGTAGAGGGCAAGGTCCTTTCCCCCTCAGAATTCTATGAATTATTTCGACCAGCAGAATACTCAGTCTGCGCAATATTACAATGACGACTATTGTGTTGACAGTGAGAATCAGGATTTTCACACTTGCTAGGACAGCCATGGACAAAGCAAGGGAGTCGTATCAGTTCCAGTGGATCAGAATGGGCCTTATGTTGAAGTTGTTGCATTGGGTGTTTCAGAGCCATTTCTTTTGGATACTGGTGCAATGTGAAGTTCTATCATTCACTCCAAACTCCCTAGGGCACCTTTGTCTGGCTTAACAAACGTTTCTGTAGGATTCTCTGGCGCGCCAGTTAGTAACCCGGTTTCTTGCCCTTTGCCTATCTCGATTGGTCCTTATGATTTGGAGGCCCCGCTCATTTTAACGACTGGTTGCGTCGAGAATTTGTTGGGTTTGGACTTATTGAAACGTCTACATGCAACATTGTATTGTTCCCCCTCTGGTGTACATCTTACTCTAGGTGAGAAATTGGTTTCTCCTATGTATTTGTCTAAGGACCAACTCCCACCCAAATTGCGTTCTCTTCCTGTTACGCTTTGGTCTACAGGTCCGAATGATGTTGGTCTCCTCCAAATTCCACCTTACGTGGTTACTGTCAAGCCTAATGTTACATTACCACGCATTCCTCAGTATAAAATTTCCAACGATGGTGAAAGAGCTTTGTTGGCTATCATCTATGATTCAGTTCAGAAGGGTGTGGTCGAAGAAACAAGAGGAAATGTTTGCAATAGTCCTGTTCTACCTGTTCTTAAACGCACTGATCCTTCTCAGCCTCCTGTATATTGTTTTGTGATTGATCTTCGGGAGGTCAACAAAATTGTTGTCCCCGAGTTTCCTGTCCCAGATATCACTGCCTTGCTCACAATGATACCTGCTTCAGCTGCCTGGTTCTCAGTTATTGACCTAAAAAATGCTTTCTTCAGCATTCCTATTGCTGAGGAGAGTAGGGATATTTTTGGCTTCTCTCTCGGAGGCCGGAGATTCCGATTCAAACGTGCACCTCAAGGCTATTGTGAGAGTCCCTCCATTTATAGTCAGGCTTTGAAATCACAGCTTGATGCTTTCACTTTGCCCCCAGGTACCACTCTTATTCAGTACGTGGACGATTTGTTAGTTGCTGCTGATTCAGAGGATGTTTGTACGAATGTGACTGTTTCACTATTGCGTCATTTGTCTGACCTACATCACAAGGTGTCACCCTCTAAACTACAATATTGCCGCCAAGAGGTTACCTACTTAGGTCATCTCTTGTCGTAGGAGGGAAGGCGATTGACCCCAGAACGTATTAAAGCAATCGCACAAATGTCTGTGCCATCCACACAAAGGGAGGTGCGTGCCTTTCTGGGCATTACCTCTTATTGTAGACAGTGGATTCCAAATTTTTCTTTGTTGGCTAAACCTCTGCTGGCACTTACTCTGAAAGACACACCCCAACCTCTTTCCTTGGACTGACGAATGTCAGAAGAGTTTTTCTGACTTACGTGCTGCCTTGTGTTCTGCCCCTGTGTTGGGTACTCCGGATTACAGTAAGCCTTTCACACTCTACGTTCATGAAAGAGAAGGTTGCGCGTTGTCAGTTTTAACGCAACAATTTGGAGGCAAACAGCGGCCATGTGCCTATTTTTCGGCTACATTGGATCCAGTAGCCAAGGCATTGCCTAGTTGTCTCAAAGCTACAGCAGCAGCAGCGATCTCTATTCGTCAATCTGCTGGATTGGTACTGGATAACCCTCTTGTTGTTATGGTACCACATGCAGTGGATACTCTTTTGAACAGAATGAAAACACAACATCTCACGAGTGCCCGCTTGTCTGGGTACGAGCTGACGCTCTTGGCTAGTCATATACACATCAAGCGGTGTAATACTTTGAATCCAGCAACACTGTTACCCATTCCAGAAGAGAAAGAAACTCAAGAACAGCATGATTGTTTTCTCCGTACAGAGGAGGAAACGAAAGGCAGAATAGACTTAAAAGATACACCACTCGTGAACCCGGATGGGATCCTATGGGTGGATGGGTCTTGTTTCAAGCTTCCCAATGGCGAGACGACTGCGGCCTATGCTGTTACCACCTTGTATATAGTAGTGGAGACAGCACGCATTACACAGAATTCAGCCCAAGCAGCTGAGCTGATTGCCCTGACGAGAGTGTGTGTGTTGGCTAAGGGAAAGAGAGTGAATGTTTACACCGATAGCCAGTACGCCTTTGGCGTGGCTCATAGTTTTGGTCGTTTGTGGAAGGAAAGAGGATTCTTTACTTCCCATGGGACTAAGATACAGCATGGTCAGTTGGTAACTGACCTTCTCGAATCACTTGCTTTGCCTACCCAAATAGCAATAGTGTAGTGCACATAAAAGGATCACTGATGATGTGGGTCGCGGGAATGCTTTTGCAGACGAGGTAGCGGAAAAAACAACGAGAGATGCTACAAGTCGCATGTGTGTTGCAGGCCCTGCAAGATGGGTCATAGAAAGAGGAATGTGTGAGGACACAATAGAAAGTGTGAGAATGATTCACGAAGAGGCTACAGAGAAGGAATTGAGTAAGTGGAGAGAAAGTACGGGAATGTTGGAGGCAACAGCGTTGGCTGTTACCAGACGCCTATGTACTGCCTGTAGTTACTATGGCGCATGGTCCAGTCCACATCAGTGCAAAAGGGATATACAAACTTCTGGCTCCAGTATGGCAGAATGAGGGAATCCCTAAATGTGCGGAAAATGTGGTGAAACATTGTATCGTTTGTTTGATGCATAATCCAGGAAAGGGAACCCCAACTCCGGCAGGTCATTTTGCTCCCCTTACGTATCCTTTTGAGGTATTACAAATTGATTACATTCATATGGAACGTTGTAACAACCTTAAGTATTTTCTGGTGGTGGTGTGTGCCTTTTCCAGATGGATAGAGGCCTACCCCCTAAAGGATAGTACTGCTTTGTCCACTGCCAAAGTCCTTTTGAAGGAATTCTTCCCGAGGTTTGGTTTGCCGCGAAATGTCTGGAGTGACAATGGAAGTGATTTTGTAGGCCAAATTATGCAGAAGGGGTGTGCGGGTTTTGGTATTAGGCAGAAATTCCATGCGGCAAACCACCCTCAGTCAGCAGGTTTGGTAGAGTGCTATAATGGCACTCTCAAGCTCAAACTGGCAAAGATTCAGGCCAGCACGGGTCTTGCTTGGCCCAATGATTTACCTTTGCACTCTTATCTACGAGAACAGCTGTACATTCTCGCTTAGGAATCAGCCCATACGAGGTCATTTTTGGGCGCCCAGCTAACGTCTGGGGAGTACCTCGACCTAAAACGTACTCTGATATTCCGTATCCTATGCTGATTGACTACTTACATGACCTCACCACTAAATTGCGTGTTCTTCACCAACAGGTTCAAAACGCTTTGCCGGAGGCCTCCGCAGATCCAGGTCATTCCATCCAACCCAAAGACTGGGTTTGCCTGAAGAATTTTCAGAGGAAAAAGAATTTGGAACCTCGTTGGGGGCCGCCTCGGCAAGTTCTTCTGGTGACACGTACAGCAGTAAAGGTCGTTGGAAAGAAGAATTGGATCCATGGCGTGCACTGCAAAAGGGTACCTTTGCTTTTGCCTTTTGACCAGTGGGTCCGCAAGGGTGTAGGTGATAGTGAGAGCGAAAGGGTCCCATGGTTGGTACCTTTCAGTAGTGCACGTCTGGATCGGACAAGGTCTGAAAAAGAAGACGACGACGTGTTACAAGAAGCTGTACCATCACATTTGCGATTGAACACAACAAACTCCGAGACTTTGTTTCGAGAGCAAACGGTACCTGGCAAGACCCGGTACAATCTAAGACTTAGACTGATTAAGAACAATTGAACTTTTTCTCTTTTCTTTTCTGGTTATATTTTTGAGAGACATTTCTTTTCACTATCCATCAAGTTGCAGGGTCACGGTAGGAGTCTTAGGCTGTGACCTGAGTAGTGACAGTAGGTCTGCAGGACTTGAAGTGTCATAGGATGGCTAATAACCACAACTAAGTGATCCAGGAACTACCATGAGCAACGCTTTAGAGAATGGATTTTAAATTGGAAAAGAATGATAAAAAGCAAGAAATGAAAAGTAAATATAAGAAATTGTTGTTTAGTCCATGTGGCGTAACCTTGTTCATTTTAATATGTTCATGTTTTTTATTGGCTTGTGTGGTTTGGGTTGTTCACACTATACAGCAAGCACCTGTTCCTACTTCTGTTTCTTTGCCTTTTTTTACTACTGCCTCCCCGCATCAGTTCCATACACTCCCAGAGCACGAGCTAATTAGGAGAACAGAATACTTTAACAATTCATTCATCCAGCTGTTGCATCAGCATCAACTGGTAGTCAATACTATTGATGGTTGGGTTTGTGGACTCATGCCCCATAACACAGAGAGAGGGAAGCCATATTTAGTCCTTCCGTTTTCTCACGAAGGTTCCGCTTGGGCCTATTTGGCCCTGTTTTCCAATGTATACCAGAATCAACTTCGATATCCTCCTGGTGGTCCATATGGTGGTGGAGCAGATTTTAGTCATAGTTCTTTGATAAAAGTGGCCATGGCTGAAATTGCCGAAATTGGTAAGATTCCCGTTGATGAGAAACGAGCATATGATGGTTGGAACGTGACTCGTTACATTACTAGCCTCACAGATAAGGCTAGACGAAGGAGATCTCCACCAATTTGGACCGTACCTCATCGAGGTAATTTATGTCTACAGATAAATGGTCAAAATATTAAAACCCAACAGGAAAAGAGTGTTTGTTCCCATGCATACATCTATTCACCCCAGATTTCTTCACCATTAGTGCCATCTCAAGGCACATATTTTGTCTGTCAAGACAGAGCCTACACGTGGCTTCCCACCTACATTTCAGGAACATGTTATGTGGCTTTTCTTCTCCCTCCGACATACACTGCTCCTTCAGGTCATCACAGAAAAAGATATGGCAGAGTGGTTATCGATTCGAAAGACACAACAGGACAAGAAGGAGGTGGCTTTATCAAAGGGTTTCTTCCTTTCTGGGGCCTAATGGCCAATAGCAGAAACATTAGACAGTTAGTTTGTGTTGTTGAGGCTACCATAAATGTGACTTCTGGAGCCTTGAGTAATCTAACAGCCGAACTTCAGGTGGACCGCCTTATGACTTTACAGAACCGGATGGTTCTAGACATTGTCCTTGCAGATCGTGGAGGAGTCTGTAAATTGATTGGGTTTAGTTGCTGCATTTATATTCCTGATAATACCCCTACGGTATACCAAGCCATCCCTAAATTGCATGTAATTTCCGAGTCTATTCACCAGGACATAGGAGGTTGGTCTGTGATAGGATGGTTTTGGGGACTACTGTCCACATGGGGATGGAAGGTATTAACCTTCCTTGGAATGGTTTTGGCCATCATTTTCTCTTGTTGTTTTTGTTTACAGTGTGGCCCTGCCATCTGCGGTCTTTGCGCCACCATGTGTGTCCCAAGGCCTGTGTCACAGAAAACAGAGAATATTAAAATGATGTTGCAGCAACAGCTCGACGACCTCATGGCCATTGACATCGACTCAGACCTTTGTGTTTTGCCTGAGTAATGGCAAAAGGAGAGTCTGAGGTTCTTCAGATTTCGACTTCGTCCCGTATTCGGCCGCAATTTTGTTTCCCATCGCCATTTTGTGTTGCCCTCACTCAGGCAGCACGGCGAACGGAGTGTTTTTGCCTTTTCTAGCAGTACGTGTCTACTAATCCATGTCTAGGTTGATTGATCCCTGTCTCGACTGATTGTTTGGCTTCCCCTATTCTTTCCTTACTTTATCTTATCCGACTGGCCTTCGCTATTCTCTCCTTGTATTCTCTTGTGACATAACTATCCTTTAAGGCACACAAATACGTTCTGCCACCTGCAAATTGGATTGTAGGCACTAGCAGTGATTAACTTGTGGGGAGGGGTGACACACAGGGTCTGAAAGAAGGGCGTATTTGGGACACTCGATAGCTTGTTTTCCAACTTTTCCTATTGGTTAGCCTTGTATGTATTGGGAGTATACGTTGTAAATAGGTGTACTATAAAAAATTGTGCGCCAAGGAATAAAGTGGCAGTCTCCTGAGAACCTACTCTGTACTTCTGGGACAACTCTGCTTAGCTGCAGCTAATAAACCAGGTTTTCTACGCCCAAAAGAGTGTCTCGTGTCTCTGTCCGACAAGGCAGGTGAACTCCGACATTTAAGGCGTACCCTGCGCTGCCAGGCCCATAAGGCAAGGTTCTTCAACTTACTGATGCGACAGAGTTCTATACTGAGCAGCAGTGACCCCCTTAGTGATTTGGAATGGGCTCTAACCAGAGCAACAGTGACCATTCATGTTAGGTAAGAGCAATATTCCAAGCAGAAGTGATCCCTTACTGATCTGAAAGAGGGCTCTATTTGGTGGCAGAGATCCAGAACGTGTTTTACGGAGCTCTATCTAGAGCACATGTGATCCCTCTATGATGTTTTAAATCTCTGTAATGGAGCAGATGTGATCCATGACAGAAGTGTCAGGGCTTACTGATCCATTTTTGAACTGAGGAGACACAATTACAAACACTGTTGCAGATGTTCCCTTTAGTTTTGTAAAGGTGCATTAATCTGTTAATAGAAAATGCAACAGAGATCACCTATGCTAGGAAGAAAGTTCTAAATAGGGCAGTGGAGATACTCCACATTTCACACAAGGCTATCTGTAGGAATGATGTTAATTTTGCTTCTTGCCTTTATTCCTTGTTGACCTAAAGTGAAAGGTTTTGAGGAAACGTTCAAATTAAAGCAAGGTACCCTATTACTTGTGTTAAATATTTGTATGCCATTTATTGACAAGAGGAGGAACACTTCCTGCACACTCCTTTAACTTGGTTCAAGGTGTGGGTTCTGCATGTACACCATTTTCCCCTTCAAACCAGAGAAGTGGTTACTATTGGAATAGGCTGGGATGGCATAAATAATACAGACCCTTTGGGTTCATTTGATACTAGAGCCACATATTCTAGTACCTATGCTACCAGACAGGGAACAGACACACAAGTTAAGTCTCCACCTTCTTTTCCATCTACTGTTCCTACAGACGGCTACAGCCAGGATAGTCTGCGGGGCTTTGATCCCTAGGTGAGGAGGGAGCTAGCATGATGCACCTGAAATGGGTTTGCTGGCCACTAAGACACACTTATAATTCATCCACTGGGCTTCCAACCTTCCACCACAGTACTTTGCTGAAGATGGACCACTGCCATAATTACATCCCCATGGCTGCACTTCCGTAACATCAGCCTACCCTGCTCTCTCTTCAGGCTTTAAAATCTGAGATATGGGAGCTGCACCTGCCCTAATGTTCAAGCGACCAGGGTGACATTTGAATTTTGATTTCATTGTATTCTAGAATGCCCTTAATATAACATTGATAAAATGGAAAGGATTGCCACTTACCAGCTGTATCAGGATGTTGTCTTGTCATGAGTGCAATAGATGGAGATGGAGAAGTAGTCACGGTTTCTGATGCAAAAGTTGTTGTGTCGTTAATTGTCTGAAAGTGATTTGTAAACAATGGTGTTACTGCGGGTGTGATTGCAGAATGGTTTCTTGGGGTGTTAGTGTTGGGTGTTCTTTTAGGGGTCGAGGTAGGGCATATGCTCTCAACTGCTCCAATCAAATGGCAACTTAAACCAACAAGCGCTCCGCCCACTTCACAGATGCCATCGGCAGCTTTCTCGATCACTTGACAGGTGCCATCTGCAAGTTTATTGATAACTCTGCACACTCCATCTTCGATAGCCCCCTTTACTGTGCAGAAGGGACCAAGAGTAGTACTTGCTGTTTTTGGACTAATTGTTATTTTTGGACTGGTTGTTGTTGTTTCTGTTGTTGTTGTTGTTGTCTGGCTCTTCAGGATGATTTTGGTTTCTGTCAAGACAAACATGTGATGGTTTTTAGCAGATCCCAGAAGTGTCAGTAGCCCTGCCTGACATCAGTGTGCTCTCATCATTCTGTACATACAAAAACCCTTTGACAAAGTAAGGATGCATAGTTTAATATTTTGTAATATAAAGCTCTGATTACTGATGAGATGGATCTCTGTTTGATGCAGCGGTGAGCCCTTACTGATAGCTATAGTTTTACGGCCAGTGACAGTCACTCTTGCAGATCCGACAGTGCTGTATATAAAGCTCCAGAGAACTTTTTATCGAGAACAAAAAGTGACCACACACTGATGTGTCAACGCTTGAGATAGAGGCACAGATATTCCTAAATCTTGTAACAGCTCTTTACACGGATGTGGAGCAATTTCACTATAGAGATGCATGATAGGACTTTTGATGGTGGAATCAATTTCCGGAACACGTTATGATGCTCTGACACATTACTAATTGCACAGTCATATACAGGGTAGAAATTAGTTATTAATTATGTTTTGGAACTCTGTATGGAGCAACTGTAAAACAATGTTTGTGGACAGCACTCTACACAGATCAACAGTGATCCCTTACCGTTTGGACTGAGTTCTATACAGATCAGCAGTAATCCATTATTGATCAGACAGGGGTATTTACAGATCAGCAATGATCAATTACTGATTGGACAGCACTCTGTACAGAGCAGCAATGCCACCTTACTGATCCGACAGAATTCTATACAGAGCAGCAGTGACCCCCTTACTGATCCGACAGAGTTCTGTACAGAGCAGCACTGACCCCTTACTGATCCAACAGAGTTCTATGCTGAGCAGCAGTGACCACTTACTGATCCATCAGAGGTCAATACTGAGCAGCAGTGACCCCTTACTGATCCGACAGAGTTCTATACTGAGCAGCAATGACACCTTAGTGATCTGACAGAGTTCTATACTGAGCAGTAGTGACCCCTTAGTGATCTGACAGAGTTCTATACTGAGCAGCAGTGGCCCCTTACTGATCCAACAGACTTCTAAACTAAGCAGCAGTGACCACTTACAGATTTGACAGTGTTCTATACTGAGCAGTAGTGATACCTTACTGATCCAACAGAGTTCTATACTGAGCAGATGAGACCACTTGCTGATCCGACAGAGTTCTATACTGAGCAACAATGACCCATTAATGATCCAACAGAGTTATATACTGAGCAGCAGTGACCCCTTACTGATCCAACAGAGTTATTTATTGAACAGCAGTGACAGAGTTCTATACTGAGCAGCAGTGACCCCTCACTGATCCAACAGAGGTCAATACTGAGCAGCAGTGACCCCTTACTGATCCGACAGAGTTCTATACTGATCACAGCTTGAATTTCCTGACTCATTTGGAAGCTCACAAACGCTGCGAGAGATTGATTCTCTGCACTTACGATGCCCACGAGGATCGACCGCATTACTAATCGGACGGAGGACAATTCTGCTGCCTGCCAACCCCACTGCTTTCCTTCGACTCATCCGTGCGAATTTACAGATGCCGTTCAGATTGCCGCTCCCCCGCTGATGGATCCAGCCACCATCATGGACTGATTCTGTTCTGATTCAAACGAGATGCCTTGCAACACTGCCTTATCCAACAACCCTGTCCTGAGGATGATCCTAACTTAACAGGATTGAAACGTCGTTGACTCCCCAGCCAATTCAATGGCGCTACCTACATTGTGACCACCTTTAGAAATCAAGAAATTGTGCTTCAAATCTATGATCTAGTTACTTTGTATTCCACCACTGTATATATTTCACACTCAGTATTCCTGCGCCGTTCACGCTGAGCACTTTTGTCACTTGCGTCGCTATTTGTGCACATCACTTGCACCTTCCTGCACCAAGTACAACTTGGGTTGTATTATAACTTTTATTCACAGTGCTGTTACTACAAATGTCTTGTGTCTCCCATGTTTTTGCATAAATATGATGCCCATGACACATACAAATGGATATATTGAGTCTCTTGTTTCTTTCCCTGATAATGTTTTTGACATATCATATATAATTTTCTAAATGAACGATACCTGTTGGGATACTGTTTGTTTATTATAGATTCTTACCCCAATCCCAACGTGTTGACGGGTTATTACTCCTGTTCTTTTCACACAATTACTGATTGGACAGCACTCTGTACAGAGCAGCAATGCCACCTTACTGATCCGACAGAAGTCTATACAGAGCAGCAGTGACCCATTACTGATCCGACAGAGTTCTGTACAGAGCAGCAATAACAACTTACTGATCTGACAGAGTTCTATACTGAGCAGCACTGACCCCTTACTGATCCAACAGAGTTCTATGCTGAGCAGCAGTGACCCCTTACTGATCCAACAGAGGTCAATACTGAGCAGCAGTGACCCCTTCCTAATCCGACAGAGTTCTATACTGAGCAGCAATGACACCTTACTGATCCGACAGAGTTCTATACTGATCAGTAGTGACCCCTTACTGATCCAACAGAGGTCAATACTGAGCAGCAGTGACCCCTTCCTGATCCGACAGAGTTCTATACTGAGCAGCAATGACACCTTACTGATCTGACAGAGTTCTATACTGAGCAGCAGTGACCCCTTAGTAATTTAGACCGGGCTCTATACAGAACAACAGGGACCATTCGTGTTCGGTCAGAGCAATATTCCAAGCAGAAGTGATCCCTTACTGATCTGAAACTGGGCTCTACTGGGGCACGTCCTCAGTTATCAGTTGTATTGCTTGTTGTTCGACCATTCTCAATTTGGCCAGTTCTTTAAGTGTTGATTTCTGTGACACAGCGTCTCTGATATCGGATAGGAGGTTGTCCATTAACGTTGGGAGGGTTGCCAGCTTATCTACTATGGTTACGCAGGTGCAGATAGCCTGTTCCATTTGTGCCTCCTCTTGTGCTCATCTGATCAGATTATTGAGATCTGCTAGTTTGTCGTCGATATTTGCGACAAAGATGGCAAGAGAGTTGAGAACTGACAATTGGATGTCCATCTTGTCAGACTGATATTGCATGGCGGTTACCAACATTTGCATTGAGTGTAGCATAGTGGTCCAAATGTCTTCTTTTTCCTGCAATTTGGAGTGTTTTATGTTAATCCTTGGCGAGCTGTTTATTCGTTGGGGTTCAGCTTGAGGCGCGAGAGAGTAAGAGGCAACCAATTCTTCCCATTCCTTTAGTGGGAGGTTGGATGATTCAGGTTCCATTTCCTGCGTTGTTGAGATGTGTTGCCATTGTGTTTTATTTTTTAGTTCATCTTGTGCAGTGCCTGCAGGCAATTTGCCATGGCTGCCACGCAGATGTTCCTGAGTTGGTATTGTCTGCCTTTCCAGTGGTATCTGAGCGGTGGGCTGAGTTTCTCCCGCCGCTGTTTGGATTGACATGTGCATGGGGTCTTTGTTCCCTGTTGTTGCCATCCTGGGCTCTGGCCCTGGGGGAGTAAGGGGGAGATTTGCTTTGCCTTATTTAGGTCATTTTTTTGCTTTTCCGTTATTGTTGCCTTTTCCTTTTGCTGTTGGTGGAGTTCGGGGGTGCCTAGTTCTTCCCTTAGAGTAGTGTTTTGATTGTTGTAGTTGTTGATGTTATAGTTAGCAAGGTTTCCATGTCCTTGTTCTTGGCGTTCATGGTGTTTCGGCCCCACTTTTCCCGGGTTGTGTGGTGCCCAATTGATCGAGGTTCCTTCCTTGCTGTTGCTGAGAGGGGTGTGTTTGTTGATATTTTGGTTTGCTTCCACTTCCATGGCCTCTATGGAGCTTGTTAGTCTGAACTTGGCCATCTATCCCCCTTACGTTGATTTTGTTGATGTTTTTGTTGGTGACATTTTTGTTAGTGTTGTTTGCTTTCAATGTCAGCTCTGATTGGACATGTTTGACATTGTTTCTTCTTTCATGTGCCTTGTCCCCCTGTTCTTTGTCTCCTTTGTGCTTCTCATCTTCTGCGCTTGCTTTGCTGCGTCTTGTTGCACGTAGCATATCCCTGCCGCCTGGGAGCCCTTCATAGTCTGCATTTGGCTGCTGTTGCGCAGTGTGTAGTATTTTGTTGGGCTGAATAGGCGTTGGAAGATTGCTTTCTTTGTTGCTGGCTAGGCATAAGACCGGCCCAGCATCTTTTAAGAAGGAGAATTTTGAGTATATTTTTGGTTGATAACCTTTAGTCTTGGTGGCCCCGGTGGTTGCGTTATTTGCATTGGCAATCGTCTGTGCCAACGGGTTGCTGAGAAGTGGGGAGATCAGAATAGTCTCCTCTTCCTTTTTCGTCAGGTCTTCTGTGCTCTCTAAGCTTTTTAGGCCGGAGGTCTTCTTTGTTGTCCTGCGCGTTTTCCTGCTAGGGTTCGGCGCCGGCTGCTCTCTTGCATTCCCTGATCTCTTTGTAGCGGTTGGTGTAAGTGTTGTGGGTGCCCCTTCCAAATTTCTTCACAACTTTTTCCTTGGCTTGGTCCCTGACCCTTGGCAGAAATCCCGATGGCCTATGGTTGTTGCCTTGCCTTTCCTTTCCTCCTTCCTCCTTTCTCCTTGAGGATCTCAGTAATCTAGACTGTAAAGTGGAACTGGAGTTGAAGTTGGGGAGATGGTAGGGTGGAGAAGTTTGCTGCAGCGCGGAGTTTTGTGCTGTGCGTGCTGCACGTCCAGTGTCTGGTGTCTTGAGGTGCGTCTTGAGGTGCTGTGGTCATTGAACTGGGCTGGAGCTGGGGCTCGGATGCTGCCCCCTCCGTGGCAGAGAACACACCACTGCACTGAGCCCATGCCCCATCTCACCCCCTGCCTGCCCCCCCCCCTCCTGCGATACTGCTCCTTCACGTTCCTCTAAGCTCCTCTGAGCTCCACCACGGCGCCTCTAGATATTTCAGGGCCGCGCCACAGCAACGAGCAAAGAGCAGGTGCAGAGGCTAGATCAGCAGGCTGGCAGAAGGGCAGTTGCAGGAGTGCAGGTAGGGCTGAGAGGCCAGGGGAGACCAAGAGAGTGGCGCAGATCGGGCAGAGGGATGATGTGGAAAGTGCGCTGAGGAGGGGGCAAGCCTGTCTACCACAACCGCTTTAGCCCCTCTGCCCCCTCTGTTCCCAGGCTGCAGGCGACCAACCACTGCCAATGCGACCAAGCGTCAGGCAGCAAGGCACAGACAGCAAGCCACAGCAACCACAACCCGCAAGCAGCACCCAGAGCATGTTAACTGGCTTACTGGGTTGTTTCTCGCCGTCCTCATGGTGTGGGCATTAATGGCTAAGAAGCGATGGTCGCAGCGGAGGGGTGGCCGCAGATGAGCAGCGATGCGGTGCGGTGCAGCCACACAGCATGAAACGACGTGAGGCCGGCTAATAGGCCGCCGGGACAGAAACGCCGAAGCTCAGTGTGGCCGCAGGATCCCAAACGCAGCACGGGCTGACCCAACGCCTGGAAGCCGGAAACCGGTAGCCGGAAACCGGAACCTGGACAGGGCCGGACTGGGAACCACAACCGGCCCTGGCAAAGTGCTTCGCCCCCCCCCCCCCCCCCCCCCCCCCCCCCCACTCGGGGGAGTTGGAGGTGCCGCCGAGCTCTTTGCCAGGGCCGGTTTTTGGCCGATTTTGGTACAGGGCCGATTTTGCAGCTATGATGCAAAAACGGCCCTGTAACAAAAACGGCCCCCAGGGGCCCAAAACTGGCCCCCACCTGTGCGGCGCACCGGGTGATTGCCCGGTGCCCGCTATGGCCAGTCGAGCCCTGAAACTGGAACAACAGACTCGGGAACCACAAGTCTGTCAGATGTGACAGAGCTTACTGATCCCTTTGTGAACTGAGGAGACTCAATTCCAAACACTGTTGCAGATGTTCCCTTTAGTTTTGTAAAGGTGCAGTAATCTGTTAATAGAAAAGCAACAGAGATCACCTATGATAGGAAGAGAGTTCTAAATAGAGCAGTGGAGATACTTCGCATTTCACACAAGGCTATCTGTAGGAATGATGTTAATTGTGCTTCTTGCCTTTATTCCTTGTTGACCTAAAGTGAAAGGTTTTGAGGAAAGGGTAACATTAAAGCAAAGTATCCTATTACTTGTGTTAAATATTCGTAAGCCATTCATTGACAACAGGAGGAACACTTCCTGCACACTCCTTTAACTTGGTTCAAGGTGTGGGTTCTGCATGTGCACCACTTTCCCCTTCAAACCAGAGAAGTGGTTACTTTTGGAATAGGCTGCGATGGCATAAAGAATACAGACCCTTTGGGTTCATTTGATACTAGAGCCACATATTCTAGTACTTATGCTACCAGACAGGGAACAGACACACAAGTAAAGTCTCCAACTTCTTTTCCATCTACTGTTCCTGCAGATGGCTACAGCCAGAATAGTCTGCGGGGCTTTGATCTCTAGGTGAGGGGGGAGCTAGCATGATGCACCTGACATGGGTTTGCTGGACACCAAGACACGCTTATAATTCATCCACTGGGCCTCCATCTTTCCACCACAGTACTTTGCTGAAGATGGACCACAATTACATCCCCATGGTTGCACTTCCGTAACATCAGTCTACCCTGCTCTCTCTCCAGGCTCTAAAATCTGGGATATGGGAGCTGCACCTGCCCTAATGTTCAAGCGACCAGGGTGACATTTGAATTTAGATTTAATTGTATTCTAGAATGCGCTGAATATAACATTGAAAACATGGAAAGGATTGCCACTTACCGGCTGTATCAGGCTGTTGTCTTGTTGGAGATGTAGAAGTGGTCACAGTTTCTGATGCAGAAGTTGTTGTGTTGATATTCGTCTTGAAGACATTCGTTAACAATGGTGTTGTTGTGGGTGTTGTTGCAGAAGGGTTTCCTGGGGTGTTAGCTTCGGATGTGTTTTTAGTGGGTAAGGTAGGGCATACGCTCTTCAATGCACCAATCAAATGGCAAGTTAGATCCACCAGTGCTCCATCCACTTCACAGATGCCATCTGCACCTTTCTTGATCACTTGATTGGTGCCATCAACGAGTTTTTTGATAACTCTGTGTACGCCATCTTCAATAGCCCGCTTTACTTTGCACGGGACAGAAATACTTATATTTGTTTCTTTCAGGCTAGTCGTGGTTGTGCTCTGGCTACTCAGGATGAGTTTGGTTTCTGTTAAGAAATAAATATGATGGTATTTAGACTCTCCCAGAAGTGTCAGTAGCACTGTCTGACATAGATGTGTTATCACTACTATTATGTACATGAAAAAACAAATACTTACGTGAAAATTGAGATGCATGGCTTTTATATTCTTTAAAATAAAACTCTGATCCATTACTGCTGAGATGGATCTCTGTTTAAAGAAGCATTGAGCCCCTACTGATAGCTATAGCTTTATGTAGAGCAATGGTGACCCCTATGGATGCAACAGTGCTGTATATTGAGCTTCAGAGAACTTTCCATAGAGTGCAAGAAGTGATCCAACACTGATGTATCAGCGCTTGAGGTAGACCCTCAGATATTCCTAAATCTTGTAACAGCTCTTTACACGGAGATGCAGTCATTTCTCTGTACAGTAGCTCCTTTAATTGTGCAATTGATATCTATAAAAGTTATCTCTTCTACTCCACTGATTGCTCGTCAGCTCACAAAATTTAAACAGTTCAAGGGGTGGGAGCGCACCAGACATGCCCCAACGAAATTACCTCTAGCATGATGGTTCAATGAAGGTGCAGGCTCCCACCCCTTGAACTGTTTAAATTTTGTGAGCTGACGAGCTCGGGAGCCTGCACCTTCATGCTGTGAGTGGAACTGGTCCTGAGAGACAAGGCAGCACGCCCTGCAACCTATGAACTTTGCTTTTTCCCTACTGACGATTGAGGAATCATGAAACACGTGTCTAGGGATACGAACTGGAAATGATAATACAGCACTGGCTATGAACACTTTGAATTGAGCGAGAAATAATGAACTTCATGAACCATCATGCTAGAGGTAATTTCGTTGGGGCGTGTCTGGTGCGCTCCCACCCCTTGAACTGTGTACTCAATAGCACTGATCCCTTGCTGATGGGATGGAATTCTTCAGAGAAAAACTGTGAAACTCACCGATTGAACATCACTCTATACAGATCAGCAGTGGTCTGTTACCTATCGGGCATCGCTGTCTACCTAGCATACATGCCCCCTTACTAATATAGCACCGCTCTATACTGAGCAGCGGTGATCTCTTATTGATTGGTCCATGTACTGTACAGATCCTGTTTGGTCAGAGATCTAGTCCAAGCAGGAGGGATCCCTTTCTGATCGGAAAGAGGGCTCTACTGAGTGAAAGTGATCCCAGCACATGCTGCAGTGCTCTATACTGAGCACCTGCGATCCCTGTCTGATGTTTCAAAGCTCTGTAAGGAAAGAAGTGAGACCACAACTGATGTGACAGATGTGTGCACAGAGCCGTACTGATCCCTTATCGAACTGATGAGATATGCCTAAGAAGGAAGTGGCTGTTTACAAGGCCAAATAGTACATAACCTCTGCTATTTACCCAGCGGCCGGAAAAGTAGTACATAATCGCAGCTAGTTAGCCAGCCACAGGGTAAATAGTAGAGAGGGTGTACAGTTTGACAGGTGTCCTGATTAATACTATGAAGGAGGTCTTTATTTAGTCAGACATGAAGATAAAAGCGACTGTAGGCAATGGTAGAGTGGAGACCATCTTTTAATGGGGATGACACATGCTTGAAGGCTTTGTAAGTAAGTGCATATACAAACATACAATAGTTCATACAAAGGTGCATGGATTAAGCTAAGCGAATTATAGATGAAAAGACAGTAAAACTATTTTGAATAAAAGCATTTATGTTATTTTAATATTCAAATAAGAAATGCATGGCGGAGCCAAGTGGCCCATCATGGCTGACGCGCTCTGAGTGAGCTCTGCGGCCAGTGCCAGCATCCTAGCTTAATCCTCCTGAATCCAACTTGTTCTTCCTGAGACAGCAGTCCTCGCCTGCCTGAAACCCCTGGGGCATTTGGGGCAAAACAACAGCTGCGGAGCACAGCACGGCTTGTGACGCAACAGCCCGGAATTTATTTATTGTTTATTTATTTATTGAGTTTATAAAGCGCGACAGCTACCCGAAAGGGTTTCCCGGCGCTAATTGACCAAAACAACCTGACCCAAGATAAGAAAACTACTGATCAAAGAGCCAGGTCTTCACTGCCCTTCGAAAGCAAGCATGACTGTTCTCCATACGAATAGCCAAAGGGAGGAAGTTCCAAAGTTTGGGTCCTAGAGTAAAAAAGGCACTACCTTGAATGCTCTGTTGCCCGCGCTCGGGCTGAGTTGTGCGCACCTCCCAGAGGGGGCTAGACGCGGCTGCTAGAAATTGTTCCCAGGCCCTGGACTGCAGTGTTGTCGAGCCCACCGTGTTTGCAGGAGGCCCTGCGGGAGACAGGCCTGCTGCCGGCCTGCGGCCTGATCCCCTTCAGCCGACAGCCCCTATCCAGAAGAGGCACGGAGAAGTGGTGGCTGACCCGGACAGTGGCCCCAGAGGCATAGATCCTGCGACGGTCTTGCAGAAAGAGGTGAGGCACCCATTAAGGGGGCATGCTCCCAGTCGCAGAGGCAGCCCGGCTAGGTCCCGGTGCGGCTTGCAGCCGGGGGCCAGCCCTCAGCCCTCCTCGCTGGTGCCGCTGGAGGCAGCACCACCAGCTACTACCCTTTGACCCACGCATTAAATGTAGAGTGCTGTTCATCCGGGGAGACGACCAAGAGCAGGGGGCCTGGGCCTGGAGAAACCCCCTGTACAGCCAGCCACAGTACAGAGCAGCAGGACATACGGCTCCGCCGAACGGAGCCATAATTTACCCCTGAAGGAGCAGGTGGTTGGCCCGGGGTCTACAGTTTTGGGCCCCCAAGACCCTCCTATGTCTGGGCCTGGAGGTGGTATCTGAGGCCCTGGCTCTTTCTGGCCGACAACACGGAGCAACAGTGGTGTGCCCCGGTGTCTGGAGCTAGGGTGCCACGGCCCCCGGGGGACATCCGGAGTCATAAATGTGGGCCTTGATGAAAACCCCCTGCATAGCATGTCTGAGGACAAGGCCCCTGGCCCGGCCCTAAACAGAGCACCATGGATACATTCACGGCAACAGCAGTACAATCCTCCGAAAACTCAGACAGCACGGCAGGCCTACCAGACAACGCCGCTCTCCTAGCTAGCTGCCATTACCCTGTCCAGGCAGGGACTTGAGACTCAGATTGGCGCAGTTGGTACGGAGGTACGCTGCTGTGTCAAGGTATTCCCAACACCGTGGGTAGCATAATGGAAGCTGAAACAAGGATCTCGGGTGGGAAATGCCATATCCACGCTCCACCATAAAGTCGCCTCCCTGAAGCAACTAACCAAAGGTCTGGCCTTGCGGGTTCAAGACACAGAGGGGCAAGCGCGACAAAACAACCTTCACTTTGTGGGCTTCCACGAAAACTGCATGGGAGATGGCATTGGGAAGTTTCTCACACAATGGCTCAACTCCTGGATCCCAAAAAACACACTCTCTTTGTGTTTTGTGGTCGAATTTGCACACAAGGTCCTGCAGCAGCAGCCTCCACCTGGGGCTAAACTATGTTCCATGATTGCACAAATCCTTAATTTCCATGACAGGGATGTCATCTTGCAGCAGGTGAGGCTCAAATCTGCCCTATATTATAATTCCCATCATATTATGATCTTCCCGGATTACACAAAAATGGTTCCATAGCAGCCCCAGTCTTTTACCACGCAAAGTTGGGCTTCGAGATCTCAAAGTGCCATGTATGCTTCTATATCCTGCCTGCCTGCGGGTGGTCTTTAACTCTCTTACCATCTTCTTTGACACCCTGGTAGAAGTCTTCACATTGACTGATGAAAGCAGAACCTGAAACCACACACTCCCCCCCAAGGAAGCTCTTACTCCTCGACGGGTGAATCCAGTAGTTCACAGTCAAAACCTGCTGATAAACGAAGACACTGCTAAAGATCTACATGGCGCTCCAAAAACAATAAGAATAACCCGGAAAATATTCTGCCTAAAAAGAAATTACACTCACAGTCGTATAGACCGATCTCCCCCGGGGGTTTGTGGGGGGTGGCCCCTGATTTCTTTAGTACAAATATGATTGCATTCAGGACAGCATGTGCCAATCGCTCTGGAGTGCTCCAGATCACTACAGAACTTGGGACACCATGAGTACTTTGGGAATCAATTGGGGAGACTGTACTCTGCCTCCCTGTTGGTGGCGGGGTTCAGTGCTTCTAGTGCTAGATACTTCAGTCGTTTTAGGTTTTGCGGTGGGATGGGAAGGGGTGGGGCTGTTACACATGCTTTTGTTTGTAGGGTAAGGACACAGGTTCGCTGCATAGCTTTAATGTCCCAACAATTGTGCTGCCCAACATTTCCTCTTCTCGTATTTCAATCCCCTATAGCATGATGGCGGCAGCCCCTGTAAGGTACTCCCCTGGGCAGTTATATGTGGTGAGCTGGAACACTGGGGCATCCTAGACAAGTTCAAGTGAGGCGCAGTGCTCCATCAAGCCAAGCATATAGGTGCAGATGTTCTCCTTTTGCAAGAGACAACTGTGCTAGGCACATAACCCCCTGTCTGACCGGATACAGGTATGTACACACATTCCATGCAGGCTTCAAGCGGGGTTCACCGGGTGTAGCTATCCTGATACACCGTAGGGTTGCGTTTATGCTGGTGCAAAAATGGGTGGACATACACAGTAGATGTATATTTGTGCATGGTATTATTGCTGGGGAGCATGAGGTGTTTGGCAGTGTCTACTCCCCTTCGCCCCTTGGCCAGAGCTTTCTATACCCAATGGGATTGCAGTGGTTGGTGGAGACTGGAATGATGTGATGTGCCCTAACATAGATAGGTGACGCTCCGCTGGCATTACCATGAAATCCCTGAGTCCAAGTTAGGAACCATGGCTGAGATGGTGTGATGGGTGGGCACTTGGAGGGTACTTAACCCAACAGATGCCGGCTACACATTTTACTCCCACACACAATCCTCATATTCTAGGATAGACAACATTAGTTCCTGTGCATTTATGCACAGGGTGCCGATGGCGACAATCCTTTCCAGAGGTCTCTTGGACCACTCTCCTGTGGCAGTTCAACTCCTGATAGGCCCGAGTTAACCTCCTTTCAGATGGTGGCTCTCCATGTGGCACCTGCAAAGTCCAGCATATCACACACCTATCCACAACACTCTTAGACTGCATGTCACACAACGAGGAAACTTGTCTTCTGCCTGTATCCTGTGGGAGGCAATGAAGCCCACAAGGCAGGGAGTTAGCTTCTCATGACATTGGAGTGCGTTACCCAGGGCAAGTATGGGGCTGTGGTGAGTCGGTAGTTGTGCCTGACACAGCAGCAATTTCACAGTGAACTGATGGGTAGGGAGCTTGGCTCGCTACACAGAGTAGAATTGATTCTACTGCTTATGCCAGCAGGCTCAAGCATGCTCACGAGATGAACCTATCTACGCCATGGAGAGATGATTGTTAGGAGACCCCTCGCTTTACAAATATTTATATGAATGTCCAAACATTCAGGATCTTCCCCTGGCCACTAAAGTTGTGTTGACAAATGGCAACATTCCCTTGGCTAAATAGGCTGGCAGAACTGTCTCACATGTGAAGTCCCGCTATGGTGCAACCGCCTCCTTCCACACCTGCAACAGCTACAGGGCTTCCATGGGTGGGACCGGATTGGGATCTCCTCTCTGAGCGACTTCCTCCTGGTACTTATTCTCAAATCCTTGGTGGAATTACGAGAAGAATTTTCCATGCCTCGTACCCAATTTTATAAATACTTACAATTTTGCCATGCTCAATAACCTAATCTTAGAAACCTTGCGTCCCTCCCTGAGTTTAGCCCATTAGAAGGGAAACTCCTCATGGGAAACCTTGGGGATCACAAAATCTCCAGAATATACCAGACACTAGTCACACAGCGCCCCTACACTAGAGAATCTGAGAGAGACCTAACAGGTTGACAAAGGTCCCATCGACAAGGACGATTGGAGAGAGGCCCTAGAGTCCCCAGGGGCATTGCAGTCTCCTCGCGCCTGTGGATGATCCAGCTAAAATACCTACACAGAACATATTACACACGTCTGAGGCTTACGGGTCGAGTGATTGCATATCTCTGAAGACTTCGAGAGTAATAGGTACAAACGTCACCGGTTGTTACTGGATTTGACCTTGGCTAACCGTGACACAGCTTGCTCTTGGAAAGCAGAATCCCTGCCCTTGCTCGGAGTTTTGAAGAGAGGATTGGACTTCTGCATGGGGCTGTGTTTGGGGCTAGGGGAAGCCCCAGAAACATACATGCATATGGCAGCGATGGGCTGACTATAGAGGTATTGTCTTGGCCCCTCATACACCACAGCCCACATCATTGGATCCAGAGGTACTGCCCCATGGCCGATATATTGATTTTGCTTACTGTTAACAAAGGGATGACAGGGACTGAGCACCAGGGTAGCGACACAGGGATATAGTCAACTCTCAGCAAGATTGCTTTTGTTTAGTTTCCTTATATCGCAGCATGTTTATTGTTGTCATAAAATACTATGCTGTACACATATTGCCTATGCTTTATTGTAGCATGTATATGTATTACACAGGTCTTCAAGCACGATATTGGCAAGAAACAATAACATTTGTTCTTAAAAAAAAATAAGAATTGCATTATTTAAGCTTCTGTTTTATGGCATCCAGGATATGGCACACAGCTGTTTTGTCCTGCAATCTATCAGTATACTGCTTTCTGTAAAGAATAAAGAATATGGGTGTAAAGCATATTGCATAAATGTTTTATTCACAGTCACATACATTGCTTTTTTCATGTTTATGATCTTTTTGGTGATTTCGGAGGGCCGGGCTTTTTATGGGCTTCGTATGTAGCATGTGCTAGCTTTAGATGTTTTTTTAAGGGGGATTATGCTTGATTAGAGTTAGAAATTGGGTCTCTAGTTGACAGAGGTATGCACCTTCTCCAAGTATGGACCACAATCCTATTTATGGTAAGCTAGATACATACCAAAACTAAACTGTGCTCACCCTCTGGTAGCCTGGCACGGAGCAGTCATGTTTAACTAAATCAATCAATCAGTCAGAACATTTGTAAAGTGCCGTACTTACCTGTGAGGGTCTCAAGGTGCAGGAAGAGGGGGTGCTGCAACTGCTCGAATAGCCAGGCCTAGGGTAGTCTTCTGAAGGTTAGGAGGTCCAGGATCTGCTGTAGGAGAATGGGGAGGGTGTTCCAGGTCTTGACGGTGAGGTGGGAGAATGATCTGCCGCCGGAGGTTATTTTTCGGATGCAGGGGACGGTGGTGAGGGCGAGGGCGGCAGAGTGGAGCCGGCGGTTGGGGATGCAGAAGGTGAGTCATCTCTTGAGGTATGCTGGTCCGGTGTTGTGGAGTGCCTTGTGTGCGTGGGTGAGGAGCTTGAAGGTGATCCTCTTGTTGACAGGAAGCTAGTGCAGGTCTCTCAGGTGGGGTGTGATGTAGCTGCATCGAGGATCAGGTGTGCAGAGGCGTTCTGAATGCGTTGTAGGCTTTTCTGGAGTTTGGCTGAGGCTCCTGCGTAGAGGGTGTTTCCGTGGTCCAACCTGCTGCCGACGAGGGCCTGGGTGACTGTTCTTCTTGTTTCGGTGGGGATCCACCTGTAGATCTTGCGGAGCATGCGGAGGGTGTTGAAGCAGGAGGACGAGATGGCGTTGACTTGCTTGGTCATGGAGAGTGTTGAGTCGAGGATGAACCCTAGGTTGAGTGCATGGTTGGTGGGTGTGGGTGCTGTTCCCAGTGTGGTCGGCCACCAGGAGTCATCCCAGGCTGAGAGGGTGGAGCCGAGGATGAGGACTTCTATCTTGTGCGAGTTTAGCCTAAGACGGCTGTTCTTCATCCACTTGGTGACGGTTTTCATTCCTTCATGGATGTTGGTTTTAGCGGTGAGGGGGTCCTTGGTGAGGGAGAGGATCAGCTGGGTGTCTTTGGCGTAGGAAATAATATTGAGGTCATGAAGTCGGGTGATGTGGGTGAGCGGTGCCATGTACATTTTGAACAATGTAGGGCTGAGCCTTGGGGTACCCCATAGATGATCTCAGTGGCTTGGAGCAGAAAGGGGGGAGGCGGACGCTGTGGGTTCTGCTAGAGAGGAGGGAGGTGGTCCAGTCCAGAGCCTTGTCTCGGATCCCTGCGTTGTGGAGGCGTGTGCGTAGGGTGCAGTGGCAGACAGTGTTGAAGGCGGCTGTCAGGTCCAGGAGGATGAGGCCAGGGTTTTGCCATTATCCAGCAGGGCCCTGATGTCATCGGTGGTGGCGATGAGGGCAGTTTTGATGCTGTGGTTGCTGCGGAACCCGGACTGGGATGGGTCTAAGATGCTGTTCTCCTCGAGGTAACGGGTCAGTTGTCTGTTGATGGTCTTCTCGATTACCTTTTCCGGGAATGGGAGCAGGGAGATGGGTCGGAAGTCATTGAGGTCCTTCGGGTCGGCCTTGGGTTTTTTGAGTAGGGCTTTGATGTCTGTGTGCTTCCAGCTCTCCGGGAAAGTCGCTGTCTCAAAGGAGATGTTGATGGCTTTCCGGAGATGGGGTGCGATGGTGGTGCTGGCTTTGTTGAAGATGTGGTGTGGGCATGGGTCTGACAGAGAGCCAGAGTGTAGTGTATGGTGTTCATGATTTTGTTGGTGTCGTCGTTGTTTATGTTGGTCCAGGAGAGCAGGGGATCGGTAAGGATGGTGGCCATGGGGACGGAGGTCTCAGTGGCTGTCGGGGCAGTCATGACGTTGAAGGTGTCATGGATGTCTGCAATCTTGCGATGGAAGAAGGTGGCAAGTGAGTCGCACAGGTCTTGCGAGGGTGGGATGTTTTTGGTGTTGGAGCTGGGGTTGGAGAGTTCCTTCACGATGTTGAAAAGCTCTTTGCTGTTGTGTGCGTTGTTTTCTAGGCGGTGTTTGAAGGAGGCCCTTTTGGCAGGTCTGATGAGCTGGTGATGTCTGCAGGTAGCATTCTAGTGGGCCACGTAGCTGTACGGTTTCTGTTCACGGTACCATTTCTTCTCTAGTTTTGGGCAGGTTTGCTTGGGGGCCTGGAGGTCCTCGGTGAACCAGCTGACTTTCTTGCTGGTGTGTCTGTTGGAGGGTTTACCCAGCACTCAGTGACTCCATCCGAAACTGAAAGATAACATAGTGATCAATCATGTTCCTGCTGGAAAGAAATCAGAGTTGTCTCTTGTAACGTTTGACTCACCAGTAGCACAGATGTCTAGCACATGCCTGTAGCAAAGAAAGTGTATTCTGTATATCACAGAACAGTATTTACTGTCGGTAGCTCAGGGGGTTACTGCTTTTGTGACAGGGATCCTAATCTACAAAGTGACCTGAAAACTGTTATCAAAAACATCAACTGTAAGCGAACAGCATAATATTACCAGGGAGGTCATGACTGAACTGGCCCGTACCGTGGTGGCCCTCGCTCTGTCTAGTGCATAAGTATTTATCTCCTAATTTTATTTTATTTAGTCAGAGCCGCGTCAACATTCTGAGTATTTAAGAAATACCTCTGCTCACAGTTCGCTAGGGACTGTGCTCAACAGTCTAGAACTTTTGCTGTTCATTAGTTGGGGTCTGGGGTCTGCAGCTGTGGTGCACTTCTTCACGAGCTCTTTTTCTTCAATAAACTGGTTTAAATCTTACCTGCTATTTGGCATTCATTTATCACTACGAGGCCCTCCTGTGAAGTTATTGCCCTTCCATTTATGGTGCTTTCAGCACTTTTAAGGTCTTCTTAGAGTTTCTTGTTGCTCCAATGGGTGTAATCCCTAATATTTATAGGTTTCCCTCATCTTCACTGCTGGATTTTGCTTGCATGAAAAGCGTTGCTCATTGTCATTGAATATCACTCATAAGTACACTGAAATTATGAATATGTCACACATAACCAATCTGAAACCTTGGCAGATATAGGAGGCGAGTGAATTTGTAGAGGGCTGCCACTGAGGGGGCCAACCCTAAGAGATGCCCAACAGACCCACACCGGCCCCACCCTACTACAGACACTATTGGCAGTCGACACCTGTGAGGAGATCGGACCAGCCGCCTAAACCCAGATCTGGTATCACCTAATTGGAGGCTGCATCTGGGTGTTCTGGCTGGCACTTGCTTCATACCAGGCCCATGGGGGATCCTGAGGAGGTCTTACATTGCTGAGCTCGATCGAAGGTCTCACACCCAAGGGACACCTGTTGAGTCTGCAAGCGAACCCAAACCTGCCGCCGGCAGCCTCAATACCCAGTGCGTTACTTCTTACACACCAGGAACGGGCCTTTAATTTGTGTGTAAGCAGCTTGAGGAGAGTTTGGTATATCTGATGTAAATATCTCCTAGGTCTGCATCCCACAGCCCCTTGGTACTAGGCCGTCCTGTTGAGGCCTTGACCTGTATGAATGAGTTTATGTGTTTTAATAAACTGTTGATTTACTAGCATAGGAACATTGTTAAAAAAAAAGTAGTTTGGGTAAGATGACCATCTTAACAAAAGCAATTCTGCCTAAGTACGATAGCGGGAGCTCCATCCAATGGTGAAGCTCCTCTTTTATATGTGTTACAGCTGTCCTATATTTGTCCATGATCTTCTTGGTTGATCCACACACCTGAATATTTGAAAGTGGTTGTACTCAAAAGGAGGGGAAAATCTAATTCTCAAGACTGTGATACCTGTGTTAATGGGGTACTTGTGAATTTATTCCAATTGATTGAAATACCAAATTGTGCTGTTTTGGGTTGGATACATACAGCGTGATATCATCAGCATAGAGAGACACTATCAGATTTCAGGAGAAAATAGCTACTTTTTTTTACTGGCTACTCATACCATGATTAAAAATCAGTGGTTGAAATGTTTAGTGTAAATTCAGTGATTTCAACATACTATATTGCTGACATGTTTCTGGAGAAAAAATCTGCCCATTTGGGTCATTCCGCTTTCAATGGGGCTTCTCTACCTTTGTGCTGTGGGGTAAATATCCAGGGTATACCAGCAACCATTTTTTATCACAGGATCCCTGCACCTGCCTGGAAAAAGTCAGGAATAATTAGGACCTGTTGTGATGCATGATCTTAAGGCACCCCCAAGTATAGCATTGCATAGTGTGTTCCAGCTTGGGATAGCTGTCACTTGAAATCAAAAATTCATGGCTGGCCTTTTGGACTGTCGCGTGA
This sequence comes from Lissotriton vulgaris, assembly GCF_964263255.1. NCBI lineage: Eukaryota > Metazoa > Chordata > Amphibia > Caudata > Salamandridae > Lissotriton > Lissotriton vulgaris. The sequence continues at coordinate 2,054,721,879 of NC_141691.1, read as the reverse complement.
AATCAAGAAAGTTGGAGAGAGTGGAGTCCTCATGGGCCAGATGTCAGTATCTGCTTTTCCCAGGCCAGGCATAGGATCAATAAATTTGAGCATTCTAGAGATAATTGGGCTCCAGGTGAGAGTCTAGGCCCCAGGGATCGGTGAACGGTTTCCATAGATAACAAAGTGAAAAGCTGTCAGCTCCAAAGAGGGATTTGAGAAGCAATAGTGTCTGTGTTTGTTGTCTCAGGCATACCTATGATTCACAGGTTGTTCTTCACTATTATGACATTTAGCACTTTACTGATGTGTACTATTTTTTCATTATAGCGTACTATTTTTCCCTCAAGACTGGAAGTTCGACTTTCAGCTGTAGTAATCTGTGTTTCTTGTTTGCTGAGAGCAGTGGTTAGCTTGCCCACTCTGGAGTAAAGACATTCAATCTTGTCATCTATATAAGGAAGGCTTTACTGGATATGCACTAGGTGTGAATCATGTTATCGTCATGCGTTTCTGCAGTGGCTTCCTGAGAGGATAATGCTTGTTCCTATTATTGAATTATGCCTGCCTTCTTGGCTTAAAAGTGCAATTTAACTTGCATGATGTCACCTTTCCCTATCATCCATATGAGGGTGTAGGCAGTTGAGCTTTGCCTGTAGCTCCCCATTCCCACAACTGTGAAGATGTATGATCATTGGTGGATACTGTGGCTGCTGGGGGAGCCCAGCTATGAGTAAAGGCTGCATGCCCTACAGCATGGGTACTCACAAACTTTCTCTCGGGGGCCAAATTTACAGTGTGGTTTGTGGCAGAGGGCCGCACCGGTGGAGGCGGGGTCAGTGGCGGAGGGGGGAGGGTCTAGAAAGAAAAAAACTGTGACCATGAAGTTGAACACAGGCCCCTGCAGCTGATGCGTTCATCCACTGAGCCAACAGACCAGCATACACACACATCTCTCTTTCTCTCTCTCTCTCTCTCTCTCTCCCTATCTCTCCCTTCCTCTGACTGTCTCCCTCCTTCTATCTCTCTCTCTCGCTCCCTCCTTCCCTCTCTCTCTGTCTCCCTCTGTCTCTCTATGTCGTACCTCTCTTTCTCTGTCTCCCTCCCTCTCTTTCCTTCCCTCTCTCCATCTCCCTCCATCTGTCTCCCTCTATCTGTGTCCCACTGTCCATCTCCCTCTGTCTCCCTCCCTCCATCTGCCCTCTGTCTGTCTCCCTCCCTCCCTCTGTCTGTCTCCATCCCTCCCTCTGTCTCCCTCCCTCTGTTTCACTCCCTCCCTCCCTCTGTCTTCCTTCAATCAATCAATCAATCAAGGAATTTGTATAGTGCGCTACTCACCCGGAGGGTCTCAAGGCGCTTGGGGAGGGGGGTCCGCTACTGCTCGAACAGCGAGGTCTTGAGTTGCTTCCTGAAGGCGAGGTGGTCTTGGGTAAGACGGAGGTGGATGGGGAGGGAATTCCAGTTCTTTGCTGCCAGGTAGGAGAAGGATCTTCCTCCCATGGTGGCTCTTCGTATGCGTGGAACGGCGGCGAGGGTGTGGCTGGTTGATCGTAGTTGGCGGGTCGGAGTGTAGAAGGTCAGGCGGTTGTTGAGCTACCTTGGGCCTAGGTCGTGGAGGGCTTTGTGTGCATGGGTGAGGAGGCGGAATGTGATTCTTTTGCTGACGGGGAGCCAGTGCAGGTCTTTCAGGTGTCCGGAGATGTGGCCATGACGGGGGATGTCCAGGATGAGTCGTGCGGAGGCGTTCTGGATGCGTTGGAGTCTTTTCTGCAGTTTGGCTGTGGTTCCAGTTAGAGGGTGTTTCCGTAATCCAGTCGGCTGGTGACCGTCTTCCTGGTTTCGGTGGGGATCCATCTGAAGATCTTTCTGTCTCCCTCCCCCTGTCTGTCTCCCTCCCTCTGTCTGTCTCCCTCTGTCTGTCTGTCTCCCTCCCTCTGTCTGTCTGTCTCCCTCCCTCAGGTCTGTCTCCCTCCCTCTGTCTGTCTGTCTCCCTCCCTCTGTCTGTCTCCCTCCCTCTGTCTGTCTGTCTCTGTCTGTCTCCCTCTGTCTGTCTCCCTCTCTCCCTCTGTCTCCCTCCCTATGTCTGTCTCCCTCTATCCCTCTGCCTCCCACTGTCTCCCTCCCTCCCTCTGTCTTCTCCTTCCCTCTGTCTCCCTCCCTCCCTCAGTCTGTCTCCCACCCTCCCTCTGTCTGTCTCCCTCTGTCTTTCTGTCTCCATCTCTCTGTCTGTCTGTCTGTCTCCCTCTGTCTGTCTCCCTTTATCCCTCTGCCTCCCTCTGTCTCCCTCCCTCTGTCTCCCTCCCTCTGTCTGTCTCCCTCCCTTTGTCTGTCTCCCTCTGTCTTTCTCCCTCTCTCCCCCTGTCTGTCTCCCTCTCTCCCTCTGTCTGTCTCCCTCTGTCTGTCTCTCTCAGTCTGTCTCCATCCCTCCCTATGTCTGTCTCCCTCTCTCCCTCTGTCTCTCTCGCTTCCTGTCTCTCTCTCTGTCTCTTTGTCTCTATCGTTGTCTGTCTCTATCGCTGTCTGTCTCTATCGCTGTCTGTCTCTACCTCAATCTGTCTCTGCCTCCATCTGTCTCTGCCTCTATCTGTCTCTGTCTGTCCCTGTCTCTGACCCGATCTAGCTCTGTCTGTCCCTGTCTCTATCTGTCTCTATCTCTATCTGGCTCACCTCACCCGACTCATACTCCCTGCTGCCCTCTGTCACCTCACCCGCCTCTCACTCCCTGCTGTCCTCTGCCACCTCACCCGGCTCTCACTCCCTGCTTCCCTCTGTCACCTCACCCGTCTCTCACTCCCTACTGCCCTCCATCACCTCACCTGGCTCTTACTCACTGCTGCCCTCCCACCTCACTGGGCTCTCACTCCTGCTGCCCTCCCACCTTACCCGGGCTCTCACTCCCTGCTACCCTCCCACCTCACCGGGCTCTCACTCACCGCTGCCCTCCCAGCTCCCACACCTGGGCTCTCACTCCATGCTCTGCCCTCCCAGCTCCCTCACCCGGGCTTTTACTCCCTGCTCTGCCCTCCCACCTCAGCTGGCTCTCACTCCCTGCTGCCCTCCCACCTCCCTCACCCGGGCTCTCACTCCCTGCTCTGCCCTCCCACCTCACCCGGCTCTCAGTTCCTGCTCTGCCCTCCCACCTCACCGGGCTCTCACTCCCTGCTCTGCCCTCCCACCTCACAGGGCTCTCACTCCCTGCTCTGCCCTCCACCTCACCTGGCTCTCACTCCCTGCTGCCCTCCCACCTCCCTCACCCGGGCTCTCACTCCCTGCTCTGCCCTCCCACCTCACCCGGCTCTCAGTTCCTGCTGTCCTCCCCCTCCCCTCCTCTCCCCTGTGTGTCAGCCTGGCTGACACAGCCTCCCGGGCACCCCAGTACTTCAAAGGTCTTTAAACGACCATTTGTTTGTTAATGAGGCTTTGTTCACCTCTTAGCGCCCCTGCAGCTCCACGCTTGACTGTGCAGAGCAGTCTCTCTGATTACGCACTGCTTCTCCCCGAGGTGTTTGCTGAAGTTAAAAAAAGAACACACAGGTGCGATGTGTCTCAAGCTCCGCGGGCTACCACTGAAGGCTTGCCGGGCCGCTACTGGCCCGCGGTCTGTACTTTGAGTACCCCTGCCCTACAGTATATATGCCACAGATCTCATTGTTCTCAACGTGGTCTACTCCTCTCTAGCTCACCCCCACGTCGCTACAGCGAGGAATTGGACACCCGTCATAATGTTACACAATGAACGCCCCTGGCACTGGAGGTCCAGCGGGCTCCCCCTGAGGTTAGTCCCAGTAGTCCCTTTACTCATTAACACTCACTAATCAATTGTTATGCATTACTCTTCATACCTGACTCCTGACTTCTCATACCTCAGCCTGTCCATTCTTCTTCATTCCTCATTCTTTACATCTCTTCTTTTATGCTTAGGGTCCAATCTGATTGTTGGCAGAGAAGGAATGTCAATGTTTGAAATTTCCACCATGCTGGTAGACAGTTTTCATTTGGCAGTTGGCACCTCTGTCCGGGTGATGAAGTAATTTACTCCGTCTCCCTGGCAGAGGACGGTCAGACTGTCAAAATATAAATGAGCCCCTAAATGCCCTTCTTCTGTTTCTCAATTTCTATCCTCATCCTTCCCTCCTCTACCCTCACTCCTCATCCCACATCATCAATCAGCCATCCTCCATTCTAGATACATGTCATCTCTCACCACTCATCCCTTCATATCCCTCACTAAGCATCACTCAACCTCTTTTATCATTTTTTATCCCTCGCCCCTCATCCCGCAGTTGTTCCTCCTCATCCCTTATTCCATCTCTTTATTTCCCGCTCTTCATCATTTATTTGTCACACTTCATTCCTCACCTCTACTTACTTTTCTTTCCTTGTCCCTCACTGCTCACCCCCCCATATGTGTACCCCCTCGGTCTTTTATGGGATATGCTTATCCCTTCCATCTCATGCCTCAGTTTTCTTTCCTCACTCCACATCCTCTTACCCTCACTCCCCTTTCGTCGCTTCTCATACGTTTTTAATCAACCATCCTTCCTCTTAATTATCCATCAGTCCTCAATGCTCAGCCCTGATATCTTCATCCTCGTCCTTCATTTCTCATTTGTCAACTCACATCCCTCACTTTTAGGTACTTCTTCTTCCAGTATCACTCCTCAGCCCTCACTTCACATCTTTTCTCATACCTCACTCACCATCTCCCTCAATCCTCATCCGTCCGTGGTAAAGAGACCTCCCAGGACCCAATATCGTTTCACTCTTAGTCCAATCAGTACAAACCCTGAACTTAGATGAAAACAAAGATGTATTAACACCTCTGTATATTTATCCAGAAAATTAATGAGTAGTCTTATATTAAGGACGTGATTAAATGCACAATAGGTTCTCGAACACAAGTAAAGCAAATATCAGTTCCGGTAGCCAATTTCACAGGTCTCCTTTCGTCAGGTAGCTTCCTGTCGGCTCCTTGTTGGTTTCCCAATTGCTTGGTGTCCCCAGAAGAAAACAAAGAAACACAAAACAACCACCAGTCAGTCTTAATGCTTATTGGGATCTCAATAATAGTGCTGACCCTTCACCTGAATAGGCTATCACCGCGGTCCATGAGGGAACAGGGATGAGAGTGATAGGAGCGGTCCTAAATTGTGCCCGACATACTTAGACCATCCCCCCTTGTCTCCCCTCCCCGCCAACCTCCTCCTGAATTGAAGAAATGGCACTTGCCTGAGGCTACGGTCCTCCGAGACCATATCTTGGGGTATCTCGGTGTCCTGCTCCTCCTGGGGACGACCGGATACAGAGGCAGTGGGTGTTAGGGAAACCTCCCTCTTCAGCTCCTCTTCTCCAGGGCTCTCCCGGGTCCCTTCGACGAACAGTTCTCCCGACTGGCACTGGTCCTGTCCTCTCGCCGCTCCTCTGCTCTCCTCCTCCGAATTTGCGCCTTCCTCACCTTGTGTCTACGGCCTGAAGCTGTTTTCCCTAGCGCATGACGTCAGTCCTGCGACGGCTGGCGTATCTGTCCCGTTAACCTCCTCTTCCTGCTGGACCGGCCCGGGCACCATCTTGAAGGGCACGGAGGTCCCGTCCTCTGCAAGGTCCCTTTTACACCGTCATTCTCTTTCCTAATTCCTCATTAATTCACCAACTTCCCTCACTCTTTACCCCTCATTCTACAATTTTGATCCCTTATTTCTTACTCTACAGCCCTCATCCATCACTACTCACTCCTCCTCTCTTCAACAGTGACACGGACACTGAACAAATGATGTTTTTCTAAAATGCCCACCACCCTAGCGATATCTTTGTCCTCCCCTCCTCATGACACAGATCTCAATATGAATCCTATATTTCTCACTCATCATGCCTCACTGTTACCTAATTCTTCATCCCTTACTGAAGCCTCACCAATCAACCTTCAGTCCTCAGCCTTCACACTTCATCTCTCACTCTTTACATCTCATCTCTCACTGACCATCCATAATTCCTCACTTATCATTCTTCAAACATACAGTACGTAACCCTTTTAAGACATAATCATTGCTCACTCCTCGTCCCTTAGTCATCACCCCTCACTGATCAGCCCTTATCCCTTAAACCTTATCTGTCATACGAATCTCTGACAGAATATCGAGAGACAGGATATCGACAGACAAAATATCGACGCTGGAATATCGAAGGCAAGTATATCGACACCCTATCTACAACATGGTAAGTACAAAAATATCGAAAATAAAATATCGATGTTAAAAATATCGTAATTAAATATATCGATTTTTTTTGTTATTAAAAAAAGAAATATAAAGTAAATATTACTTTTATATAATGTAAACTTATGTAAAAATATTTTAGAATGTTTAAAATGAATAAATAAAACATATATATGGGGGTTATTAGGATTGCGGTTTTTCCGCATCCTCCGGGTCGGCGGAAGCCACCGCCGGCCCGGAGGATGCGGAAAATCTGCAGCGGACCCACCAAAGGCCCACCGCCACATTAGGATGGCTGGTGGGTCCTGGTTTCCGTCCGCAGCTTTTCCGCAGCGGCTGGCTTACAACCGCGGTGGAAAAGCTCTAATATGGTGACGGTGTCTGTCAGACACTGTCCACCATATTAGGATGGCCTGTTTCAGATGCTTTTCCGCGGCGGGTTTTCCGCCGTGGAAAAGCATGAGTAACTTCACTGCGGGGGCCCATAGCGGGCCCCCTAGGTGTAGGGTGGGTGGGGGGTGCACATGGGGGGTACCTATGGTACCCCCCTGCATTTGTATGTGGAAAGCGGCAGGCACCGCGTGGTGCCTGCCTCTTTCTGCATACAAATGCAACACCTGCATTTTTAACATTGCCGCAGGTGCAACTTGAAGCCGCACCCGCCGCAATGTTAAAAATAGAGGATGTGACCGCCAGGGTGGTGGTCACATCCTAACTGCACAGGAGGGAACTCCGCATGCCATGCGGAGGTTCCCTCCTGCTCTGGGGTCGCGGACGGATGCAAGTCCGTCCGCGATCCTAATGAGGCCCTAATGTTAAACATTTAATTAAAATTAAACATACAATATGTAATATATATTTAATTAATTATAATATTTATTATTTTTTTGATTAATTTAAAAATATTAACAAATACTATAAATTACTAATACATCAACATTCACTATTTGCTTATTTCGTCCCCATCCATACAACCTTACCTTACTATTGTAACTACCATTCCACTGATGGTTGCTAACTAAATTTCGATTTAACCAGATCTATCTGTTACTACGTGACCTGAAAGGGTGGAGTAGGCCGGAGGATGTTAATGTTAATGTTATATGTGCTTGTATAGCGCACGGCTGCCCCAGCCAAGGGGCGTCCCAGCGCTTTCTGTATGAGAGCTTGGAAAATGACTGAGGTGGGGGAAGCGTGCTGAGAAAATACCGATTTAACAGAAGAGATGTGTTTTGATGGCTCTTCTGAAGGATAGCCCATCCTAGCTAGTTTGATGAGAGGAATGACCGCTATGTTCTGTCCTTCAGATCGCAATGCGCGTCGGGGAACGTAAGTTGAAAGGAGTGGGCATAGCATGGGGGGGAGGCAGTTTTTAAAATTTTGAATGCTCGGCAAAACGTTTTAAAATGGATCCTTTTCTCCATTTGGAGCCAGTGGAGTTTTGTGATGACGCTCGCCACTGACGTACGGCGGGGAAGTCCGGTCAGGGCCCTGGCGGCGGCATTCTGGACTCGCTGGAGTCTGGTTTTCTCTGCTACGTTAGCCCCTAGCAGAAGGGAGCTGGCATAGTCCAGCCGCGAGAGGATGGCAGACTGAACTATCAGCTGGCGGGTTTGATGGTCGAAAAACTTTAATACTGGCCTAAGATTTCGTAAAATGCCAAAGCAGGTGGCCGCCACTTTTTTGGTATGGTGGGCGAAGTTCAGGGCAGAGTCTATCCAGACTCACAGATTTTTTACACAGTCTTTCGGCTCTGGGGGTTGGCCGAGGATTTCCCCAGGCAGCTGTCTTTTTTCCCACCAACAGAACTTCAGTTTTTCCTGCGTTGAGCTGGAGGTAGTTCGCCGTCATCCAGCTAGTGATGTCGACGAGAGTCTGTTTGAAGTTATGAGCACCGAGACCATTTTCGTCATTCATTTTCGCCTGGACCTTCCCCAGAACGGTCGCTCCCCCACGCTCCTGATCTCTAGCAGCTGCGACGCTCTGTGCTGCAACACCTTACTGGATCCTGCTTTCATTCACTACCGGTATCGTTACAACTGTAATTGCCATCGCATTGTTTTGCCGGTCTCCGTAGCATTTTAGCGTTTCTCACACATAGCGCCGCACGATCTGATATACATCATAGCGCGACCTTGCTGAGGCTGTTCTGCATTTTATTTCTATAGACTGCACACTCGGCGCATTTGAGCATTTGCTGCCCCTGTCTCGCTTTATCTTTGACCCTCCATTTTGTTGTTGGTTTCCCCTGGCCCGCCCCTCATCCCCGCTACCGCCTCCCTGCTGCCCCTCCCACCCACGAATACTGAGCCTTCCACCTCCCCGGCCAAACTGTGACCGCCTGGACCTTCCCCAGAACGGTCGCTCCCCCACGCTCCTGATCTCTAGCAGCTGCGACGCTCTGTGCTGCAACACCTTACTGGATCCTGCTTTCATTCACTACCGGTATCGTTACAACTGTAATTGCCATCGCATTGTTTTGCCGGTCTCCGTAGCATTTTAGCGTTTCTCACGCATAGCGCCGCACGATCTGATACACATCATAGCGCGACCTTGCTGAGGCTGTTCTGCATTTTATTTCTATAGACTGCACACTCGGCGCATTTGAGCATTTGCTGCCCCTGTCTCGCTTTCCCTTTGACCCTCCATTTTGTTGTTGGTTTCCCCTGGCCCGCCCCTCATCCCCGCTACCGCCTCCCTGCTGCCCCTCCCACGCTCCGCCCCCTTCACTCTCCATTTATGTCAGATGTCCACACGCGCAGCGTCCACGCGCTATGGCCGCGCCGAAGGTGCGCCAAAGGTAAGCCCGTCTACGCCCGTCCGCGCCTGGACCGCGCCCAGCGCCAGACCCCCTGGCCCCCGTCCCACCCACCCCACCCGCATCTCATACGACGCCTCCACCCTCTTAGCCCTAAACCCCGGCCGACTCCCCAACTGCGCCCTAGCCGCTCCTGGACACACCCATGGACCCTTCACATGCAACTCATGCAAGTTTGACGGCACCAAGACCAACTCCTCATCCACAAACACCAAACAGAGATCCGACCCCAACCACCTTAAATGCAGCCTGCTCAACACCCGCTCGGTCCACAGACACGCAATCGACCTTTGGAATCTACTAGACACCATCTCTCCGGACGTCGCTTTCCTTACAGAAACATGGATGAACGCCTCCTCAGCCCCAGACATCACCATCGCCATCCCGGAAGGCTACAAGATCATCCGAAAAGACTGCACCCACCACACAGGAGGAGGCATCGCCATCGTCCACAAGAATTCCATCCGCATCTCAACCAGCTCAGACGTCAACCTCGCTAGCGCCGAACACCTTCACTTCCAGATCCACACCGACCCCAAGACCACACTCAGAGGCACCCTCCTTTACAGGCCACCAGGACCTCGGGCACAATTCAGTGAAGACATCACTGACTTTATCACCCCACACGCCCTCCCCTCCGAGGACTACATTCTATTGGTAGACCTCAATTTTCACCTGGAAAAGAGCAACGACCGCAACGCCACCACCCTTCTGGACAATCTCGCCAACCTCGGACTCAAACAACTCGTTAATACCCCCACTCACTACGCAGGTCACACACTCGACCCTATCTTCACCTCCAGCAAACATATCTCCTTTAGTCACACCACAGTTCTCCATTGGACGGACCACAGCTGCGTTCACTTTATCTACAAAAAGACCACAACCCACAACCATCCTCAACCTACTCTACGAAGAAACTGGAACAAAATCACCATCGACCAAATCACCTCATCGCTTCTTCAAAACCCCCCCGCCCACTCCTCGAACCCCAACCAAGCAGCCAGTAACCTCACTCAATGGCTAACCAACAGCGCCGACAACCTAGCACCTTTGAAAAAACGTCAAATCAAACTAGGCTGCAAAAACGCCTCCTGGTTCAACAATGATCTTAAGAAATCCAAGAAACTCTGTCGCTCCCTTGAGAAGGCCTGGAAAAAAGACCCAAACACCAGCACCAGGGACGCCTTCAAAAACGCCACCCGCATACACCACCAACTGATCCGAACTGCCAAGAAAGCCGCATTCAAAGACCGACTAGACAACAACGCCCACAACAGCAAGGAACTATTCAACATCGTCAAAGAGTTCACCAACCCCACTGCCAACTCCAATGACATCACTCCCTCTCAAACCCTCTGCGACTCCCTAGCTTCGTTCTTCCATGACAAAATCGCAGACATCCGCAACAGCTTCGACAACCAACCCGGAGACCAACCCACACAACCTTCTGCTGTACCTTCACCCCGTGAACATCCTTAATGACTGGAACCCAATCTCCACTGAGGACACCATCCGCCTGATGAACTCCATCCACTCAGGATCCCCCACCGACCCATGCCCTCACCACATCTTCAACAAAGCAGACTCCATCATAGCACCACACCTCCGAGACGTCATCAACTGCTCCCTCAACTCCGCCACCTTCCCGGAAAGCTGGAAACACGCCGAACTCAGCGCCCTCCTGAAAAAACCCACAGCTGACCCCACCGAACTCAAAAACTACCGCCCCATCTCGCTTCTTCCTTTCCCGGCCAAAATCATCGAGAAAGCTGTCAACAACTAGCTCGCCGCCCCTTCCTTGAAACCAACAAATCCCTTGACCCCCTCACAGTCCGGCTTCCGAGCCAAACACAGCACCGAGACCGCCCTCATCGCAGCAACAGACAACATTCGAACTCTACTGGACAATGGAGACACAGTCGCCCTCATCCTCCTCGACCTCTCCGCAGCCTTCGACACAGTCTGTCATAGCACCCTGTTACAACGCCTCAGAAACATCGGAATCCAAGGAAAAGCACTGGAATGGATCACCTCGTTCCTTGCCGGAAGAACTCAGAGAGTCCGCCTCCCACCATTCAAGTCAGAGGCCACTGAAGTCATTTGCGGAGTACCACAAGGATCTTCACTTAGTCCCACCCTCTTCAACGTATACATGAGCCCCCTCGCGTCCATCGCACGCCAACACAACCCCAACATCATCTCCTACGCTGATGACACCCAACTGATCCTCTCACTCAAAGACCCTAACACCGCCAAAACCAACCTACATGAAGGAATGAAAGAAGTAGCCGAGTGGATGAAGCACAGCCGTCTGAAACTGAATTCAGACAAAACAGAAGTCCTTATCTTAGGTACCTCCCCCTCCGCCTGGGACGACTCTTGGTGGCCAGAGGCCCTTGGAAAAGCACCCATCCCGACGGACCACGCACGGAACCTGGGCGTCATCCTGGACTCCTCACTCTCGATGACCAGACAAGTCAACGCCGTCTCATCATCTTGCTTCAACATTCTCCGCAAGCTCAAAAAAACTTTTCGCAGGATCCCCACCGAAACTAGAAAAACGGTCACCCACGCACTGGTTACAAGCCGCCTGGACTACGGAAACACCCTATACGCAGGTACCACCGCAAAACTTCAGAAAAAACTCCAACGCATCCAAAACGCAGCAGCCAGACTTATACTAGACATCCCACGTAAACACCACATTTCTGGTCACCTGAAAGACCTCCACTGGCTCCCCGTCAATAAGAGGATAACATTCCGCCTCCTAACCCACGCACACAAAGCTCTTTACGAACTTGGACCCGAAGGCCTCAACACACGACTTTCCTTCTACACCCCTTCCCGCCAGCTACGCTCTTCCAACCAAGCCCTTGCCGCTGTACCCCGCATTAACAAAACCACCATGGGAGGAAGATCCTTCTCCTGCCTGGCGGCTAAAACCTGGAACTCACTTCCCATTCACCTTCACCTCACTCAAAACCACCTAGCATTCAGAAAGCAACTTAAAACCTGGATATTCGACAAGTAATTCCCCACCCCTCTTCAAGCGCCTTGAGACCCTCTGGGTATGTAGCGCGCTATATAAATTCATTGACTTGACTTGACTTGACTAGCTGGGTGTCGTCAGCGTAGGATACGAGTGACATTCCATGTCTCCTGGCTACTTCTGCCAGAGGTTGAACGTACACATTGAACAGGGTGGGGCTGAGGGCCGACCCCTGGGGCACTCCCTACTCAATGGGCCATTCTTTTGAGAGAAAAGGGGGGTGGAGACTCGGAACGATCTGTCTGATAGGAAGTCCTTCAACCAGTCAAGGGCAGACCCTGATATCCCCACCTCCTTGAGCCTGAACAACAGCACCTCGTGTGACACCGCATCGAAGGCAGCACTGAGATCTAAAAGAATCAGTGCTGCCGTTCCACCAGCATCTAAGATGGTCCGAAGGTGTTCTGTCACACTTAGGAGTGCTGTCTCGGTGCTATGGCCAGCCCGGAATCCATGTTGCGACCTGTCCAAGATGGAATTGGACGTCAGAAACTTGGTCAAGATGGTATTTACATGGGATTCTGCTACTTTGGCTGGCCATGGGAGGAGAGATATCGGTCTGAAATTTTCAGGCAGGGTCGGGTCCAGACTGGGGTTTTTTATTATGGGTGAGACCCAGGCTTGCTTCTATCTAGTGGGGATGATAGCTGTCGAGAAGGACAGGTTTATAATGTCTCTGAGGGGGCCGAGGACTGTCCAGTCTGCCTCTCTAAAAGTTTCAGGTTTAAGGGAATCTGCAGGTGAGCCAGATTTGATTTTATTGCAGATATTGAGGAAGTCTTCTTGACTGAGTGCCGGGATGCTAGGTAGATTGGGTCTATTTCGGTCGGTAAAGGGCGTGAGGTGGGGGGTGGCTGGAAAGGCACTATAGATTTTCTGGATTTTCTCCATGAAAAACGATGCCATGCTGTCACACAAAGTAGATGAGGTGTTAGGGTTATCCACTGTTTTTTGGTCGCTGAGTTCTTTGAGAACTCTAAAGATAGTTTTGGAAGCATTCTGGCTGTTCTTAATCTCAGCTGCATAGTGTGCTGCTCTAGTTCTACAGATATTACGTTGGTATTTTTTTTGTGACTGGACATAACGGATTTTGAGAGCAGGATCGTAATCTTTTCTCCATCTTCTTTCGGCTATTTTACATTCCTTTTTTTGCGCGGAGAGTTCTTTATTGTACCAGGGGCTAGATTTGTGGGAGTGCGCCTTGATCCATTTAGCTGGAATCAGGGTGTCAAGGGCTAGGTTAATCCAATCACAGAATTGGTTATACCATAGGTCAGGGTCATTGCTGGGGTTGGGAGGATTGGTTGTAAGAAGTGCGTGGAAATCTTCCAGGCAGAGCTTCCTCCAAGGTCTTTTCCGGACCTGCTGGACGGGTTTTGTGATAGGAACTTCCTTACAGGGCACTGCCATGACCACTAAGTAGTGATCAGTCCAGGTCATAGGGATAGGTGTTTCTACGGTTACATTGGTTGAATTCGAAAGAATGGGGTCTAAAAGATGACCACCACTGTGGGTGGGGCCGCTCACCAGTTGGCCTAGCTGAAAGACAGCAAGGTCGGCTAACAGGGTATTGATCTTAGTGTCTGCATTAAGATCAAAGTGGATGTTGAGATCACCGATGATGGTAAAGTTCGCGGTTTCGGTGATCAGCGAGCATAAGTTCTCCAGAACCGAGGTTGTGAAGCTTGCGACTGCTCCCGGGGGCCTATAAATCAAAAGGCCCACGAGGTTGAACTGAGGGTTGATTTTAATATTGAAGCGTGTACATTTGCAGTCTTTAATTTCCAATTTTGTTAGCTGACAGGTGAAGTGAGATTTGGCCATGATCGCAATCCTACCTCCCCTGGAGTTTCTATTCAGGGTGTAAGTGGTGTACCCTATGGGGGTGGCCAGGTTTATCACAGCGTCCATGTCATCCTGGAGCCATGTTTCTGTAAGAAAAAAGATATCGAGGGAGTGGTTGGACAGTAGGTCGTGGATTTCCGAATAGTGTTTTTGCATCGATCTCACATTAAGCTGGCCTACTCTGATAGTAAAAGGGTTGGTTTTGATGGGGGGTAATGGTAGGGCAAGGGTCGGTAGGGCGAAGCCGCACAAGCATGCGAGAGGGTCACCTTGTAAGTGTGATGAGCATTCCCCACAAGACTTGTCACATTTCTTGTTCCTTTGTCCCTTTTACACTGTTGCACGGAAAAAGTTTATTCTCCCTTTATTAAAAAATAAGGGTTTTAACCAGATTAACCCAGCACTACTTTATTTACAATTAATGGAATCTCCGGCAGTTATGTTTCGTGTTGCAAGCTTCCTTGTTGCATCTATGCTATCTAGAAAGATTAGATTGACAACCCAAACGGCCTAGGCCTAACTGCCGTATTGTATTGTGATAGACTAGAAGGGATAACCTTATTAAATGGGTAATTGCCCTTTTTTATTAATGGACTAAATTTTAAATGGCTGTAAATATATGAAATTGTGTATTATTTTTAGAGCATGTCATATAGACAATTTGGATTTTACCTGATCATTATCTGATAATGCTTTTAAAATGTTTCCATTAAGAATCTTTGAATGTCTAACATCATGTCGTATTTTGTATAGCATACTTTTATGATTTTTATTAATCGAATAAAGTGGATTTCTGATTCTGATTCTGATTCTAGTCCCACGACAATGCGTCAAACTCATTAAAATCAACGCGATGCTGCAAAAATGCAAAACACCAACGCAAAAAAGTGGCGATGACGCCAATCGCGATACAAAAATCAGCAAAAACCAGCCACAGGCCTGCAATCCCCACGCGACATGTGGGAAAATGCACTACAAAAGTTGAAAAAAACACATACAAAAGCCAAACAACAGCGAAGCACAATGGAGTAAGCCAGAGCAAGTGCAGAGGACAACCAGAACCCCAAAAGCCCACCAGAGGACCAGCCTGGGACTTCGGGGTCAGGGTAGGGCAAGGACAAGAAGAGTTGGAAGAAAAGGTTCAGTCCGCAGGTAAACAGGATCCTGATAACGGATGTGATAGAAGACCATCAACTACTATTCGTCACCTTCACTGTGTCACTGGCAACCAAAAATGGAATGTGGCAGAACATCGTGAACAAGGTGAATGCAGTCAGAGTGCTGAAGAGGACAATGGAAGAGGTCAAGAGGCGCTGGAATGATGTCAAGTGCAAAACTAAGCAGAAACTCGCAAACAACCGGAAGGCAGCAATACAAACTGGAGGTGGCAGTCCAGCACCACAGGAGGAGCTGGGCGATATGGAGGAAATGGTGTCCACAGTCATCAGTAGGGAGACGGTAGCAGGAGTTTGGGGACCGGACACTGCTCAACAGGACCGGACACAACAACATCAGGGTAAGTAACGACCAGGGACTGGGGGGTACGGGTGGAGATGGGCACACATGCATAAGTAAGCAAAGCACATCTGCAGACAAACCATGCCCCAGACCCTCAACTCCCACCAAGATACCAATGCACCCAAAAATGCAACATCCCAGCACTGGATAAGCACAATGTTCCAACATACATGGGAACACAGTGTTCCAACCTCTCTTCTCTGATGACGATGAGGACAATCACACCATCAACTCCGACGCCCTCCAATAGCTCATGGAGTGCCTCTGCAGCCCACTTACAGGAGCAGGGCAGCCCAGCAGAACACACCCCCTGCACAGTACAGAAAGCAGGCAGCCCCCACCCACAGAGCTGCCTCCGAGGAACCCCACGACAAACACATGGCCTTCCAACTCTGTGTGTTGGGGTGCCAGGAGAAGCTGGCTGAACAGGTGCAGGTGGGGTTCAACCGCATGGCAGACAAACTAGATGCCATACGTGGGTGTCGGTGTCCCATCAGGGACCCCTCATAGTCCCTAACAGACACGGACAGTCCGCTCCATGCACTCCAACGAACCATGGCTGAAATCACCAGGGTCCTGACTCAGAGTCTAGAACGACTGTCCAGTCATAGTGGCTCCAACGAGTTCGCCCAGGAGTTGGGACTCATGCGGTGGCTCATGGAGTACAGGGAGCGTCAGTGTGCGGAAACAGCGGCTGACACCGCTGCACACCAGCAAGAGGTAGCTGGGTCCCTCAATGCCATAAAGACCATCCTCGCGGCATTGCTGCCACACGGCCTGACGCTGTTGCATGCTGCTGCTACCACTCCATCCCCATCTCTGGCCCCTAATGTGTCAGTGCCACTCAGTGCAGCAGACATTCCACCTCCGGCCCCTGCGGTATCACTGCCACACAGTGCTGGAGACAGAGCACCACCACCCACATGTGAGGCACTTGAAACAGCAGAGGATGAAGATGCAGCTGTATCTTCCCTTGTGCTCAGGAGTAAGCGGTAGCATTCATGTCCGCCATGTGGCCTGTCTCTGCTTGGTTATGCCCATCCCCTTCAACTGTCCCCCGCTGCACTCTGCGACACTCACATAGGACCTCGATATGGACTGCCATATTCTGTTTGGTCACCAATGACACAGCTATCAGACTGCGGACTGAATTTCTCCTCTACTGAAGTACTTGTCATTCCCTGAAGGACGCTGGATGGCCTCCACGGGCCAATGCTGAAAGGTGGCGTTTGCATTGCCCTGTACTGCTCCAGCTACAACACTCCATTGAATGTGCATTAAACATTAATTAACACAACAATGTGTCATGTCTTTGATCTTGCAAGTATGGAGGTATGGATAAATGAAGAGTCAATGATTTCACCTTACGTCCATGTTGCATATGTAGTGGGACTTGGGTCGCAGGGAGACACATTGACGATTGCGTGCCGGGTGGCGCAGACACTAGAACGGAGACGCACGCATTTGTTACTTCCTTGTCCAGGCTAGAACGGAAGCACGCACACAGCCCTGGGGTCATTGTTCACACCCTTATGCTGGACTGGCATACGCCAGACCAGCTCACTCCGCTCACGTTAACAGGGGGGACGACAACGCTACGTGCCCCAGGTCTTCCCTGTAGGGATCTGCTGCTCACAGGTCTGGTTGTCAGCATGCCACAGCCACTCCCTCACGGCTGGTTCACACCCACACCTCACCCATTTGGTACCGGCGTCACAGGACATGTGACTGTGCCAATAAAAATGGCCTGGCGCATGTGCTGGATGCCGTTTTCACTCTCCAAACGGGTATCTCCGTGTGGGTAGCATTTATGCATGAGAGCCTAGGGCCCTGCCATGTCACAATGCCCAGTGCCGGTGGTGACATGATGGCGTCCGCACCACGGGACCCAATCATAAAGGGTCAATGGCTAGCGGTGCACAGACTTGGTGGCACCGGATACTCTGCGGCAGACACAGGCACACCACCACAGGACAGTGCCTTTTGGTGCACTCAGGTAGGGCCATTGGAACTTCTGAGCGGGTGTGCAGCCTGCAATGATGCACCATCCAAGCGGTCCGGAATGGTGGCATTTTTGGTGTGAGCCCGGCTGGACCGCAGTGTAGGCCAGCGCCAGCGGGCAGTGCGTGCCCACGGACATGTGGCGTTGCCTCACGATTCACAGAGTTAGTGGCACCTATTGGGCTCAGCGGGTGTGCGGCCTGCGATGATGCCCTGTGCACTGATGTGTTCCCTGGCATTTCAAAATCAAGACCCAGAATCATGTGTGTGACCTGGTGGCCCTCGGTGCGTGGCTGCATGCTAATGAGGGTGTCATGGTCACGGACCCCAGGCTTGGAGCTCCAACCGGCAAAGTGGGGGACCCTCTTGGAGACACGCCGGTGTGGGACGGTGAGTATTGAGGCCTCGTTGCGCAGGGGCGGGCAGTCTCCGCTGGGCAGCAGGAGGGGCTGGGGTGCCTCAGCCTGTGTGTGCAAGAGCGGGCAAGCGATGATGGCGTGTGCTACAGAATGGACTCTGCCATTCATGTCTCTGGCACCTGTTTCAGAGGAGTGACCTGGGGGACTGCAGTGTGTTCCGGCACATGGTTGGAGACACACCGGTGGCTGCAGGTGAGCAGTGGGGCCTGGGTCCGCAGTGTCGGCACTCTCTCTCCCTCCCTCTCTTTCTCTCTCCCTCTATACCTCTCTCTCCCTCTCTCGTCCTCTCTTTCTCTCTCCCTCTCTGTTTCTCTATCCCTCTCTTTCTCTATCCCTCTCTCCCACTCACTCCCTCTCTTTCTCTATCCCTCTCTGTTTTCTCTCTCCCTCTGTCTTTCTCTATCCCTCTCTTCCTCTCTCTCTCTCTGTCACTCTCCCTCTCTGTCCTTTGATGGGTGCATGACACACCTTCTTATTTGTCTTACTGTCTGGCAGGTTGTGACTTATGGAATGCCCGGAGAAGACCCGCTGTGCCTCTCCATGGTTGTTTATTTTTTGTTTCATATGTAATAAAGTTTTTTTTTGGTTATATGATGTGGATGTGTGTTTCAGTTTTTCTGGCCACACCTGTATGTTGGGTGTTGTGATTGTGCGACTTCAGGCGATTTGTTTGGGTCATGGTTTCGTGGAGTTGATGTGCATTATCGTTGTCCAAAGGGAGGGGGGTGGCGTCCGGGGGGGGGGGGGATGGGGGGGGTGGCGGTGTGTGTTGTTGCCCTCTTGGTACGTGCGCTATATAAATCGCAATACACTTACACACACTTACTTGGTGCTCCGGACTGCATGTTCAGTTGCTCGGGGCATCTGTTGTTCTTCATGTTTGCCTATGGGTTGTGCTCCCTTGACTGCTGCCGGTTGTTGTCCGACTTTGCACCATGTCAGAGCAGGTGTTAGTTTCCTGTTGCTAACGCACCTTATTGCTTGTTTTGTGTGATTATCGCAGATCTGGCTAGTCGTTGTGAATGTTGCAGAGTGGTGTTGTTGCGGCTTTTTGTTTGGGAACGCCTACTCTGCATCCCATTAGCGATAGTTGCCGAGGTCATCCCTGGCAATGTTTTTTGAGGATGCTATCACCGGAAAACTGGTGGTATTGGCTTTTTGCACCTGCTTGTGAATAGGGCGGTAATTTTATCGCGACTTTGGCTGTGATAAAGTGCTGATAACTCGGCGATAGCTCATTGAGAATATGCCCCATAGAGTTTAGAAACAGTAGCTATTTGCACATTTCTGAAATTGTGGGTACCCATACCAGCATGTGAATTATAGGTCATTTTTCAAAGTGACTTCTTTTTTACACATTGTCTTACATTTGGAAGGCAGAAATGCATTGAAACTCTATAGGTAATAACAGTTGCTCCACGATTTTGTATTCCCCAAAGTCCCCCGATAAAATTTATACCCCACTTGTGTGGCCATGACAGGAAACGGCCAACACGCAACATGAACACACTACATTTTCACAGTGAAAACTGACCCTTTGTTTGCAAAGTGCCTAGCGGTTGATTTTAAACCCTAGCTCTGCAGGCACCTAGGGAAATCTAGCAAACCTATACATTTTTGAAAACTAGACACCCAGGGAAATCCAGAATGGAGTGACATGTCTGGCTCTCACCAGGTTCTGTTACACAGAATCCCTTGCAAACCTCAAAATTTGTAAAACAAAAAATAAATCCTCATATTTCTGTGGTAGAAAGTTCTGGAATCAGTGTGGATCCACAAAATTCTAACCACCCCACATACCCCAAAGTCTTCCAAGAAAAATGGTACCTCACTTGTGTGGGTAGGCCTAGTGCCCGCGACAGGAAACAGACCAAAACGCAACGTGGACACACCACATTTTCACAGTGAAAACTGACCCTTTTTTTCGCAAAGTGCCTAGCTGTATATTTTGAACCCTAGCTCTGCCGGCACCTAAGGAAACCAAGCAAACCTATGCATTTTGGAAAACTAGACACCCAGGGGAATCCAGGATGGGGTGACTTGTTTGGCTCTCTCCAGGTTCTGTTACCCAGCATCCCTTGCGATCCTCAAAATCTGTAAAAAAACAAACACATTTCCTCACATTTATGTGGTGGAAAGTTCTGGAATCTGCATGGCTCCACAAACTTCAAGCCGCCCTGCATTCCCCAAAGTCTGCCAAGAAAAATAGTACCTCACTTGTGTGGGTAGGCCTAGGGCCAGCGACAGTAAACGGTCCGAAACGCAACGTGGACACACCACATTTTCACAGTGAAAACTGACCCTTTTTTGCAAAGTGCCTAGCTGTAGATTTTAAACCCTAGTTCTGCCGGCACCTAGTGAAACGTAGCGAATCCAATACATTTTTGAAAAGCAGACACCCAGAGGAATCCAAGATGGCCTGACTTGTGTGGCCCTCACCAGGTTCTGTTACCCAGAATCCCTTGCAAACCTCAAAATGCGTCAAAAACACATTTGCCTCACATTTCTGTGGTGGAAAGTTCTGGAATCTGCATAGATCCACAAAATTCCACCTACCCCGCATTTCCCAAAGTCTTCCCGAAAACAATGGTACCTCACTTGTGTGGGTAGGCCTAGTGCCAGTGACAGGAAACGGCCCAAAACGCAATGTGGTCACACCACATTTTCACAGTGAAAGGGACCCTTTTTTTGCAAAGTGCCTAGCTGTAGATGTTGAACCGTAGCTCTGCTGGCACCTAGGGAAACCTAGCAAACCTATACATTTTTGAAAACTACACACCAGGGAAATCCAGGATGGGGTAACTTGTCTGGCTCTCACCAGGTTCTGTTACCCAGAATCCCTTGCAAACCTCAAACTTTGTAAAAAGAAAACACATTTTCATCACATTTCTGTGGTGTAAAGTTCTGGAATCTGTGTAGATCCACAAATTCCCTACCACCCAGTGTTCCCCCAGGTCTCCCGATGAAAATGGTGCCTCACTCATGTGGGTGCCCAAAGTACTGGTGATAGGCAAGGGTCCAAAACGTATTAAGGAGGCATCAAAATGACCTATCACAAAACAACCTGGTTTTGCAAGAGGAGTTACCTCGGTTTTTGGCCAAAGGCTTGGCGGCCATCTTGGTAAATCTACCAAACCCACACATGTATCCAAACTAGACAGTCCCCACCACTACATGAATACAAAACAAAAATCCCTGTTTTCTAGTGGGACTTCTGCCCCCGGGGCGGCAGATTGTGAACAGAAGGACTGGAAATTTTTCGGGTCGGAGGGTGGGGACATGGGCATGCCCGTTTTGGGCAGCCCCCACACCTAATTCAAATTGGCAAAAAAAATCCCTGGCGTCTAGTGGGCTTTATTCCCTCCCGGGGGCAGCCCCAATACCCCCCCGGGGGGGCAGAAAGGCTGTAATTTGTGCAGGGGTGGGGGCATCGGCATGCCAATTTTTGGCAGCCCACATCCCTAATTGTATTTGACAAATCAAAATCCCTGGTTTCTAGTGGGCTTTCTGCCCCACAGGGGGGGGGGGGGGGGGGGGGGGGGGGGGGCAGACTGAGG
Organism: Lissotriton vulgaris; assembly: GCF_964263255.1. Taxonomy (NCBI): domain Eukaryota; kingdom Metazoa; phylum Chordata; class Amphibia; order Caudata; family Salamandridae; genus Lissotriton; species Lissotriton vulgaris. Next base: position 2,054,700,478 of record NC_141691.1, on the reverse strand, counting down.
GGCAGAAAGACAGAATTTAGGCAATTTTTGGGGGGAGCAAAGGCCCTTGCGCCCAAGGGGCCAATACCCCCTCCCCGGTGTCAAGTGGAGGGATCCCTGCTTGAGGATTGCCCTTATGGTGAGGGGTACCATTGTAAAGGGGAGATTCTCCCCTTTCCAATGATACCTCTCCCGTCTTTCTACCTGCTCGGGGGGCTGAGATAGCCCCATAGCACATAGAAAGTGAAACTGAAATGAACCTAAAGGCTTATTTCAGTTTCGGTTTCTATTAAATGACCTCAGCGTCTTGTACGCGCTGATCGTCATTTCACAGAAACCTGGGGGGCTCGGGAGCTGAGGAAGCTCTTCCCTAGCTCCCGAGGCTTTTGGTGAGAAAAAGAAATCCGGTGCCATGTGCCAGGAAGCCGGGAGCCGTCCTACGCACACAAGCACTGTGGCGTACGACGGCTCCCGGCCGTCGTGTGCACGCAAAGGGTTAAAGACATTTGCAGTAAGAAATAAGTTGGCTGGCAACATTTGTTTTTATTTTAGACATATACTGCCTGCTGAAGCATACTTAGAGCGATGTATTTCGTCAGAGACTTCTGTTGCATTTCAAATTGTTTTGTCTCTACCATGGAGATTGATTTATCAAAATGCCAGGGGAGCAGAAGTGTCATCACATGCCATGTCACCCCTGCCTGATGTCACAAGAAGTGACATTGCACATACATTACCCTGTTGACATTACTGGAAGTGACACCTGCCCTTTGACCCACCCTGATGATGTCACAGAAAGTGACATCGCAAGGCATCTGACCTGATGACATCACAGGAAGTGACATCACGTGACCTTTAGGCCCCATGATATCAAAGGAAGCCACATTGCATGACCTTTGGCTTGGTGCTATCACAGGAAGTGATTCATCTAGCTTTTAGTTACTTACATCACACACAGAAGCTGGAAAATCTCCACAGACACAAAAGAAGTACCCTATTACACAGACGTACTTCATATCCTATTAAAAATGCAGCTACATATAGTGTCTCAGGTAGTATCTTCATATATACATTTAAGATAATTTAGCATTAATTAAGAACCTACCAAATAGTGTACAACAATGGAGAATACACGAGTTAAGTTGAAATCAGCCATTATCTATATCAAATATCTTCTCAAATCGGAGGGTTGATGGGCCTATAATGTTCTAAACAAGTTCAATTTTTATCATTTATTTAAGAAGCTAGGAGCACCATGTAATTACATTTCAGATTTAGAACGTAGATAACAGTGCTATTTAATGCAGGTCAAGTTCTCCCAGCAATCCTTTCCATGACATGGTATACATACTTCTAAACTTGTGGAGCCAATGAACCTTTCAGGTTTAGTAGCATTAATTTTTCTTCAGAAAACATGCACATCACTGGGCCAGTACTTGTGTTGAAGAATAATATGCTTCTGCTTTAGCATACCTTACCAGCAACAAACATCTTATCCAACAGCCAGAATGCCCAAAGAGATGAATGCCTGTTTTACAAATGCAGATAAAAATGACTCCATTAATCACTGCTCCTACAGCAAAACTTTTCACAATTCTTCACACACACATACAGAAACAATGAATCATGTGTGTAAAGACCTGACACCTGCAATAAAAAGATCTTTTGCAGAGGGAATGAGAGCAATATCTGCATGGATGTCATCAAACTGTCTCCAATGCAACATAGGGAAAACGGAGGTCATGTTGTTTGGACAAGCAGCAACACACTGGACACCTGATTGGTGGCCCCTGGAATTAGGTCCTGTTCCTAGCCCTAAAAACACGGTGAAAAACCTTGGAGTGCTATTAGATCAGACACTCACTTACAAGGACCACGTAAATCAGGTGGCTAGTACCTGTTTTCGAGCCATTGGAATGCTAAGAAGAGTGTTTCCCTATCTGCCAGACTGCCACAGGAAAACACTTGTGCAGGCATTAGTCATCAGCAGAGTGGATTACTGCAACGGCCTTCTATTAGGAGCAAATGAAGGGCAGTTTAAAAAGTTACAGGTGATCCAAAACACGGCAGCAAGGGTAGTCCTTAATGCTCCCCCCAGGACTCCCTCCCTCCCGCTGCTGATTAGGCTCCACTGGTTACCAGTGAGGAAGCGAGTGCAGTTTAAGACCCTATGCACTATCCACAAAAGTATGATAGGCAAAGGCCCAAAATATCTAGCCAAAATCTTCCAGCCATATGCCCCTGGACGAACCCTGCGCTCAGGCAACCAGCAGCTTCTGCAGGTGCCTAGAATAAAAAAGGCCAGACAAGGAGGGCGAGCCCTGGCCCATCTTGGACCAAAGCTTTGGAATTCCCTACCTCTCGAGATGAGATCACTCACCAATCATCTGACCTTCCGTAAGCTCTTAAAAACACATCTATTCCCCAGTAACTGATCCCCCTTTTTAATATGTACCATTTATCTATCCATAATCATCTGAGGATATTCTTACCGGCAAAGCGCGGAAATACCCCTTCGGGGGTCTATTCAGGCGCTATAGAAGAATATAAAATAAATAAAATAAATAAATAAATAAATCGGTGTGTAAACAAATGTTACATAAGGCAAAGGAGACTGACTACAGGGTGTAGGATTCATGTCATCCATAGTGGTAGGCACTTTTTTTAGAGGTCTTAGAATGGAGAAGCACACACTCTGGATTCAGAACTTAACAAAGTGATTAGGGTTGTCTTCATTAAAATAATTTATTTCTACCCAAATAAACATTTAGCAACATCAGGATAGAAAGACTGGGAAAAACATAACATTCTAACCTGTACCATGCAGCTTGAATGCAGTTCTTAGATGGCAGTTCATAGCTCACTGGGCTAGATTACGAATGTAACTTCTGAGCTGCACAGTAACAACATAGGGCCATATGTATAAAGCCGTTTTTTAATCGCAAAGGCCGAAATTCGCAGAATTTCGGCCTTTGCGATTCGCAAACGGCCTTTTTGCATTATTTCCAATGTATCATACAATCGCAATTTAAGGAATCGCAATAATTTCCGATTCCTTATTTTGCCATAGCATTTAAGGAATCGCAAATTTTGCGATTCCTTAAATGATATGTATGATACATTTTTGAAGTGCGAATTTGTGTTAAGGAATCGCAATTTACCACCAACTTGTAGTTGGTGGTAATTTGCGATTTCTCATAATAATGCCCTATTTGGCATTCGTGAGGGTGGTATGTGACACACATACATGCCCATAGGGCATGTATGTGTGCCACATGCACACACATGTAGATTTGAGGGGTGCAGCAGGGTGTCTTTGAGACACCCCTGCACCCTTGTAATAATTCTCAAATTGCGATTAGCAAATTGCGAATTCGCAATTTGAGAATTATTGCACCATCATTCCTATGGGCTTCCTGGCCCATAGGAATGCATTGGAAATCATTCTTTATTTGCGATTTCGCAATTTGCAAATTCGCAAATAAAGAATGATAAGGAATCGCTAACTAATAGCGATTTTGTACATACATACCGTTTTGCGATTTCTAAATAGCGATTCGCAAAATATCGCTATTTAGAAATCACAAAACGATATCTTGATACATACGGCCCATAATCTCTGTGACAAAAGCAGTATCCCACTGAGCTATCCACATAAAATACTGTTCTTTGATATGCATGGCACATGCTCTTTGCAGCAGGCCTGTTACCCCTTCTGCGCATGTCCATGCTGCAGTTGCAGTACTTTGAGGAAATTATCTAGTTGCAGCGAAATAAAGGTTGTAAAAAAATGTGCTTAAACCAGTAGCTAACTCGTTACTTCACTTGTGCTTTGTTGTTCTAGCAACCGATAAAACATTTAACAAATCTACATGGAAGAAGACACAGGACCGCTCAGCCTGCAGGGGCATGGGAGGCCTGAACTAGAGAGTATAAATCTGCAGCCTCCAAGTCACAGCCATCTGAAGACTCAGAGTTATTCTTGTGTTTTTTAGTCAAAGTATAATGTGTATTGGAGGCGCTAGGGGGCGCACAGCGTAATGGCTGCCTGAGCTGCAGCTCCGCCGGGCGATCATCAAATATGTGATGTTTCGCCGTTATCGCCCCGGCCACCCGCTCCCCGAGCACATCAACAGGTGGGGGAAGTGCTGCTGCATCGTATGCGGAGCGGCGGGCGCCCCAACGAGCGAGGATTGCAGGCGTATTCACCGGGAACAGACTTGGCGCGTCCGAGTGCCTGGCAAAATGGCCGAAGCTGTGAGACAGACGCGCGTCTAGCGTGGAGCCGACGGAGCAAACTCGTCCCTCTGCACCAACAATAGCGCTTCAGGGGTAAGCACCTGCTCCCTGGACCTTCTGATGTTAATATCTCGCCCCTTGAGACTGCAAGGCACTGGGAACTTCTAAAATATCGCCGATTGTAATGCCTGACAATATGGCGGCTGACAGCACGGGAATGCGGGGATTGTCACCCCCTCTCCGGACGGCGCGCATAAGCCACAGCGTTGCCAGGCTGCCGGAGTAGGCGCTACGATAACTGCTGCCTGAACCACGGCTGGGCTGGCGCGGACGAAATGCATGCTGCGCTGGCTGCGTAGCGGAGATTGGACAAAGTAAGCAGGCGAGGGGCCCACAGCACCTACATACAACCCCAGAGGACAGTGAGGCCCGGGAGCTAATTAGGACAGTGCCCTGACACGGTCTGCCGCGCACTCGGAACTGCCACGTGGCCGATTGCTGACTACGCTGCAGAGCGCTTCTGCGTGGCAGGGCTACCTGCGATCCACCACATAGCAACGCGCCCAGGTGACTGTCAATTCTGCCCCCTTCCCAACTCTGTGGGGCAGTATAGCGCACGGCTGCCATACACCTTGTGTGGTTCATAACGGCGACGGCGGCTAGAGTTACGAGGGCATCGGGGCCCGCTAGCAAGAAGACAGTGTCCCCGACCACCACCATGGGTAAACCGGATAGGCAACAACAGAAACTGTCGTTTGAGACCAAAAAGGCGCAGAAGCCCACGGACGACGTGGTGGACGATGGCGGGAACGCAGGGCCTATGTCCAACAATAACATAGAGAAGATTCTATTGGCGATCCAGTCCAATCTGCAGGACATAAATGGCAAGCTGGATAATCTGACTTGCAGAATGGACGGCATGGCAGCACGGCAGGAGAAGCATGACGAGCGGCTGGATGAGGCCGAAACAAGAATCTCTGCGGTCGAAGATGAGGCGCGGGCCTCCACCTCCAAGTGCGCAGGTATGGAACGTCTCCTGGAAGTGATCAAAGCGAAGGAGGAGGATTTGGAGGCGCGCTCGAGGCGCAACAACGTAAGAATCACGGGCCTGCCGGAGACCACCAACACAGGGCGGATGGAGACCTACGTGGAAACGCTCTGCAGGGACCTGTTCGGAGCTGAGGCCTTATCACCCCTTTTTATCGTGGCGGGCGCGCATAGGTCGCTGGCCCCGAAACCACCTCCTGGCGCCACGCCGAGGCCAATTGTGGCGCGAATCCTCAACTACCGCGACAGGGATACGATCCTTCGACTGGCGAGGGAAAAAGGGAAGATTCAGCATCAAGGTAACTCCTTGGAGTTTTATCCAGACCACACGGTTGCGGTCCAGCAGGCCCGGAAGGAGTACACCACCGTGAAGGCCAAACTACGGGACCTGAACATTGTGTACTCAATGATGTATCCAGCACGCCTCAGGGTGGTATGGAAGGAGAAAGCGATTGTAATGGCGACACCGAAGGCAGCACAAGACTTTGTTAAGAAGGTGCAACGCGAGATGAGAGACAACTCGCAAAATGAACAGCATCATGACTCGGACTGAAGACATCAGCTCGGCTACTAGTCGACCAGCGGTGAGTTTCCTGTACTGTTTGCTTGCATGCGTTATAGCATGACCGCTGTGGTCTGCACTGGTGGGACCAACATGGCGCTGATCTCCTGAGTAAAGAGTCGAGGTGCCGGTGCAGCAATGACTGCATATCTGGATGGAAGGGACCTGCTGGGGCAATGTGACTGTTGTTCAGCTGTGCAGGATTAATATTAACTGTGGATTGGGGCTGCCCCGTGCTACCAGCCCCCCCCTAGTGCTGTACTGACTAATAGTGGCGGGCAACATTGGCGCCATTTGGCGGTTTGAACTGTGAGGGCAGGCCCACACCATGTGGACCGCTGAGCCATGTGAAATGTAAACTGCCTACTATGCACCCGCTATTACACGCCTCGATCAAATGCTACCTTTGATGTTTCGAATATACTGTATGAGGCGATCAGCACACTGGGAGGGTTGAGGGATATGTTATTTGCTGTTTGAATAATGGAGTTAAGGTGAGATAATGCTGCCCCGGGCATGTTATTGTTTTTGCAACGCTGTTGATGTGATATTGGGGGGCGGTGGGGGTGGCGGTGGATGATCACTTAAATTGCGTGCTATACAGTTTATCCAGCATCGCCCGCACCCATCTATCGGGTGGAGAGTTGTGCTCCTGGCGGACCTCCATGAGGGTATAACCCACTAAGAGTTTCGTTTGGGCACTGTAGTTATGGTTATGAGTTCAAGGGGATGGTGCACTGAATGGGTAAGGCTTCGGCAGGTTGGGGTTGCTGGAGTGGATGGGATAAGGGGTGGAGGGCTGTTTAAGTGTATGCATAGACCGACAGAGTACGGTATATCTCTCCTTATTGGTTCCCCGTTGGTTCTAACTGCCGTTGTACAGTTTGGGCTTCCTGCTGGGGAGAAGCTGGCAATTCCTACACAGTTGACATGGGTGACACTGTCATGTATTGTATTAATCAAGTTTGATGGGTTCGAGGGACACGGGTAGGAGAAGCTTGAACATTCTTACTTGGAACATTAGAGGGTTCTCACAACCTCGTAAAATCAGACAGATCTTTGCCAGTCTGGCGAGATGGAATGTTGACATAGCGTTCCTACAGGAATCACACCTAGCGCCGCACACACACGCTCAATTGGGGTCGAGGTGGGCGGAGGCAGTATACAGGTCCTCATATTCTTCCTACTCTAGAGGGGTGATCATAATGATAAAGTGAGGGGTGGGCTTTGAGACTCACCATGTTACACAAGATCCATCTGGTAGGTTTGTGTTGGTATCAGGTACACTGAGGGGCCAACGAGTGACGTTGTTGAACGTATATGGTCCCAACACGGACGCTCCGGACTTCTTTCGAGAAGTCTGGGACCACTTGCAAAAACATAATAGCACGCACATATTGTGTGGAGGTGACTGGAACATGACCCTGCGGGACAGCTTGGACCGCTCATCTAATTCCTTGGAACAACACAAGCAATCGCGCCTAATGGTGGGTCACATGATGAAAGACCTGGGTTTGGCGGATCTCTGGAGGCTGAGACACACTGACGCATCTGGGGCCACGCACATAACAGCTTCACACAACAGCTGGTCCAGGCTGGATTACTGGCTAGGCACTAAGGACCTGGCGCTGTGGGTTCGTCACCTGCAGGTGCTGCCCCGCACACTTTCAGACCACAACCCCGTCCTGCTGCAACTGGAAATTCCACGATACACCCCCCTCCTTTTCAATGGTGCTTTAATTTGCGTGCCCTCACTGACACGGTATATGCGGACACCATTAAAAAAGCGATAAGGGACTATTTTGAAATTAATGCTCCGACGACTGAAGACTCGTGCCTCCTTTGGGAGGCATTCAAAGCCACGATCAGAGGGGTCTGCATTAGCACCACTATAGGGGTCCTTAAGGATATTAGGGGCCAAATCCGCAGATGCGAGCAGCAGATGAGGGACCTGGAGTCCCTGTATGAGGCCACTCAGGATGTCTCCCATCTGTCTAAGCTGCGCGAAGTACACACTGAGCACGCAGACTTTCTTGAATCTGAAATGAAGTACCTGAATCGCACACATGTAGCTAGAGCCTTTGGAGAGGGGGGTAGGCCTGGGGCTGTATTGGCTCGGAAAATCTGTGAGGGCCGTGGTCCGACAGCAATTCTCAAAGTGAAGTCCAGGGAGGGTGTACCGCAAACACATGCTGCGGACATATTGAAATGCTTTGTGGATTCCTTTGGGTCACTCTACCAGTCGCAGCCCACAGCCCCAGCAACCGACACGTATGACTACTTACACGATGTGGCAATTGGCTGGCTGTCGGATGCGCATAGGGAGTACTTGGCTAGGCCCATCACGGCGGAGGAGGTGACTGAGGTAATAGGTTCGCTGCCGAATGGTAAGGCGCCAGGCCCTGATGGGTATACTTCGGAATTTTATAAACAGTATGCGGACATTGTCGCACCGCATTTGGTAGACATGTACGGCGCCTCATTTGAAAAGACGTTGCTCCCCCCAACACTACGCGAAGCCATGATCATCGCTCTCCTTAAACCGTCCAAAGATCCGGAGGAGTGTGACTCGTACAGACCACTGTCACTGATAAATGTAGACTCAAAAATCCTTGCGAAACTTATAGCGAAGCGGCTGTCTCCCCTGATGACCAGTCTGGTCCTGCCGGACCAGTCCGGCTTCGTGCCCTCCAGATCAACCACGCATAACACTAGATCCCTGTTTGCACTCTCACACTACCTACAACCCTCGGTTAAAGCGGTGGCGGTCATGCTCGACGCTGCAAAAGCGTTCGACTCCATTGAGTGGCGATATATGATCACCGTCTTAAATAGAATGGGGTTTCCTAAACGGTTTGTGCAGTGGGTCTCCTTGCTTTATACAAAGCCGTGTGCCAGGATCAGAATCAATGGCTATGTTTCGGATCAATTTGCAATTGAGCGAGGGACGAGGCAAGGCTGCCCGCTCTCGCCTGTATTATTCGCACTGGCACTGGAGCCTCTGGCCTGTCTGATACGGCAGCACTACAAAGACTCGGCGTTACACTTTATAGCCAGGCCGCTTCACATATCGTTGTATGCGGACGATATGTTACTCTATGTCCGTGACCCTGAGACTCACCTAAACTCACTACTCAGGGAATACATCAGATTCGGAGGACATTCAGGGCTGGCAATCAATTGGGCCAAATCCTCTATAATACCCCTCACTGGCACCACCTCCCCCTTTGCTGTGGATTTCCCGCTGGAGTGGCAACAGGATCCGATCAGATACCTGGGGGTCATGTATCATAGAGATCCAGAGGAGGTACTGCGAGCGAACTATGGTGTGGTACTCTCGAAGCTGGAGGACAGCATCCAGCGCTGGATACATTTGCCCCTGTCGTTAGCCGACAGGATAGCTATTGTTAAAATGAACGTGTTGCCCAAATTGTTATACCTGTTTAACAACATCCCAATCACGCCGCCACAGGCTATATTCCGTCGCATCAACTCCCTGGTGAGGACCCTGATATGGGCTGGCAAACAGGCCCGTGTGGATTTGCAGACTCTTACACTCCCATTTGCGCAGGGTGGTTTCAGTGTGCCTGATTTCCTCCTATACTACCTTTGCGCGCAGGCGCAATACGCGGCATATTGGTACCATGCGGTCCCATACCTCACACATGCGGCTATAGAGGAGAGTGATGCGCATCCTGTTCCCCTCTCGGCGATAATTTCGCATACACGACCCCCACTACATGCTAGGGATATTAACACGGTGGACACCACGGTCAAAGCTTGGCACAGGCTGGGGCAGCGGGCTCATAAAACCCCACTGTATGCACCGGCCATGTCATTGCACCATCATCAGGAGCTGTCAGTCACCGGGGAGAGTGTCGGAATGTCCCTGCTGAGTAGAGCCGGTATTGACAGGATGGGGGATGTGTTTCAAGGGGGCACATTCGTAGGCCTTGACCAGTTGGGTTATATCCAGAACCAAACTCCCATGTTTCACTTTACATATTACAGACTCACTAGAGCTTTGAGGGAACACTACCCGACGTTCCCATCGGAACCAGAATGCCTTGCACCACTACAATTATTGATAACAACTAACGATTTATCACACCTGGTATCTAGACTTTATTCAGCTGCACAATCAGAATTAGCGGGACACGCGCTGAAGGCCAAGGGGCGGTGGGATGCACTATTAAACGCACCATTAACAGACGAAGAATGGACTAGCACATGTGCCCTGACACAAATACTGACACCCAACGGCAATTTGAGAATTATTCATTTTAAATTCCTTCACCAAATTTATTACACGCCGACAAAACTGCTTAGATTCGGGTTGCAGGAGGAAGATAGGTGCAAGAGGTGTAATAGGGAGGGAGCGGGCTTTGCACATCTGGCCTGGGACTGCGCCAAGATAGCGAGTTACTGGGTGGAGGTCACTGCCACCTTGTCTGTCATTTTGGAGGAAGAGGTGCAATGTACACCCAAAGTCTGCCTGCTGGGAATAGTGCCACAGTTCAGAGCATTGAAGCGCAAGTTCTGTGCAATAGCCTTATTGTTAGCAAAAAGGCAAGTGGCGCAATGCTGGCACAGTCGAAAGGTGCAGAAGATGAAAACATGGCTGCATGACATGTCCACCTGCCGTGACAAGCTACAGACTTATGAGGAGCAATTGCCGGCGATGTCCAGGCCCAAAAATATTTGGGGTTATTTAGAGGAATACCTCGCTTCAATACGGGAGGACGAGGAGAACCGACCCCTGGATTGAATCGATTGGGAACATGTGTAGGTAACTGCACGTGCATGAGCCAAGTGGCGGTGGGAACTTGGGAGGAACTGGAACTATCATTGCAGCTGAAGTGTAGCATGTGATGTTGCACTGTACGGTCTAAGTTGGGGAATGTTGTTCTTTTGTTCTTCGTTATAAAATGTGAAAATGTAAGACTCATCTCATATGCCAGCTAGTAGCCATACGTGAGGAATACGGGGGGACTCCGCCTCAAAATGCAGAGATGTTTATATGCAACGACCATTTCCACTGATGTTTGCTGATATTAACGTAGCGAGCCGGCCCCAGGGTTGTAGGCTCATGCTGTGTCAACTGCTTTGTGTTAATAAAGGTCTTACGCAAAAAAAAAAAAAAAAGTATAATGTGTATTCAGGAGAGCCAATCCTCTGAGCACTGCCTGACTCTGAGCTCAAAACACAGAAAAAATGCATGTAAACAGAGCAAATATTGAGATTTCAAGGCAGTGAGAGCCTAGGGGTGGCAACCCGCACCCTCGTTCCCCCTCGAACGGATCTCTGCTGGGAAGGTTTTATACTATGCATCTTCCCTGTTTCTCCTCCTCTACTGCTCAGCCAGTGTGAATGGTATGGGTAGAATGTTGGTGTGGATGGTGATGTCATTGGAATGTGTGGATTGCTGTGAGGTGGAATGTCAGTTGGATCCTGGGCTGAGCAGCAGAGAGGCTGATTCTGGTGGGGCCTGATGGCATCTTTACTGGAAAACCTACTTAACCTCTAAGAACCATAAACTTACTGATATATAACGTGACCATGTCTACTGGAACGCCTTACTACGACCCAACATAAATTGGCTACGAGTTGGGTCAAAAACTACCCGTGAGGACTTAATTCAAGCTTCATAAGGAACTTTTATTCAAGATTTTACTTAAAAAAAAAAAAACTATTTAAGCACTTCAAGCCCTCCCGCCCCACCAGTGTCCAATTTCACCGGACAGCCCATTGACAGGGCGTATGTTTGCTGCTGATATTTACTGCACATATGTTTCCTGTTGCCATTGACACCCTGCTGCCAGTGACAAGGTGTACGGTTCCTGTTGCTATTTCCTGGGCGTCTGCTTCCTGCTGCCATTGTCAGAGCATCTGTTTGTATGTATAGGCATTTATATAGCGCACTACTTACCCGTAGGGTCCCAAGGCGCTTCGACCGCTGCGAAACCCTTCCTGGCTTCCCTGAGAGATGGTCCCTTAATGGGTATCTCCAGGGTGAGACCAGGCATCCCCGGCGGTCTGGTGGGGCCGTTAGTGAAGATGAGGCAAGGTTCCGGGCCATTTACAGGGCATTTGCTTCCTGCTGCCATTGACAAGACGTATATTCATGCTTACATTCAATTTTAATGCCACCGATTACAACCTCTACAAACTAAGTAGCTAACCGCAAGTACTGCATCCTCACTATGGATGCTTTCATTTTATCTGCCTGATAGATGCTTATTCATGGTTCTTCTCCACAAGGATTGAGTGTGACTTGCGCTTTGCCTGCACTTTTTCTGAGAATTTCCATTGCTGTGGACATCTTTACCCTGAACCTGTGTTGACTTGCGCCTATTTTGACACATCGTGAGTTTTACTGACTTTATTCCTTGACTTTGCTTGCCTCTTCAACGCTTTTACACCTTCGCAAGCTCTTAGCCAGCAGTTTTCTAACCGGATTCTGCGTTCCACTAAAGAACCTAGCAGCCACATGCATCAAAGAAAATTGCATTGGCAAACGGTGCGAATCGCAAAATTCGTCCGTTTACGAATGCAATCCCCATTTTTGGGATGCATTAACATTTTTGTTATTTTCTCAATTTAGGAAATCGCAAAATTGCGATTTCTTAAATTGCGATTGCATTTAAGGAATCTCAAATTGAGATTCCTTAAATGCAATGCATCAAACATTAAAAATGTGCGTTTTGCAAATAAGGGGAGCAAATTACCATGAAGTTGACCTTCATGGTAATTTGCGAAAACTTTGAAAAATGCACTAAAGTGCATTTTTCAAAGTTCCATTTTACACACACACATGCCCTTGGGGCATGTGAGTGTGCAAAATGTACTCCTAAGCAGATTTCAGGGGTGCAACAGGGTGTTATTTGGACACCTCTGCACCCTTGAAATTGCATTCTTAATTTGCGAATTTTTAATTGTGAATTGCAAATTAAGAATGTCTTTCCATTCATTCCTATGGGCCTCTAGGCCCATAGGAATGGATGGGGAAGTATTTCTTAATTGCGATTCTCAATTAGAGAATCGCAATTAGGAATTTTAAGAAATCGCTATTTTTATAGCGATTTCTTGATGCATTGCAGTTTGCAATTCCTTAATTGTGATTCCTTATTTTTCGCAATTAAGGAATCGCAAAATGCAATATTGATGCATGTGCCTGTTGGTGTGTTCTTTTTTGGAGTCCTCCTCAGCCAACACTCCAGCCGCAGCATTCTCCTGACTGGCGCTTCTACCAGCGCCTTCTCCATGACTTTGCACGTCTTTACGTGCCGCACGTCACGTCTCACATGCAGCATCCTTCACTATGTTGCTTAGCAGCGCTTGCAAACCTTCTGAGGAGATTTTCTTCAGCACGCACTTGCATTTTCTGTAGTGCTTACAGCGTGGCGGCGCGCACATTTACAAGCACCTACCAGCAGTGTCTCTGAATGGTTACAGCGGTTATGCGCACTCCTATTGTTCGTAAATCTTTCAACAGACCAACATCGGCAGCTTTTTGCTTCAATTGTGAGTGCCTCTAGCGCGAGATGCGCACACCTTCTTCAAAATCTGCAACTATCAGTTTTGATGTCCATGAAGCCATGTATGTGAGGTATTTCTGGAGACATTATTTTACTGTCTTCAGCCGTACCGCCTTCGAATTTGAGACGCTTTGCAATTTTCTTCCTTGCTTCACCCTTAAGTGCTGAACTTCAGGTTATACTGGGTATGCATGCAACCTGTTTTGCTGTCTCATTTTGGCTCCCATATCAACAGCGCTTTTAATATTTTGCAATTTTCTGCTTCTTCTCGCACCTGCATTTTTTTTCCTTCACTATTACTGCCATTTCACTTATGCCATTCTCTAATGATACAATGAGTTGATGTTCATTTGTTTAGTGTAGTACTGCCATTATATTTCTGATATTCCTGCTTTAACTTATTTCACGATAGTGTGTTTTTGCTACGTTGACATTTACATATGACATTATTGTTAACTGTATTTTCCCTGGATGCAGGTTTTTTTTTTTTTTTCCTCTTTGGTTGTCAGTGGGTATCTTTTGCTCCGCTAATTCATCTACTTTTATTATGCATCTTTGCTCTTGTGCACTAGTAGTTGAATGAGCATTTCTCTTTGTTTTCTTTCTTGCGTGGTCTCATTTTGAGGTGTGTCGGCACCATTTATCTGCTGTGGGGTGCGGTCCACCCAGATCACTCTCTTCTTTGTGTTTTCTGTTTGGAGATTTCCCTTCTTCTTGGGGCGTAGATCTCCCTTTCTTTATGGTTGGGTGTATTCCACCTGTAGCGAACTTTCTGTTTGGGTGTCAGTTCACCTGTTGCTTTGCTTTCTGTTTGGGTGTCAGCCACCTGTTACTTGCTTTATTGTTGGGTGTCAGTCACCTATTGTTTGCTTTCTGTTTCGGTGTCAGCCACCCATTGCTTGTTTTCTTGGTTGGGTGTCAGCCACCCGTTGCTTACTTATGATTGCTTTTTGTATGGGTGCCAGTCGTCCTATGCTTACTTTCTGGTTGGGTGTACGTCACCCTTTGCTTGCTTCCTGGTTGGGTGTAATTCACTCTTTGCTTGCTTTCTGTTTGGGTGCTAACCACCCGTTGCTTATTTGTGTCTGGGTGTGAGTCTTTCCTTTCTCCTTTTTGCTGTTTTCCGTGTTTCCCATCTTCTTCCCTAGTCTGGACAGCTAGTGTGGTTGAGGTGGTGATTCAAAGAACTCTTCATTTTTTTCGTGAAATACTTCTTTCTTATTTATGTATGTTTCTTTCTCCTTTTGTTTTTGTGTTTTTGGACAGTTTCCTTCTTTTTTGAAATTTTTCTGGTTTCAATTTTGCTCTGCTAAGGAAGGAGATGTGTGTCTTATCTTTCATGTATTACATTTCCTTCTTGCATCTTGCTGCATTTTTATGCATAGTCGCAATTTAAGTGCCTTCTGCAATTCACAAAATGCTGTTTGCATTTTTGCATTTGCGATATCTTCTTATGCAAGTTTCTTTTTTGCAACAGTATTTTCTGCCTATATTATAGTACTTTGCATTTCTTATGTAATGCTGTTTTCTACTTGTGAACAGAGTGAAAAATTTAACAGAGTGAAACATTTTATTGTATGTAGTTAATTAAAACCTTTACAATGTTGTAACATAAAACACATGATTTAAAAAGAGTACAAAGTCTCAAATGGTTAAAAGGAAAACTTTCTAAGAATCCATCTAATTAGAGTGTTTGTGAGAGGAGAGAGGGGGTTCAGTGGATCAGTTCATTATACTTCACGCATCCGGCTTCAGAGCTTTAGTATTGTATTTCTCAGTAATTTGTATTAGCTGCAGTGACTTTTGACAGAATCTTGCGGCTCTACAAGCTGTCTGCAATTGTTGGCTGTTCAGTGATAGCATGACAGCCGAGCGGCATGATCTGATTTAAAAAAAACGGAATGAGTGAAGGAGAAAGTAGCGTCTCAGATTTTTCAGAGAGGGACAGATGCATAGTATGTGCAACAATGATTCTTCCTTTTGTCCACATAATCTGCAGTCAGTGGTCGACCATGTTTGCTTCCATGCTGGTGCATGTTCTTTTAAGGTGGAGGTGCCCAGCCGTAGATTTAGGAGAGTCTTTTGGGCGACCGTGGATATATGGTTGACTATGTAAGGTTGAGGATCCATTTTCCCATACGTGGCCAACACCGTCCACCCCTGTTTTTTGTTTGCTGTTGCTGCTTTATCTAATAGCCATGATCTTTGCTTTGCGGCTCCGTTGGTCACTTTTTTAAAAGCTGTGAAGGTTTGGTTTGTATTTTACGACCTTTTCTCTTGCAAGTTTCTTTTGTATCATTGTGATCTTTCTTCTTATATTTGCTATGTTTTTGTGTATATTATAAAGGGGGAAGGTGTGTTATATCTGAGGTTTTAAATTATGTATTTTGCCTTTTTCTGTGGGTCTGCTGCTCAGCCAGGGTGAATGGTATGGGTTGAATGTTGGTGTGGATGGTGATGTCATTGGAATGTGTGGATTGCTGTAAGGTGGCCTGTCAGTTGGATCCTGAGCTGAGCAGCAG
Source organism: Lissotriton vulgaris (assembly GCF_964263255.1). Classification (NCBI taxonomy): domain Eukaryota; kingdom Metazoa; phylum Chordata; class Amphibia; order Caudata; family Salamandridae; genus Lissotriton; species Lissotriton vulgaris. The sequence continues at coordinate 2,054,684,591 of NC_141691.1, read as the reverse complement.
AGAGGCTGCTCCTGGTGGGGCCTGATTACATCTTTAATGGAAAACCTACTTAACATCTAAGAACAATAAACGTATTCATCTATAACCTAACCAGGTCTATTGGAACTCCTTCCTACAATACAACAAGGGACTGGCAGGTCCTTGCTGCTCCCCTCGTTGCACCTATACAGGACACGAGGCCTTGAGGCGCCCACTGCTCAGACAGCGCCGGGGAGGAGGCAGCTCCCTGCACTGTGTGCACAGTTTATCAGGTTTTGGCAGCAGCCTCACTCACCCGTGCCCAAAGCAAGGTCCCTTTGACAAAGGGAGTGAGTGTGTGTTTTGTGATCCATATCCTGGTCTAGACTTGAGTATACAGCTCAATGCCAAGTCTTCTTGGTACATTCCTTCCAATCTATGGCTGGAGGAAAGTGATCTTTTAACACTTAACAGGAGGCTGCCTCACTGGAACGGATAGATGTTCTCAATTTAAACTGGTTTAGACATTATTATAATTTTTTTTGGCCAGTGACATACATAAATAGAACAAAAAACAAGCATGTGCAATGCAATAGGTCTCGCGTTAGGAAAGTTTGATCTAATGGTATTGTAAATGACACATTTTTTATGTATGTGTTAATTTTGAAAATAGCAAAATGAATAGCTTTGTCAGTTACAATGCCAATACTTTTTTAACTTTCGCAAATGTGACACCTATAGCATTTGTAATGCAATATGTGTTGTATTTACTTGACTTAGATGTATTGATATTACAAATAATTGCTTTTAATTTTTAAAAAATAATTAATACTTCAATAAAAGTTATTGTAATTTATAATGGCAATAGCTTAAACTTTTGTAAATAACTTTTATGAAGATTATGTTCAGTGTATTTTATTGTGATGAAAATTCAAGAACAGAAGTGAAATATTAACATCT